>NC_044351.1:12789786-13532286 GCF_007364275.1 Archocentrus centrarchus | reverse complement strand
TTGTGATCACTGGCTGGTGTGCTGCTGTCTGAGCCCCCCCACGGGGACAACAATGCCACCATTCAAGGCCACTCGCTGCTACCGACGAGCAATTTCAGGTGTGAATTGGCTGTGTAGCCAGAGGCTTATATTAAATGACCTAAGGCGCGACCTCGAGGGCTAAGAGAGGACAGAGAGGGAATGCAGCAAAGGAGACTGAGTAAGCATTGGGAAAGGAGAGATTATGCTAAAGATGGCTAGCTCTCCAGTTTTGTCAAGTTCTGTCATCTCTTTGTTCTGATGGCCTTAAAAATAGGCAACAGCTGCTTTATCTTGGATTAAAAAAGAAAGACTTATAGGGAAAGTGATATGTGCGAAAGGTAAAGCATGATCTCTTCATCCTGATATCCTGTCCTTTTCCCCTCTCCACTCTGTTCCCGCTAAACCTCTTCTCTGTCCTCCTGCCTTTCCCCAATAATATGCTTTTAATCATATCTCCTTGGCTGGCTTGCTTGCGTGGGTGAGTGCTACATCCAGGCCCTTTGATGGGAATCTGCGATGCACCCAGAAGCCTTTTGAAGTGGCCGGCTGGGGAGCTACAGGGGGGCTAGCTATGGGGCCGGGAGCTTTGATGTGCCAGGGTCTGGAGATGCCGGCTGCACGCTGCCCTGCACTGATCTGTCAGTACCACAGCTGCACTGCTCGCTGGGGAGCCCCTGCTTCCAATCCTGCCTGACTGGTTGGCTCTCTGTCTGGCTTACTCACCTAGTTGACTCTTTATAGGTACAAAAATAAGAGTGTGCACTTTAGTCCACTAAATACAGTAATTAATATATTGTTTGGGGTAAACATATCCCTAGAGTTCATACAAGTCCAAATACTGCTGCAGAGCATTGAGTTTTATTTTTTTCTTTGCTTCTCCTGCTTTTCCCCTTTATTTTCTGTCAAACAGTTCACATAGAAAAAAAAAACACTTAGTGGATGGCTGTTTTCTGCTCAAAGCCTATGTAAATGCTCCACTGGGAATTTTTCAGTTTGAATTTTGCCAAATGGAATCTGTTTTCTCTGCAGCTGCACGAAACCATTAAAAGGAGACCATGTGTTCTAACCTGTTAGGTTTCAGTCAAGCTCAACCTTGGCTCAACTCTCCACCTGGAGAGGAGAGTAGTTTCCAAGGCCGAAGCTATTGACACTTAGCTCACTGCACAGATTTTCATTTGCTGCGAGAGGAGCAGGAGGAGATGCATTAATTGCACGACAGTAACCAAGACCATTTTTCAACAGCTTTTATATGCAATACAATCCCACATGTCTTTTTAAACACGTTTTATTTTCATATGATGTATTACTGCACATAATAGAGAGAGTGGCATTGTGATGGATAGGGTATGGTGGTACAGTACTATAATAACAGCCATTTTTTTCCAGTCTCTAGTTAGACAAATGTCTCTCTAGATGTACTGTACTGTACTGACCACTCAAATGCTTTGAGTGGTCAGTAAGACTAGAAATCTCCATATAAATAATAATCGCATTTTCCAGATATTACGTTGAAGCAGTGCTGTCCAATATGTGTGGTTTACAGCACAGATGTAGCCATCATAGAAGCTAAGTGTGCTAAGTATATAATCTAGCACACACTTATGTTTGGACATGTTATGATTGTGTACAAATTAGTATATTCTGTGCGAGAAAGCAGCAGATTTGCTCACAAAGTCATAATTTGTAATAAAAGATTTGAATCCACCTTGGCCCGGGCCTTTCTGTGTGGAGTTTGCATGTTCTCCCCGTGTTTGCGTGGGTTTTTTCTGGGTACTCTGGTTTCTTCCCACAGTCCAAAGACATGCAGTTATTGGGATTAGGTTAATTGGTGATTCTAAATTGTCCATAGGTGTGAATGTGAGTATGAATGGTTGTCTGTAGGCTCCAGCTCCCACCCCCTCTCGACCCTGAACAGGATAAGCGGAAGAGAATGGATGTATGGATGAATGAATGTTTTCAGTGTCAGTGTAATATCACTGAAAGCAGTCATTCTCATCCGTCATGTCTCCCCCCCCCCCTTAAGCACTTATGAAGAGCTAGTGTGTTTGTTTAGCCATGAAAAGTTGGAGCATATATTAGGTATGCTCTTTTTTTTTTTCTTTTTAAGCAGAAGCCTCCTTCAGAATTACGCACCTTATACAAGACCTGGGAGTTGTCCAGTATAACTGTACAGTAACATTACAGTAGTAACTGAGAGCATGTTTTACATCAAATTTTTTTTCATGTTTTTCTCAACCACTTAAGGGTTCGACCTGCACAGAGGTGGCCACATGCCAGAGTTTGATTTAAGCCATTTTTTTTTTGCACATAAAGTCCAGACATTGTCAGGAAAGGGTCCAAAATTGTCTTCTTCAGATGGACTCTCACTAATGGAAATACTCCGTTTGATTTAGATGATGCATCAACACATGGTGCCCGCTGGTTCGCTGTGAACTGACCACTACCTGTTCTTTTCTCACATGGACATTATGCAGACTTTGTGCAAGGGAGCTGGCAGGTCAAAGCCCTGCATACAACTTTGCCAGTTAATGTGGAGGAGAGTTCAGGGCTGCAGTACATGTGTGAAAACAGCTTTAGCTAACAGTTAAAAATCTTTTCTTCTATAAATCCTGTGACAGGAGAGGAGTACAGAGTGAAGGGTACATAAATGATGAGAGAATAATGCGAACTCTACTTCTGTAGGAGTAATTTATTCCTAAAGGATTAGCTTGACTGCAGTGAAAAATTATAATGGTGAATGACTCTCCAGTGGCAGTTTGTTTGTTGACATTGCCTCAGGATCCTTTTCTCCTCTGGAGGATGGATCATCCTCAGTTAACCTCAGCTCCTCTAAACATCGGCTGAATTTATGGCTCTCCTCCTTTCACCTATGGTAGAAATCCTCAACAACATGGCAAAAGACAAATGTGAGAAGTCAGCCTTGACTGATGACAGTCACTCTTTTTAGCCTCAGTCTGTCAGTTTGTTGGATTTGTTGAAAATGTCTTTGTTACATTTTTGATCAAATCAATAACTGTAAAATTTGTGGCCTTACTGAAGTCTTTAACACGTGTCTTTCTCTTATTATTTTACTTCTGTTAAGTAGGGTTAAAAATTTGAAAATGTATCTAATACCTAATGGGCGGCAGCCCCCCGAAATATGTCTGGTGCCTCCTGATGACCAATGACACTGGATACACAATACTTTTGCCACTTTGCAAAACAGTTATGTAACTACAAAACAATTTTCAGGCAGTTTTGTTGTGTAGTGCCATTTGTGACACTACACAACATGTATCTGTATTAGGACACAGGGCTGCACTTGAGCCCAAAAATGCACCCAATGTTTTCTTTGCCAGTTTAGTAACACCCCCCCCCCCCCCCCCCCCCCCCCACACACACACACACACACACCACACACGCTTTGTTCTTGGTCTCCCCCTGTGCCATAATTGAAAAAAATCCTGAAAAACTCTTAATCAGCTTGTTCCAGTTCTTTGTTGAAGTTAGATGAGGTTTGTGCTGGGCTCATCAGATGCCCTTTGCATGACCTGTGAGTGCAAACCCGCTATCTCCAACACATCTGTGCCTAGTTAAATGAAGGTTATATTTTAGGCCTATTATAGTCAGGGAGACAACACAGCCTGACTGCTAGCTTGACCACTCACCCCTATCTGACTTGCACATGTGGTCAGTAACTATAGCAACTTGGTGAAAAGACTGCTTCCTGAGACTTTGTTGTGTTTGGAGCTTGGCACAGCATTGTAACCTAGATATTATTTTTAGTCTGTCAGCAAAGGCTCAGTGTGTGTTGATTTAGGATGTGAGCTGACAGCCTCTTAGTGCGCGTGCAAACACACATGAACACACAACCCCCTGAGTGCACAAATTCACAGACTTTCAAGGCTGGACAATATCAGAAATTCTAACTTTGCAAATATATGACTGCAAAATCATCTGTTGACATTTTGCATTTCTGAAGGCGCAGACATCTGTCAGCCAATCTCAGGTCACTGAAGTCATCACCAGCAATGACGGTATGTGAAAAGCTCTCTGTTTCTCTGTTCGTCAGCTGTGTTGTCCCACACCCATCTGTGGCCTTTTATTGCTTTTCTCTCTGACTTTCTTTCTTTCTGTCTCTCTCTCTTTCCCTGTGGCAGGCAGTAATAAAGGTTTGACAGGCAGAGCGTGAAGGTCATGGTTATTAGATGGTAAAGGCGAGAGCCACAGCTGGGCTGGGCAGGCCTCCTCTCTGGCAAAAGTGATGAATTTTGTGTGTGTGTGTGTGTGTGTGTGTGTGTGTGTGTGTGTGTGTGTGTGTGTGTGTGGTTTGGGGGGGGTGGGGGGCTCCTTTTTTCTTTCCTTGCAGCAGCCACCTGGTTTGGCTCAGGGTCTTTTGATAAAGAGTGAGGTGCAACTGGGAGGAAGGGGGTGGTGGTTAAAGCACACCAACAAGTTGAAATACTGTCCAAGTGGTGTGTGTGTGTGTGTGTGTGTGTGTGTGTGTGTGTGTGTGTGTGTGTGTGTGTGTGTGTGTGTGTGTGTGTGTGTGTGTGTGTGTGTGTGTGTGTGTATAAACTTGTCTGACAGCCCCAGAGGCGTTCACACCTGCTGCTTCTCGGGCTCTGTTGAGCTTCTGTGGCTGAGGTTGCAAAAGCTCAGCTGTGACACATGTGGATGTGCAGACTGTTCCTTTTTTGATGAGAAGGAAGCTTTTTTTTTTTTTTTTTTTTTAATGGTTTTAACCCTTAATGATTCAACAATAAACCCAAGACAAAAGTTATATAGTTAAACTGGAGTGTCTTCTGTGTACAAGAATGAAGTGAGATCAATTTTTGCTGACCGCACAGTTGAATATAACTATCGTTGTCCCTTTTAAGCTACACATTGTTGCTGTATAGCAATTTGTTTTACTCTTGACTAGTTATACTGTCATGTATTTAACATTTAAGAAACTATAAAGCCCCAGACATCCAGACACGGCTATTTTGCTACACTGCTCTGAGACTATGTAAATATAGAGCTGGTGTCTTAGTTTGGATACTTCCAAACTTGTACATCCTATACACTAGACACGTACTGCCTCAGTGCATGAATAATCGACATTGTAGTGTTGACTCAAATCAAAGATGGCAAGTTAAGCTCACCAATATTTGATAGTGATTGTCACTCTAATGGCCACATTTTGCATGTAAATGTAAAAAATTTTCAGGCTTCTGTCTGCATGTAATTCTAAATTCTTCACAGTGATGACAACTTGCCACCAGACAATGCATCTACCACCAGAAAAAAAAAAAAGGTATTTGCATTGGCATCATATTTGTAGTTAATTACCTATGCTCCTCCTACCTACATTCCTCTGTGGCCACATATGATGTTAGCTTAAATTTAAGGCCCTCCCTTTGACAACCTGGCAAACTGAGAAGCCAAAACCTGTATATTCAAAAATGAAGTCTCTGCACTTACAATTATTTCCTATCAAGGATCATTGACAAGCTCTTGTGCTTCTTCATCTGATACATAGGGATACACTGAACTTGAACTAGACTCTCATCACTGCTGCATTCTTTGATTGTCATGAATGGAGAATGAATATTATTCCGAGTTGCACTTATCGAATCCTTGCAATAAATAAATGGCTAAAATCTAAATATTTGCTGTTGTGCAAACTTTATATAAGCTAGCTGTAAGAATTTTGTTGAAGCCACATTATTTTAAACACTGTATGCAATTTGTGGTCTTTGAGACAAAGTGGTGTAAACTATACATATTATAAGGGCATACTGGCTATTATCACATTTGCTGACTGACCTTATTGAGATTAAGCAAGAACTATAAAACCACTGTGTTGTATAATTTGTTGAAAGAGTATATTGCTCTGGCTGAGAAGAAAAAAAGTGTTTGCACATTTTTTGGATAAGACTTTCTTGTTGATGTAGCGCACAATAAAACAATAGCTATAACTTGATACCCATATAAGTGGTGCTCACTAGGGAGCTGAATGACAGAAAATCAAATAGAAATGTAATGAGTATAGATGGTTTGTACGATGTTCTTTTATCAAAAATATTGTCCTTGGCTGACATCCAACCTTTTTCATAGCCACTGCCAAAACCTGACTCTTCCAGACCTCAAGTATCCTCAAGAGGGCTCAGTGCTGTTTTGGAAAAATAGTGCAGAGAGAGACAAAAGTGGAGTAGCTCCACATTGTAGTGATGCATTCAGCAGAGACTGAATCAGTCTGTTTTTCTCTGTTCTGTGCACAAATCCCATCCTTGAAATCATCTCCTGAAGAAACTCCTCCATGAAACTCCTCTCAAACATCATTTGCACTGATATGAAATTTGGACAAAATTCAATAAACTGGGGACACGTCTGTGTGATTATGGGGTCACTAGCCAACCATAAAGGAGAATCCCTTTAAGCTGCCGCCATGGCCAGAAAAGAAACACACCTCATTGGTCAAAAACAGGACTTAGACTAGGACTCATTGTGTCTGCTATCTGTTGCTACACAATGACCTGTGTCATTCTTTGGGATGGGTGTCAGGAGTTCAGCCTTTACAGCCACGACCTGCGTTTGACCTCACTGGAGGGTAGAGATGCAGCTGAAGAGCCTCATCATAGGTGCGGAGATGGAACCCCTGTAATGTAATGTGTGCACGTCATAGGTGAGTGACATGGAATATTATAAAGAAATATATAAAACACATTAGTATCTCCACGCTGCTTATGGTTTATATTGGACAGACAGAGTAAATAAACATAAAGAGTTACACAGTGAGTGTCACTCACCGCTAGACAACAATGTTTTATTGCTTCTTCAGAGAGACGACATGACAAAGTGAATCAAGAAAGGAGACAAGTTTTGGAAGGCTGGAGTTTGTCTATCTGTGTGTAACATCTGCATGTTACCTACAGTCTTGCATCAATTAGACTAATTCATAATGGATTCAACATTTTTAACTGACCTCCTGTTAACCAGAATCTGTAGTTATTGCAGACTTTGGTACCATGAAAATATTTAACTTTATGCATTGTAATGATTTGCATTCATCAGCAACAAGCTAAAAGTCTTAGAGCTTTTCACAGGCAGGAAGTCACAAAATGCTTTATAGCATGAAACGATACATTTAAACGCAACACAAAATGAAAAGTAAAGCACACGGAAATGTGAACCTGTACAAAACCTAAAATAAAGAACACTGGAATTAAATGCAGTACAGAAATGGGTTGAATAAACATCCGTGTGATATTTAGTAACAGCATAATAATAACTCAGTAATAAAATGTGCATAATAAATAAAGCAGACCTGGTACATCCTTATCACCAGGTCATATCACCATATATTCATGTAATTTTTTTTAGACAGTAACCTATTAAAGTGATAAATAAAAAAATCAAACTTCTAAAAATGTCATCTGAAAAATGTCCAAACAGGAGCAGCTTCAGAGAAACCATTAAATAATGTAGTACTGACAAAATGTAATTTTAAAGCTGCAACAGTGAGTGTTTTGATGGAAACAGGCCCTAATTACTGTCTGCAACATGAAAGTTGTACTCAGTGACAAACTAAGAACACACACACACACACACACACACACACACACACACACACACACACACACACACACACACACACACACACACACGCATACACAACAGTCTCCAGTGAAGGAAATACTCCTGTTTTATTTCCACTGGTTTTGGAAAAGATAAAACACTCGTGCTTGGGTGTCAGGTCACCACCGGCATTCATACTGTGTAAACATCCCACATCCATGTGGCAGCATGGTGGGCCTGCTGTCAGTCACAGAGAGTGGAAAACATTTTCAGTCTCATGCAGACACACATACACGCGCGTGTATACATGCACTTACATATGCGTGGCCTCAGGATTTGAAGAAGGCATTGGCATCTGCAGCATTATATCTGCTATCAGTAGTTACAGTCTCATCACTTAACACGTAAACCAATTATGCTTCCTTTGTCATCAGGTGGGTTAATTCTCTGTGCACTGTTTGATGCTCAGTGAACCGTTTCGGCTCTTTGATCATCTGCCGAAGCAGTGAGAGATAAAATGTACCCAGCTGCCACCGACATCAACAGTTGGCCATTTGCAGCTGTTTTAGTTTAACACTTGACATCTTTCCAGTCTCTCTCTTTATATGTTCAAATCCCCGATGTCTCTCTTTGTCATAACACTCACCTTTTCTGTGTTCATTTAGTGTTTCCCTCACTGGTAGCTTATTTTATTTCTGTATGTTTTGCTGCTTGTTTCTCTCTTCTGTGTCTTGGATGTGGTTGTGTTTAGGTTTCAGTTTGCGTGCGTGTCACGCTGTTTTTAGGTTAGCATGTACTCATAATCTGTGGTCTGTGCTGTGATGTAAAGTATTTATATATGTTTCTACCTGTCTGCGGTTGTGTACATTATATATGTTTCCAGCTGTGAAGATAAGTGGGTTGCACCTTTTTTTTGCAGATCTCTCAAAAGCAGGAAGGGGTTGCCACATGAAACAGTTTTTCTGTGAGTTGTAATTTTGTCAGCATTCCTAAAAATTTAGACAGTCTGCTTTTTTTTTTTTCTTCATTTGTGAAAGAAGTAAAATATTTGCAGATTTGCAAGGACTCCTAGTATATTTAAAGTTATTATAAATTATTTTCCCTGTCTTACACTTTAGGTTGGCTTGATATGACTTGGCTTAACAATAATATTGTCTTCATTACATTTCCTGTTGACACAACAGCCGTACACCCTCCATCACACTCCAGCTCATGTCTGTTCGTGTAATGTAGGGAGAGGAAAACTAACACACAGGCCTAACTCTGCCAGCTCACTCCCCTCTTCTCTTTTCAGTGTCACTAGGCAGCTCTCTTTATTCAGTACCGTCTTTCTCTTCTTCCTTTCCTGCATCTGAATGGGGTCAGTGCCTCTGCATGATGGAACCACAGGGCTGAAAGTCTTTGGGCCAGACACTGGAGGAGTCCACTACTAATTGCTCTCAGCGAATCCCCAACTATTGTCCCCCACTAGGTTTCAATTTGAATTTGAATGGTGGTAGCTAGCTGGTGCTGAGAGTGTAAGGTACACAAATGACTGTCACTGAGAATGGATCGCAGCGCTACAGAGATTGTGAACTTGTCCCCTAAATAAGCACTGTTGGCTTTTTGGCTCTGCATAAGTAATGGTCTGTTTACACTAGCATAAGCACCATATTCATGTACGCTTGGCTGAAGTAGTGTTGGGATTGAATAGCAGATGCTTTAGGGTGAACCTTTTTTTTTCAGGAAGATTTTAGTTTGGCTTTGAAGAGAGCATGCAAAGTTACTCCTTGTTCATTTGCAGCATTGCAATAATTCACTAAACACAATCACAAAGAACTCATTAGAAAAAAAAATATTTGTGTTAATAAGTTCCACTTGATCTTCAGACTTCTTTAAAATATAACCTGTTTACCTTTTTCTATATCTGTGACTGTTAGGACACAAGGGGGACAAATTCAAGTTGCCCCTTAAGTGTAAAAGCTAAGTAAATACATCCAAATGAAAGATGCAAAGACAGTGAGACAGACAGACAGACAGACAGACAGATAGACAGACAGCTGAACAAATTGCCAGACCTCCCCCTCCCTGCAGTTTACTTGTTCCTTCTCTATAGAGGCGAGGGTCTTGGTCCGTGTCCCCCTCTTCTCCAGTCCCACTAGTGGTTAATTGAGCCCCTGCCAGGCCTCGCCCCTTTATTGCCTCCATTTGTCAAAGCCTGCAATCTTGAATGGTGCCAGAGACCTTATACAAATCGAGAGCCTCCTCGCCTCTCCATTTCTCTCCATCTCCCTCCATTCCTTTATCGCTCTCTCCATCCCCAAGAGCAAACAGTTCTGGGCCGGGGCAGCTCAGGGCAAACAGAGGTTCAACAAAGGCGGTGGCTAAGTTGGGGCGTGAGGGCGGGTGGCTGATGTTCTCCCTGACATCTCCAAAGTCAGTGACGCTAAATCTCACTGTGGCAGATGTGATGATGTAATCTTAGGTCGTCGACACTTTCTGACCAAAAACTCAACTAAAACACAACACATTAAAACTCATGCATGCTCGGAGATCATCATGGTTTTTATTACGGATTAGTCCCGACATTGTAGACTCCTAAGTAGGCGACAGGTGTACAGTGGAAGGTATTGTATGGCGCCAGAAACTGTCCAATGTGAGGCTGTCATCAGCACATGTGCTGCTGCCATCCCGTGGCCTGCATACTGCAGATAAGACCAGCCATTCAACCAAGCAGGGAGCTTTTCACTATAGTCATCATTGTTTGTCCGGACCACAGACAGACCTGTAATGTACGGGGAAAGACATGGGAGGAGGTGGGAGCTTTTATAGGCAGCACAAAATACAATAAATAAAAGAAGAATGACAAAGCGGAAAATGAATGAAGCACTTTCTTTACTGCCATAGGAAAAAGAAAAAGAAAAAAAACCCAAAGGAGGCTTGTTGTCTGTAATTTGTATGTCGGCTGCCAAATGTACCGGATCAGATTACTGCTAAATTAGAATGAAAACTGATGTCAGTCCAGAATTTCATTGGGCCATGGTGTGGTTGGCTGTTACTGGTATAGATATTGCAATACTATGCCCACTTTGTTCATTTTGACCTGAATCAAACTGCTAAGCACACAAGATCAAGAACAATACATACTGTGTTTAAACCTTACAACACTACTAACGCTTAGCAGCTTGTCTAAAAGCACAGGTGTTGTGTAAACATAAAAATGCCAATCTCAGTGCACGAGAAACAAACATTTTCTCAGTAAGAAAACTTATCAATTTTGCATAATAGCAGCCGAAAACAAACAAAGCAACTGGTGGAAAGAAGGTAAAAACAAAATGCACAAATTTTACATCACAAAACTGGCAACATTTATATGGGGGGAAAAGTTTTTTCAGGCATGCTCTTCATCGTACAATAATGTACATAGCCATCTTAAATCTGATGTTACTGGTCACGTGATTCAATCACACAGAGATAATCAAACTAGTAAAAAAAAAAAAGTACTCTAACATGTTGTATTAGGATGAAAGTTGAGAGTAAAAAAATTTTAACTGCTAAACAAATACATAAATACTTAAAAAATAAAAATAATAATACATAAATATAAAATAAAAAAGGATAAAACTATAATAAAAAGTAGAAAGAAAAAGGGAAATTAAGAATAAACTAAACAAAAAATACAAAAATAAAACAAAACTTTACTTGAATTGTTCAATAAATATTAAAAAATGGCTTTAATGGATTGCTTGTGCCTTATATGATAAAGAGAGTAGTGGTTTAGACTGCTGCTGTTTGGCGTCTAATTAACAGCTAGCCTGTCTAATCAGCAAAAAAGTGAAAAAAATCAGCACATGCTCTGCCAGAAACCCTGAGGTAGAGACTGTGCTATAATCACGTGCACTCCTGGGCAACAGAAACAGAGTCATTGTGATCGCATTTGTGTGATTGACCTGCTAATCTTTTGACGATTATAAGTACTGTGGTGGTATCAGTGTTTATCATAATGGGAGCTCTAAACTTTTAAATATTTTTGCTGGCTTATGTAGGCGCTCTCAGTATGCAACACTGACCTCACATCCAAAATAAAGATGGCGCCATGTGCCCTTTATTTTTATTATAAGACACAACGGCAATCTCAATTTTTTATTTATTTATTTTTAGCTAGCTCTGAATATGATATTTTGAAACTGAACACAGTTCAAAGAATTCAGAGGAAATGATTGAACAGTGTGGCTGCTGCAGTAGTGCTGAAGTGGGAACAAAATGCTTAGATATTAAAATGAGTGTCATCTGGCTTTCAGCTTCCCACACGCTGGATTTAGGATCAGCTTCTAATGCATCATCCATTGATGTTTGTTTTACTAGATGGCCTGAGACATTACGTCATATGTGCCCGTCTTTTCAATGGGTGATCCATCCGCAAAGCTTTTGAAGTTGGAAGTTCATCACCAGGATCCCGAAAGTTCATGTCCAAGTGCATAAAACATTGCATTGTTCTTGGCATCATAAAACCTTCGGGGCATTTAAATGAGCCAAGTGTGAGACATGTTTGCATGCATGTGCATGGGGTCAACAGGTTCAAAATCAAAAATTTAGACGTTAATATTGTTGGAATTTGATTTTTTTTTTTTTCTCCATCTGGGATGGTTTCTTTGCACCTCACGGTTACTGTATTAGCATTAGTGCATAATATCTGTTTCTCATGTCTTCTCATATTTGCTCTAGTTGCTGAACTGTGGGCAGAATTACTGATATTTAATGAACAAGTCTCTTTAGTGTCATTAAGCTATGGATGACTTTACGAAACTGCAAAAATATTATACTTAGTAAATCTTTAAGCATGGTGAGTCGTGAAAGCATGTTAGATTATGTGTAAATATATGTGTTACATTTGTTTTCATGTGTGTTTGTGCATCCGTCTGCTTCACACGCTAGGGTGCCGCGTCCTGGTGCAGAGGTCTTTGTTGGAAGTGTAGAACCATGAGTCAGGCCTGTGGGAACAAGCCCTGCTCCTCTCCTCTCTCTCCCACGCTTTCACACTCATCCCATCCTGTGTACGTTTGTTTCACCCCTGGCGATGGGGAGGTGGGGTATAGTGAACATCGCTGTGGAAATAGTCACACGCACATGTGTAAGGGTCATCAGACCCTGAGAAAATGGAGCTGTACGTGATTTTAGATGGACTTATTGTTGAAAATGGAGACCATATATGGAGGGATTAGAGATTAAATGGAAAGTCTTGGAAAAAATTCATAAACAGTCTGAGTTCTCTTCATCACTGTTGTTTTGATATTTTAAGAGTATGGAAGTTATATGTTGTAACTATATTTCTGGTTAAAGTATACTGTGAATTACGAGAAATGTCAAATATTATCATGCAGAAAAACATAAAGAAGGACACAAAGTATTTTTCTATAATTTTTTGTTATCAAGTGCTGAGATAATCTGAAATAAATTCTATAGCTACAGCCTTTTATCATGTCTATAATGCACTAACAAATACAGATACAGAATACTTATTGCACAGTAACTTCTAAGGCTTCTAATCAGCCTGATATTTGCTTCTGTTTTTGCATTTTGTGAGTGATAGACAAGCACCATGCCAGCGTTTTCTCCCAGTCTCAATCTGGCAGTACCCAGTGATCACCATACAATCAATGGGTGCCATCTGGCTGACTGTACACCACTCAAAGAGCCCATTCTGGGGGTTACCTCAGGAGCAGCGGGGCAGTGGAGGAGGGCATGGCGAGCAGAACCAGGCATCTAGACCAGACCCAGGCCAGGGGGCTTTGAAGCCCCTTACTCTAACCCAAAGACAGGGGGTCTGGGCCAACCAGCCGGAGCCAGAGAAAAAGAGGGAGAGAGAGAGAAGGGCCTTTATCAGAAAATTCGAGCACAATTGTGGTGTGCAGTGTGGGAGTTGGGGGAGTTCATTCTTTGTATAGATGAATGGATGAATAGAGGAGAAGGGCTGAAACACTAGCATCTCCCCCTCCTCATCCACCCCTCCTATGCTGGATCTCTGTATGTTTTAGGTTGGCCATCTCGGGGCCCCAGGGCCCCTCTCCGTGGACAGACCGACAGATACCATCAATTACCAAGGCCAGCCCCTGGCCACCATATGGCCAGTGGCTGCATAGGAAAGAAGCTTGTTCCCTTCACAACACCAGCCCTACATATGCTGCAAGCTACTAGCTGTGATGCTGTACCAATGTTGTGTGTTTTGGTAATAGGTGTGTGTGTGTGTGTGTGTGTGTCACATGTTGCACTGGCATAGGTTTGGGTTGTGTTACAGGGCGACTTATGCATCAAGGGGTTGGGATTGGATTACAGGATTGAGTTATACCTGTTTGTGTCTGTTTGTGTGCTCGTGCGTGTCCATCTGTGTTTGTATTAAATTGTCTTTCAGTGAAGACAGTTTAGGAAAATAGGGACATTTTTATATGTCCTCAGTTTTGCACATTGCTCTTGAGGATTTAGACTAGTTAATACATTGCAGGAAAAATTCACCATTTGTGGAAAAATAGATAAAGTTATTAGGACACATCTGAATACAGGGCCTTGCCTAAGTTGATGAATGCATGAAAAGGTGCACTTAGTGTGCACTTTCATATAACTTGCATGCCATCATTGTACAGCATGTTTATCGTTACCTGTGATTTAAAAAAAAAAGGTTATGCAGTTGTTTCAGTTTTTTTTTTGTTTGGTTATCAGAATTTAAATAACAAAAAATAAAACAAACAAACAAAAAAACTGGTCTTCATGAACCTTTTTTCAGGGGGGAAGTTTGATTGTCTTAAAAGTGATTATCTTCTGGAGTCAATCTGGATCCAGATTTGGATCCAGGAAATTTTGGAAGGAAATTTCTCTTTAGATCTTTACAAATAGATTTTAAATGAAAATAAATCATCTTGATGTTCTCAAGAAATATCACAAACTAATCCAGATCCAGATGCTTCTGGATCCAGGGACGCCGTTCATGCATGGTGTGGAGTGAATTTTCAGCCTTGGCAGAAGTATGCAGTCTGTTTTTATGAGCCAGTCATCAACAAGGAGGTGAACCGAAGCAATGGCTGTGAACCTCAGGGTTCCAACTTTTAAAGTCGGCCACAGTCCAAAAAAAAAAAAAAAAAAAAAATGTCAGTGGATCCAAAATTATTCTTTAGTAGAAATTCATTGTCCTTGCTGAGACTAGAATGAGTCACATGAAGGGGGCTCACTCCCCACAATATTTATCAATCAGCAACAGGAAAAAAGAATCAGCAGGTTAGTATCAGAAAACTATTGTTTGATTGTTTTCACTACTCAAACCATATTCATTCAACTTATTTCCACTCACTCGTTGTCCAGACCCCACCTCTATTACACAGCAGTGGAAATTGCCCCTTAGTTCTGGAAACATTGATTTTGTCTTTTATTTTTGACAATAGGAGGGAAGATTGGGGGGGGGGGGGGGGGGGGGGGGGCGGGGTGATGGTGCTCTTCTTCACCCTTTGAATGCACTCAAAAGGGCATGTAAGGATTGTATTTAAAAAAAAGCAAATGAAAAACTTACTATGCTTAAAGTTAGGGGTGAAGAATGCAAGTACAGAATTACAGTAAAGCATACACAGTGTGTGCGTGTCTCTGAGAGCGCAACTGTGAGTGATATTTTAGCTGCCAAAGTCGCCATATTAACCTGACCTCCAATTAATACATGAAACCAGACACCTGCGAAGCAGATGGTAAAATTAGGGTTTGTTTTTGCAAAATAAAAGCGCACACAGCGTAGAAGTGACAGCCAAGCTGACTTTTTACTCTGCACTCCAACTCCTTGAAAAGGACAAATCTTCCCAAATGCACTGTAATTTAATTAGACACGTCTGTTTGAAATCAAACTGCAAGTGGAAAAGAAATCCTACACTTGCTGGTACGCCTCCACTCACTACATGACCATTAACAAAAAACACATTGCCTTATGGCTGGGGAGGGAATGAAGGAGGTTAAGCAAGAGAGAAAGAGTGAGAGAGATGTTTCTGTTTGATATATAATGTGAGAAAGAGCCAACAGCAAAACAAGGAAACATCTGGGTGATTAATCTTTTGGAAGGGAGGAAAACAGGGAGGCAAATAGTACCAGCCAGAATAGGCACACACACACACACACACACACACACACACACACGAGCATGCACATACGCACACACATGCACGCACAAACAGCTGGGAGACAGAGACAGTGAACCATGTGAGTCATGATCTTCATTAATATTATATCAAAGCCTCTTTGATTGAGGCTTTTGTTGCATTACTTGGTTAAAAAAAAAAAAAAGGAAAGGAAAACTTAACTGTAACCATTTGAGAGCTTTTGCCCACCATTTACTCAAGTTTCTTTTAATTGCTGGTTTTCAGTCCTTAATTACTTTTTTTCTCATTTTTTTAACTTCTACCCAGGGCTTTTTTTTTTTTTTTTCCTGGGAACATGTGCTCTTCTCATTCAGTCGGTGACACACATTCACACTTAGGAAGCTGCCCAGTACAACCACAGCAGTTATTCTGTTTGCCACTGCTTAACTCCACTAAAGCAGCTGTGGGCAAAGCACCTTGCCTAAAGGAGGGAAAGTGTTACTCACTCATTTAACCCTCCCAAATTGGGGCTTTCTTGGGAATAAAACCACATACTTAATTATCACTCACCAGCCACTGTAACCTCGAGGCTATTATACAAGGCATACAAGGTCATAGCAGATGGATAATCAGCTTTTTCAAGCTTCTGCCACAATGCGATGGGTATTTTAGCACTGTTTTTACTTCTGCGTATTCGTTATTCGTTTTTGTTACATTGTATACTTTAAAGGTGTCCAATATTAAGTTTTTTTTTTAACTAAAATTTTAATCGTGAATTATTCATCATATGTTTAAATCTATATGTTTATATGTTGGTTTATTAGCATATAATAACATTTTGTTACATTTCTTTGCAGCATTGGTGCACGCAGGCCATTGCAACACTTTGCAAGCTGTTGTGTGCAGTTGTGCAACATATTCTTTCTCATTCCCTCAGGCCCTGGGCTGTGAATCTTTGAGGCAGGACTGGGCACTGTGGTTTACTTTAGCTGAAGGTGACTTACAGTAACAGTATCAGACTGCAGCATAACAACCCAAGTGGGGATGGGTTGAAACTAGCACATATTTGCTGTCTTACCTGATGAGATGGACAGATAGACAGGGAACATCTGTTAATCTGAGCCTACATGCACTCACAAGGATACACATATACCCAGAAGGGCCCCAAAATGGGTCTGATCCTATCGTACTCACTGCAGGTGTCCTGTGATAGGCACACACTGACAACACATGACTAGACCACACACACACACATACACATACACACACATACAGTAAACACCAGTGACGTTAAAGCTCAGAAAGCATGAAGCCCGTCTCACGCACAGTTGGTGCCGTGATACTGTGACCAGCCCATATTGGCACCATCTGTTCAGACAGCAGCAATTTGACCTGTAAGTCAGTGTTATTTTAGCTTTATCTGTATATCTGCAGCAGTGAGTATGTTTTAAAAAAAGAGAGACAAAGGGACTGGTAAATACCAGTGCTCTGATTCTTATTTGCATACATTTATATGCCTGTTGAAGAGTAACCACAGTGCTACAAAACAATTCCACTCTTGTTAGATATAATATATGTAATGTTGTCATTTTGATGCACACAATTTTAATTTAACTGCCAACTTCCAGTCTGCAGCAAGTGGAAGTACCCTTGCAAACCTTGTTTTTAGTTGGCAGGAGAGCAGGTAAGGTGAAACATGTAGTTTATTACGGTATCAAAGGACACAGATAAAAACATATTTTTGCCTTTGACCATTGATTGATTGTCAAATAATTACTCTTTCCTCATGCACATTGACATACGTAAACAGACTCATTTCTTTTTCAGTGTTGACAGATGGCCTGAAGTCTACATCCAGGTCCTGTTGCCCATTGTGTTGGGGTTTTCCCACTCAGACACGCTGGCACTTATACAGGGCCTCACCAGCTTCATGTGAACTCTCCAATAAAACCAGCGTGCACACGCAGTCATGTGCTCACATAGAGAGAGACGGTTGCACACATGCACTACACAGTGTACTGCAGAGGATTACACAAAGTATAATTAGAAAAAGCACCTAACAAAACATATGTGCAGAGGCAGGAAGTGCAGCCAGTGGCTCTTGGCTGCCAGTTCAAAACTCTCCTCTTTGTCATGAGACTGGATCTTTTATGCATGTCCTCACTCCCGTGCAGTAGATGTAGAGTGACAGATAGGCTGACCATTTCTGGGGAAAAAGCATCTACAGCTCTGTGTGTGTGTGTGTGTGTGTGTGTGTGTGTGTGTGTGTGTGTGTGTGTGTGTGTGTGTGTGTGTGTGTGTGTGTGTGTGTGTGTGTGTGTGCTTCCTCTCCAAGGACTGGAGAAAGCTTCACCTCTACTCATATCGCGGATTAAATTCATTTTATTCACCTTTTGCATTACTTTTATGTTTTATACTGGTGTTCAGCTGTCTATATATTTATTCATTTTGTTAGTGTGGATAATATTGATGATTCTCAAGTGGACTGCTCTGCCAAAAGCAAAGTCTGGCTACCTTGGGTCACCACATTTTTATGTGTAGAAATTTACACTATAAATTCCTTATTTTTCAAAGATCATTATCCCAGACTTGCCTCACCAGCAACAGTCAGCACTGACAGCCGCTGCAGTTTGTAGCAACAATAACTCTCCTGCAATCAGTGGAGTGGAACAGTAAATGTGGACCTGAAATCCCTACTTCCCCTTCTCATTCCCATACTGCTTTCTGTCCCATTCCTGTTGTGGGGACAAAAAGGAATCCATCCGGTCACACGCTGTGCAAAATCACTCAGTTGGGTCAAGGGGATTGCTGTTGGCTGCGACTGTGCCAGATTGTTATCACTGGATAATCCCTATGGAGGAGTGGCAATAACACACAGACTGTGTTGTTTTGTGTCATTGCAGATGATCTTTTTACTGGATGCTCATATTCTATAAACTGTCACGCTGTTTTGGAGATGAGGGACGCAAAGACATGACGCCAGGCCCATGAGCAGGGGTAGCAAACACAATTTGCAGTTTGATAAAACGTACTGGTGGATGTAAGAAATGCTGACAGGAAGCAAAGTATAACAAAAGGCAGCTGGAGCGTCCAGAGCAGTCCACAGCTTGTAAATTTATGAAAACCAAACCCAGAATAATCAGAATACAGGAACGCCGAAAAATGGGGATAAACACAGGAAGATGCAAAAGGAAGAGGGAAGAGATGCAGACATGCTGACAACTGACAAGCAGAAGGCTTAGACTACTGTATAAATACACAGAGATCTGATAGGTAAGTACAAAATAAGGGAAAGCACAAAGGAGAAAACAATACCAAAGGAGACACAAAGTAAAAGTGACAAAAGTGACACAGAAGTGACATATAGACAAACTGATTAGTGACACAGACAGGGAAGCTGGAGTTGGATGCTACCAAGTAGGAGGTTGCGTGGGTCTGGAAGTGAGTCATATTGGTGGTTATCAGGTCAAATGCCCAGTGAGTTCCTCAGAATAGTGACTCTGGGAATCATCAGAGGTGAACGCAAGAAGTAGGCTAGCCAACGTGTTAGCAGTCTGGTGGATAGCTGTCTCAGAAGCATCCAGAGGAGCCTGTGAGCTCCTCCTGTGTAGCAGTCTGTAAATTAAACTCAGGATCAGTCAAGAATGATGGGTAATGTTCTTCTCTGTTACAGCAAAATCCACCAGCCTGGCTTCTGTGGATCTACAAAAAAATCATGTGGCCACTGCGTGTCCAGTTTTTGATGGACCCAAAGACATGATTCCAGGCAGTCGCCCAGGATAAATAAACAAATGCAAACTTACTGGTGGATAATAAAAGCAGAATAACAAAAGCAGACAGTGAAGTAAACCTGGCTGCAGAGGCAAAGTCTCTAAACCAAATCCAAAATAATTAGAATTATCTAAGGCTTCATTTAGGTAGAAAATTGATTACAGTACCAAGTGTACAACTAAGGAAATATCTTGTTACTAATGTTTTGGAAGCATCAGTGTAATGTGCATGTAAGTGCAACTGTGCTGATTTTTGTTTGCATACTTCGTGGATGGGACTGCAGTTAAGACAATAAAGAAAAAAGGCAAAAGAATGACATCATGTTGCTCGCACAGAGTTTGTTGCTACTGCATTCACATTAAGTCATGTCGAAGTAAAACAATATCCACAGAAGGTGATATCACAGGTGGCCCTGTTATAGCGACCCATCTGCGGCGTAGCCTGCCTTTCACCCACAGTCAGCTGGGATAGGCAAACGTGTTTAGAAAATGGATAGACGAATGATACCACAGACAGGTTAGTGCATCATAATAAGAGGAGGATCAATGTCATTGTCTCTAGGAGCTCTGGCTCCACTGGGCTTGTTGCTTTAAACAAATCCCTGGTGTCCCTATCTCAGTCACAACACTCCCACTGCCACACAGTTTGTGTGAGATATGCATGTGTGTGTGTGTGTGTGTGTGGGGTCCAGGTTTAACTCATGATGTAGGGTCCTAAATCTGTTTGCACAGAACCTTTGGGGATGGGTTTTCCCTATGGGGAGAACCCCCACCCCCCACCCCATAATGTAAATTGCTCAATTTTGAGGTGAAGACATGTTTAAGGTTAGGATAAGGTTAGTGTTAGGCAAGTAAGTGGAAGTTTGTGAAAAAAAGAATAGGTCAGTGTAATGTCATCAAAAGTCACAGGTACAGCCACATGATACATGATTAAGAGCGTGCGCGGTGAGGGAGGGAGTAAAGAAATGCACTTACCGCTGAGTTTTCTGGCTGTTCTGTTTTCTTTACAGTAGCTCAGAGTTTGGTTGGACAAAGCCAGAAGCAACACTGTTTCATTTGTTTTGATATACCACCATATTGATATAAAATCTCCCTAAATAGTTTAATTTCATGTTTTTCATAACCTTTTCTAATTTTTTTTAAAGCATTTGTGAAACATATTTCTCTGAATGCTCATCTTCTGTAACAGCACCTCTAAATCCACTTACCAAAGGGTGCTTATAATGTCTCGGCTAATTAGCATCAAACTAAACTAGTATGAACGCTTCAGTTCCAATGCAAATTCCCTTTCCTGGGTCTTGTCCTGGGAGATTTTACTATGTGGCCCAAGTAAGCAAACTAAAGCAAAGCCACATATGTCTTGCATTTGGACATTAAAGCAGACTATTATGAGATTAAATCAGAGACTTGTGATATTCGGTTCAAATCTCAGCTCCCACCAGCCCCAGTCACGCAGAGGGAGCATTCAAACTGATATTATGTTCAGGTTCTGCCAAAACTTCAAATCAACCACAGTGGAAAAGGAAGTGAATTAAGGTGTTTTGTATTGAATTGTAGCTCAAATACATTTTGGATCACAGAGAAGATTCAGTTGATACTGTAAGATTTTTTTTTTTTTCAAACTGCGGGTCAGAGGGGTTACAAGCCTAAAATATATGATATGGTGTTGCAAAGGACACACACACACACACACACACACACACACACACACACTAAAAAATGTTAGGAAAATGTTTTCATTATTGACTGAAATGGAGAAAGTGGGGATTCCCCATATTTAGCAACTGACCTAGGTCACTGAACAGCTGGCAATATTGCTCAAATGTAAACAACATGGTTGCATTATGATTATAGTGAAGTTATACATAATGCATTGATATCAGCAGATTATGTAGTATGGGTGCATACACACATGAGTATAATATGATGTGAATACCTTGTAAGTATGCATTATGTCTAGTGTATTGTTATAGATTTTATAAATAAAAAGACATTATGTAGTATACACCCTTGTACAAGAGTGCAGTTTTTCAAATTTGTTTACCATGGGAATTCTGTATAAAAAGTATTTGTAGAAATGTTAAAGATAATCACAGAGTATCAGTCTCTTACAGCATGCTTAAAATTGTTTTGATTGAATGAGTTTTGTTAATAGTGAAGGCATATTTTTGCTGGAATATGTATTATATTTTTACTAACCCACAGGGTGACTAAAGGTATTTGGATAAAGGTTTAGGGCAAGGCCTCCAAATTAGGGCAAAAATGAGTTTTGCAGAGGGTAATAAGACGTCTGCTGAAGGGGTTTCTATTATGATCTGGGGCTGTAATGTTATCCTGACTCCTACATTTATTTCATAATTTCATTAATGGTGGGAGGATATCCCCATTGGTGATGACTCTAGTTTAATTGTTTTTGGCAGTAACATGCCATCATGTGTAATGAATTATCATAAAAAGGAAGCCCCGAGCAGCACAGTGATCTTTTAAAGCTGTTCTTCATATATGCGCTCCCTCCACTGATGAGTCTGGGCTCTATAAAATGCATTTCTCGGTTATTATATACACCCCAAAAAAAAAAAAAAAAAATGAAGAAAAAAGAAAAACTGAAATGTGACATTTTGACTGGCGAGAGAATTTCATGAACTGTACTTATGTTGTGTTAGATTTTATTGTGTTTTATTCCTCCATATACATTGCCACTTTCACAGTACCAAACCTTCTGGTTTCAGTTTTTGAATATAGATGTGTATTATTGTTTATAGATGTGTATTATTGTTTATAGATGTGTATTATTGTTTATATATGTGTGTGTTCCAGTTGTGTGTTTGTGTGTCTGGCAAGCTGAGAGCTAGCCTTTTGCTGTCCTGCCAGCCTGTTAGGTGATGAATGACCTTCAGGCCTACTAGTAGTGACAACTCGGCTCCTAATGACTAACTGGCTGCCTGACTGTGCTAATGGTAGACATGCAGAGCCCTGGGAAATCATGGCATACACACACACACACGCGTGCACAGGAGGTTCTACATGGGAGATCATTGTGTTATGTGATCTTCCATTAAACAAAAGGCATATGCAGGAACACTGATTATTATACATTACTCATCTCATAAGAGTGGGAATAGTCTTTTTTTCTCTTCCTGGTGAAAGAATTACATGACAGAATTTTTTTCCTATTTATCAACCACACAAGGTCTGATAGTGTAATATTACTTTGGCCAAGGCCCTGAGGTTTGAGAGGCTTTGAATTTGATCCTAGATCAGATCAGTAAAAGTGAGCGGCAAGTCAAGAAACAATGTTTTTGTTTTGTTTTTTTTTTCCCTGAGTCCATATTTTTCCTTTCCAGCTCTGAGTCCCACTAGGTCTTTCCAAGGAAGTTGAAGCAGAAGGTGGAGATGGAGTGAGATGAGTATTGGGGAAAGGAAAAGGAGAGGCAGAAAGGAAGAAAGCAGAAGAAAAACCTTATAGTGAGAGAAACAGTCTGGTTCCTGCCATCAGTAAGCCAACTGGGCTCAATCCAGTTGCTAGGGGTTCTGGAAAGAGTCGCCATCATCTGTAAACCATCATCCAGTGTCCACACTTGGATGAGCTTTCAGCACCTGTCACCCATCTCGTCACTGTGACCAACTCAAATAAACATACAAAATTAATCACAGCATTACCACTGAACCCAGCATCTATCTTCCTCTTGAGTTTCCATATTTTTTTCCATTTCTTCATTTATTTTTAAGTGTTATGAGGCACATATGTTTATATGCAAAGCTGTCAAAATTTTGGGTGTGGTTTACAAGCTCTTTAGCAAGTGAGTGGCTTGCGGTTGTTAGTTCAATGCAAGGTTTTAACTAAGGTCTTTTAATACTGTGTTGCACTATATAAGCCCAGTACTTCTCTTTGAAAAGCTAATGTGTGACCGCCCAGTCTTTTAATTAATAAAAATGGCAGTTAGGCCAAGTTAAAGAGGCTACTGTAATGTGCAAAAATAAGTCCAACATATTGCACGTGTGAATTTGAGCTAACCATAAGTATCCCATGTCATGAAAGTCAACCACAAAGAACTAAAAGAATACAAACATATCCAGAGGCAATATACAGTACTGTACTTAAATCCAACGTGATATATTGTTTAGTTTATAACAAAATACATGCAAATCTAATGACATTCCCAACAGCTTCAGTTGTCCTTTATGTTTAATGTTAATGAGAGTAGCAAATGTTGCTGAAAGATGGTGAATTTGGTCAACACTGTATCTGCTACATATACTGCCTGTGGACTTTTAGACCTGTTAGAAAGATGTATGTAAAATTCTATGTAACAGAGAGCAAGGCACATCTTGAAAGTGATCAGCCATCCATCAAAAGATATACCATTAGCAGAAACAATTTCCTGTGGACTAAACATTCTAGCCAGTGGTCCAGGAGGTTTTTTAAGACCTCCAGATTGCTCCAGACCCAGTGGCATACCATACAAGCTATGTTCTCAAAAGGCTTTGGAAACTGATGCAGGGATTTGATCTAAGGGAACTGCTTCATTGAGTTGACAAAAAGCAGAAAATCAGGCAGTGTGGCAAAACATCTTTTTTTTATACTTTTTAAAAGAACATGAACCAGAACAGCTGGATTAACACATCTATCCAATAGGTTGTTCTTGAGTGGTTCTTTGGAGGTTTGGAGCAGACTGGTGTTCCCTGTCAACTCAGTCAGTAGACAAGGAGAGAATTCCCCATAATTTGTTTCTAGGGACAGTTGCCATATTCAAGTGCACATCCAGGGCAGGATAACAATTATTTAGGATAAGAGGAAATGAGTCCAAAAATGAAAGGAAATCCAGTCTTGATAAGGCTTGGTAAATGGTACAATGATGCTCTGACACAGGCATCATATAAAAGCAACAACAAGATTGGCTGACAAGCCTGACTCGCCAGTGATATTAAAGTATTGGATATGCCAGCAAAGCACGCTTCCGAGACCTGTGGCCCCTAAATCCTGCAGTCACTGTATTGATTGTTGCGTGTGCCAATTGTGAAGTCACCACAGCCCGTAACAATTTGCACTGACACTTGATCACTCTCCATCAGCGCTGCACAACAGCGTTCTGGATTTTAAGGAAAAAGGGTAGACAACATGGATGTTTATAGTGAAATTGGGATGTTGCCGGTTCCTAGCTTAATCTAAATGGAATCTGCTGACAGGAACACAAGGAAAAATGTGAAGGTTGGGTAAAGCAGTAAAATGATTCTGGTATAAGAGGGATGGAGGGGTGCTCCCTTATGACTGCTGGTATTGTCCAATACCAGAAGTACAATATTTAAAATAGTTGTACCATGGCGTCTTTGACGTAAGACACATGTGTCGGCTTCACTAAGCCGCCGCTATGGAGATGAAGGAGATACTGGAAAGGTGAAGTTAATGTCATCTGCATTTTTGTCTGCACAGTTCTGGCCACCTTATACTGGCTGACTTAATTCTCATTAGTCTCTGCTAGGTTTGACCAGTCCTATGACAACGAGACATTCTTATACAAGAAGGAAATGGAAAAAAAGAAGATGAATGCCAAGCTCACACGAGACCAGAACAAAGAAAACTCTAAGGTTAAGATTTTGGGCCATATTGTGTTTTGTTGTGAAGGTTGCCCATCATGGGTGTTGCCCTGGTTTTATTGCACTGCAGGTATCTGTGGTGTGACAGGTGCGGCTGGCTGCCATGCGGTGCAGCAAAGGAGGAGGGACGGTCATGGTCAATATACAAGGAAAGAACTTTTCACACATGGCCCTGGTGTTGTACGCCTCTGGAAAACCCATTCAAACACTCACGTAGCCTGACACATGGTGACAGCAGGCACTAAGAAATGTACGTAAGTCGCATAAATACACAAATGCACACATGAATGGAAGACGTGGACGCGAGAAGACTCACTCACACAAGCACATACAGGGACCGTATCTTAATGTGACTTGTTGAGTAAATGAAAGTCCAAAAGAAGGTTACTTTTCCTTACAAAAGCATGTGGTGATCATAAGGATGACAACAAAATAGTCGACATCATCTGTAATAACATGGAATAACTTTTTGCTGTAAAGTTTATAACATCAAAGTACCCGACAAAGCTCGAAAGAGTACCACAAAATTGTACTCAAGTGAAAGGAAAATTACTTGTGTAAAAATGTACTAAGCTAAAAGTGAGAACTAGGTTATCTAAATTGAGTAAATGTATGTTTAAGGGGTATTATAACTATAATACAATAATATAACTAGTATATTAACAAACACATTAAGTCTACAAAATAAGGATTATTAAAATATCTACATTTTCTCGCAGAACATCATCACAACACCTTGTGTCCAAAATGGCAGTAAATTTCTTTCTCTGTGAACAAATACATAATAATAAATGACATAATGTGTTAGTAGTTGTTAGTTGGGGCAGCACAGTGGTATGCTGGTTAGCACTGCTGCCTCACAGCAAGAAGGTCCTAGGTTCGATTCCACCTTGGCCTCAGCCTTTCTGTGTGGATGTGGTCTGCGTGGGCTTTCTCCGGGTACTCAGGTTTCCTCCCACAGTCCAGAGACATGCAGTTACTGGGGTTAGGTTAATTGGTGATTCTAAATTGCCCATAGGTACCCTGTACCCTGCCTCTCGCCCCATGACAGCTGGGATAGACTCCAGTCCCCCCCCCAAAACCCTGAACAGGATAAGCAGAAGAGGATGGATGAATGGGTTATTAGTTCTAAAAACCTTCCCCACCGTAGAAGTAACCAAACAGTAAAAGTATGGGTGAATCTCATTATACCTCACATTCTGCTGGACAGTGAGTTTCAAGTATGTTGTTGTACATCTTTCATCACTCCAAGAAAAGCTCATGAATTTGCTCTTTAGGCTCAATACACTATAGGCTCAGTTTCTCTAAGCCTTTAATTCTGTAATTTAAAAAAAGACAGTAATAGATTAGGTAGTATTAAAATGCTGATTTCCCATTTACTCCTACAGTGCAACCTCTGTTAGGTAGGAGTACAAATAAGTGTAGCATTACTGGGCTAGAATGGTAATGTCTCTGGTATAAATGTAGCTTAAGCTTAAGTAACAAGCTAAAGTTAGTAAAGCAAGTCCATGAGGTTAAACACAGAAATTTAGCAACTTGCTGCTAATACCCTGTGAACCAGCATCAGCAAACCTACTGACTAATTCCAAGTGAACCTCTGTGGCTACATTTAATTAACTTACTTGCACATGCTCGTCAGCTTGGATGTGCCGTTTTTGTAAGCGTTCTGTAGAGCTCCATGTTGTAGCCCAACAGAAGCTAACGTAATGAACTGCGGCTTTTATTGGTCTTGAAGTTTAGTTTGTGGATTCTGGGATTTAGATTCTTTTAGATCTGCAGCAGAGTCTTGCATGTCATTTCTCTTTCTTCTTTTCTGCTCTTTTTAACACATCTGTGGCTTTTCGTCTCGACCGCCCGGCGTGGAATGGGCAGCTGACTTGCTGTCTTGCCTTGACAGATTTATAATTATTCAGCTGTTGTTGGTGTAATAATATCTGTTTTTTGTTGTATTGGGCACAAGATGAAGAGCTCTTTCTGCCATTTTCTTTCTATTTTTTTCTTCTGTCTCTTTCACTCATTGTCAAGGTCACTGCAGTTAGACTTTTCTGTTCCCTCTGTAGAGGGCACTCTCCCTCTTTTTCCCTTCCTCGCCCTCCACTGTCTCGTTTCTGTCAATCCATAATCCTTTCTCACTTATTCTGTTTTGATTTTCGCATTTCATTATAAACACATGTCACTTTATTTTTAAGTTTCCCCTTTCTGTCAGTGTTTCTAACCCACCAAACCCTACATGCCGGTGTACACGACATCAGAGTGCGCGGTGTAAAAGAGGAGGCGTTTCTGTCTACCCCCCCTTATAGGCTGAATTAGTACAGGGAGAGATGTATGAGCATGTCTCAGTGACATGTGGGTCATGGTGGTTGTCTCAAAATGGCAACAGTGAACAATTGCTATCACTATCTTTTAATTGACTCTGTCTTTCTCACACACACACACACACACACACACACACACACACACACACACACACACACACACACACACACACACACACACACACACACACACACACACACACACACAGTGTAATAAGTAGAAGTGTGTGGAGCTGCTGAACTGTTCCACACACTTCTGAGCATGCACACATTTTCTTCGTGGAGTGTGAACCTAAGTACTTTCCCGAAGCAGCATTGTTATCCTGGCTCTTGACTGTTGTGTCTCCCACTCAAATAAATCTCCTCCTCTTTATCACAGGGCAACAAATATTTACGTCTGCCCTAAATCACAGAGAAACATTCTCATGGCCTCCCTGATTAGTTATGTCAGCCTCGGTCCTGCTGTGCCAGCACAAGTTCATTTTTTGTCATGAATCATTGTCCAGTAACAGTCAATAAGACTCCTTTACTGACTCCCCTTCGTGCCCATGAGGCTTGTGAGTAATTACTATATTTACATCCCAGTGGATGGAGCCAGGCTGGCGGTCACCTGGGTAGCTACACAGGTATTCCTGTTGTACTGTGTAATTTTCATTTTATACCAGGGGCAAGCTAAATATTTGCATTCCAGCCCTCAAAGTACAATTTCTCTCAGCCTTTTGGTACCTTTGAGGAATCTTTAAGGTGTTGGTGGCCTCTAGTCTGTCAATACACCGCTGGGTGAGATCATGGTTAAGCTGTACGTGAGAAGGTGTAAACATGTACACGTTCGTGGATGTGTGTTCCCATCATCTGTCAGGTGTAGTGGACAGCTTCAAACAGGGTTTAGGGAAGAGAGTCACTTCCTCCTCGGGCTTTGATGTCGAGACTCATTTCCTGTCGTCTGTGTACTAGAAAGACTCGGGAAGGGGAGAAAAAAACATGTTCTTTTGAATTGCCTGCTTTTGTTTTGGCTAGAAGCCTTTCTCATTACATGTAGAGTAGTAATTGCACCAGTTGGGATTGTGTGAACTTCAGACTCATCAAAGTTGGAGAGGCTTCCATGTTTCAGTAATGTTTTCCCAAGCATAATTTTATGGATGACTACTATGACATGGGAAAATATTACGATTCAGAATAAATGAGCGCTCATTCCACTCAATCGCCGTTTGGTGTCATTTGTTGGACACACATGTCTCGAGGACCAGCGTCTACATCTATAATCCATTTGTAAGAAATATTGAGGCTGAGAACTGTTAACAGGTCCCCTGGGAACAAAGTAGAACATTCTGTTATTGTTTTCAGAGAGGAAATAATCCGTTAACAGTAGGATGCACTCTGCTGGTTACCTTGTTTATATCTTTTCAGAAGCAATTAGGGTCTGTTAATTAAGGCCATAAAAAGCAGGCTGATATTGTGCCCCAGACATTGCTACAGCACTTAACCTGGCACATTTTTAGGAAATGAAGTGGCAAAGTTAAATCACACATTGGAAATGGAAAAGAAAAGTCAGCAAAGAAAAACCTGGTTTTAATCTGTGGGGGGAAATATATTTAGGTTTTGCTTTGTCAAAGAGGAAGTTTGCTCTGGTAACATTATTCAAGTGGCAGATTACTCTAAATTGAAATGTGAAATGAAAACATTCAAGCATTGTGGGGAGATTTGGTTACCATTTCCCCGAGAACCTTCATCAAGTTCAAAATGCAATACATGATAAACGTCACCGCCCTGCTAACAGAGTAAAACACTTTCTATGGGTGTTTGCTGTCTTATTAGGAAATAGAAAATATACGACTGTGTGTGTGTGTGTGTGTGTGTGTGTGTGTGTGTGTGTGTGTGTGTGTGTGTTTTTTGTTGCTTTTTTGTTTCTTTTTGTGCAGCAAGTTTTGCTTATAAGCCGTTAGAACACTTAGCAGATATGTAATTATTTGATGGATCTCCAGCAGGCCACGTGACAGATGTTGGTGAGTTTCTGATGGCCCACTTTTCCTTCAGTTCACGAACTGTCAGTGCTGCGGTTGTGACAGCCCAGCACCAGCGCTCCTGCATCACTTTAAAACATCTGTGTCCATATGTCAACGTGCCTGCGTGTTGGTGTCTATGTTATGTCTGCATCAGCTTTCATGTATTGTTGGCATATGTGCATTCACTAATAATGTACATATGAAACCATGTTTGAGTATACCCTTTTGTGTGCCTGTGTGTGTGTGAGTGCGTGCGTGTGTGTGTGTTGGAGCACACGTGTGTAGAGTTGTCTAGGGATCAGCACACCTGTGGGTGGGTGTTCATTACAGCAGGTCTGAGTGATGGCTTGGACCATGGGAGGCTCTTGTTCATTGTCATCTCCATTTATTTAATTAGCCCTCGCTTTACAGGTCAGAGGAGACCACCGAAGACCCCCGTGTGTGTGTGTGTGTGTGTGTGTGTGTGTGTGTGTGTGTGAGTGAGTGAGTGAGTGAGTGAGTGAGTACACACATGCATGTGGTTAAGATTGAGCTTTGCACTTGATATGATGCCAGGAGGCAAACAAATGTGCATGTGAATTCACACATGCTCTGTCTGTATTCCTCCTGACCTTATCATCAAACCACCTGTGCATAATTGTGGGGCAGATTAGGCTGGCACTGGCCAGCCCTTGTTTTGTTGATACATTGAAATTACAGTTCAGTAGTTGTTAAGAAACAGCGGCGCGGAACCAAATGTCTCTTTGTTTCTGCCTCCATCAGGAGATTAGAAGCTGACCCATTACTGGAAATGCAGTAAGCAGACCTCATTTATGGTGAAATGACACTGAGCTCAGATGCAAAAAAATATTTAGGGGAAAACCCCCCCATCCCCATTTTAACACAATCATTACTTTCAGGTTGGGCATTTTTGTGTGTATGTGCAGATGCCCTGTGCAGGTCTTTCTCTGTGCTGCGTGTGTTGGACTTAAGCTGCTTATTAAATGACATAGCTATACCTCACCTTGGGCCCAGATCCACTTAGCCTCCAGCAATGAGAAAAGAAACAGCATGAAAGTGATATAGTAGCAGTGGGGGGAGAAGAACGAGATGAGAAGGTGTGCAGTATTGTTTTTAGAGGGGGAGGATGTCAAGAATAAAAAATAACTGAGTCTATGAAACTGAGAGCATGCGGTTGAGGGCGTGTGCTGTGTGTTTTCACTATGAGTGTTTGCTTCAGTTTGTGAAATTGTGTCTGCTCTGTGACTAAAAACATCCCGCCCATTCATGTCGTGCTCAAATATATCTTTGAATTTAAAAAGAAAAAAAAAAAATGTGACCGCAATTTAAAACCTATCACATTTTCAAAATAGGAACCTATTCAACTGATGTGCTGTCATAAATTCATTTTTAGATGTATTTTCAGAGCATTAACTCATGTGAGTTGGTTTCAGTGACTTCTATTTCTGACCTTTCTGAAGTTCTGTAAATTGATTTCATTATGCTCTTACTTTTTTCACTTGAAAAATGCAGATCTTTCTGGGGGAGCAGGGTACTTTCTCCAGCTAATAACATTTCATTTATTGGAATCAGTAGTATTTCTGCTCTTTTGCTCACTAACTTACACCACTCCACTCCCTCCACCGTGCTCACATGTGTTCTGGCACTGTGTCAGGGCTTGGGGATGGTGGAACCAGGGAAGGAGGGGAAGAGGGTTGGTGGTTGTATGGGGCGGGCAGACTCCCTTAGCTCCTCTTCCCTTCCCTCTTTCGGACCTGTCAGGCAGGCGGCCAGGGAGTAATGTGGAAATGTGGCTGGCTGGCGTCGACTTGATTAAGTCTGCGCACGTGTCTCTGCAGAGAGGAGACTCCAGGCGTAATCACCCTTAGCCCTGACACTCTCCTCCTCCTCCTTCACTCTCTCTTTTTTTTAATCCATATCTCTTTTTTCCTTCTCCTCCGCTGCTTCCCCTTTTCCCTCCTCCCACTCCAGTGCTAAAGGCAAAAAGTTTTCTCCCCCCTCCCTCTTTCTCTCTTCCTCTTTCTGCTGATTTTTGTTTTTCAGTGCTTTTCCCCGACCTCCTCTCTCCCTGTGCATAACTGACTTTTCTTTTGTTTGTGAAGCCACTCTTTCTTTCACTTTTTTTTTTTGCACCACCTCCTGCTTCTCTTTTCTCTGTTATTTCACATATCTGCTGCATATATGTTGCTATATGTACCCTTATCTTGTGTGCTTTGAATGTAAGGTTGTGTTCCCGTAGTACAGCAATGTGCACCGTGCAGAGTTGGACAAGTACAACTCTTGACAGCTCCAAGTTACCTCACCTCCTGCGTGGAGAGGATTTCATGTATGAAATATCCTCCCTCCCTGGACTGGTCTCTGGCCAGCTATAGTATACAAAGCCCAGTCTCATGGCAATTTGTGAAATAGTCATGAAATGTAATCTATTTTTCATGTACAGGACACAAATTTTCCATTTCTGTGTGGCACCCAACACAGGGTTAAACTTCTTTGTCAATTCCTAGATCAGTTTTTTTTTTTTTTGTCAAGAGGCAGCAAAAAGAGGCAAGTTGCTGTTCTCCTAAATTTTATCATAACTTTAAGTGCTAATCTTAACCCTTAACTTTCCAGCTAGCTAAATATTATAAAAGATTGAAAGCTACTTTGCCTTGTTCCTCTAGGAATGCATGTAAATTCTGCTCTGTCGTGTACTGAGGCTGGGGTCAGGGATCCATTTGAGTCACATATACGAACAGCTCATTATAATCCTGGCAAAAATGGCATACAATGCATTCACGTGACGTGTTCTTCAAAGCAGCATCCTCTGATTTAAAAAGTCACGTTTCATATTGGTACATACATTTAACATTAAAAATACATTCAAATATAATGTGTGCAAAAGTGTTTTTAGACAGTAGTAGAAACTTGCCGGCTGTCTGCAGCTGTTACGGGCCCAGGCAGAGCAGCGGGCAGCAGCTGTTACGGGCTACAAAGGGTTAATATTAAAGTAGAAATTTGCTGAGCAATGGCATAAAGTGGCCTCTGTGGACAAAAGTGATAATTACAGGATTCTGGTGCATTAAATTTTGCACTGAAGGAAAGTTTACTGGAACACAACTGATCACCTGCTAATGCAACAAGAGCGTCATTGTTTTTGTCAGCATCTTAATACTTTACAGTCCAAAATGACACCCAGCTGAATAAAACTTTACCCGGAGTACCCGGTTTTCTCCATAATCATCCGTTAACAGTTTTTAAACCAATATATGCGCAGATGTATGAAATTGCTTTGAACAGAGTTGTGAAAAGATGCCAGTAAAAGTAATATATCAGTAAAATGAATGGAATTGCCAGCTTATTTGAGCTAGCCATTAGCTTAGGTATTATATTTCAGAATCCTGGTTTCCTGACGTGACTCCTTTCGTATCACCACTCTCCAGGTGAGGGCGTGCACTTGTAGTACTTGTGCAATATACGTAGACTTCAGATGCGTACTTTGCTCCAGTAATGACAATGGGAGCACACGGCTTTTTAATTATTCCAATTTTCTCCACAGTCTCCAACTTTGAAGCGGTGATCCGGTGTAACATTCTGTGTTAACAAATAAAAAACCTCAAATTATTATGTTTCCAAAGTTATTGTTATCCAAAGTATATTTCTTTTGGCTGTTTAGGTTTTTAAATTTGGAGGTCAGTGGCAAGTTGTGAGTGACAGTTTGTTTTGGGTAGTATGGGAGGGCAAACAAGGCGGTCCTAAGCTTTCCAAAAGCAACATGCCTAGTCATCATTTTACTCACTCACTCACAGATAGACAAGGCTCTGTACATTTTGCCAAGAGGAGCTTTGCCATGCTTATATACACATTTCAGTGTAAACACATGCACCCGCACACACACACACACACACACACACATAAACACCGCACACACAGATCCGGCACCTCTATCAGTGCTGCGTACTTCAGCATTGAGTCAGCGGGGTAAATGTGGAAGCCGCAGCAGATGCAGGGCCTTTGCTTGATCCATCACATTATCCCAGTGTGATAAATGATTCTGTTAACACATCAAGCTGGCTCTTCAAAGCTCCCAATGTTCCCACCTCCACAATGTGGTTCCAGCAATCCAACCCATGCGTTGATAATTTGCCCTGAAAAATTGGCCGGGAACAAGCATCCAATTATGGCTTTGCACCCTGTTCCCAGCGCCTCATAACGGAGCTCTTTGAAAACAGGGCGAATCCCACACTTCTTTTGCTTCTCATTCCTCATTCTCTTATTTGAGTATTTCTTTCTCTCTGTTTTTTATTCTCCGTGTTTCCCTATGAGGTTTTTTTTTCTCCCCCCCCTCTGTTTGGTGTTGACGTCAAGAGCACCCACCGCCTTTCACTGCTGTATCACACCCGTGTTAGGTGAGGTATGTTGACAGATATCAGCTGATCTCAAGTTAGTTTAGTATTATGACAAATAAATGCCTTTGAAAACTGCAGCCTGTCATTTAATGCTCTGGGCTCTGAGCCAGTGTGTCTGTTTTTCTTGTCTGTCAGCACGTAGTTGTATTGGAAGTCATGTTTCATCATCTCCTTGCAGACTGCATTGTGTTATTAGGTCAGTGTTTTTTTGTTTTTTTTAAAACAAACCAAACAATGCATGATTCTCTATACCTGTTTAATATTTGTGTGCTAATATTAGGCTTTAAGCTTCTCAATTCTCAGATTTAAAATACCTTCTTAAACATGCAGGTTTGTTTGACATATTGTTACTTTATGCGGTATAATTGCAACAAATCATATTAGTTCTTCTGCATTGTGTTTCAATTTGGAGTTTAGTTTTTCTTCTTGGCTAATGAACTGGACTCTCAGTTCACTCTGTTTTGTTTTTGGAGGTTGGCAGCTGCTCCTGTTTTCTGCTTTGTCCTGAATGTTCTGGCTGTTGTTTGTTCTCTCACTCAAATTAGATTTCATGTCTTTTGGAGCTCAATCTGAGGATCAGCCGCTCGCTGTTGTATAACGTGGGAAAACACACAAATATCACTCAAAATGATTTCAAAGCGTGCTGGAATTATCCTCCCACATGATTCGAACACGTTCAAGCTTCACGTGAAGCAGACAAAAAGAACTAGTTACAAGTGTTACTGCAGTTTGAGTTGCACATAAAGTCAAAATCCTGAAAGGATATGAAAGTTTTACTGTAAGAGTTGCTGAAACAGCTGTCCAGTAGCTTTTAAATACCACTCAAAACTGTCCTGCTACACATACAGCATTTGAACCAAAGGCATACAGTTTTTTAGATGAGCTTAAAAGCTCTGATACAGGCCCATAATTCAGCCCGACACACGCCCCTCTCACATCTCATTTCACCAGAGAACATTAGGAAGGTCAATTTGACCAATCATAGACCCTGTTGCACCCACTGAGCCATCTGATCATCTTTCACCTCCTCCTGGGCCCGTGAACTCTTAGTGTACAGTCATCTGATCCCACTATAGCAGCAAGCAAGAAGGAGTTTCTGACTTGGACCGCTTACATACTGAGAGAGATGGGGTAGTTACCCGTATTAATGCAACACTGTTGCTCAATTTTTCCTCTGTGTTCATAAATAAGAATTGATATGATTATCATTTGTACAAATCAGTCAAGATCACACTGTGTTTTGCTTTCCATGCCAAACCTTAAAATTCAACCATGGCTATTGAATGAAGTAGATTAATGTAACTTTACAGATAAGACAAAAATAATAAAGTAAATGGTAAAAGTAAAAACAGTTCTAAGTCAAATGTCGGCCTTTCTCTGAACATTTACTTTAAATAACAAGACATCTGAGTCATTTCACAGTTGCATTAAGAGATTTTTTTGCATAAATGAGACCAGATCCTCTTAATGTGTACAGTGCTGTTAAAACATATTTGCCCCCTTCTTGTTTTCTCAGGTTTTTGCCTATTTGTCACACTTAAATGTTTCAAATCATCAAATTTTAATATTAAACAAAGATAAAAATGCAATTTTTAAATAACAATTATTTATTAAGGGGAAACGCTATCCAAACCTACCTGATCCTGTGTGAAAAAGTAATTACGCCCCTTGTTAAATCATGAATTAACTGAGATTAACCACATTTTTGTAAAGCTGAATTCAATTTCACCAGCCACGCCCAGTCCTAATTACTACCAGACCTGTTGAATCAAGAAATCACTTAAATAGAACCTGTCTGACAAAGTGAAGTTGTGATGGTGTGCGGTGTTGCAGGCAGAGTTTGGACCCAAACGCAGCACTCAGCAGACAGACATGAACTCCAAAACAAAACCTCCGCAGGGCAGAACCTGAACAGGCAACCCAGAACCAAGAAACGTCAGGCAAAAAACAGGAACAGACAAACACACCACCAAGTGGGAAGCTGCTAACAACAATGAAGCGACAAAGGACAAGGGGAAAACACAGACAATATATACACAGGTACAGAGAATCAAAAGAGTAACAGAGCTGTCTGTATATTGCTCGCACGTGCAGTATATCGTCACTCCCTGTGATTTGGGGCCTGATATGTTAGCAGTCTCTACATCAGAGCGAGTGGCTCTTAGGAGTGGCTGACCTACGGAAATTACTCCAAGAGTGCATTGACAATTTATCCAGGAAGTCACAAAAGAACCCAGAACAACATCTAAAGACCTTCAGGTCTCACTTGCCTCATTTAAGGTCAGAGTTCATGATTCAACAATATGAAAGAGACTGGGCTCGTCTCACGTTTGACAAAAACCATCTTGATGATCCTTAAGACTATTGGGAAAATATTTTGAGGACCGACAAGACAAAAGTTGGCATTTCTGGACGTTTGAGTCCCGTTACGTTTGGCATAAAACCAACACAGCATTTCATAAAAAGATCATCATACCAACAGTCAAACGTGGTGGTAGTGTGATGGTCTGGGGCTGCTTTGGTGCTTCAGGACCCTGGATGACTTGCTGTAATTGATGGAACCGTGAATTCTGATCTCTACCAGAAAATCCTGAAAGAGAAGCTCAGTTGGGTTATGCAGCATGACGATGAGCCGCAACACACTAGCAAGTCCACCTCTGCATCATACCAAAATGAAGGTTTTGGAGTGGCCTTGTCAAAGTCTGGACTTAAATCAGCTTGAGATGTTTTGGCATGACCTTAAACAAGATGTTCATGCTCAAACTTTTGAATGTGGCTGAATTAAAACAATTCTACAAAGAAAATTGGGCCAAATCAGGTTATCTCTCAAATACCCCCCCCCCCCCCCCAAGAAATCAGGAAGGGGGTGAATACTTTTTCATGGCGCATACACACACACACAAACACAATTACACATTTTGGCACTAGAAAGCTCACATTCATCTGCTGAAGAGGGAAAATTTCATCACTTTAAATTGTGTGCATATACAAACATGATTTTCATGGTTTGATGTTGAAACTCGAAAACTTTTATGCCTTCAAAGCATCCTGTTAGTGGACTTTTCAGTAAGGAAGACGGACCTTGTGTTGACCTGCCATACATAAAATGAACAATCTATGCATAGGGTGGGATTTTTTTGTTTGTGTTTGTTTTTGTACTTTGAAGCAAACCATAACCATTCAGTCCACAATATGTATCTTAACATTTCTGGAGGAGCCCTTTAAAGCTGAAACCCACTCAGTCCACCACCAAACTGTGAAAGCCAATAATAAGTGGATGGATAATTTCATATCTATACTGTATAAGCAACAGATCACTAAGGAAAACAATACACCTAGATTTAGTGGAGACTAAGTTATAAAAATGCAACAGTGTCAGTAATACAGCCTCATTCAGGCTTTCTCAGCTTTCCTGTCTGTCGGCCTCTCTGTCTGCTTTGTTTGTTTGGACTGCTGCTGTAATTACTGTCCAGGCATGGATGGACCTGGAGACAGAGGCAGCGCGCTAATTGAACGTTGGAGCAAGAACGGAAGCTATTAAAACAAGTCTGCCAAGACATTCTCAGCCCCATCTGCTACCATAAATCCATACTATCCATGACTACTGTTACCACTTCCTCCACGACTCCATCTCTTTTTGTCTCTGTCATTCTTTCCAATAAGGTGCCATTTTTCCTTCTTCTCTTTCAGTATTCCCAGTCTTCGGATAAGGTATTTTATTAGCCAAGTAGGTTGTTGTCTGTTTTTATTAGCTTGACCTTTTTGTTTTGTTTTGTTCTAATCACTGTGGAGCTAAATGAAGACCACAACTATACTTATGGATCTGTTCATTAGCCAACCTTTTTTCCACTATTTTCCTCTCATGTTTTGAAAGAAGCTTGTGGCGTTGCCTCTTAACCATATTCCTCTTCTGAAATCCCCCCTCCCCTTTCCCCTCCTAACAAAAGTCCTGTTGTGGTGATTCAGCGATGATAAAGTTCTAGTTTTCCTTTGTTTTCAGCATTTAAACTATGGGGCTGATGTGGAATATGAGAAGACACATGGCCTCTACTGGGCTCCGAGAAAGAGGCCCCCTAAGCTTCAGGATTGCAGTGACAAATTACTCTCTGTAGGAATCTCTTTCTGTGTCTTTTTGCAAAATAATCAAAATGAATCTCGGTGTAGTTTGTGCACGAGAGACAGGAACAGGAGGTACCATGTTTCAGAATGACTGCTCACCAAAAAAACTAAATAAATAAAATAATTTATTGCAGGCTTAAGCTCCAGCAGAAGGTAATGCCTCTCTTTCTGTGCCTGAATGTTGTAAACCAGTAAGGTGGAAGGTGGAACAGATCAGAGTTTGACAGTATTTTGATTTAGAAAATAAAAATATGGCTTTATGTAGGCTGTGTCTGAGTGAACTAGGCTTATTACTACTCGACCAAAGCATTTCTCAACTCTGTTCAGCACAGGCATGTGGAAGTTGAGCCAGTAGAAAAAAATGATGCAAGAAGCGATCAGTGTTAACACTGGCTACACTCATCATGTGACAGTATGTGAGGGTGAAAAGTGTCACACATATTAAAAATGCAATTGGATTTTCTAAATTTTCTGACTGGTTGCTTAATCTTACTTGATTAGTCACCAAGAACATCCCTACTCTCCACATCTTTTACTTTCTCTCATAGGTAAACAGATCTAAAATAATTGACACTGACTATTAGGGAGACCTGGATGACTTCCCATAGTTGAAATCAGGAACAAGAAGCCTAACCACTGTGGAAAGGCCTAATTAAACAACAGTCGTTAATGTCACTCACCCCCCACTGTAGCCCCAACCACACATGAATGAAGGAATAATTCCCTTTTGAAAGCAAGCTCTGTTTTATAATCTACAACCAATGGAAGGCCCTTGGCTAAGAAGGTCCACAGGTCACCCTCCATCTCTTCCTTTCTCTTTTCTCTCTTTTCTCTCTCCTCCTCTCTGTTTTTACCTCTTCTTCTTCTCTGTCTCCCTGCTGGGTCCATAGTCTGGGTAAACAAGGCAGGGCTGTGACGGTCACCTCTTCAAGACCTCACTCCCTCAACGGCGAGGTAGTCCTAACTGTCCTTGGTCACATTCACACACAACCACCCATGAATGGCCATGTGTTGGCATGACCAACCACTGGGCTCATGTGCTTGGATTACTGGACCGCTATGAATGAGAAACAGCCAATTTAATCCAGAGATGGTGGCTGAAGTTGGATTAAAGGTGTGAGGAGGGGGTGGGTTTAGGTGCTTAGGCGCCTTAGTGCCTAGCGTTATCGTGGGGGTGGGGAGGATATATATATATATATATATATATATATATATATATATATATATATATATATATATATATATACATATATATATATATATATATATATACATATATATATAATATGCATACGCATGACAGATACAGAAAATCATTTGCACCCACAGCCATCAGGCTTTTCAATTCTCATACAAATAGCACATGAGCTATGCCAGACATATGAACTTCCCTCTGGGATCAATAAAGTTATTCTTATTCTTCTGATTCTTGTCCTCATTCTTATGTAGATGTGGGTGAGGCTTACTAATCCCCACCTGTCATTTTGGACTGAGTCAGTTACCCAAGCTTATGTATATTGCTGTCATACAGAGTCAATGCTTGTGAGAGTAGAAATGAGAATAATGTACCCAAGAGGTACCCGTATGCTTTTATACATTACTCTACATTACCTGAATTCTATCAGTACACTGAAGGCTAATGTTGCCGAGTTATGATGTGCTGACATGTGCTGCCACAGAAAAATAGGACAGTTGAATGTCCCTGCTAGTAATCCAGTAAATTAGACTTAAATTTTGAGTTGATGACAGGATTTGAAATGTTTCAGTGAGTACTGATGTGTTTGTCCATCCAGCCAACGAACACTGAATAGAAACAGGACTATATAATCTATGGACTCTGAAAAGGAAACCTGTACCCTGTTCATGCATCCACACATTAATGATGCACGCACCGCTGCAGGACTTCCAACTCTTTTCATATTTGTTCCTACCGCACTTGTAAGACCTCTTTCAGGGAAAGAAAAAAGTACCTATTCCAGGATATTCCTGTGTAGGGCACGACATTGATTGGATCGGGCAGTAATGCAGAAACCATCTTGGATTCATGCAGCAACATTATTTTGGTACAACAGATGCACAGTACTTGCCATTGGTGTGTGGTCAAATTCTTGTAAAATTTACACCAGGTTGTGAGTCAGGTGGATCCTTCACCACAAACGAAGCATAAAGACCCTACAGGGTGGCAGGAATCTGTTCCCGTCAATGTTTGCATGACCTCGTGGCCTGCACCAAGTTCCTGAAGATAAATGTAAAGGCAGCTATTTAGACCAGAACAAGGTCTGACAGAAAATAGGGGACCATTAACTACAAAACGATCCTGTTCTCTAATTAGGCTCACTTTGAAGAATAGTTGACCACCACATCCTTCTCTTTAGGCTGCACCTCAGGCCTGGAACATTAACCCTGAGACCCTGAGTAATCCTAGTCTCATCTTTGAGGTAGCCATTCCCAGAGACTTTCTTACGACTAAGTTTGTTGATGACAGGAAATGGAAAAATGTATCTTCGGTCGACCAAGATTTAAATTTCATGTTTAACCCACTGAAATGTCTTCATGCAAGTAATTTTGTCTGTGTTTTCCAGAGTACAATCTTTAATTCTTGCGTCGCATATACTCGAGTAAAAATCGATTCTCCCACGGCTTTAGTTAAAATTTTTTTGGCTTTTCAATTGAAAACCTCCTCACCCAAATTGTTTTGATAATTCGGCATTTAGAACTGTGCCGACGGGAGTTCAGTAGTCATTACACAACTTGTTAGAAGTACGCTCCTCTCCAATCTTCTCTCTGTGTGGTGGGAAAGAGCTGCGACCGTCTCTGCTCTCTTCAAATAATGACAGGTTGTGAGATTCTGCATCATTAACGTTAAACATGGGAGGAGCTTTTCCGAGTACACTGGGATGTCAGCTGCCTCTCAAAAGGAGTTATTTTCCTTGGTGGGACTCTTTCACACGCTTCAAGAGAGGAGACTCTGAGGCACTGTTAAAAAAAAATTAGAGTTGGACAAAAATCTGTGGAAAGAACGAAAATCACTGTAGCTTTTATTTGCTTTATACATTACCATATATCTATAGACATAAACTTGAAAACAGTAATTTCATTGTGTGTTTGTGATAGAAACGCAGGAGGTGACGGTGAAGGCAGAATCTAAATTATCTCTGGCGTCTCTCCCTGTGAGGCCACACACATCAAACGGGGCTCGCTCTTTCTGTTCTCTCTTTGTCATCAGCTCTTAATGGGTACTGCTCTTTGATGTGGCTCGGTTGCTGCTATTGTCTCCGGCATGTCTTGATCAGTGCCTATTGATCTGGGAATAGTGGACATGAAAACAACTGGAGCCGGCCCATGAGGAGGAGGGAACCTATTGTAGCAGAAGCCATATTTAAGTAGTTGCATCTGACTCTATGGCACGTAGTTGAGATTTTAAGGTTCAAGTTCTGATTGAGTCAAGTTCAAATTAAAGATGAAATAGACTGCAGCAAGGCTGAAGCATAAACAAAAGCATGAACCAAGTCAGAATATCAGAGGGATGCAGAAAAGTGAGTCAAACAGAGATCCAGTGTGTGGAAAATGACTTTGCAGCTATAAAGAAAGTAACCAAGGTTAACTGAGCTTTCACACTCATTTAGCTGTCTGGCAACAGAAACAGAAAAGAGAGAACCTGGTTGTAATAAATCAAAGTTTAGGTGACCGCGGAGAACAGGAGGAGGCAGAGCAGAGGTTTAATAGTGGGTTCCAACTGAACTTGGGAGTCAGAGTTTTGGAATTTTGAAAGTTGGATTTCAGACTCGGAACGGCAGAGACCGCACTCGCCCCGACCCCGAAATCTGTGCATCACCATTTAACTGAGAGCTCTGCACAAACCTGTCCAGTGTGCATCTGTGATCGTGTAAGTGTGTGTAAAATGATCTGCAGTGTGTTTCGGTGAGCAGATATTGCTAACAGTGGCTAACCTGGTTTGTTTGCACTTATTGTACTCAGACATTCCTCAAACAATCCTTGTGACATCATTCCCAGCTCCAACTTCCAAGGTAAATGGAAAACAGGATTTTTCCTGTTCCTTTTTTTTTTGGATATCATGGAAATACTTAAAAAATTACCCAAAAACACTGCATTATGGTTACACATATTAAGCTTTTTTTTTTTTCTTTTAGAAGCCATCAAATAATGCTTCAGTTTAGATCACACATGGTAGCATTTCTTAAGATTAGAGTTGCATCATCCCTACTCATTTTAAACCCTCCCTGAATGGCACGCCATCACTTAGATCAAACATTTCTGAAAGAATGTAGTCATCTTATCCTTCCAAGATATGATAAAAGGATGTCTGCTTTTGAGGAGAACTGAAGAAGCGCACATCTCTTTGATGGACCAAAGCGCCAGTTATATAAAGCTTATCTCTCAGACACAGATGCAGACACACACACACACACACACATAGGCCAGCAGACTTGCTGGGCCCTGCCTGTAGCGTAGCACATGCATATCTACGGTTGTTTTCTCCTGACTGACTCCAAGGTTATTGCCGCACACCATGGAAGCACAGGATATTTGACGGTCCCCTGCCAAAGACAGAGCTGGGGTCATGGGGGATAGGAGGGTAGGTTGCCATTGACAACTCTAAGGTCTCCAAAGTGACCATTTGAAAATGGGTAAAAAGAGAAAACTTATTAAGAGAGAGGGGGCAATGGGAAGCCATGGGGCTAAATCTTTCAGAACTTTTCAAGAGAAGGTCAGGGCTAGTTCATAACTGCAGCAACTATAGCTTGTCCACGACTTCAACAGTGGACCTGAAGAATAGTGAGTCTGTTGAGAAGAGGTAGGAACTGGGATTTAATCCTTAGAATTAAAATACACACTACCAACCAAGAGTGAATCATACAGCGCAGGACAATAGAAAGAATATTGAAGTCGTCATGGGTAAAATCTGAGCTCCGCTGGCTCAAGAGAAGTTCCCAGGATAAACTGTGTGTCAGATCTTCTGCGCAGATGAGTCGGAGCCAGAAAGATTTTAAAGGGCAGTGTCAGAGTAAAGTAAAATAAAAGTCGGAGAGGACAGGTGGAAAACCAACCCCAAGACACCATGTTATTTCACACTGGTTGGCTACTTATCACTGTTGTTTTAGGAAAGCGACAAAGCAGTAGCTTAAAAGAATTTTAAAAGAAATCACTGTAGGCTCCAGAACATGTATGATTAATGTAACACTAGAAGCCTGTCAACCAGTGCTATGGCACCCAGTTGCACTTACACTCTAATTTTAAAAAAGAGATCTGAATGCCTCAAAAGTCTGTAATTATCAAAACTGGAAAAAAAAAAGTTTTTTGTTTCCTCTTTAGTCTGTAGGAGGTTTTGACTTCATGCTTTGCGAAGATTGTTTTCGTTGCTGCTGTGAGTCCTATTGTTGCACCCAGTCCTGAAAGTGCAAGAGAGAAGTAAAGGCTGGTTATCTTCTTTGGATTTTGTAAGGCCAGAAGAAATGTGAGTACAGTAACATGTACAGTACATACTACTGTAGTCCTGCCCGTGCGGGTCCAGGTTGGTGGAGGCAGCAAAATAAAAAGTACGTGACAATAATATGAGATCATATTGCCCTTAGCAGGTTAGCATCTCACAAGACTCCTGTGATCCACAGTGAAAATTGTAGGAATCACATTCTTACATGTTCTGGGTGCCGAGTGTTTAATGGAGTGCAGAGTTGTTGGTATTGGACTAAAAAAAAACATCCTTGTTATTCTTTTATCACACTTAGAACACTTAGAACATGTGTGTGCATTTGTGTCAAATGCAGGAAACTGGAGGGGGGCAAGGAGGGAGCCGGGTACAGTTGTTCAACGATCAAAACCACACATGTTTTTTGTTTCCTACATGTGTTTTCTTTCCCAATTACTCTTGAACCCTCCAGTTCACACAGAAACAAGGAGAGAACATATCCTTCTCCTCATTGACGAAGGAGAGCAACACGGGGGTGGGTGATAGACTTTTTTTTCCTCTAAAATAGGGACTCATGCTCTTTATGTTTGGTATTGTTTGTGTGCATTTCCTCCTATAGCTTGGGCAGGCCCTGCATGGAGGGCAGGAAGAAAGACAGCAGCCCGACAGCCTTTGATGTTCATGTTTTATGGTCCCACGTCAACGCATTGTCTGTTAAGCCCTTTTGTTGTCCCTATGCCTAATTAAGACCTCAGAGCGACTTGTTGACTCCACAAAGACCCCATGTTTGGGGAGACGAGGGTGGAGGCTATGTGAGTCTGTGTGTCAAGGGTGTGTGTGCTCTTGTATGTGTGGGTCTTGACTGGGAGGTAGCTTGAGAAAATTCTTCAAAACACATATAACCAATATATAGATTTTGATTTAATCCACGCTCTTTGCAGACACTGCGTGTGTGCACATCATCCACCGTCTTATCAGCAGTTGACTGAAAGGTCACCTGTGTCTGAGACATGTTATACATGGAATAGGAGGCTGGGATCAAACAGGGATCAAATAATATTCCTACTGTTTGTTTTTTGTTAAACAAATGCCTCACGTGTTCTTTATCTCATTCTGAGTGGGATTCAAGTCTACAATTGGACATTAAAAGCCACATAAGGGTTTTTTTCCCCCCTGCATATTTACCTTACCTTGTGAGTCTGTGTGCGTTGTTGTGGCAAAATGTGGTCAAAATTGAGGCTGAGTTCAAAAGAAGGGTCCTTGGGTATTATACTCAAAAGGAACCTGAGGTTGGGGTGTGAGCCCACTTTACACCTCTGTCCTATTTTTTTTTTTTTTAATGTATTTGTAACACTCCTTATATGAGGTATCTTTATCTGGTGTATAAATGTGTGGTTTGAGAACTCTAAGATGGTGCAGTCCCATTGTAAGATGGTCCACTGTAATACATTTAAAGTCTAACACGAATTCTAGTACTTGGCAGTAATGAAAGGTAAACATTTGTATCTTGGACCAACTCCTCTCTTAGTGCATCCACCTTTGACCTTCTGGCATCTCAGACTGAGGAAACCTTTTGTCCTTAGCTCATCCACAGACCCAGAGGCTGTGGCTCAGGAGGTAGAGCAGGTCATCTACTCACTGGAAGGTTGGTGGTTCGATTCCTGGCTGATATATATATATATATATATATATATATATATATATATATATATATAAAAATATATATATATGAACTAGTCCATTTACCCACAGTCATCTTTGTTTATATTTCAAACATTTACTACTGTTTTACATGGAAGCACATAGAGGGCACTGAATTCATTAAAAATAGAAGTTGACATATACGATCACATTTCTCTTTAAAGCCCCCTAAATGCCCTTAAAAATATAATACACTTTTATAATTACAGCCCCTCCCCTTTTCTGATTCACATAACAGTTTAATGTAACTGTTATATACGGTCCATTCGGACCAGAACCTCCCGCCATAAGAACAATTTCTTCCACTCTGCTGTTGGACTCATGAACAATAACCGTAAGACTGTTACCACCACCCTCCACAAACGCTGATGACCCTATGTCTATGCACCTGTCTGTTTGCACTGATGTAAATATTACTGGACTATAGTTTACATTCTTTTATCTTTTAATTATTCTCTGCACTGTATATTTGTAACATTGTCTTATAGTTTTTATACTTTATACTGTTCACCCATATGGCAATAAAACCTTCTGATTCTGTTAAACTGCTGGGGTCTTAAGATTATGGAGCCCATAGAAGGGGATCACAGGCTGGGCAGGATTGAGACACCTTGTCCTAGGTTATTATACTTAATTGTACTTTGTAGCATAGAAATGTGTTTCCAATATGTACTGTATGCCTGACTTTTTAGCCAGTCAGACCACTGAAATACAGTAACATCCAAGTCCACTGAAAACCAGTACACAGCACAGAGTGCCTCTTTGAAAACCCAAACACAAGTACATGCCATATAGTCACTAATGTATGCAAGTAAAAGCTGTCATGTGCAGTGTGCATCGAGTGGTTTTGGTTTCAGTGTTAAGCTTCATAACAGCATTTTTTTTTGTGTGTGTGTGTGTGTGTGTGTGTGTGTGTGTGTGTGTGTGTGTGTGTGTGTGTGTGTGTGTGTGTGTGTGTGTGTGTGTGTGTGTGTGTGTGCTGGCACACATGTACTGCCTTGAGCTGAGCAACATGCGTTTTGGGACTCCTCTTAATGCAAAGAGAATTGTTTTCTTCTCTCACTTTCGCAGTAGGTTGTGGATTCACAGTATTGAGTGAAAAGGCTCTGATAGAGACTGGGGGTTAATCTGTGCTGTTACACTTGTCTGTATCAGTGCATATCTGTCAGTGTATGTTTGTTTTCCTGTTTAGAGCCACATGTGTTTTGCTGTTGCACGGGCACACATATTGTTCACTGAACCTGAAAAGCAGCAAGGGTCAATTAGCGCTGAGCATGCAGACTTTTTTTTTTTTTTTTTGTCTTTTTCTTTTGTCCTTTCTTTTCAGGCCAATTAGTCAAGAAAAAACCACTTGACCTTTTACAATAAAGTTTTTTTTTCTTTTAAAGCCTAAATTTGTCTCCTTTTCTGTCACAGGTTGTCCCATGCCCAGAGATCTGCGGTTAAAGTCCTCCGCAGAATGCAGTACTTTGTGGCCAGGAGGAAATTTCAGGTACGTAAAGGGAACTCCAGAGAGAAACACCGCAGAGTTAAAGAGAGCAAAGGAGGGGTGACAGATGAAGAGAAAGACAGATTGAAAGCGGGAGAGGGAGTAAGAGAAGTGTGTAGTGTGTGTGTGGCTATACAGGAAGAGGAGGGGGAGCCTTAAGGGCATATATCAGCTGCAGTGCTGCTGTGCGTGTATGTGTGTCTGTGTACGTGCATGTTTGTGTGCAAATGCCTGAAACTTGCACCTGCATGTCTTCTTTGTACTCATAGTTCAGGCACAGTATCATGGGAAATCTACTAACCTGTCTCTGGGGCTATAGCAGGAATTCACTTACTGCACTGCGCATGCAAAACTCGCCTGCAACACTCACAAAAATGCACACTTCGGCCATCATATCCATGCCACATATTTTGTAGAACGTTTCACATATTCTTCCAGTTTCCAAGCTTTCTATAAGTTTTCAGTAATGGCCCAAGTGATGTCAGCTGCAGAGGCTGTACACTGTGGAGTAAAAATATACTGAAGAGTTCACTGGGTTCTTTCTGATGCTCCTTGTGTCAACGTCACACTAAACAAAGCTGTGAAAGGACTTTAACACGATTGCTTTCTACTTGACCATGCACTTGTCAGCACACACACAGAAACGCACATACACGCACTCTCTCTCTCTCACACACACACACACACACACACACACACACACACACACTGGGTTAACAATGAACCCTTTGCACCCAAGGGGGTTGGGGATGTTTTGGGGACCAAGCAACAGAGACTGTTGTTGACAATGGCCTTTGTGTCCCACCGTCTGTGTGTATGTGTGTGTTTGTTTTTTGCGTGTGCGTGCTGGATCAACAGCAAGCTCGGAAGCCCTATGATGTGCGAGACGTGATCGAACAGTATTCCCAGGGTCACCTCAACATGATGGTCCGCATCAAGGAGCTGCAGAGAAGGTGGTGCCTCCGACTTTGTTTCATGCTGTTTCTATTCTTTGTGTCTCTTTCTTGAAGCTGTTTTTCTTTTTTGTTGGACACACCACAAAGAAATCACACAAGTAAATATGTCACTTTGAAAAATGTACTGAAAATCATTAAATAGATAGTTAAGCATCCATTCGTCATTGGGCCATTTTTCATTTGGTAAATTATGGTTATTATCCCTCTAATACATTTTCAGGCTCAGCAGCATTTCTAAAAGACTCTGTTTTAGGGGTCATAAAACACCGGGGTTGTGTAGCCAAAATTGTGTGCTCATTACAACTCCTAGCACTTTCTATAATTTAGACAGTTATCATATTCCCCACAGTATAGTTTTTACTCTTCATTGGACAGATAGGAGCCTCGCCGATCCCATATTTGTTACACCTTGCTATGCTTTATGACAAGAGTGGAGTTGTTGTTTGAGTTGCAGTGAAATACAGTCCTCATGAAAGTAAAAACTTTTGTCCTCTCCGTGCAATTTTCTCTGCTTCACTTAAAGATGTTCTTTCCCCGACACACACGCATCACTCAGCCGTATAGGTCAGTGAGAGGTAATGTATTGCATCTGATTTATGGAAGCGCATCGCCTGGACCTCGCGTAACACCTTCTGCAGTAATTCAGAGACCCACGGCAATGCGCCGTTACATTTTTAAGTCATTATAAAGTAACAGTAAATCATGAAAGTGCTGTTAGGTTGACTTTTACTTTTATTACACTATAAAATCTAACAGAAAAACAGGGGGAAAAAAAGACAACAACAGACTTTCCCAAACACACCAAAATACTGCAAAGAATACTTTTGTTTGCCCACATAAATGAAAAATATTTAAAGAATGTGAATAAAGTAATTAAAAGATGGAAATGGTTTACAACTGTGTTCCTTCTGCCTCAGTTAATTTGTCAATGCCAGTCTACATAAGAAGTGAAACTGCAAGTTTCGGGTGTTTATTTCCAGAGCTTCACGTCTCAATGAGAACATGACATCCATTTGTCGACCCCTTCATAGCTTGCATGTGTGTTTTTCTGAAGTTAGTGATATATAAATACAGTTCAAGCGGATGGCATTTGTTTCATTTTATTGGCACTGTAAATTGTTTACCCAATCAAACCTCTTCTGTGTCTTTTGCCTATCTCTGTCTAATTTTGTCTTTTCTGTCAGGCTGGATGGCACTCTGGGAAAGCCGGGCATGTTTCTTCCAGGTAAACACACAGGAAAAAAAAACAGACAGGCAACCGTCACTCCTCGCTTCATCTCTGCATTTATAATGCCGTGCCAGACAAAATATGAGCGAAAGAGAGGTCCCTGGTGTGTGTATGTGTGTGTGTGTGTGTGTGTGTGTGTGTGTGTGTGTGTGTGTGTGTGTGTGTGTGTGTGTGTATCTCTCGGTTTGCAAGTGGGTAAGATTGCATGTTTACCAGTATGAGAATTTAGGCACTCTGCCTGTGGCACTGTTCTGGTAAGCACGTATTAGAGCGCTTGTGTAAGTTGTTGTCAGAGGAATTAAAGAAACGCATTTCTTTAATTAATTGCACAATATTAAATAAACTGCTCCAAGCAACAGTTCCCACAACTACCATACCAACTAAAAATAACAGCGGCGGGGTTGAAACATCACTTCGCCACTGATGGGATGGGGCATAACAAAACAAGAATAGCTCTCTTTTCTGACAGGAAGTTGGTTAACATGAATGTGATGTAAAACAGAGTGGAAAAAAATATGAGGCAAATTAAATGTGGGCCCTTAATAAGTTCTAATTACTAGAACTTCATTCATTTTTTTTTAATGATCTTAAATTTATTGGTTTGATTTAGTCTAAACACTCCTGAAACTATTTGGTATTTGCTTACATACCCCTTTTTTACAGGCATTTACTGTGTGCATGACTAAATGAAACTGTAAACTGTCACTGCGGCGTGTAAAGCAAAAGTGCAAAAGAGCATGACTGATTGATTTCACTAAACAGTGACCCATCAGGGCTTTTAGTGTAAGTTATAGTATCATCTTTGCAATACGTACTGTATATGAGCATGCATTAAATGATCTGATCATTCCAAATGCACTTCTCTGCATCTTTTGCCGTGTCCTTGTCCTTGTGATTGCCAACAGAAAATTACATGTATATATTCTTTCCTTTTATTAGGAAAAGGGGAAGATAAAGAATACCCGACTATTGGAGCACGACTCATCAGGCTGGAAGATAAGGTAGGCACACTCTAGCGTGTGTGTTTTGGCTGACAGCAAGAGAGATAAACTGATTAGATCATCTGTCCCATTCATAAACAGAATGGTGTGTGTGTGTGTGTGTGTGTGTGTGTGTGTGTGTGTGTGTGTGTGTGTGTGTGTGTGTGTGTGTGTGTGTGTGTGTGTGTGACTCTGCCAGCATGTGTCTGTGTATCAGATGAATGAGTGCAGTGGAATCTTTTTTAAAATACCTCTATTGTGGCTGGGTTCAGTCAGTCTGTGCCAAACATGCACCTCCACTCTTGTCTCCTCCTTATCAATATCAGTGCTGTGTTTACACTGTACTTGTGTTTCTGTTCATTCTATTTTTTTTAGTTGACCTTACTGGGTAGCTTTTAGGATTTTCCATGCCAACCCCTTTTTTTTTTCTTTTTCTTTCCTGTAATGCTGTGTAGGTTGGCTCGTGACTGTTCTTGGATGTTTATGTTTCCATGAGGAATATTGAAATATTGGAAACATAAAGGAGCCACAGAGAAAAATGTTTATGCACTGAGGCATGGCCAAAAGGCAACAGCTGTGTTGTGCTCATAGGTGTGCTCACCTCTAACACAGTGGAATGGGTGCAGCATCATGAAGCCAGCGTGATGCCAACCTTGATGGACATTTCCCCCTTTGTGGGTTGTATCAGTTGGATTGTGAAGGTGTACACCCTTCTGTCTGTCGGCCACAATGTTTTTCCACACGTGAATCACAGTGGATGAAATGTGTTGCTGTTTAGTCACATTTGCCGTCTGCTTTTCTGAGTGGCGGCGTGAGCAGAAAGTGATTTGAATGTTTGGATTTGAACATATGTTTGTGCTCTCTCTCTCTCTCGTTTTTTTTAATGAAACCGGTGTTGAATTGAAGACTAATCTCATACTCAAGTAGTTCTTGCATGAAAACAACTCCTACACAATAGAACAATGCATTCTGCTGCCACTTATTTTCTATTCAGCTCAGCCAGCTAAGGATTTCCCGCACTTGCCTTGGTATTTACCTTACCATCTCTGTGCACTCATCAGCACTGCTGCTCTCTAATGTTTGCAAGCGTTAGCTGTTCTCAGACCCCTTTTTACAGAGAGAGGTGTAATGATCTTGAACGAATTTGCCCTCCAAGCCTGCAGACCTCCCTCAGAGATTGAGTTACAGCCCATTTGCTTCAGGCTACATGTTGTGATCGCAATCTCCTGATTAGAAACATAAATCTGTGTTGAGAAGTGCCTCACCTACCTATGACACACTTTTTCTCTTTTACTCTTCTTCCCTTCTCTTGTCTGTGGGCTCAGCCTTGGCAAAAAAGGCAAACTGGAACTGAGAGGAGCATAATTGGGAAACAAATCAGTGGAACCCTGCTGATGCAGGCTACTTTCCCTCCTAAACAATGTGGAACCAATCAATGTTCCTGTAATCGGAGCTGGATTCGCATGCACCGGTATACAAAAGTAGCAACAGAAACTCATTATTTCCAGAGCTGCCAATCCTTCATAATTACTGTTTTCTTTGACTATGCACCCGCTCCCTACCTGTCTCATTTCTGCTTGTGTGAATTTCTTGGCTTGATGGATTCGGGAGGCTGACGCATCTGTTATAGATAAAAAGGTGGCTTCTTCTTATCTTTTTCTTTGTGACTGCAGGTGAATGAACCTGCTGACCTTTGGTGCATTCACTGGACTTCTGCCAGAGAGACCTGAACCACTGTGGGATTTTTGAGTATTCTTGAGTAATAGATGTCCAGAGTTTTTGAAGGGCTTTCAAAGTTTTTCTTTGGACATTGGCTGCTTTTTCACTAATTTTTAACCCATTCATTGTACCTGACCATTTTCAGAGGAGTGTTTTTGTTTGTTGAACCTCTTAACACTATGATTCACTCATGCACAAAAAAGGCACCAAACTCAAGGGATGCACCAGTGTTGAACCAATTTTAAAGTGTATCTTTAGGCACTTAGGCAAAAACAAATCATTCATTTCAATTTCTTAGTTTCTTAGTTGAATCTATGGAAAATGCAGCGTGTTCTTAAAAGAGTGAGAAATCTGGACAAGTAGAGGACAAAAAAGAAGTGTCAGCAGATGAACAGTATCAGAAAGTCATGTCCTTAAGAAATGGGGGTGGGGGTGGGGGGGCAGGACGTGAGAGATGCATCTGGATTTTCAGTCAATCCATCTACTCTTAGCTCAAGCCTCATCTGTCGTAAAGCACTGTGAAGCAGGTTTCAAACCCAGAATGTGGGACTCTGGAATCAGAACATGAGCAGAAAATGCAGCTTTAATTCTGATGAAAAAATACTAATAGAGCTGGACTGGAACTAGGAGTCGTAATGGGAACAGAACACATTACTTTGTACTGTATGAGGGACAACATGACAAAGAACTATGGGAACACAAACAATTAATACACAAAGTAATGAGGGGGAGAGGAAACAGGTGGAAAATACAGTGGGAACAAATCAGGACTCACGAGACAAGGGAAGTAGAACTAAATACAAACACAAGAGGCTATCAAAAATATGACAGGAAATACTAATTCTGAAGCCAGGACTAAGACATACAAACTTGACACAGACAGAAGATCAATACAGAGAAGAGATGGGAGGCCAGGATGGGAATACAAAAGATTAGATAGATAGATTCAACTCATTGTCATTGTGCGCACAAGGCACACACCGAAATGATCGTTCCAGATCACTCACCCAGAGACGAGCATCTGCGGTCATGCAGCCAGAGACCAGCGCTACCGTTAGGCAATGTGGTTTAAGTGTCTTGCCCAAGGACACAACACAGCACAGGGACAGGGGCTCGAACCTGCAACCTTCCGGCTGCAAGGCGAGCGCCTACCCACTGCACCACTCCCACAGGGAACAATTAACCAACTGTAGCAGGCAGGGAACTAAAGGCTCAGAAAACAGAAAGCAAAATATAACTGAATCGGGGGATACAAGTTACCTAATGCAACTAAATGGGGAACCAAGACCATGGGGACAGGACAAAGAGGGACAAGACAGACAGGGGGACACTAAGGACCAAGACGAGACTAGGACAGACTCGACACAAACAGGAACTAACATCATCTAATGGGGAACACAGGGGAAGCATGATAACGGGGGGAATAGAATACAAGAACCTAGAACTAAGACTAAGAGGACCTAAAAGAATAAATACTAAACACAAAGGAAAAACTAAACAGGATGTCAAGAGCAAAGAAATAAACACTGAGGCATTACAAGTATCTTGACATAAGACAATAAAGACACAGAGACAAAAACTAACCCAGACACGGAAACATAAGGGAGGCAGGAAATACAGCATAACTGAAACTATGAGCAAAACTAGACAAGAACCACAAACCTAGGAATATCAATATAACAAAACAACCGACTCTGCGTCCTAGATCCAGGGACTATGACATCATCAGAAATGGTCTCAGTGGGATGGTGGCTGTCAAGAAGCCATTCTTGAAGAAGGGAAACAGGGAGAAAAACACAAGAACTGGATAAGTGGGAACATGTCTTATGAGTGATGAATATAAATTTGAAACTTGTAGCTCAAGAGGTCGGGAGAGAGGTTACAACAGTGAGTGTCTGCAGCCATCTGTAAAACACGGTGGAGGTTCTGTCCTGGTTTGGGGCTCCGTTTCAGCCAATGGTGTTTCGATTCACCATGCTATAATACTTTTTATATTTGGACTATGCCAATACAGTCATATTGGTATAGGCTGGGGAAAAAAAGGTGACGGGAGCTTTTCTACATTTGTTTTTGTCACTTCTAATAGCTGTTGTTTACTTGTCAGTTGCACATTTCATAACATTGTGTAATGTCCAAGTTGCATCACTGCCTGCAAGTGAAACCCTAATGTTGCAGTTGAATCCCTTCTGCACAGGATCTCTTCAAACAGCTCCAAGGAATTATTCATCAACCCTAATGTTGCTCTGTGTTCCCATGCCTTTTCTGAATACTTGCTCTTGGTGACCCTCAGGCTACATTTATTTTTTAAATTTCCCCAGTAGAACATCATCCAGATACCTCTCTGACAGCTCTTTATGCTGCAGCTGAGCAAGTAAGATGGAACAATTTTCCTGTCCAAGTATTGTCAGCATATCACTTGGAGATGAATTTATCTTCAGTGGGGTGAAGAGGGCTCAGGCATTGTGAGTCCTGTACAGGGTTAGACAGTGATTTATCACACACGGACAAAGACGCGTATAGGTCTCTGCGCATACAATCGCACACACGAGCACGGAGTTGATTAATCACCAAAGTGTCTAACCCCACACTCTCAAGATTAAATTCTCCAGAAGTGACTTGGAAACGAAGATGGATGAGTCACCGTGACAGTGTGTTATCTCTCTGTCGGGCACACTCGATGAAAAATACCCAAATGACAAGCTCAAACAGTGGAAAGTGTCTTTGGGCTTCAGCACGGCCTTTCAGAGGGGAGCCCGCTGCATGTTTTTTGAATGATGCTGGCCCTTTGCTTGTGGTAATTCTCTCAGTTTTATAGGAACAGGGTTTTTTTTTTTTTTTTTTTCCACATAGACAAAAAGGGGAGGGAAAATGACAACAGTGTGCTTTTACAGACCCTGTAAAAGCCTGTCTGTGCAACAAGTTCCTGCTTTTTAGCTCAGATCCAGTTTAACAATGTTGTGAAATGTGTGGTGGCCGGGCAGCGACTCAGCAAGTTGAAACTAAAATTACTGTGTAATTCTTACATTATTAAAGGCTAAAGTAGCCTTTAATTAAAACTCTTCAAATTCCAAATTTGTTATCTAATCATTTGATCAGACATGTATTATTAATTTAGATCCAATAGGTAGGAGGTAGACATATATGAATCAAAATATATGTATGTATTAGATATTGCGAAATACACTGAAAATACCTTCATTTTATCACTATCAACTAATGTTTAATATAAAAAGTACAATCTAGTTTTTGCCTTAAACTTTCATTTTTTTCTAATTAGGTCTCATTCTGTGTGTGTTTAATTGCGGTCGATAATTAAGTTCAAATTTTGCCAAATGTTGCAATAACATTTTACATATTTAGATGTGACACCATGACATAGAAATCAAGTGAAAAGAATGACATGATTCCATTTTTTGTTTAAAATTTAGTGCTGCCTAATTTAGCAATGAAAGTGTCAGTTGTGTTTGAAAATGTGGATGTAAAACCATCATCAGTGTCTAGGAAAACACCCCCCAAATGTGCCCTCCAGACCTGAACAGCCATGTCTCTGCTCAACACATCATTCATTATTGTTGCTCTAAGTAAACTACGTAGACCATAGATCACGCTTGTGGTTAACCATCCTCTGCTATATTAGGGCAAGTATGCTGTGCCGTGTATGTCACGCTTATATCATGTGCATTAGCATGAGGCGTACGCAGAAGAATTCATGCTCTGACCTTAATAGCGTCTCAATTAGGTAAGTATGTTGTAAATTGCAGGGAAGCCAAATACTGGGAATACTTGAGGGCCGAGACAGAGTGTTGTGTTTGTTAGGAATCCATCTGTAAGGCATTTAGGGCCCCACGTCTCTAAAAGCATAGCTCTGAGGGGGGGCAGGAGTTTGTGTGTATGAGGGTGTGTGTGTGTGCACATGTGCATGTGTGTGTTTAGACTGGTCCGATCCAGAGCCATTGCAGGGCTTTAGAGACAAGAGCCTGGTACTGTAAACACACAGGCCCATATATACGTATTTCAACATTAGACCAAATACAAGTGAATATCTAGGTGGACATAAATATACAAATGCACGCACACACACACACGCACGCGCACGCACACTCAAAGCTGTGCAGGATGTGTCTGAGATTAAATGGCTAGAGGGGAGAGCAGAGCGGGAAAGAAGAATTTCATGGCTTAAATCGATTGATGATTTACAGCATGTGCATCAATAAATCTATTGTATCCAATCAAGCTGTAACAAGTTGAGCCCACATCAATTGGAACTGTTACTATAATTCCTTCTGAGTGCTCAGAGTATTCTCTGGGCTGTCTTTGTGTCGTGTTATTTTCTCTGCAAAAATCTTTACTTTTACAATCACAACAGAGTTAATACATAGAAATCAAAGACTAGCAGAAATATTTCTTTTCAGCTGAAACCACTAACGCTGTAATGAGCTGAGCAGCATGTTATGGACCACGTAAAGGCTTATACAAGTTTTTACTTATTGTAACTTAAAGCTACAGTGAGATATCGGCAAACCCAATCCTTGTGCGACACTTCTGGTTTGTGATTATGGTAATAGAGTGACTTAATGATGCAGAAACAATATTTGTGAGTTTATTACTCACCGCTGGTATGAAAATGGCTTTGTTTCATTGTGCTGTTTAATCAGTTGTGGATCATGAGTTATGTGCAGTAAATTCAACCCTCGTCTTGTCTTTGGGAAGAAAGGGCTTCGGCTAAGGAAATCTTAAATATTTCTTAGCTAATTGTAATACACAGTTCCCTATGCATCCTCCTTTCCTCTCTCTGGGTCATTTGTGTCACTCTGTCTACTATTTTTGCTGGATAGTCTCACCAGTCTGTTGCTATCCCATACAGCTTCTTTTCCATCTGTCTTTATCTTTCAAGTTCTCTTTTTTTTCCCCTTCTCTTTCTGTTTACCTGTATGGACACCCCCTTGTATTCCTGTCCCCTTTTCTATTACCTGTTTTTCTCCAAGAGCACGCTGTCTGTTGTTGTGCCGTGTTTTGATATATGTGTGTATTTGCTTGCTCTGTACTCAGTGGGGGCCGGACTGACCGGACCACTCCAAACAAAGAGAGGAAACTTGGCAAAGGAAGCACATGCAACACACACACACAGTTATGTATCCATTGACTTACATTCATTTCCTGTAGACTCATTCTAACCTTTATCATAACAACTACTTGCCTAACCTTTACTGTAACCTTTAAATATGTCTTCACCCTAACATTTAATGATTTATGTTATGGAGGCTTGCTTTTTCTCCCCACAACACATTGTCCCAATAATGTCACTGTGTAAACACATTTAGGTCCGCACAGCATGTGCAATACCTGGGACACACACCCAGACATACAAATCCTTGAGCTCACAGCTTCAGTGTAGTTGCTGTAGTCTTAACTGCCCCGGTGCCACAGATAAGCACATACAGAATCCCCGTGCGTGTCTGGTCTTGCGATAGCTGCAGAACAAAACTTCCTGGCAGTTCCTGCTGTGTTCCCTCAGCAATTAATTTGAGATCTTTAAATTTTGTTTTGCACAAATGCCATTGAACTGACTCCACACACCTGAGCAAAAAAAAAAAAGATTTATCTAAGCACGCGTGCTTGTCCAGCATTGTGGCACAGAAGAAAAAATATTTTTTTAAAGTTATCCTTAAAAGGGAATTTTCTTTTTTATAAAGGGCCCAGTAATTTTCTTCTAGGCCAACATCATCTGGGGCAGCAAGGCTTTTAATAATTTGTGTCCAGTAATTTCAGCAGTGAATCCACTAGCAGCTATTTTGGTATTGACATCCTGTGTGAGAAATGCAGCCATTGACGCCACTGTGCTGATATAGCAGGGTTTTTAAACTTAGAACACTCCAGCAAATCATCCACTAACACACTGTGCTGCCTAAATAAATGCCATGTCATTTAATTTTTTGTTGTTTTTATTAATTTTTTTTTTGCAGTACAAAGAAAAAAATAGTAATTTTATTATTTTCTAGAGCTGTAATATATTTTATCTTAGGGTTATAAATTTCTGCACAGTGTAATGCGGTCTGATAAACACACACTATTGTATTTAATCTTCTTAATGGTACCTGTTTCAACACACATGCAACACTACAACTCTTTGTGGCTATTTTGTGGGCTTTTTCAGCCATACCTCTGATCTAGCACCCTTTCTTTGACTCACTTTGCCTCCCTGTAGCTGAAGTGGTCTTTCCTCACATCTACACCTCCCACTGTTGATGTGGTATCTTTATAGCCTTGCGAACTTGATAGCATGCAGTGGGTGGTGTGCTGCTGTGAGCTAGATAGCACACCAAGAGCAGTGCGCTGTTTGTAGTGCAGCCCAGCAGTAAATCATGTTTCGGCAGTGCGCTGGGGATGCAGCCCCTGGCAGCTCCCAGACGGCCCTTGGCTCTGGCTCCCTTCTCTTAGCGCCACTCTCTAATTTCAGAGCCGGGACCCTGCCTACTACTGTGTCTTTACCACATTCCCACAAACCAGAGACGGACAGTCTGCCTACATGTCTGGCTGCTTGCTCTCCATCTCGCAGTCTCTCTTGCTTTCTATCTTGCTCTGCCTTTGTGTCTCTCTATCACTGTTTTGCTCACACTCCCTATTTTTTGCCTGCTGTCACAGTCTTTTTCTGTGGCTGTCGGGCTCTCGTTCCCAGAGCTTGCCCCTTCATCTTTCTCTGTGTGTTTGCCTCGTTCTGTGCCTTCAGGATTATAGGTCTGCAGTTTCACTCACGGTCTCTAAATCATGTTCTGCTCTGCCACTGTCTCTTGTCAACTGCCCCCCTTCAAGTCACGCTCTGCATCTCTCTAGCACCTACTGTGGGCTAGCTCATTGGCTGCAAATACCCATGCTACATTTCCATTTTAATTGCCCAACTTTTGCAGGGCCCTGGGATATATTTTTTGCACATATATTTTATTGTCTTGGCAAAACGCCCCTGCTACTTTTGGTTGGATCTGACCACTAATATACTGCATGGACCAGTTCATTATCAGCACGGAGGTGTGAGCTTTTTTTAAGTAGGTTATGAAAGGGTCAATATACAGTTCATGAAACAGGGGTCTGTGTTTTATTGGGGCCTGCAGTCTTGCTAATACACACTGCTAAGTAGCCCTGGTGCCACCCTACTTTTGAGTGCTATTAAATCAGTCTACTGCATGGAACAGTAAACCAGCTGTGAATAATACCAAGCTGTGTAAATTACTCCAGAGGCCATCAGTGTAAATGTCACTGCTGTTAAGTCAAACTGGTACCTGGGGGACATATAATGGGCAGTATGTGCATTTGTAGCATACTGTATGTGTTGCTGTATCGGTGTGTTTTCTGCCTATGGCACTTCTCCCCTTTATCGGCTGGGTATCGATGATTCAGCAGTTCCTGGTGACCTGTGTCCATAGTAATGCTTTTTTATTAAATCCTTAATTTTGTTTAATAACTTTTAATTGAATACTTTCTGGTTTAAATCATAATTGCAGTTTTGTTTTGCCACATTAAAAAACAAAACAAAAACCCTCCGACCTAATTTTTGTATTAACAGTAATTCAGTCCCGGAACTGCGAGCACATGAACTTACTTTATTTTAATCTTCATTTGTAGGGCACTTAAAATAAATGTTGGAAAATGCTTCACACAAGACAGGAGATAATTTAACTATCCATTCATTAGCTATCCCTACTTTATCCTGCAGAGGGTGATGGGGGGCTAGAACCTATTCCAGCTGAGAAATGCAAGAGGCGGGGGTGTGCTCTGGACAGCTCAGCAGTCAATAATCGGGCTAATACAAAGAGACAGGCAACCGTGCACGCTCCCACTTACACCTACAGACAGTTTACCTATTACTCTTAACATGCATATCTTTGAAAAAACACAGTTCCCATAGAAAAAGAGTTAAAATATGCAGGCTCCAAATCCTCTAAGGGACAAACATCTTTATCAAATGCATGAATGGGTGTCATTGTTGTAGACAGAGTCTACAACCTCTTGAGTCACCTTAGCTAAATGTGAAAATGTTGATTCTAACCAGGCCTTGTGCGTTACCATCTTACCATTTACCATACAATATTTCATTCTAGTCCACATCCTCAGTGCTGAGATATTTCACTGTGAATCCAAGTGGAGAACCCTGTGATAGACAGACGAGCATTAGACGGGAGAAGATTAAAAATAGGATAAGGTAAAGTTGTTGCAGAGTGTTGTGCCATACAGGCTAGAACCTTAGTTCATGGAATAATTTTAAGTGGCTGTTACTAATGCAGGCATGTTTATGGCTGTGTAAAGATTTGACTAGGCCACTTGTGGTTCAGACATTGGCCCCATAGTACTTCGTGCCCAGACATATCCCTCAGGCAACAGTAGGTTTGCTACTGCCCACAGTAAGTCATGTATTTGTGTGTGTATATGCACACCTACAGTATGTGTTTGCTCCATCATCTACTTTAGGCCAAGGCCCCTGTCGTCTCCTATTTGCTTTAATGGAGTCAGGTTTTTCAAAACACTTAATAAGCCCGTCTGTATTTCACGTTGAATGTTTTTCTTGGTAAATGACTAATCATTTTATGGAAATGGGTGTTTTCTATACCTCCGGGCCCTGTGTTTTCCTTTAGAATAATTAGATCAACACAACTTTCGGCCTTGTGCGATTAATGTTGCAGTCCACACAGGATACAAGCCTTGCCTAGTTTAGCACGGTGCAGTGGATAAAATCGGGAAACTGGTATTTGAAGCTGGACAAAAAAGCCCAAGAAGCTGCAGTAATACAGAGTAATTTAAATTTTCTGCTGTGATTCATGAACGTTATTCCTGGTCCTTGACTGGTTTTCAGTAATACAGATAAGCTCCTTTGTTGTGCTCGAGTCCATTTTCTGTAAATGACACTGTGCCCATTTGCTTGCTGGAGACCTTCCTTCCAGGAAACTTTCAACATAGTTCAAGTGGGGACAGAAGCATTATTAACAGCTAAACACACAAAAACAATGTTGTAATATTGATGCCTTTAAACAGAGCTGGCATGAGAGTCACAAGAGAAGCCTTGCACAAGATTTACATAATTTTAGCAGGCTCTTCATGTCATGTGGGTACCAACAACATTAAGAAAACAACCACCACTGTCCTGTTCCTTATTCTGCTTTTTTTCAGTGTGGACCTGTGTAGCTGCCCTAACAGTAATTTTAATGTCAATTATAAAATAATAGATGCACAAAAGTTTATTTTTTTGTATCCCGTAAGTGAAAGAAGAAACCAGGCCGATGCTGAAGGGCAGTAAAACAGAAGTAGAAATATATTCTTAAAAGCATAAACGAGGTGGCAGACTGTGAAATATTCATTTATCAGATGGCGCCTACAAACCAAGACAGATAGAGAGAGGTAGACGAGCACATTGAGATAGAGTGGGAGACAGACATTAAGTCTGGAGATCTTGATACTGTACATCTTTTCCATGACATAGTGCTCAGGAGCAGGGGGGGCTTGAAGTCTCTGAGTTCAAGGTGGGCTGATAAGCAGGGCAGATAAAGGGTTGCAGTGAAGCTCAAACATAGACAAGAATGAAGTAGAAGGGAATCTGACAGGGATATGTTTCTTCAGTCTCAGGCTTTAGGAAAGCCCAGAAAAAAAAAGACCGGAGCAATGTCACGGTGATGATGCAAAGACGGGATATTCTGATATCTTACAGCCATCAGAATACGGTTTTACAGTGTGTTCTTACAGATGCCAGTCACGTATAATGAATAAGATGAATTAATTACTAGCATAGTTGCAAAGATCACCCAATGACTTTATTTTTTGTCTCATCTGAAATATTTCTTATTATTTAAATACCTAAAAGTCTTCTTAAGCTAACCTCCTTCTTCTACAAACGGAATCTCTTTGTGCACGCAAAGTCAATGCTTATGAAGCTCACACGCACGTGCGCGCGCACACACACACACACACACACACACATCGAGTCTATTCATAGGCAGCTTGTGGTGAGAGGTGAACATCAAAAAGGTCAACGTAGGTCAAGAGGTCATTCCCACCAGTCCCTACCTCTAGCCAAGCAGGCTGTGTCTGGGAGCTGCAGGATTGGGGGGGGGGTGTCAAAGGTCATCTCAGCAGGCTTGGTCATTAGAACACAATAGAGTCCATTTTGTCTGTCTGTGCGACTGTGTGTCTTGTCCTGTCAGTTTCTCAGCTGACAGGAGGTTGTGCACAGCTTGAGAGGGAGGTGAAGAGGGAAGCAACAAGAGTTTCCTCTGAGGGAAAGAGGGTGACACAGGCACTTGAGAGCTGAGAGATTGAGTGCCTGTGTGCATTAGATTGTGTATATTTTGCATGCATCTGACAGTGTTTGTGTATTTGAGTGTGTGGCTATGTTTGACTTAAGGGTAAGCTTCTGTGTGTGTGTGTGTGTGTGTGTGTGTGTGTGTGTGTGTGTGTGTGTGTGTGTGTGTGTGTGTGTGTTCACTCAGCACCTTGACATTGGCACCGGGCCTCTGTGGAGATCTGCTGCCTCAGCTGGATCGCTGTCTCCTCCCTTTTCCTCTTTCTCTTCTCTCCCTCCATCGCTCACTCCCACACTACTGCTCTACTCCCACCTCTACTCCAGGCCCTTCCAGCTGCCCTCACCCATGGGAGAATTGTTTAAATCACTGCCTTTTCTCAAAGGGGCTCTTTCTCCCCTACACAAACTTGCTTCATCCCTCCCTCACTGATAGTGTCAAGGGGGGGATGGTCCGTGAGCACTGACTCGGACTACTGTGGGAATGCAGGTGCTCTGCGTCTGTGTACACACTTGAGAAGCTCCTCGGTGACCTGCTGGCCAACTCTGTGTCCATCATCTGTCACACCAGCCGTTAAGACTGGAGCATTTCTACAACAGCATACTCTGGCAGATGGCTGACAAATTATGACAGCAGTCTTTTCTTGGCTCTCATGCAGCACAGCAAGGTTTCATTGAGGGGTAATTAGCTTCATTAGGGATGCCTATTTTCATTATCAGACATCCATCAACAGTTTAGTTATATTGATGAGAAGTAATTTAGACTATAAACATTGATTGGTTTGTTCACCAACCCCAAACCCCGCGTCAAATATTGAAATTCTGAGGTGAAAACAATTATCTATTGATTATTGGTTGATTGACTTTTTTCAGTTCTGTTGCTCACATTTGTACACCTTAGACATTTTCGGATGCTACGGCAGCTTTATTGTAAAGAACATGAATGCATAAGCTTAAACTAACTACAAATGAAGACAAAACACTAAATAAAACTAAAGAAATCTGTTGTGTCAAAGACTCTACTGTTCCTTCAAACTATTATAAGGACCTATTGACAGGATAGGCATTTCACAGTCTTTGTAGCCTTATCGCCCTGGCGCAACAATGATAGATTGTATCTGTTGCAAGTCACAAGTCGTCATATTACTGTGCACAGTAAATCCTCCTTCCTCATACCACGTTCCTCATCTGACTGTAAACATGTCCAGAAAGCACCACCGCCATCGCTGCCTCAAGCTTGTCACTAAATCTGTCTCCTCTTATGTTCTTTATTACTTAGTTCTGTTTTTTCATTTGATCGCAATGCTTCTTTGTTTTGGCTTTCTTTTCTTTTCCCTTCTCACTGCATCTCTTCTCTTGGCCGTTGAGGTTAACCACCACTTGTATTACAGTGCATTACAACTCATCAACAATATGCTGGGCAGAAAGAAAAACAACCCACACTTGTTGTTCTCGTTGTCTCCCTCTCCCTTTCTCTCTCTCTCTCTCTCACTCTCCTTTTCTTTCACTCTCTCTCACTTTTTTTCTCTCCGTAGCTAAATCACAAAACACGGCCAAAAACAGTGAATTGCCTAGAAACCCAATATGGACTCCACCCTGGAGATTACACGGTCAGTTCGGCCAGCCTGTACTAGAATAACAGCCTGGCCTGCTCTCACTATCCCCTGCACTGTGTATGTGCGTGTGTGTGTGTGTGTGTGTGTGTGTGTGTGTCTGTGTGTGTGTGTGTGTGTGTGTGTATGTGGGCTTCTGTGTGCATGGACAAATCCTTTATCTTTTTATGAATTTTATGAGACAGTCCTCATTTAAGCATTGTGAGTTAGAGCATACCTGTACACTATGTGCATATAAAAGATCATCTTTTAGTGCGCACAGTTGGGCATGTGTATATTTGTGGTTGTTTGTCACAAGGCCCTAAGCTTGTGTCAGAGCTTTAGAGGTGAGTCGCTCCTCATCAGCTGTTGGGCTGTTGAAAGGTAGTTCAGCTGAAGACAGTGCACACTGTTGTCTAACAAAACTACACTTCACACCATTTTTCACCTGCAAAGAAAGTGTCACACTTGATGGAGGCTGCTGTATCTTTCATCAGTTTTCTTTCTCTTGTAAAATTAAGCTCTTATATATATATATATATTTTTTTTTTATATCTAAACAGCAATGTTAACACTTATGAATGTTTCTAAATTATACTATAATATTCTTTGGTCTATTATGGCAATATCTAGATGATGTAACAATGATCTACATACCACTTTTAAAATGACAAGCATGCGTACAGCAACAGAAGTAAGTCAAGTCTAATTAGTTAGGATTTCTGCAACACAAAGTTTGGACAACAGTGTGTGTAACTTATATATATAATAAAAATAAAATATATTTTAAGTAGAGTTAAAAAATCTGATCAAGGAAAGCATATCAAAGTGATGCGATGATCAAATCATGAAGGACAGTTGAGAAACTGTCCAAAATATAAATAAAAAAAAATATTTTGAAATCTGCATTTAACTTAAAATAGTACAATGATATCAAATGTTGACTCTGGGAATTTTTTTAATGTATGCTTATTTGGAATTTGATGCCAGCAACATATTTCATAAAACCTGAGGCAGGGTTATATTTACTCCTGTGTTGCATTGCCTCATTCTTTAATGTGTTAAGCTTATTTCAGCAAGACTATACCGTAACATTTTCTCTATGTATTACACCATCACAGTAATCCACAACTGTCACCATTTTTTGTGGAACAAAAAAGGTGAAAAATGAGTCACCAAGCTTTTTGAAAGCACAGATCATGGGGTTAAAAAAAGAATGGAATTTGGTTTTCAGTGTAACAGCAGCTGGTCTCCTCGGGTCCTGCATGACTACATGGTGGCAATGTAGACATGGAGAGTGTAGACATGGAGACATGGTAAATGCTGAAGTTCAAACTAAGCTTCAGATGGCATGGTTGTTGGTGCCGGGACTGGTCTGAGCATTTCAGAAACTGCCGATCTTCTGGGATTTTCCCACACAACCATGTCTAGGGTTTACAGAGAATGGTCTGAAAGAGATGAAATAGCCAGTGAGTGGCAGTTCTCTGGTCTGGCTAGAGGTCAGAGGAGAATGTCCAGACTGCTTTGAGATGTTAGAAAGGCAATAGTAACTCAAATAACCACTTGTTGCAACAAAGGTATGCAGAAGAGCATCTCTCAAAGCACAACACATCAAACCTTGAAGCTGATGGGCTTTCAGCAGCCTTGTATCAACAGTTCTGGCTGGTGGTGAGACTGTAATATAGTGTGGGGGATATTTATCTCTTCCCAGTTTGGGCCCCTTAGTACCAAATAAGTATTGTTTAAACACCACAGCCTAATTGAGTATTGTTGCTGACCTTGCTCATCCCCTATGATCACAGTGTTCCCATCTTCTGATGGCCGCTTCCAGTGCCATGTCACAAAGCTCAGATTATCTCAAAACGGTTTCTTGAACACGACGATGGCTTCACTGCGCTCAAATGGCCTCCACAGTCACCAGATCTCAATCCAACAGAGCACCTTTGGGATATGGTGGAACAGGAGATTCACATCAAGGATGTGCAGCCAACATGTCTGCAGCATGTGTGTGATGCTGTCATGTCATTATGGATCAAAATATCTGAGGAATGTTTCCAGCACCTTGTTGAATCTATGCCATGAAGAATTAAGGCAGTTCTGAAGACAAAAGGGAGTCCAACCTGGTAGTAGCAAGGTGTACTGTACTACCTAATAAAGTGTCTTAATGTGTGTGCGTGCATATAGTAAAAGTGAGGTTATGTCAGGTCCAACAAACGACTGCTTTTATTTAAAAAAAAAAAAAAAGATTAGCAGTCCTGTTTGGAAGCAAAAAGGCTGTAGTGAAGGAGGTCGTGCAGAGGTGGTGTGACAGAGCAAGATGCTAGGGATAGAGTGAGACGGAGGCAGGCGATCCCCTGTGGCGACCCCTAAAGGGAGCAGCCGAAAGAAGAAGCAGTCCTGTGTACTTCCATGTTGCATGATGATATAAGCACATACAAAATTTGTGGAACTTTCTAAGCATTCCTGTATATCCGATACATCCACGCTATAATAGCTTTCACAAATCATATTAATAATACATTAATAGTGGCTGAACTCAGGTTTTCCAAACCTGAATGTAAAAGTTACACATCGACGGTAAATGCCAATCAATATATTTAATGTCTAGGCATCCAACATGTATGGTTGAAATGGGGGCAAAACGGCTATTTTGATTTGGGTGTCTGAGATTATACTGCTAGTTTAGAAAGCTGGATCCAATCTGAGGCCAGTCAGTCTGTGGTGATCGAGGCTTCGCTAATGCTAGGTCTGTAGGTCTGCAATGCCTGAGCCTGGCCTACAGCTCGGGCAGAGTGGCTGATTGTTTCCAGCCATGATGGAGGTAATGAGGGGGTGGTGGTCATTATGATACATGCTTATACACAGTAATACGCACACGCAGACACAGACTGACCCATAAATGAACGTTCATACGTGCGTATGTGTGCGTGTGTACGCAAATTTTTTTCAGCCACAGCACATTGGCTCTTTCAAGAGACCACAGGGTCACTCTGCTAGTCACTTATTAGTGGTCACTTCTTCTGGATCAACACACACACACACACACACACACAACACACAGCACACACACACACACACACCCCACACACACACACACACACACACACACACACACACTGGTATTGTGCATGGACATTTACCTAAACATAAATCCACTCATCGAGTTCACATCATTGTGTTTGATGTGCTCTGTTAGTAACCTCAAAGCGTGTCAAAAGGTGGCTGAGTCATGCCTATATTGGGCATGCAATCAGGCGTGCGTGGTGGCTATATCACAGGATTTTCTGTGGCAGGAGAAAAGCTGACATACACACACAAAAATCCCTTTTATACTAGTCTCTCACACACGCACGCACACGCGTGCACACAGAAAGATAAAGAAAGACAAGCACTGGTTTTTGATGACTAAATACACACATACACATGCCCAAACAGGCACTTACACACACGCATTTTTTTTTCTTCAACACACACACACACAAATATAACTATAAGCCTTATTTTCCATGTTTGAGTATATTTTGCTTGCTGTGATTCATCCAGAATTCTCCCTGCAAAGCCTGTCCTTTTTTATTGACATTACTTAAGTTTACTGTTCAAAAAACAAAACTGGTGAAAGTTTAGTGTCGGGATTGTTGTGACCTCAGTGCTAATTCAATTCAGCAGGGACACTGGATATTTCTCAATACGGGGGACCATTGTGCCAGAACAACAAGATTAATGATTTATTAGTCTTCAAATGGTTAATGGCCTGCAGTGTTTTTTTTTTAAGTGCAACCTTATCTGTTATGGTTGTAGCATGCTCAGTTGATTGCTTAGCATGAGTGTGACAAAATACCCATAGGCTCAGTCTCTTTCTCTTTTTGTCTCTTTGCAGTACAACCAAGAGGGTATTTTTATGGGTCTAAACAAACGTTCTAATGCAGTACAATTAATAATGCAACTCTTAAGTGTGTCTGCATGTCAAACAGATTTATAGTTATGGACCCTTCATTCTTTGTGGTGGCTTTTTCAATTTGTTTTAATGCAATTGCGCATAGTTTAGTTTTAAAGAAGCAAGAAAAACAAACAGCAGTTTGGATTGATTGCTGCTTGTTTGTTGGTGAGAAGCCTGATCACTTGAAGAGTGCACTGCATGGTGTGTTTTCTTGGCTTTGTCTGCTGGAAAGAGTAATTGTACCAGCCTTAAGTGTTTTTTACGAGGTGTATTAGCGTTTTCCATCAAGCTGCAATTAAGGGCTTTTTATACACAGGGCAGGCCCTCCTGAGAGTGCAGTGAATAGAACCAACTAGTCACCACTGTGCAGCACTGGGAACGTCTAGCTATCCATTGATATGCAAAGCACATACGTGTTGGTATGCAAACATAGATGGTGTATAGATCTAAAGAAAGTGCAAATCCCATGCAAATATGGATTTCAAATGTTGAAACTTGAGTCAGGCTTCACAAGAGGCTTATTAAAAAATTGCTTCCTAGTGAAAATTAAGTTGAGCGACACATTTTACCTGCTGAGCATATGTCTATACTGCATATGGTTTGCATTGTTACATTAAACTTCCAAAGAATGTCCTTCCAAAACCGCCCAATACCAAAGATGATACCATACCAACATAATAGGCCAGTGATTTAGCTATACATGCTGCTGTATGCAGTCTTTGAGTAGCAGTCACTCTCATATTTAGGTCTATTGGTGAAGCATCCCATACCTCCTGGTGCCTCATATTCTTGTCCCTTTATAACATAGTGGGATTGTGAATTTTAACCTTTTTTTTCTGATGACACATTGGTTTTTTTCAAGTACTCAAGATATTTAATAAGCATCCATCCATTTATTAGCGTTTGGTTTTAAATAGTATTTGTGTCATGGCCGGGGAGGAAACAGGCGAGGAAGGGCAACCGCGCAGGACACCAGAGGTAAACATCACTTAAAAGGGTATTTATTTACATAGGGAAAAACAAATACAAAAAACCTTGGAAGGGGGACGAAGGGAGACGACGGGCAGACACAGGGAGCACAGGAACACACGGGCACACAACGTCAACGACGCAACAAAGAACACATGGAAACTGAGGGCTTAAATACACAATGGGTAATCAGGGGAAGAGGAAACAGCAGGGAACAACAGGTGAGGCAAATGAAACTAATTACACAGGGGAAGCAAAGCTAAACACAAAGCACAAGGAAATCACATTGGCAAAATAAAACAGGAAGTGATAAACCAAGGAACACGCAGACAAGTCACAACACTGGGAACATGACAAACATACAGGGAGGACAAACTCAGGAAATAAACTATTAACACAAAACGCTGGGCCAACGGCCCAGGACATGACAGTACCCCCCCTCAAAGGCCGGCTCCCGACGCCCAAAACCAGAAACAAAACCAGACAAGGGCGGGAGGCGGGGGACCAGGAAGGAGGGCCCGAAACCAAAACAAAAAACCAGGCAGGGAGCAAACAGGAAGAAGGCCCAGGAACGAAACCAACACACAGGGGACAAAACAAAAACACTGGGGAAGCGCAGGGGCAAGATCTAGAACACGAGGGCAAGGAAGCAACAATCAAAAGGAACAGAACAAACAAAAGCAACGGCACAAGGATGAACAACAGTCCAAAAACAAGAACAAAACACAGGGATGAGAAGGAAAAAAAAAAACAGGATGAAACAAAAAGCGACGGCACAAGGCCGGAGAGCCCCAATGTCCACACCAAGGGTCAGAAACAATGAACAGAACAGGAGCCAAGACAAAAACAAAACAGCAAACGGCAGGGGAAAAACAGTCCACAGTTCAGGGGAGTCCATGGGAAATCCAGAACAAAAAATACAGTTCAGGGGGCCGCACAGGCCAAGGGGCCACAAAGCAGAGTCTGGATGAGGGAGGCCAACCGCGCTTCCAGCGGCGGCGACGACGACGTGGAGGAGACACTGGAGGCCGGCCGCGCTCCCAGCGGCGGCGGCGACGACGTGGAGGAGACACTGGAGGCCGGCTGCGCTCCCAGCGGCGGCGGCGACGACGTGGAGGAGACACTGGAGGCCGACCGCGCTCCCAGGCGGCGGCAACGTGGAGGAGGAGACACTGGAGGCCGACCGCGCTCCCAGCGGCGGCGACGTGGAGGAGGAGACACTGGAGGCCGACCGCGCTCCCAGCGGCGGCGACGACGTGGAGGAGACACTGGAGGCCGACTGCGCTCCCAGCGGCGGCGGCGAGCGGGAGGGCGGACGGCGGCGACGGCAGGGAGGCGACGTGAGGAGACACTGGGGCCGACCGCGCGCCCAGCGGCGGCGACGTGGAGGAGACACTGGAGGCCGACCGCGCTCCCAGCGGCGGCGACGTGGAGGAGACACTGGAGCCGACCGCGCTGCCAGCGGCGGTGACGTGGAGGAGACAGGACTGGGGGCCGACCGCGCTCCCAGCGGCGGCGACGTGGAGGAGCAGACACTGGAGGCCGACCGCAGGGCATGCGGCGGCGGAGACGGGCAACCCCGGGCTCTGGTGGGGAACCCTCGGGCGGCGTGGAGGGCTTGGACTGAGCGGGGCCCTCTGGCGCGGAGCGCTCGGATTGAGCGGGGCCCTCTGGCGCGGAGCGCTCGGACTGAGCGGGGCCCTCTGGCGCGGAGCGCTCGGACTGAGCGGGGCCCTCTGGCGCGGAGCGCTCGGATGAGCGGAGACCCCCACCGGCTCGGACTGAGCGGGGCCCTCTGGCGCGGAGCGCTCGACTGAGCGGAGACCCCCACCGGCTCGGACTGAGCGGGGCCCTCTGGCGCGGCGCGCTCGGACTGAGCGGAGACCCCCACCGGCTCGGACTGAGCGGGGCCCTCTGGCTCGGAGCGCTCGGACTGAGCGGAGACCCCCACCGGCTCGGACTGAGCGGGGCCCTCTGGCTCGGAGCGCTCGGACTGAGCGGGACCCCCTCGGACGCTCGGACTGAGCGGGCCCCCACCGGCTCGGACTGAGCGGGGCCCTCTGGCTCGGAGCGCTCGGACTGAGCGGAGACCCCCACCGGCTCGGACTGAGCGGGGCCCTCTGGCTCGGAGCGCTCGGACTGAGCGGAGACCCCCACCGGCTCGGACTGAGCGGGGCCCTCTGGCGCGGAGCGCTCGGACTGAGCGGAGACCCCCACCGGCTCGGACTGAGCGGGGCCCTCTGGCTCGGAGCGCTCGGACTGAGCGGAGACCCCCACCGGCTCGGACTGAGCGGGGCCCTCTGGCTCGGAGCGCTCGGACTGAGCGGGACCCTCTGGCTCGGAGCGCTCGGACTGAGCGGGCCCTCTGGCTCGGAGCGCTCGGACTGAGCGGAGACCCCACGGCTCGGACTGAGCGGGGCCCTCTGGCTCGGAGCGCTCGGACTGAGCGGAGACCCCCAACGGCTCGGACTGAGCGGAGGCTAGAGCGGAAGCTGACTGAGGACGAGGGAGAGCGGGCAGCAGCACTGCTGAAGGCCAAGATGCTGTAGAGGACCGGAGTGCCGGCTGGGTGGTCGTCATCCTGGGCAGCAGGGGCTGCTCAGGGGACAGTTTGGGTGTGTCAAACGAAGGCTGCGTGGAAGCAGGCCGGGAGACGACTGGCTGCGTGGAAGCAGCCGGGAGACGACTGGCTGCGTGGAAGCAGGCCGGGAGACGACTGGCTGCGTGGAAGCAGGCCGGGAGACGACTGGCTGCGTGGAAGCAGGCCGGGAGACGACTGGCTGCGTGGAAGCAGGCCGGGAGACGACTGGCTGCGTGGAAGCAGGCCGGGAGACGACTGGCTGCGTGGAAGCAGGCCGGGAGCCAGAGAGAGCGGGCTGTGAGCTAGAGAGAGCAGACTGTGAGGAAGCAGACCGCGAGCCAGAGAGAGCAGACTGCGTGGAAGCAGACCGCGAGCCAGAGAGAGCAGACTGCGTGGAAGCAGACCGCGAGCCAGAGAGAGCAGACTGCGTGGAAGCAGACCGAGAGCCAGAGAGCAGACTGCGTGGAAGCAGACCGAGAGCCAGGGAGATCTGGCTGCGTGGAAGCAGACCGAGAGCCAGGGAGATCTGGCTGCGTGGAAGCAGACCGAGAGCTAGGGAGATCTGGCTGCGTGGAAACAGACCGAGAGCTAGGGAGATCTGGCTGCGTGGAAACAGACCGAGAGCTAGGGAGATCTGGCTGCGTGGAAACAGACAGAGAGCTAGGGAGATCTGGCTGCGTGGAAACAGACCGAAAGCTAGGGAGATCTGGCTGCGTGGAAACAGACCGAGAGCTAGGGAGAGCTGGCTGCGTGGGAGCAGGCTGAGAGCTAGCTGACACTGGGGCCTGAGAGGGAGCTGACACTACTGGAGCTACAGAGGGAGCAGGAGCTGAGGGAACTGGGACCAAAACCGAAGGAACTAAGACAGGGGCTGAGGGAACTGACTGAGAGGGCACTGAAACAGCTGACACTGGGGACCGAGGAAGAGCTACTGGAACTGACTGAGAGGGCACAGAAACCGCTGACACTGGGGACCGAGGAAGAGCTACTGGAACTGACTGAGAGGGCACAGAAACCGCTGACACTGGGGACCGAGGAAGAGCTACTGGAACTGACTGAGAGGGCACAGAAACCGCTGACACTGGGGACCGAGGAAGAGCTACTGGAGCTGACTGAAGGCGAGGGAGAGCGACTGGAGCTAGAGCTGACTGAGACCCTGCTGCTGCAGCTAACACAGAAAACCGATGCGAAGGCTTGGACCTGGCTGCCCCCACCGCGGAACAGGTGCGAGTGCCGAGGTCAGCCCGTCCGTGGCTGCCCCCACCCGCGGAACAGGTGCGAGTGCCGAGGTCAGCCCGTCCGTGGCTGCCCCCACCCGCGGAACAGGTGCGAGTGCCGAGGTCAGCCCGTCCGTGGCTGCCCCCACCCGCGGAACAGGTGCGAGTGCCGAGGTCAGCCCGTCGTGGCTGCCCCCACCCGCGGAACAGGTGCGAGTGCCGAGGTCAGCCCGTCCGTGGCTGCCCCCACCCGCGGAACAGGTGCGAGTGCCGAGGTCAGCCCGTCCGTGGCTGCCCCCACCCGCAGAACAGGTGCGAGTGCAGAGGTCAGCCCGTCCGTGGCTGCCCCCACCCGCCGAACAGGTACAGGTGCAGGGGAAGCTGGAGCTAAGGGAGCTGGAGCAGGGTGAACAGAGGGAGCTGGAGCTAACTGAGGGGTCTGGGACTGCGACTGAGGAGGAGCTGGAGCTACAGCTGACATGGAACACTGCGACTGAGGGGGAGCTGGAGCTACAGCTGACATGGAACACTGCGACTGAGGGGGAGCTGGAGCTACAGCTGACATGGAACACTGCGACTGAGGGGGAGCTGGAGCTACAGCTGACTTGGAACACTGCGACTGAGGGGAAGCTGGAGCTACAGCTGACTTGGAACACTGCGACTGAGGGGAAGCTGGAGCTACACCTGACTTGGAACACTGCGACTGAGGGGGAGCTGGAGCTACAGCTGACTTGGAACACTGCGACTGAGGGGGAGCTGGAGCTACAGCTGACTGGGAAGACTGCGACTGAGCAGGCGCTACAGCTGACTGAGGCGAGAGTGGCTGGGGAGGAGCACGGCGACGCCCGGAGCGCTGCTTCCTACGCGTTCTGTTGGAGTGGGAAGCACGATTCTCAGCATCCAGGATGTCCACCAGCAGAGGTGAATCAATAATCTCCACATCATCTGGCAGCCAAGAGAGGTCTGGGGAGGCGGTGGGCTGTGGGTGAAAGGATGAAAATGACGAGGTGGGAGAGGTGAGTTGAAGGGATGACGGCGGATCCGGAAAGCGAGGCAGCGCCTGTGGTGCTGAGCTGCAGTGGTGCGGAGGAGACGACGGAGGTGAGATGACCGGCTGCAGAGAGGTGAATTAGCGATGGCTTGGAGGAAAAAGTTGTGTCCTTGCCCTGGACATGGCGACCAATATTATACAGTTAGCTTGTAAGTTTTTCCGGAGCATGATTATGGAATGGGCAGTGAGGCAGTGTCAGGATGGGTGAGGAGCCAAGTGGAGGAAAGAAAAAGTCTGCAGCAGAAAATTGCCTGAATATCTGACGGGGTTCATCAGTGGCATGAATGATCTTCCTGGAGAGATTCTATGAGCTCCAAAATCACTTCCTCTTGCTCGGAGGGGCTCCTGGTATCCGCGGGGGTCCATAGTCTGGTTGCGTCGTTCTGTCATGGCCGGGGAGGAAACAGGCGAGGAAGGGCAACCGCGCAGGACACCAGAGGTAACAATCACTTAAAAGGGTATTTATTTACATAGGGAAAAACAAATACAAAAAACCTTGGAAGGGGGACGAAGGGAGACGACGGGCAGACACAGGGAGCACAGGAACACACGGGCACACAACGTCAACGACGCAACAAAGAACACATGGAAACTGAGGGCTTAAATACACAATGGGTAATCAGGGGAAGAGGAAACAGCAGGGAACAACAGGTGAGGGCAATGAAACTAATTACACAGGGGAAGCAAAGCTAAACACAAAGCACAAGGAAATCACATTGGCAAAATAAAACAGGAAGTGATAAACCAAGGAACATGCAGACAAGTCACAACACTGGGAACATGACAAACATACAGGGAGGACAAACTCAGGAAATAAACTATTAACACAAAACGCTGGGCCAACGGCCCAGGACATGACAATTTGTTTCTTTTTATATCATTTAGATTTCAGTTTTGCTGAGTGATTTATGGTCTGATAAAAGCCTGATTGCAGTGCCTAGCATCAGTCAATGAATAATAGTTATTACAACACACACACACGCACACAAAACCTTACTCAGTCATTCATACAAAAAAAAAAAAACATATATCCATAAACATTAATAGCATTACAGAAGTCTATTTCTGTTATTAAAGTGACAAATTTGATGTGTTTTTAAAGGCACAAAGGCAGTTTTAAAGCCCTGTTGTGCTTAATATGTTACCTGAGGCAATTACATTGTATATGTAGAACTTTCCTGCCCTATCATCCCAGCCTGAAGGGGATTATTCTGCCATAGAAAATGTTGTACTGTGGTAGCATGGCTGGTTACAGTATAACGCATATGACTGGGGTGTGTGTGACAGTTCAATTTCAGTTATATATATATATATATATATATATATATATAGCGCCAAATCACAGCAACAGTTGCCTCAAGGTGCTTTATATTATAAGATAAAATTTGTACAATGATACAGAGAAACCGGCTTTGTTGGTGGTGTCCACACTCTCTTTGACAACCCCACTAACACAATCAAACAACTAAACAAAGAAAAACTCACTGATCAAAGGCTTTATGCTGGTGTTCAGCCTGTACAAAGAAGTTGCACGTGAACACACAACAAACTACTGACCAGCTGATCACTACCATGAATATACTGTGCATTCTTTGCAGAGAACAGGAAATTACCCATCACTCTGCCATCGCGAGTCTGTGGTTTCTGGTTATAAGAGAAGAAGAAACCAAACTAAATTAGTGAGTAAACTGAGGTTTTCTAGATATTTAAATGCAGTGTCTCAATTGGGGACCTTTACTGCCTGTTATCCTCTTTCCATCCCTTTTTCCACATTAGTAAAAACCAAGAGATTATTTTAATTTGAATGTGTTTATTCAGCCACAGGTGAGTGAACAAAATCCGATTCTTTAAGTCCAATCTCAATTATAGCTCTATGAATTTTAAAGGGAATCAGAACTTTTTTTTTTTAATGCTTTGGAAATTTGTTTTCGCACTGATGCAGTTTTATTTGTGGCGATTTTTTTTTTTGCGTGAAACCTTCCAGACACATTTGCGCCCTCTGCGACGGAACAAATAAATAAAAAGTAAAATGATATGCTGACAAACATACTGGCAATGGTGCAAGACACTGCGACAGCCAATAGTCAGCAACCGACATTAGGCTTTTCCTGGCACACCAGATTTGTGACATTCGGCTGGAAAGGATGAGTTGTACTATGGGAAAATCTTAACATGTACTTTGACAATTGTTAAAGCGTGGGAAAATGCTATCCCGTGTTACCACACCATTCACCCTAAATTTCATGGCAGTTCTTTAATGTATCACAAAGTGTGACTAAGCTTAAGCTTTGATGTTAAAGACATAAAATTAAAAAAAGCCTTAAATAAAGTATAACAAATTTTTAATCCTTCAGAGATTTGACTTGAAGCACAAACAATGTTTCTAATGTACATTTTATTGTACATACAGAAACATTCTCTAATTTTATGGTAGTTTCATTTCAATGAGAGAATGTTAACCGAAAATCCAGAAAAAACACATTACATAAAAGTTATAAATTGATTTGCAAGTCACTGAGTGAAATAAGTATATGATCCCCAAGCAAAACATGACCTGACATTTCTTGTGGTTTGTCTCCAGGTTTGCACACATCTCAGGAGGGATTTGGTCCACTCCTCTTTACAGAAACTTTCTAAATCCTTTAGGTTTCTTGGCTGCCACTTGGCATCTAGAAGTGTGTTGTGTGTGTGTGTGTGTGTGTGTGTGTGTGTGTGTGTGTGTGTGTGTGTGTGTGTGTGTGTGTGTGTGTGTGTGTGTGTGTGTGTGTGTGTGTGCACGTTCGTGCGTGCGTGTGCGCGTGCGTGCGTGCATGCTTGCTTGGTTAGTCTTTAAACATGCACACAGAGCGATGACTTTCCCTGACTCAGAATTCCCGTGGACTAATGTGGGATTTCTGCGAACTCCCGCCTCTTTTGCTCTCCTTCTTGCTCTCACCAGTTTTGTCCTCCCTGACTCTTTGTTTTGACTGACGCCAACATTATTTTTACCCTCTTTTACTAATTATCCCCTGTGATGATAATGAGTATGCGTCACTTCGAGCAAAAGCCTTGTAGGTTTTCCCACTCTTGCTGGTGTGTGTGTGTGTGTTTGTGTGTGCGTGCTTTGTCTTCACTTGAATTTATGGGTGCAAAAACAAAGAGGAACTTGTTAGGCAGTCACAATCATTTAATTAGCGTTCTGTTGATTGACTGCAATGAAAGGAAGCGAGAGAGAAGCAACAAGAGTTTTTGGCCAGTAAAATTATGTGTGTGGTTTGCCATCCCACGATAAGATGTTATCACAATACTTCACTCACAATACGATATTATTGTGATTTTTTATCATTTTGTGATATGCTGAGTATTGGGGTCAAGTTGGCAATTACACTCAGTCTGTTTCTGACAATACAGCAATTGACTGTGATAAATTGTCAAAAATCACCTGTCTGTTGCTGTCTATAGATATTACATTTGCACTCAACAACCTTCCTGTTCTATAGAAATATAACCAGAGTACAGCCAGCTCGAGTCCCCTCGAGTTGTTCTCACTGACAAAGACTTATATTTAGAATCTACATATATCATTCTCTATATGCCTGTATGTTGCCAATACAAACAATGGCAGTAAGAAACCTAGTTTTAAAATAGCTTATCATCACTTTGACCTTCAGATCAATCTATTGACCTTGAAGGAGAGCTCTGAGGTCAAATGTGAACGTGATATTTTAAATCTTTATACGTTGTACTCTATATCATGACCCCACTCTACACCCCTACAAAGTTTTTTTTTTTATCAGAATTCAGTCAAAACTTTTCACGCTATCATGTTTACACACAGATTGACACACAAACGCTACCAAAAACATAACCTCCTTGGCGGAGGTAATTACACGTTTCCTCGCAATGAACAGTTTCTGGTTGTGTGCACGAGCAAGTGAAAAAGGGACGCTGGATATGAGGAATAAAAAGGTCTAACTTTAATACTCATCTTAGAATCTAATTGGCAGGCTACAAAAGAATTTGACAGTTGGGTATTCAAGGAATAAACTTTACAATTTAATTGCAGTTTAGTGTTCTTTCACAACACAATAAACTTTACGTCTTTAGCTGCACTATTAGATTTGCTGAACTATGGCGTTTCATCCAAAGCTTTGGAATTTGGGAGAATACTGGCATTGCATCCTAAGAGAAAAAACTGCTCAAGGGCTCAAGGCTCTGTTAAACACTCCTGCTTTCTTATTATTACTTGTTTTGTTGGATCAGTAATGAGTTGGAGGCCACTGCTTTGAACAAATACTTGGTATTTATGAAAGTTTTACTCATAACATGTAAAAAGTCCATGGGCAAAAACATTTTATCCTCACTTTGTCTTTTTCCAGGTCTTCATCTTGTTTAGTCTAATCATCAGGTACTTCTTGTGTTTACCTTCTACCGCTGGAAATGGTGGTTGTACTTTTAGTTCCAGCAGACCGTTGTGGTCTCGAGTCAGGCAGCAAGGAATGTGAAGGGCAGTGTAGAGGTTGGAAGAGGCTGGCAGTCTTCTCAGAACTCTTTCTTGTTTGTTTACGACTGTAATGCCCTATAACTTGTGAAATAATGTTGCGGACTTTCCCCACTGCATCTTACATTATTAATGTCCCAAGGCATCCAGGCTTCAAATGCACTCTGCCTTCATTTCTGTCCTCTGCAGCATTGCTGCACAACCCAGCCCCATATCACATTCTCACTGGCCTGTCCATCACTGGCACAAAGCCCCCACTTAGCAGCAGAGAAAGTCCTTGGGGTCAGCTCATAATGGACCTAAATGCAGCTCATTATCCAGATAAGGAAGGGGCGGTGGCCAGGCAATGGTTGCATGACTGGCTGGATGACAGCCACACAACTTTGACAGGTAGACAGAGCTAGACACAGGCATGGCAGCTATCTGATGGACCCGGCTGACAGATCCAGTTGCACACGCCTGCTGCTCTGAGGCAATGGAAGGGAGTGGAAACTGGATGCCACAAAGCCACACAATGAAATCTCCAGTTCTGTCTGCATGTTTTGTAATGGAGTATTGTGAATGTGACTCTCCTTCCCTCTGGTTGCGTGCGCTGCAAAACCTGTAGTTTAGTAAGTCAGTTTACTTTAATTTACTGTAATTAATCAGTTTTTTCTGCTGCCATGGGGTTTGGTGTCAGACCTGTGGAGTCCAGTGAGAGACTGAATCTGTGTCTGTTTCGATACATATATTGATATCGTTTGCATAATAGTGATTTCAGCAGACTGTTAGATCTTGTGATAAATTTAAGAACTTTCAGAGTGGTTAGGGGGAAATGTTCCCTTTGAGTGTGAAAACAATCACAGAAAAGACAAGTATCACGTTTATGGGTGTATATTATAGAGCATATTTATATGAACATGACTTTTGTTTATATCATTAAACAGTAAAAAAAAAAAAAATAGATGTAGCTTCCAGGCTAATGCATTTGCTTAGCTGAAGCTTTGGCTTTAAAAAAAAGTCTTCCAGTCCCATAGAAGTCTGTGGGAAACAGCTTCCGTCTTGACCTCTGTAACCTCTTTCCTTCCACTGAGCTCATTTCACTCAACTCATTTTGGGTCATATTGAATAAAAAAAGTAAGTCTGTTTTGAAAATCTTGGTCATACTATATTTCAAAATGGAGGATTATCCACATCCTTGTTGGCTAACAGCCCGCCCCCCCCTCATCACATCTGTTTTTTTGTAACCAAAATGGCAACAGGTGACATCATAGTAGCTACCATCTTCTATACTATCTATGGTTTGTCCTTTTAGTTTAATGTTCTCCATTATGGTATGATCCTATAGACAATCCAGTGGGTGGTAAAAGGTTAAAAATAAACATGCTGTTGAGGTACATGTAATTCTCCTAAGTATAATGCACTGCTGTGTCTTTTCCTAAAGTAAGACTGACCCAGTGGTTGAGAAAAATAAATTGGCAGGTGAATCAGTTTCCATTTGTTTTTATGAGCTGAAGATGATTTTCATGAATCAAATTCTCATAGTTTTTAATGTGTACTGCTATGATTTTGATTCTGACCGTGGTTAAGTTGCAGGTGGTGAAATGCCACGTTTCCCCTGTGCTTTCACACAGGATGAGGCGTACGGTTAAATGTCAACAGGCCCGAGCCTCTGGGCATCTAAGTAGCCACAGATTCTCTTACAGCCAGATGTCAGGCAAAGCAGCACCACGTACTCCACTCACAAATCAGCTTCTCTGTGTCTCCCTCACTCATAACAGTATGACAGTAACAGTATCCTTTCTCCCCCCTTTGCCCTTAGGTGTGTCTGTATAGCGTGTGGCTCCAGTTGGCCTGTATTGTGTCTCTGTGTTGTGTGTGTGTAAGGTATATGTTGGGCCATGTCAATACACCCACTGGGGGCATGCTGGGCCAATGCTGACTTTCTGTTTATCAACTGGGGCACCGTGGACAATGAGAGCATGAGCGTCATGCAGTGTATAAATCTGACTCCATTTTTTTTGCCTTTAGCATACAGTGCTTGCGTGTAGGGTGGGACGGTAAGAGATAGCTCCCACTGGTACACTTTGGGAATTGCATACAAAAGCACACTCTTCTTTTTGGACATTTCCAACACACAAAAGCACAAGGAAAAACATATACACAAGTGAAATAATTACACTCACTGCCGCATGCACACATGCACACATGCACACACACTGATGCCTCTTCATTTTACCTTTTTTTTCACATTACTGTATATACATGCATTCAAAGGTGGGGGTTAAGGATGTAAAGTATGGTGAAAATTTACTTGCCCCTTCCTGATTCCTTAATTTTTTGTTTTTTTGTTTTGGGTTTTTTTTTTGGGGGGGGGGGGGCATATTTGTCACACTCACTTGTTTCAGTTCATCAAACAAATTTTAATATTAGACAAAGATAACTCGAGTTAATACAAAATGGTGTTTTCATTCATTAAGGGAATAAAGCTATCTAATCGTACCTGGCCCTGTGTGAAAATGTAAATGGCCCCTAAACCTACTGACTGGCTGTGCCGCCCTTGGCAGCAAGAACTGCAATCAAGCATTTGTGAGAACTGGCAATGAATCTTTCATGTTTGCTGTGGAAAAATTTAGTCCACTGTTCTTGCAGAATTGTTTTAATTCAGCCACACTGGAGGGTTTTTGAGCATGAACGGCCTGTTTAAGATCAGATTTTACTAGACCACTCCAAAGCCTTCATTTTGTTTTTTGAGCCATTCAGAGGCGGACTTGCTGGTGTGTTTCGGATTATTGTCCTGCTGCATAACCCACATGTTACAGGGAGTTTGAGCTTAGGGCACAAACTGATGGCCGGACATTCTCCTTCAGAATTCATGGCTCCATTAATTACTGTAAGTCTTCCAGGTCCTGAAGCAGCAAAGCAGCCCCCGACCAACACACTACCACCACCATGTTTAACTGTTGGTATGATGATCTTTTTATGAATGCTGATAGTTTTTATGCCAGATGTTACGGGATTCAACCTTCCAAGTTCAACTTTTGTCTCGTCAGTCCACAGAATATTTTCCCAAAAGTCTGGGAGATCATCAAAATGTTTTTGGAAAAAAGTCCCCAAAGCCTTAGAAATGGTTTTGTAACCATTTCCAGACTGATAGGTGTCAATGACTGTAGCATGATGTGTTGCTTTTTGAGATGCTTTAGCTGACTTCACTTTGTCAGACAGGTTCTATATTTATGTGATTTCTTGATTCAACAGGGCTGGCAGTTGTCAGGCCTGGGTGTGGCTTGTGAAACTGAACTCAGCTTTCCAAAAAATGCAGTCAATCGCTAATTTGGAATTTAACAAGAAATCAGGAAGGGTGCAAATATGTTTACACGGCACTGTATCACCCTTGAGTTAGTAGCAGTTGTTCAGTGGGTATCATGCTGCTCAGCATATTTTACCATAATTGCTCATCAGAGGCATAATTTTGATAAAGCATTACATTGCTTCTAAGTTGAAAAGCACCCACACTTTGGATTACATAAAATACATATCCCAAAGGAGGAATGCAACTGAAATCAGTGCACCTTTATTTACTTCTGTTTTCCATAGTTTGTAATAAGTGCTGAAGAGATGTTCTGCCATATTCTCAGACATGGTTTTTCATCTTAAGTGGGGATCCTGAGTGTTTTTTGATGATGTGCTGCAGACTCACTCCCCTCCACACCTTCGTAAGATGTAAAATACTTAATTGCAGCTTTCTTTCAGACATGCAATTACAGCTGACTGCTTTTGGTCTTTTTTGAAACCGCCAACAAAGGCATGGAAACTGCACAGAAAGACTAAGCTGTTACTTCATGCCAAAACCTGAACTAGATCAGGAATATCAGTGATAGCCTTTGAAAGGAGCCGTGGTTTTCTTATGTAGATTGTGTTTTGTGCTGCTCAAAAGTCTGGGGTCAACCAGAAAATTTCACAATGTTCAGCAAAACCTTAATTCATCATGAGTTGCAAAGCAAATAGAAAATAGAGTCAATACATCAGTTAGTAAATAATGTTATTTTGTTTTACTTGAAATGGTTTTTCAAATTTGCAGCAATCACAGAATGTAGAGGCAGTAGAGCTGGAATAATTTCATAACTTGATACAATCAATAGTTTGCTATACAGAACCAGTTGGGAAGACACCTTTGAAACTATTGAAAATGTGCAGGCGATACAATATATGACCAGTTATAAACCACACATTATAAACCATCTGTCTTTTCCAATTTACCATGAGCTAAGTTCAACCAATAAAACTTGCCAGGTGACTGGAAGAATCACCTATGTATTGTCTCACCAAAAGCACCCTGTTAGCAACTCGTGGGCTGTTGATTGATCCAAAGCAGCTGTGGTTTGGCTACAGGCTTGAAGCCTGGCAAGATGGATTCTCTCATGGTCACGACTGTGACTGTGAATCCAGATGCCTAGCGAGGTAAGAAATGACACTCTAACTTAACTTTTGGCGTTGAATTACATGCTTTACTCTGGTGCTCTGTAATGAAGTTGCCATGTGAGGACCTGGGGCGTGGGTTTCTCACAGTAGATGCTGTGATGCACTTGTGTTTGCACAGTTGTTTACTGGGGTCATCCCCTTCTCTTTCTATTCTGCTCAGAGCATTTTTGGTCAGACGCTATTGCAGTTTTCTACATATTTTTTTTTTGTAATCATTTTGTGACTGTAATCTAACTCTTAAAGGCTGATGCTCAACATGATACTCAGCAAGCAAAGTTTAAAGCTTGTTTAATCAATGGAAGTGTTTCAGCTGTGCTAAAATGAGTACAAGTTATGATAAGTTAGCCTTAACATGTTTATATTAGGGGTGAGACTCGATTAAAAAAATTAATCTAATTAATTAGGAGCTTAGTAATCAATTAATCAAAATTAATCGCATTTTAATCACATTTAAATATTTAACATGATAAATATTAATTTAAGTTTGGTTGACGAATGAATCAATATACAAAAGCTTAAACTTCAAAATTTTGTTTATTTTCCCACCAGTCTACTACACAGTAGACTGGTGGGAAAATAACATTAATGTCTCACTTAATATAGTTGGAAATTAATCATTCGCTCAGCTGTATTCCTTGATGTTGAGCTACGCAGAGGTGAGGGCAGGCGACGCTGATATGAAGGCTAGACCGTCCAATTTCACAGCCGCTCACTTCCGGCCTTTGCGGTCTTCGTGGGCTGCAAAGGACCGTGGGCCGGGTCCTTCGAATGATGCGACATCGTGCGTCGATATAATCTGTATGCCTGGAACTCGTGTACTGAGAAACGTTCCACGGTGCAAAGTGCGATTAAAATGCGTTAAAATTTTGAATTCGTTATTTTACCCATAATTAATTAATCGAAATTAACGCGTTGAAGTCCCACCCCTAGTTTATATAGTTACTATTATTATCTTTTTAATCAAAACATTTCTAAGTGATCCCAAACTTTGGAGTGGTAGTGTACATTGACACGCACATAGCAGCCACCACTGGTTCTCATATCTCTGTGAAATAGCTCCTTGTTCACCTCTGATGAGAGTGGTGGGGGAGGTAACGAGGAATAGCAAAAAGAGAGAGAAATGCGAGGAAGGGTGAGAGTTGACCTCTGGGTCTTGCTACAGCGATCTCTATAAGTAAGGGGGCGGGTGGTTGAACTAAGTGGCTGATTCAGTTCCCCAGAGATCCCCTTCCCCCAAGCTTACACACACACACACACACACACACACACACACTTTCCCTTGCAGTTAGGTCCAGTGATCCAGGTGCTGGCATCTGTAAAGATGGCAACATGGCCTCTGCTGACCCTGAGGAAGCCCAGCTGGGGTGAAAGGTCATAGCAGAATCCTCCCACTGTCTGTCCATGTATGTTTTTGGCTGTGAAGACCACAGGCGGAGCCTCAGGAAATATGGCCACCACTTTGCCCTTCTTGAACCCTTGTCATTTATTCCTCTTTTGACAACAGAGAAAACCTGCAGAATGAAGGAAGTGAGGATTGCAACAAAGTTCAGCTGAGTTCAGAAATGTATGTGTGAATGTGCCTGAAAATGTCAAGAAGCTGTTGAAATGAAGGTGGCATTTTATTGTCAGTGAAACAAACGGTTATTTAAGGGCCTCAGAACCTTGATTGTTGAGAAATGACTCATTTTGGAGTTTTTTTTTGGAATATGAGTAAGTGCTAGAGTCCCGTTTGTTTCCAGCTCTGAGTGGTACCCCATGTTACTGACTACATTTGTCATCAGGCAAAGTTTACTACACTTCTTGCAAACTATCTCTAAATACCCTTTCCTGTTAATATTTTTTTGATCAAGCCTACAACATTTAGCATCCCTCAGATTAACCTGTTCTCCTCCACATCCCTTTTTTCCCCCCTCATCCCTTCCTCTTTCTCTGCTTCTCATCATCACTGCCTTGTTGGTATTACCTTTCAGCTTCATGGTGAGTCAAGCAGCTGCCTGTCTTGGGTTACAGCGAGTGACGCTCAGGTAACAAAAGCTCAGTGCTGCCCCGTCAGCATTCTCCTTTCTGTCAGCAGTGTGCTGAGCCAGATGCTAGCTGAGGCCACAATGCAAACACGATGCCTGGAACATACAGACTTCACTGAGGGCTTTATAAATTAGATATGGCTTCTTTCATTTAACATTCTCAGTAGGTAAATAAAGATATTTGATGTTCAGCTACAGTCTTATGTTATAAATTAATGTTTTGTTATAGAGTAATGAGCAGTAGAAGTAGAAGTTGTCCAGTCATTATGTCCTCACAAATGGCTGAAATTAATTCATACAGAATTTCCTATACAACACTGTCATCTGAACCGAGTGATTCAGGAACAGTTATGAACAGAGCTATAAGCAAATTGATGAATTGTTTGAAACCAAAGAACAAAGCAAAGTCTAACAGTTAAAATATTGAGAACTACAAGGTGAGATGACCTTTGTGAAGTAGTAATAATTAAATAGTATTTGCTGAAGAAAACATGCACATGTCACACTGTTATGTGTGTTATGAAGTGTAATATCCACGTGGAGGTCCTAGAAGCAGTTTTGAAGTCGCATGGAAAACGGATCTGCTGAATTCCCCGTGTCTCGAAAGTAATGAGCCCACTGAGTGAAGTCAGGCTGCATAGATGCAGTACGGTGTCATGAAAGTTGCACAAACACAACATGGACGAGAGTGCGACCAGGAAACAGACGACAACAAACACACGGGGTGCATATGCAGACTAAATAATTACAGGCTGAACAGAGACAATGATGATAAAGAGGCGTGTGCACGCAGAAACACACACATGCAGTGTCGTGATGATGGCGGCAGAGTTTTCAGGATAAAGAGGGATAGACTTTACATACTCAAGCTCAACTCCCTCCACTCCGTGGCCGCTCCAGACGGGGGACCCAAAAGATCCTCCTCACAAAGATTTTGAGTGACAGGTATAAAAAAGGAAAAAAGAGACTCAAAGAGAAAGACAGAGTGGCACCTAGTAAAGGAAGAGACAGCGTGTCTTTACTACTTCCTGCTGCCTGGCAGCTGAAGCTAAGAGGAAGATCCTCGTCTCCTTCTGCCTCCTTTTAATTATAGCCAATTACAAGGTTAGCACGCCAGGACTTATTACACGGCAACCAAAGAGCCCCCCTTGAGTATATTTGTGGGGCCGAGGCGTATATTATGGTTGTTTAGCGTAGCGAAATTTCCAAGGCCTTGGCTCTGAGGGGCCTTTGCAGTTCTCTTTTTGTGGTTTTAATGAGAACTGAAAGCATGAAAATGCGCCAGTAGAAAAAGGCCCCCCTGCTATAAATGAGCAGCACCCTCATTCACCACGGGCTAAAATCTGAGGTAGTAGGGGGGAGACAGTACTTCTACAAGTGTCATTCCTCAAAACTGTGTTGTGGTAGATAGTAATGTCTTCATCATACACTATACTGCCAAAAGTATTCATTCACCCATTCAAATAATTGAATTGAGGTTGTCCAATCACTTCCATGGCCACAGGTGTATAAATCAAGCACCTAGGCATGCAGACTGCTTCTACAAACATTTGTGAAAGAATGAGTCACTCTCAGGAGCTCAATGAATCCCAGCCTGGTACCGTGATAGGATGCTACCTGTGCAACAAGTCCAGGCATGAAATTTCCTCACTACTAAATATTCCACAGTCAGCTGTTAGTGGCATAACAAAGTAGAAATGACTGGGAATGGCGGCAACTCAGCCATGAAGTGGTAGGCCACATAAAATCACAGAGCGGGGTCAACGGACGATGAGGCGCATAGTGCACAGAGGTCGCCAACTTGCTGCAGAGTCAATCGCTACAGACCTCCAAACATCATGTGGCGTTCAGATTAGCTCAAGAACAGTGCGTCGAGAGCTTCATGGAATGGGTTTTCATGGCCAGGCAGCTACATTCAAGGCTTACATCATCAAGCGCAATGCAACGCGTTGGATGCAGTGGTGTAAAGCACGCCGCCACCAGACTCTGGAGTAGTAGAACACATCTCCACTACTCCAGAGTAGGTTTGGCTCCATTGACCATAATTATTACCACTGTATTATTTATTACTTTAGATGTTCTTGCCAAGCAATTGATCTGGTTAAAAACAAACAAACAAAACAACAAAAACAAAACGTGTTTAGTTTAGGAAAAGAAAATTCAGTTACATGGTTAGAGGTCTGTAAATAAACAAATAAATAAATAAATAAGTGAGACCTCCCCCAATGTCTGATTACAGAAGTTTAACTACTGGCTAAAAGTTGCCTCATAAGACTAAAAAGAACAATTATTCTATTTATTTTCTAATAATGTCAAACTCTGTGCATCATTTTTGCACATGAAGATCAACCTTTAAAGAGATGTAACAATGAAAGAAACACGTTAAAGACTTTGACGCTCTTCTTTAGAAACACACTCTTCTTTTTAGCACTTGTTATGTGGTGCATCACTCCTATGGCTGGCAGGTGTAAATAGGGCTGATTAAGCTCCCTCTTGGCTCCTTTGTGGTCTTGAGTGTTTGGACACCTCCTTGGCATGAGGTACAAGGGCATGGCAACTGACTGGTGCCAAGTTTGTGTCCTGTTGACACAGATTCAACAGAAAATAGGCTTGCCGTGGGCCAGAGTGTGACAATCCAGCGTGATGTCAGGTGGGTGGTCACTCTTAGACCATGTCAGTCTTTCCATTTTGTTAGTTTCACGTCATCCATAAACACTGATCTAATTTATGAGCAGAGTTTTCCTTTAATTAAATGTCCTTAATGCCATGCACCAATGGCACTTAGAGTTTATAGAAATAAGGTTCAAATTCACATCAACAGTATACAAGATTATACTATTATTTTATTGTTACACAACACTAATAAATGATGCAAAAATTTTTTTTTAATTCCTTTTCTCCCTCTTCCACCTGTAGGCTGGTCTTAACATTAGCTTTTAGTGGAGTAGGGCACCCACAGTGGCAGTGAGACAAAACACTCTCAGATATTAAAGCGACTCATCTCCAGCTCACTGGGCCAGTTTTGGGGAAGGAGGTGGTCCCCAGAGTTTTGCGGACATTTCAGGCCCTGGATTTATATCCCAGTGCTGCATAAAACAGAGGAATGTCTAATAATATGAGGACATTATTAAGGGTGCAGAAAGGAGACCTGTGCACATACCCAAATGGGCAATGCCAGAGTACTTAAACTATTAGTTTGTGTAAGCTCATTTATGTGATAGAAATTAGATTTTAAAATGCATTTTAACTAATAAGATTAAAAAAAAAAAAAGAAACATTAAGAAACATCACACGTCCACATCCCTCTGGCATCTCAAAGCATTCCCATATTTCATTTCAACAGTCTGCAAGTTTTTAGCTAAAGTAATTGTTGTCTTTGAAGTTATCATTGATGTTTTTGTGTAAGAACAGGGCCCATTACTACACAGTGAGTTCAACATACCTTTTTTGTTGTCTGGGTTTACTTACCCTAACACTGACTGGCAATCAGGATAAGTGGGTCACATGAAGCTGGTTATCAACTAACTAAGTTAAGTGTGGTACAAGGTGTAGGTACAAGTGTGTTCATATGAAAGGGGTGGCACTGGCAACATCTGAACAATCACATTGCTTCTTATACTGGCAGCTTAGTGACTGATGTCACAAAGGAAGAGTAAACTATAATATTAGAAAAAAATGAAGAGGTTACACACAATACAGAAAGAAAGTAACACATCTGCTGCAGATAAACTAGTAGTGTGAGAGGAAAAGCACTGTGGAGTTTAGTTTTAAAAGCACTGTGTGATTGTGTGTGGGTAAAGGCTATAACATATTAATGCTCATAGAGCAACAAAAATTGTTGGACCTACCTACCTTGGAACATGAGCGAGAGATACACCATATTACCAAAAGTATTTGCTTGCCTGCTTTCACACATATATGAACTCGAGTGACATCTCATTCTTAATCCATAGGGTTTAATATGATGTCGGACCACCCTTTGCAGCTTTAACTCTTCTGGGAAGGCTTCCCACAAGGTTTAGGAGTGTTTATGGGAATTTTTGACCATCTTCCAGAAGCGCATCTGTGAGGTCAGACACTGATGTTGGATGAGAAGGCCTGGCTCACAGTCTCTGCTCTAATTCCTCCCAAAGGTGTTCTATCAGGTTGAGGTCAGATCTCTGTGCAGGCCAGTCAAGTTCTTCCACACCAAACTGGCTCATCCATGTCTTTATGGACTTTGCTTTGTGCACTGGTGTGCAGTCATGTTGGAACAGGAAGGGGCCATCCCCAAACTGTTGCCACAAAGTTGGGAATATAAAATTTTCCAAAATGTCTTGGAATGTTGAAGCATTAGGAATTCCTTTCACTGGAACTAAGGGGCTGAGCCCAACCCCTGGAAAAATGCCCCACACCATAACCCCCCCCCCCCCCCCCCCCCCCCCCCCCCCCTTGGTACAATGCAGTCATACAAGTACTGTTCTCCTGACAACCACCAAACCCAGACTCATCCATTGGATTGCCAGATGGAGAAGCGTGACTTGTCAATCCATAGAATGCGTCTCCACTGCTCTAGAGTCCAGTGGCGGTGTGCTTTACACCACTGCATCCAATACTTTGCAATGTGCTTGGTGATGTAAGGCTTGGATGCAGCTGCTCAGGAATTGAAGCCCATTCCATGAAGCTCTCTATGTTGTCTAATCTGAAGGCCACAATGTTTGGAGGTCTGTAGCGATTGACTCTGCAGAAAGTTGGTGACCTCTGTGCACTATGCGCCTCAGCATCTGCTGAACCTGCTCTGTGATTTTACATGGTCTACCACTTCATGTCTGAGTTGCTGTCATTCCCGATTGCTTCTACTGGAAAAGTGGGCTACTGGAACAAGGCTATGGCATAAGTGGACAAGGGATGAGAATAGAGAACTGTTGGAATGCTACTACACATGTAACCCCAGTGAAACAGAGGCACTAATCATGGCATCACAGGAACAAGCCCTAAGCCTAAGATTGATAGAGGCTGGGGTCTACCACACAAGGCAAGACCCCAGGTGCAGACTGTGCAGAGAAGCCCCTGAGACAATCCAGCACATAACAGCAGGGTGCAAGATGCTAGCAGGCAGGGCATACATGGTACACCATAACCATTTGGCTGGCATAGAATACACGAACATCTGTGCCGAGTATGATCTGGAAGTCCTGAGGTCAAAATGGGATTTACCCCCACAAGTTGAGAATTATCAAGCAAAGATCCTATGTGGCTAGATGTAGCAATACTGAGTGATAGCAACATCAGGAAGAAGCAACATGAGAAATTTAAGAAATACCAAGGTGATGTACTCTGATAAGAAGTGAACCATCTTCATAGTAGAGGCTTCAGGAGTCCACACTTGTCTATTTTTAAAATACAAGTGGCAAATTAGGCTCCACCTACACTCTTCATAGTGTGGAAACCACACCAAACACTACCAGAGCTCTGATGTGAGTTACACATTACACATCCTGTCCTGTCAAGTTCAATATGATCCACTTGTTTTCTCATTCATTTCATTCCGGCTTCTGTCATTCTCTGCAGCTTTTCTGTCTCTCCTTTGCCTATTTGTCCCCTCCCTCCCTTCTTACATCTCCGTCATGCAAACACCCACACATATTCCATGGACTGAGCTCATCTAATTGGCATCTTATCAGCCATCTTTTTGAGCGTTATTATGACTAGAGTTGTTTCTATTCCCAGGACAGGGCTGACACTGAAATAGAACATTCACATGTATCCTCTCCACGTAGTTGTTCAGACATTCTTCCCATTCCAGTTTCAATGAATCGTCATCATCATCCTTTTACAATCTTATCCCCTGAGCTCATCCCTCATACGATGCTTTGTTTTTAAATACAAGAGATGCATTTCAAACAATCAGCTATGCCAGGGTGAGATTCCTATTAGGCTGAGAAAAATCAGCATTCTTCAAACTTGTGGGATGTGGGATCCGTAAATGTTTAGCTTAATAATAAATATGTTATGCAAATGTTTTTGGAAGATCTGAAGGTTGTGCTTGTTCCTGCATGAAGCTGAGACCTATTTATTCTGAAAATAGAGGGGTTATGCAACTTCCGTGTATCTTTCTTCAAAATTACAAATATAATATCAAAATGTAATGCTTGTCTGGTTCCAAGAACCAGAAAGAAAAAAATATATAATTGAATGAGTTATTAGATGCAGGCTGAGTATAAATGCTTTATGTCACTATTATTTTTCCTGTTCTAGTCATATCATAATGGTAATGACTGTTATTCATTGTAGATTAGTGTCTTTGTTTTCTGTTTGTTTACACACATGTTTCTTCTGCAGTTTCAGTGGTGTTCCTTGACTTTCCCCATCTCTTCTCTTTCTCTTCTTGCCTTTCTTACACAACTTTAACAGTGGCCCCTCACACATGCACTCAGTCACACACAGACTAATGCTTCCAGCTATTAGCAAAAGAGAAAAACAATAAACCCAAGGTCTGACCGTGTTCCCTCCACCCGGTGGAGCCTTTGATGGGGCCAGGGGTAGCTAGGGAGTATGGAGACCGGAGGGCCAAGGGGTGCTCAGGGGGCAGCAAGCAGCCGTTCCTCCTCTAAACCCTGTAACTCCATCTTGGGTCGTGAGCTGGGGGAGCCGCAGGCACGTGCCACGAGAGCGCCAGAGGCCCCTCGGCCCTGCTGTTGCTTTTGGGTGATGCAGCAGTGCTAGCCTGTTTCTGAGCCGGACCTGTGTCGAGTTGTTTAGGGGGCCTCTGAGATGAAACAATGAGATTTTGTACAGGTGCCGGTGCCTAAATGGACACGCACACACAGATACACACAGACATAATTCTCAGAAAGATTTGTACAGCTGCGTGAAGGGGACCCCTCCCTTCCCAAATGCACCGGCAGCCCTCTGTGAAGCACTCTCCAACACACACAGATGACTGCTTCTCAGTGAAACATTACTCCCCAGGTTACACAGGAAAAATAAAGTTCAAGGGGATGCTGCTCTGCTGTTACATTAATTACTTTTATTTGTTTATAAGCTCACGCTAAAAAGGAGTCCTCAGATTGTTAGCCTCACTTTTTTTTTTTTTATCCTTTCTTTTCGTGTTTTTAGGATGATTTTGGTATGTTTGTGCTGCTCTGTGGCGTGCAAAGTGTGCACATCTGTGCCAGTATTTCTAAATTCATACATGCGCACTTGAGGTATGCCAGAGAATCGGTCTTGGTGGTACGGCGGCAGTGAGTTTCCTTTGCGCAGACAGGTAATCAGCTCACGACACATGAAGTAAGTGGAAATTTCCTGCCCGTCTTTAAAAGGATCTCAATCTGGGAAATGATTCGTCATCGAACGCTGCAGCTGCATGCCTCACTGCCACTCGCCGGGCAAAGCAGCAGCTCTGGAACATCTGTCTCTCTGTTTCTTTCTTTCTCCAAAAAAACTCCAAGCCATCTTTTTTTTTCTGGTTCTTCCTCTGTTTATTTTTTTATTTTTTGTCAGTCATTATTATTTACTATTTGGTTCTCTACTCCTTTTGTCTGTTCTGTAGAATGCAACAAGTGAAAATGAACATCTGTAAGCTGTCCCCAAATTTTGTTTACTGAATCAAATTCGGGCCTTCAGTACTTTAGATTCAATGCACTAATGAGAAATATGTACATATATACCGAAGTTATTTAGGGCTACCATTATTCTAATATTGATGTAATATGTCAAGTTACCTTTCCAGGCCAGTGACTCCTTCCCTTGGCAGGGCCACCCATGGTTTTAGGCTCTTTGTCTTTAGTTCAGCCTGACTTGTAGCTAGTAACAGCTGTAACAGGTCCCAGCAATGCACTTAGATCACAACAGTCTCACTCGAGATTCTTCAGATGCAGCAGTCATTATCACACTAGAGTTATTTCAAAAAATAAGTTTTGCTTTTTTTCTGTTCAGCAGGTTGGACTTGTATGATGTGTGCATATATTTAAAAACAAACAAAAAAAAACACTTACTTCATGTACAGTTTTTAAAACTGTAAATTACAATATTTTATAAAAAAAATTGTTAAATACGTGATTGTAAAACATTGCCCACAGATGCCTCTCTGTCTCCACTCTTCATACATACACAATTGCCCTCACATCCACAGAAATGAAGAGATCACAACCACAACACACGTATCATGCTTCTCTCGACACACACAACACGAACACTGCGTCTTTGCGTTTTTGCCATTCACCACTCCCCACAAGCCTGTCTTCCCCTCCCTCCATTCAGCCCACTCCAGATGTGCGAGGACACAGGGAGCCTAGTCATATTCAGTCAGCCAGTCACTTTCTCCCCAGAGTGAAAGTGAAACACCACCTGTGTGTCTGTCTGCATGCATTTCGGTAGCCAAAGCCATAACCCTCTGCCTCACCACAGGCCAGCCAGAACGTCTCACTGATGGTTTCCCAAGCTGGAGGTGAGCTGATGTAGCGAGACATCTATACACTACAAAAATCACACTCTCAGCATTGTTTTCGCTTACTGTTAGAAAAGATTTGCCAGTGCCGTGACATAATTTTTTTTTTCCCACTCAGGTCTGGTTTCCAATCAGCTTGGTTTGAGTATCAGATGTCATCTTTTTTGGATAACTTTGCCTTTCCTTTCCATGCGTGCAAAAGAAAACATGTAGAAATCCTTAGTCTCAAAAATGGAGAAAATACTATTTTCGTGAAACTTTTTCGCTGGATTGAGCAGATATCACAAGTTGTACCATAATAACATAAATATCAGTATTGATCATCTAATTTACATACTCTGCTTAGAATTCACCAATTGCTATTATACGGACGGTGAGTCAGAGAGATCTTAGAACCCACCAGGATGTATTTGAATGTTCCTAGGGCTGCATACAGGGGACATGCTGGGTCCTGTACAAGCCAGAGGTGTAGGTTTTCAGGAGAGGGCACAACATCATATGTGGCTCTAATGATAAAACTTAGCTGGTTGGATTCCATATTCCACAGCTCGCTCCAGGTGATTTTCCTTTTCCCTGTGCCTTCTCACCTCATCCACTGGCCTTGCCAGACTTAGGTGACTGCTCTAGCATATCTGGCAGCTTCCTAATCCAAGTGGAATAGGAAGCGGCTTATACCTATTTTCCCTATACCTATTCCACCACCATGTGACACTGTTCAGTTCAAGTAGCCTTTTCCCATGTGGGTGTTGTGGCTCCTAACCCAAAGCCTACTCTGCCATGTTGGACATGCCCCATGTCCCAGTGTCTGAGGTCAGCCTTTGCATCTGCTACTGCTGCTTCCGGCTTCCACTTCTTCCCAGTTGCCAGGGTCAGAGCACTGCCGTGTGCCAAGGGATCCTGGGACTCGGTGAGTGTCATCTCCAGCCATGCTTTGGCACATTTGTACTCTTCCAACACGCTTCAGATAGGCAAGGAAAGAGCTGATGACACATCTTGGCAGCCTAAGCCACTTCCTTACTTGGGCATTCACCAGTTTCTCCACACTGTAAACCCAGATAAGTTGAATCTACTTAAAAAACCAAGGTAACTCGTTGCCTTAAATTTTTTAAGTAATGAAACAGTTCATTTAACTTAGCCTATTAAGTAAGCACTACTCCATATCCAATTGAACTAAATTGTATGTTCTAATTGACCAAACTTATCTTTTATAGTTCATGAAAAAATAAAATGTCTTTTGATCAATCAATTCCCCCTATCCTTTTCATGGTTGTGTGGGGTCTGGAGCCCATCCCAGCTGACAAGGCAGTAAGATGCCAGGTACACCCCATACAGGTCACCAGCCTGTTGCAGGGCTGACACAGACAACCATTCACACCTGTGGGCAATTTAGAGAGACCAATTAACCTAACTCCAGTAACTGCATGTCTTCAGATTGTGGGGGGGAAACCCACACAGACACAGGAGAACATACAAACTCCACACAGCAAGAGTCCCAGGCTAAAGTGGAATTGAACCCAGACTATCAGATAGCTATTCTAGCTGTGAGGCAGCAGTGCTAACCACCACGCCACCATGCTGCCCAGTAACACAGATATTTTTTACAGTGTTGAACTGTGTCTGTTTAAATTTGGTAAATAAACATGATAAAACTCAGCCCTGCTGAATGCTGGTACATTAACATTTACAAATAACATTTGTCCATGGAACAATAAAAGAAACTATACGAGAGAGCGTTGTGAACAAAAACACCAAATGTCTACTATTCCAAACAGCGAGAGGCCTGGGCCAAGCTGGAATTGAACCCAGACCTTCCAGATGGCATTCTACCTGTGAGGCAGCACTGCTAACCATCATGCCACCATACAGCTGTACATTAATCCAGTCTGTTAAAACTGGTATAAACTAGATTTTTAGCAGGTGCAAAACTTGATAATAGTAAGTTGTTTGAACTCAAACACATGATTACAATAAGATAGACCATCAAAAAGTACAGTCTACTCAGCATTAACAAGTAATGTTCACATTCTAGGCAATTTTAAGTAATTTGAACTCAATATTTTTAAGTGGAATCAAAATCTGGGTTTACAGTGTAGATGACTGACATGGGATAAGGTGACATCATAGATTGCCACATGAGGCAAGGCAGCAGCCCAAAGTGGAAGCACCCCAACTTCAACTTCCCTGGAAGAGCTGTGTTGTTAATTTGCTAAAGGCCGCTGATTGTTTCCTGCCTGAGTTGCTCCACCTGTTCGGCATCGTTGAGGGTTATATTGTACCAGTGTCTAAGGCTCTTGATGGGTTTCTCAAGGATATTTGGTATTGGCTCCCCACTAATGCAGAACCACTCCTTTCAAGCTGGCCTTTGATGATGGAGATGCTGTGGGACTTGCTGGGTTTGATCACCATTCGTGCCCAGTTGATTTTACCCTGAAGCTTATCCAGCAGGCATTTGGTGCATGACTTTGTAGTTGTTATAATCATCATGTCATCCATGTATGCCCTGACTAGGGTAAAGCGCAGCCCATTCTCCCATCGTTGTCCTCCAACCGCCATCACAGTGCTTGAATAATCATTTCCATTTCCATGGTGAATGCCAGGGGAGAAATGTGAAGCCTGCCATTATTCTAACTTCCAGCTGCTTTCATGCTGTGGTGGTACATATAGTGTCTCATTTATGCCTCTGTAGAGGTGCATATGTTCTGTCAGACTTTAACATATTTGTTCCTGCCTTAAGAAGGTACTGCCCTAAAACAATGACTTTGACCTTGACGGCTAACTAACAGCAGTGGTAGCGCTAATAGAAATGCTCCCTTTCAGAGTTGTCTCCATCCTTTGGATAAGTAACATACATTCAGTACAGACCTAGAGTAAACAGTTTTCTTCTTATCAGGCTTGTGTTACATCGTTAAACTGTTAAGTAAGAGGACTAACAGAATAAACATGCATTAAATATGATGCATAACCACAACAAGAGGCAATGTTAAAGCATGCCATTGACTATCACTCCATCATTCATGTCTGTCAAATGCTGAAAAAACTTGCTAACTCCACAACAAATCTCAGAGTTTGCGCTCAAAGTGCAGGTCAAGAGGCCAGTGAGACAAACAAACCCTTGTCTGTCCTTCTGTTTGGACAAGGATTTGTTCCGGAAAAGCCTTCACTCTGTCTGTCTCTGTCCTGAGGTGTTTATTTGTACTTGGGCTCCCAACAGCACCTCAACTGTTTACAGTGTTTATTTGAATTGTTTTATTTTATTTTCCATAAGAAAAAAAAAAGCTGTTTTTAGCTTCCTCTTGTTTGGACAATGCTAGTTTGTTTCTCGGCCTATAAATATTTCTACACTGGCAGCCGGATAGACATCCTTCCCATCACTGGAAATCAACCAGTTAGCTAAAGGAAGACGCTGGTCTGGATTCTGTTTTTATTTTCTCCATAGCCATGTTTCTGTGGCTAATAGCTGTGCTTTCATGTCATTCTGTGGAAATGCCCGTTTTTCAGTCTGTTAAAAATAAGACAATATGTTATTTGAACAATTACATCTTCTTCAGCCATCAATTTGACAAAATTAGTTTTTTAATCAATTATATGGAAGTTCAAGCACCACAGAAGTGGTTTGATGCTCTGTAGCATGCAGAATGCATTTTTCATGAAAATTGCTCAGTGATGTTACCTTTCAAAAGCCATTCAAATCAGGTTTTTTAATTCTAATCATTCTTTTTCATTATTAATCCTCCTTTTACCATCTATGACCCCAGATGGTTTATTATGTCACTGGTGTTACTGTGTATTTTTTTCTGTCATATTTGACAAGATAATAATTTTACATCCACTGAATTTTGTTATACTTAAGGGTTGAGTTATAAAGGATTGCTTCATTACTCATTTGAACTGTTCTTCAAATATTTTTATTGTTATAGTAAATAAATGGTTGCACAAATGAACAAATATCACACAATCACACTTTGAGCAAACCGGATTAAAAATAATAAAAGTCAATCTCATAGTTTGTTGTATTATTATTATTATTATTATTCTGTGACTCTGACTGCACATAGCTGAAGAGACTGAGGAAATATTATTTCCTAAAAGTATTTAAACTTGCCAAAGGAGTAAGTGACACACCAGTGACAAAAGGGGTCTTTAAGTAAATGTACAACATGTGTTAAAAATCATTAAGCTGTCATTTTTGTGGATATATAAAGTCAATGAGTTATGTAGTAATGTGGCCTAAGTACATTAGAAAAAGTAATAACATTTAAGACAATCCCAAAACTGGACACTTGTGTGGAAAAATATTACAGCCACTTGCATTTCCATGTAACAGACTGGTCAACATCTCAACTCCTCATCAGTCCTACTTCCATCACATTTATCACAATTTTGCTTCTATATGTTGACTACTCGTATGCAGTTGGCTATGTGCTATCCAGGACTTTAAGATAAATTTATGTTATTATCCTCATTACAAAAGTCCCATGGATAAGATGTATAGTCATATAATTCCCTATATTAAATTAAATATAAAATATAAAAAATAAACATAACACAAACGTCACATGATTATGCAGTATATATCTGTTGCATCGATGGACTATGATTGGCCACATTCCCTGAATTCTTTGCCAATTTCTTTCCTAATTCCTATTTTCATTAACTCAGAGAGTTATTGTCTTCTTAGTTCATATCCACGACCTCCTTCTAATCTCGTAGCATTCTTCCAGGTATTTAGTTGATGGTTCACTAGTGTCCCTGCAGGAGTAGTCCGGATGTTAAGGGTCGACAACAGAAAGGTTAATCAGGACCAAAGCTCAGACCCTCCGGCCTTGTTCAGAACCAGCAAAGCACACTGCTCTGTGTTTTTACAAAACATCCTCACAGCCATTAGTGCTGTGTCACCAGGCAAGGCCTTGTATCTGTGTATGTGAGAGAGAAGAGTTACAGTTTTCAGGAATAGAGAACATACACCGTCACATGAATTCACCCAAACAGATGTTTTCATGTGACAAGTCTCATTAACCACGTCCTGACTCAGGGTGTATTTTGAGGAAGTCGGGCCCGGTGGACCCCTGCTTACTCATGCTGGAAGTGCCAAAACAGAACTGTCCTGCTCAGACACACACTAAAAGGCTAATATGTGTTTTGTCCTCCAAATAAGGCTATGTGTTCATTTTCTTTCCCTCCGTTGTAGCGTTCGGTCCATTGGTCTCCTAGTAAATATTGAAATAAAGTCAGAGGAAGAAAGGAGTGGTCTGCATGATAGCACATGCTGTGGGATATTGGTCAGTTTAATTTCTTTTGATCCAAAATACACGTTTTTATTTCTAGTTATTAAAGCACTGTTGCAAGTAATGAGCAGGGCTTCTTGATGGCAGTGTTGGGATGAGAGAGAAAGAAGGACAGAGAAGAACCTGCTCAGCGCTGTGGGGAACAGCTTGATTTTTGTCTGAGATATAGTCAAATGCAGCTTTTCTCCTTCTTTCTTTTTTTTTTAACTCATCAGTTTAAAATATTGCAGGGAGTTTAGATGAAAAGCTATTGGTGGATCTTTATCATTGGGTGCTTTTTTTTTTTAAATATACTTTGGAGGTATACAATCTTCTTAGAATACTGTTGGTAAACAGTATTCTAACAGAACTGATCAGCTCATTAAGTTTTCAGAACAGACTCAATAAAAGCAGTGAGATGGTGGGCTGAACTGGCGAGGACCGCAATAATATACATCAGTCTTGCACTCTGAGTCATCTTGCTTGGGGGCAGAGCTGTAATGTAACCTTAAGTAGCGTGATGTGTGACCTGAGCTATTCCCTCTATTATAAACCACAATCCGTGAAGGGGAGTGGCATTCAGACACCGTTGCCCAGCTTGGGTGGTTTCCCCTTCTTTCTCATTGCGTGTGCATACCCCAGAGAAAATTGCACAACATCAGATTAACCAAGTCTTCATTTTTTCCACACAGTGATGAACACTCCACCATACATGTGGAAGTTTGATTTTCCTCTTACTCTTTTCCTCTAATTTGCCCACAAACTGTTTTTTTTTTTTTTTCTATTTGCTGGTCCTAAAATAGATTTAGTTGGAAGGGGTTGAAAGTGGTCTAACTTAGAAATGAATGTTTCTCTTATATTTCTTTCACTCACTCTGACAGTGGATACTTTGTGCCGAACTTGTGTGTTTGTTAAAAATAGAGTTTACTCAGTAGAACACTTGAAAAGATTTAGCTACCTGCAGACATTTCCTGACTAGGGCCGTATTTCCTACCCTCTGCTAGATCAACAGGCATCTAAATTAGGGCAGTGACCTGTCCTGACTGCTTCCTTTGAGGGGGCTGGGCAGTGACGAAGAAGACCCGTGCCGGATGAAAAAACGGGGGGGGGAGAGAGAAGAGCAGCGGGGTTGTGTTTGATGAAAACCTGGTCTGTTTACTACAGGCTAAAAATACTACCAGCCACATTTGTCACAGGGGTGGGGAGTTTGTGAGTGTGTGTGTGTGTATGTGTCTGTTGCCCCAACCCCAACAGCTGAAGGCTAGAGGGTTGAGAGAGGCTCCCAGATTTCTGAGGGGGACAACAGGTGGGAAAGTAGGCATGTGGTTCTGTTTGTACTGTACATACTGTATGTCTGAGTATGTGTAATGGCTTAAAGGTGTGTGTGTGTGTGTGTGTGTGTGTGTGTGTGTGTGTGTGTGTGTGTGTGTGTGTGTGTGTGTGTGTGTGTGTGATGGCTCTATGTGGATATGTGTGCAGAAATTATTGCTTACATGTGCTTACATGAGTTATTCACACAAACACCCTCGTAATTTGATTACATGTAAATTTTCCATGTAATCCTGTTACATAAGTATAATGTGAAATGTTAAATCTACTTATTGGTATACGTTCAGTTTATAACAAGCATATTTTTCTTAATGATTAATTATTTGAATAAATAAGTCTTTGATTTGATATATTTCAGCTGCATTTTACTCAGACTTATTGCTTAATTTTTATGAGGGAAAACTCCTTTTTTTTTTTAAGTGTGTCATGCAAGGCCTGCATGTACGACATAACCAAGGTTATGTCCTATCCATGTTCTCTTACATATTAAAATCCAACCTTTGGTAGTACTACAAATAAAAATTGATGATCTTATTGTTGATGCTAGTGTAAAATTCTGGTATGTCCACTGCCCTCTATTTTTATGCATGTATTTTTATGTCTCTATCAAGCAGTTATTTTGTGTATCTTTCCACACCCCTTGTTTTTACCCTGATGACAAGAGGCAACTGGCCATCTCAAAAGACAGTGGCTAGCTACAATGAGGTCTGTTGTATCTGGGTAGCCATTCTTTTCTCTTGCACATGCACACATCTTGGCTGCACCTCAGCAAAATGGAAGTGGTTACAGATTCTTTGATTAAATACCTTCTTGTTTGTACAGTGGCAATCAGATAAGGGTTACCACGTAGAAAATGTAACCAGTGAAGCAAGGTAAAGCCAGCAGCTAGCAAGTGTCCCTGCATCACTATTGGCATACCTGATGGCTGCACTAAAGCAGGCAACTGCACTACCAGATAATTCACTTTTTAAAAATTTTCTTTAAAAATCAACATCTTGATCTTAGTAACAACCAGTAAGTGGTTGTTACATACACTAACAATGTTTACTGTCTTCATAAAATTAAAAAAAAATGTTTTGTTGTACACCAAATGCAGTGACAGCATTAAGGCAGAGCTAGCGAGCAGAGGATCTTTGGCAAGCCACAATGACTGGCCGAATGTGTGGAATAGTTTCATCTGGTCTTATCAGTTTCATGTTTTGTTTTGTCTGCTGAGCCTGGCAGGCCCAGTGTTGGTCCTCGGTAAAGAATGTAGGGTCATGAAACAGAGCTGATGGAGTTATTATGAAATTTGGCTCTGAAAGAAACATCAGAAATCCCTGTTCACTATAAATGGGAAATAGTCCAGGTATCACTCCAGCAGCATTTGGTCATGCTAAAAGGATGCTGTTTCATTCAGATTTTTCTAATCTTTTGCTTTTTGTAAGTTACTGTCAAATTTGCACACTCCTGAGAACTCTCTGAACCCAGTGACCTTTCTGCTGTTTCCCCGAACATCGCCGCTGATCACAGGTCTCTGAACACGGTCACTGTCTAACCAGGCATCTGTGGTCTGCGTACTGATTTATTTCAGCTTCCCCTGACACTTGAAGACATCATCAAAACATCATTTCCAAAACACTCAAACAAAAATCTCTACAGAGACATCCCAAACAATGCCACTTCTAGTGTCTGCATCTTTAAGGACAAAATGCCACTGTCACAAAAACAACAGGCTGAGTGGAATGAGGAAAAAGCTATACTTGGAAACAGATATGCATGCGGCAAGCTGTCTCTTTTTCTTGTTCTGTCTCTTGCTATTTCCTTTTGAGTTTGTGTGTGTGTGAGGGCAACTGTTGTAATATAGTATAAGAGTTTCAATTGCAAGTAATGGATTTAATGCTGGTTAAAAAGGAAGAGGTTTTCCAGGGTCAGGCTGGCTCCAGACCCCATGGATCAGCTGGCGCATTGTTGGGGCTCTGGCTCCAGGCATACGGCCACTGTCTGGGCAGGACAGACAGCTCGTTGAACATCGGGCATGGGGGATTCTCTATTTTGGATACACAAAGCCACTCTTCAGTGTTTTTTTTCTTTCTTTTTTTTAAATAGAGTGTGATATACTGGTATTATAAAGAATGGAAATCGTGCAAAAACTGACATGATGACATCTCTATGCACTGGACAAAACGGTAGTCAGGCACTAAACAAACATGGTTGTGATCAAAAGGAAGGCAGATGTGTGTGTGTGTGTGTGTGTGTGTGTGTGTGTGTGTGTGTGTGTGTGTGTGTGTGTGTGTGTGTGTGTGTGTGTGTGTGTGTGTGTGTGAGTACCTGCTGTATATAGCAGCTGGATAGTGTAGCGCTAACATTACCGTCTTTGGAACAAGAGATCAGCTACTTTAACGAGGTCTGTGTCAGGTATTGAGGAACCAGGACATTACTGACTATAAGTGGGCTACTGGAACTTATCGTTGTAAGTGGACACGAGATGAGAATCAGGAACTGTTGGAATACTACTACGCATGTCATCCCAGTGATACATGTGGGACCTATGGATTCGACACCCAACATCCAGACTGACATCGAAACAGCTAGAAGCTCGGTATTCCAACATCCGCAAGAAGCAACTGCAATCACCCCAATAACAACTGGTACATTGAATACCAGAGCACCTGACCTGAAAGATAAGATCATGGCTATGCTGATTACCAAGACAACGTGAAGTACCCTCTGAAAGTCTACTAGAAGATGTGAGTGCAGCACTACAGACAATCCCTACTTCTACCATTAGACAGAGCAATACTGGAAGAGCATATGGGAGAAGGATAAGCACACAACACCAGTGCTCAGTGGATTGTGGATCTAAGAGCAGACCACAGCAACCTCCCCGAACAGGCTCCAGTAACAATCACAGTGGCAGAAATCCAGGAAAGACTCTCAGATATGAAGAATTGGACAGCACCAGGCCCTGACAGGATTCACACCTACTGGCTAAAGAAGCTAACTGCACTCCAGCTAGGGCTGCAACTAAAGATTATTTTGATAGTCGACTAAGCTGTCATTTATTTTTTCAATTAGTTGATTAGTCAACGATTAATTCAATCTTACTTCACCTGTTCAAGCCTGCCCACCTGTGAATATCACCTTGTTTTGTCTTCTCATGATTAAAATAATGACCCATAAAAATCCGAGTGTGAAAATAATCCATTGTGTTTTTAACAGTAGTGTGACCGTCGCAATAAATATCAAATAAACAATGTATATTAAAGTGAATGAAATTTTTATTTTTTAAATGAAAATATAATGTTTAAATAAGTAAATAAAAATGGCCTCTGTCCAAAAGTTCAAATAAGGCTTCAAATTAAATCAAAAAGATTTTTTCTGTCCAAAACAACTGAAAAGTTTACAGACGATTCAGTTCATGAAGAGGTTTACTATTCTGAATGAATGCTAATATTAATGTGAGGAAAAAAAGAGAACATAGCTGCCCCTATTGTCCTTCACTTGTTAGCTAATATCATCCATGAGACCTTGTTTCTGACAGGTAAACTAACAGAAACATTACTGTACAAACATTAACAGGATATCAACGTGACACACTAACTCTCTAAAACATGCCCATCCAGAGCTGAGGCATTGCAGTGATGCTGCTGTGGAAGGAAAGCTCTGCTTTGCACAGTCTGCATTCAACTTTATTTTTGCTTTTTGTGAAATGCTCCCACACCATCGACATTCTGTCTTCATTTTCTTTCATTTTCTCCACCCTCCTCTCTGTTCCACCATCCTTATGTTGTTCACTTTACTTTCTTCTTTGTTAGTATTGTTATTGGAAGACATTAGAGGCAATACTGCCCCCATACCTTCCTGTAGTGTATTGCAGTTACAAAATTGTGTACGTGGTTTTAGAACATGACTTGTCGACATTAAAATTCCAAAATCGACTAAATTTTGTAGTCAACGTCATCGAATATGCCAACGAATCGTTGCAGCCCTACTGGCAGCACAAATGAACCAGCTGCTAATGAATAAGATACACCCGGAATGGCTGACCAAAGGCCAATAACCTGCCACAGCATAATATGAAAAATCCTGTCAGGCATCATAGCAGCTACGATGAGCAGGCACATGGCTCAATACATGAGCGGGACCCAGAAAGAAATTGGCAGAGATACCAGAGGATTCAAAGACCAGCCACCAGAGCAGTTATTCGAGACTGTAAGACCAGACTGACCAACCAGTGCACTGCCTGGATTGATTACAAGAAGTCCCATGACTTGATGCCGCACACATGGATCCTGGAATGCCTAGAACTGTACAAGATCAACAGAACCCTGAGAGCCTTCATCAGCAACTCAGTGTGAATGTGGAAAACAACACTAGAGGCCAACGTCAAGCCAATTGCACAAGTCACCATCAAGTGTGGGATTTATCAAGGAGATGCTCTGTCCCCACTGCTGTTCTGCATTGGCGTGAACCCCCTCAGCCAGATCATTCACAAGACAGATCATTACTGACTACGAAATAAAGCAAACATCAGCCACCTCCTCTACATGGACGACATTAAGCTGTATGCCAGGAGTGAACGAGACAATTTACTGATCCACACCACTAGGAACTACAGCAATGACATTGGAATGTGATTCAGACTGGAGAAGTGTAGTCAGATGTTAACAAAGAGAGGGAAGGTAATCAGAACTGACAGGATTGCACTACCAGAAGGCAACATTTCTAACATTGAGGACAGCTACAAGTACCTTGGAATCCCACAGGCAAATGAGAAGCATAAAGAGGCCACTAGGAAAGCTGCAACTGCCAAGTACTTCCAAGAGAGTAAGGCAAGTCCTGAGGAGTCCACTGAATGGGAAGAAGAAGATCCAAGCAATCAACACCTACTGTATGATCTTCCTGTCGTCAGATACCCTGCTGGGATAATAAGCTGGCCAAAGGAGGAGACAGAAACACTGACATCAAGACAAGAAAGCTCCTTGCCATGCATGGAAGGTTTCACCCCAAATCCAGCACCCTGAGACTGTATGCTAAGTGGAAGGAAGGAGACTGAGGACTAGTGAGTGCCAGAACCACTATCCTGGATGAAAGAACAAAGAGCTATGAGTACATCAGGAATTTGGCCTCAAAGGATTATGTGCTTAGTGAGCACCTCAGGCAGCAGAAACCTGAGAAAAAATAGGAACCCTCATGGATGGACAGGCCTCTGCATGGCATGTACCACCAGCAGATAGAAGAAGTGGCTGATATTGAAGTCTGATATCGAGCCTACCAATGGCTGGACAAAGCTGGGCTGAAAGACACCACAGAGGCATTAATCATGGCAGCATAGGAACAAGCTCTAAGCGCAAGATCGATAGAGGCTGGCGTCTGCCACACAAGGCAAGACCCCAGGTGCAGGCTGTGCAAAAATGCCCCTGAGACAATCTAGCACATAACACCCGGGTGGAAGATGCTAGCAGGCAGGCATACATGGAACATTTGTGCCAAGTATGACCTGGAAGTCCAGAGGTCACAATGGGATACACCCATTGTGACCTCTAAGATAAGATGAGGCCTGATTATTCAAGGTCTTGCATGTGAGAAGGACTGAATAATACCTGTACTGCTTGCTGAATACTTGCTCTTTACACTATAGACACACCATGGTTTGTCTGTGGACACTGCTTCTCAGCAATGATCTCAAACATACCATCATCTGTTACTATCGAAAGTTTAAAGAATTTTGAACATCAAATTCTGTAAAAAAAATAATAAGAATCATCACAACAACAAGAACGGGAGATTCAGGCACACTAAGGTCCACCACTGATTCCTTTGCAGTGGGACACAACATAATGCTGAAGATGGAGGGTGCCCACTTGAGAGCCTCCACCTGTCAGCCATCTGCCGATCCCAGCCACAAAGCGAATTTCATGATGCAAGGGATTCTTTAACATCACATCTATTTATGAATTCTAGCTTACAGGTGTGTTCACAGTTTTATTTAGAAAATATTCAGAACTTTTCTTTGTAAAGCAATTGATTGGATTAAGACCACAGTAACTAATAGATGCTGTGTTTTATTTTGTTGTGTCTAAACAAATTTGATGATTACCATCATCAACAACAAATGGCGTTGCGAATGATTTCCTGCTTTTTCAACAGTTTAAAGGTCAAGCTCCCTTTCTTAAATTTGAGTGCGTAACATTTTCCACTAGCTCCACAATAATAAAGAAAAAATCATTAAAAATCATTAATGTTTACAGATACTGCATTTTAGCATTTTAATTCATGAGGAAAATTCTTTTCTGTGCACAAGACAAAATGCCATATCTACTTTAGTAGTTGCCCTCAACCTAGACCAAAGCGCTGGCACGCCCCTTGTCATTTATAATATCAGACTGACTGGCCTATTGATGATGAAAACAAAGCCACAGTGTGGCCGACCTACAGCAGTAGCTGTAGTAACATGGCACCTCCCTGGTGACTGACGATGCCACGCTGGCTACCACCACAGCCTGGCACAGGAGGGGGAGTATGTATGTATGTGTGTCTGTTTGAGGGGCTTGGGGGTCTTTTGGTGGTTGTGGCAGCTGGCAGTGAGAAGGCGAAGGGGGGAAGGGGGGTTCCTTTTATAAAGACTCTCCTGTGTGAACCCTGTGCGAGTCCACACCCTGGATGTATGCAGTTGTATAGAGAAGCCGACCGACAGATTACCTTTAAACACACAAGGGGTAACACATGAAATCCTTGCTAGAAATCATGGAGGCTCATATCAGTATGTGTGCATTCCCTCTTTTCAACAGATGAGTGTGGGTGATTCAAAAGAACAACAGTGTGCAGGTTTGTCATGTTGAGTCATTGCCGAATGGCTGGTGAAATGTAGAGCGGTGTCACGTTATAGAGCTGTTTTATTTTTTTTTAGTTCTTAGGAAACTTATGGAATATCATCAAACTTTCCTGATTGAATCATGTGATGGCTTATTCATCATCCTACACTGCTTGCGTTATCAAATGTGTTGAAATAATTCCTCAAAATGAAGAGGCCTTAGAAAACTAGAAATTTTGTGCGTGTACAAGCACCCACTTTTTTGTGTTTGTGTACATGCATTTGTGTTATATGTGTTACATATGTATGTGTGTATATATATATATATATATATATATATATATATATATATATATATATATATTCATATGTGTTATATTCATATATGTATGTTCAAACATCATTTTTAAAAAATTTTTAATAAAAATTTTTAAAATGTAAACAAAAAGCATTCAGACACTCTTGCAGCCGTGTTCTATCTTTGTGGGGGTCACCACACTGGGGAGCAATTCGGAGCAGATCTTGTCCAGCTGTCTCTGAAGACAAATGGTCCATCAGGCAACTGCTCACTCCCCAACCCTGTCCTCCACCCTCCCTCTAGGTGCCCCCACCCCCCATTTTCCCCATCTCCTTGTCTATTTACTTGACTTTACATGCTAAAAACCATTTTGAGTGCTTTTATCATTTTGGTCACAAAATTAGCATTGTGGTGATGGTTGGATTGGAGCAGCTTGAAGTGTTTATGGCTGGATGGCATTTTGTGTTATGGGTTTCACATGTAATGGATGGTAATGGACATTTGAGTTGTTTTTTGTATTTTTCTTGTTTGTTCAAACTTTTCCCCGACTCCAGCCTTTTATAGATATATAATTAAAAATTTGACAAACATTAGTCAAACGGTTATAGTATGATGTGATTTTTTTTCTTTCCATATTTAAAACATAAAATTTCTCAAAGAATATAGAGAGAATTTTTTTTTTTTGGTCTGCTCCAGTCTGCTTAAATGCTTATGACTCATTATGATCTTTTTTTTTTTTTCATTATTGTATTTATCAACATATTCTTATTCACGCATGATGCGACCTACAAATTCCATTTTTCTTTAAACAGTGGAGCCAGACCTGTATTCCTTTGAGCTTCCAGCAGCTTAATCTCTTTCCAACTCATAATTCATTGCTTTGAGTTTGTTTATATATGTTTATATTTTTTTTTCTGTGTGTAACATTTCCCTGACCCACACAACTCTCGATGGGAAAAACTCTAATGTGCCTCAAACGTGATATCAAAGCCTCTCCCTCGCTACAGCACTCTCTGTGGGTGATTTATGATTATTTTTTTTATCTTCCTATAGCATGAAAGACCATCGTTGTTTCCCACCAGATGTGCTTATATGGACGCACAGGGATGTACACTAACATGTGCATATGCCCATGATCATCAGCAATCATCAGTAAATCAAATAAAACACCCAAAAGCGTGTGCACTGAACAACAGAGAGATCAAAAGGAAAAAAGAAGAGGAGGGGAGGAGTGGATGCGGGGGATTGTGCGTCCTTGTGAAAGTAGCCCTCAGAAACAAAAGCAGCTTTGAGTGCGCACCCACTCAGAAGAGAGATTAGCCAGTACACACACCCCTCAACACACCATCACCCGCACCACCAGCACCACCCCTGCAGGAGAAAAAAAAGCTTTGGCTGCAGTTTTGCGGCACGTGGCGCAACCCTTGATACTTACCATGTGCGTCAGGTGCTCTTGCTCGGTTTCCTGTTCTTTAAAACATACCCACTATTTCCCTCTTTCACTCCCTCCTTCACTCAGCCAAAGCAGTCCATTCACACATCCAGCCTTGCCCTTCATTTCTTCTTTCTCGGTTTGTCTTTCTCTTTTTCTGTCCATCTCTTTCTCCTGCTTTTACAAATACAAAGAACATATTGTATCTGCCAGCGTTAAAGTGAATCCATTCTCCTTGGCAGCGGCCCAGCCGGTGGTGAATCCGAGCAGGGCAAGCTCTGTTTTCCAGTTGGCACTGAGGCCACTGGTGGAGCAATTTGGTTGCTCATTGGGTTGGTGAATTTGAATCTAGCTGACACATTGGTTTGGGATTCATTCATGCAGTCTGTCATTTTTGCTCTCCGTCTCTCTCTCGCTCTCTTTTTCATTCATCTTGCAAATCGTGACCCCAGTTCACCTCTTATAAGGATTTTGAAACATACACTTTCTTGGATCCTGTCTTTATTTTCGCCATGTGTTACAACATATAGGGGTTTCTTCTTAGCTTCCTCGTGTTGTATTCAGTTATTTCAAATATTATTTAATTCTCTAGGGAAAGTCGACAAATGGGTCATATGAATTTAAACCTGACACTTTCACACATTCATTGCATTAGCTGGTGGTTTTCTGTTGCCTTTTTCCATCTGATTGGAAACCAGCCTGTTGAGCCTTTTAAAAACCAGAGAGGAAGAACATTTTCAGGTCATGGTAGTACTCCGATTTAGTTGTGGAAAGTCTTGGAAAAGTTATTGAATTTTACATCAGGGCCACATCAGCAAAGTACAAAAACCAGAAATGCACACATTGTGTGTTTGAGTTTTGAATGCACTAAATAGAGCTTGTAATTACTGAAATGTACTTACTATTGCCACTCCCCTTAACACCCACATAACCCAGAAAACATTGCCAAAGTTGCACAGTTTTACATGAAACTCCATATAAACACACAGAGACATAACACACCAATAATGAGATGCTATCGTGTTTCGTAATCATAGTTCAGGCCCAGAACTACCCACTCCTCAGAAATGACAGAGCCCAGAAGACGAGTCAACACACTCGCACGATAGCAAAAACAAATGGGTGAATATTTGAAGTTGGCTGTCTTGTCTCTCCTTTCTTTACTCAGTAATTCAAATCCCCATTCAGCTCACTGCAGCTTCCTCTAATTGCTGGCTAATGCTTGTCTTCTTCTGTTGCTAGTTTTCTTTTACTGGGTATGTCTGTGTATTGTTTAGGGTACTTTTGTCAGAATGTAGTGTCTTTAAATAATTTATCAATTAATTGACTTCACGTTTGGAGCTAAGGATGTGGGAGCAAATGGGTTAGCACACTGCATACATAAAGGTGTGTACTGACCCAGTGAGGTCTTTCAGATTTTTGTGAGAGAATATGAAAGTTATATTTCATAAAGTCATTCTAAAGTACATTATCCACTGGGCATCAGGTGGCCCCACTGAGTAAGAAATTACTTAAATCTCTGAGACCGGCAAAGGATCCCTCCAGATGTTTCTTTGAGATATTCAAATTTTTATATAATACTGGAACTCTTTTTCTGTGAAAAAGTTCTATTTAATGGTAAGAATGTATAATTATGCAAATATTGTTCATTTTAGAAGTTTAACTATTGGATGCAAGATTTCTCTACATACATAACTGCCGTTTCTGCATTTCTCAATCTACTTAAAATGAGGTGTATTACTAATATTATTTTTTTATGATTATTAATTTTTTCAAGATGCTCTCAATAATTATAGTTAGTTGCTAGCTAGTATTTAATGTAGTGTACATCACACATATGTGTGCATTGTGTCCCATTTTTCACCCTGAATAAATTTCTAATCCTTTTTTTTTTCTTCTGACCTTTTTTCTCTCTTCTTTTACTTTCTCTTTCTCACCCCCGATTTTTATCATGTGATGATAATAATGACCTCTGTGTAATGCTAGCTTGTTACTGGCCCACCAGAAACGCCAGAGTGAGTATACACCCTCTGCTGCCTTTTCTGCATTGTCCTTTGTATAACGACAGAAATGCTGGAGCTTGTGTGTGTGTGTTCATATGTGTGTGTTTGTGGTGTAGGTGGAACACAATGAGCAGGCAGTCCGGGTAAGCTGCGCAGGGTATCAACAGAGAGGCTGAGAAATTTACCTGAACTGACCCTATGCTGTTGTTTGTCGTTTCACTATATATTAAGTTTTGTGAGATCAGGGGTGTAAAATATTGCAAAACTCTGTCCTCAGTGTTAAATTTGTGTGAGAAATAATCAAAATTAGATATTTTGATATAGTTTAATTTGCATTTTTCTGATTGCTGTTGCTAGTTTAGCTTTGTGGGAAAGTGTAACTTTAACTCATAGACCATAAAAATTGGTGACAGCAGGAAGACAGCCACCACTGTGTTACATCACCCACTGGTTTTGGACTCTGTGTTTGAATCCAAAATGCTAACATCCAAATGCTAACATCCAAAAATGTTAGCATTTTGGAGCCAGAAGTTAATTTATATGGATAAAAGGGTGGCGTGCTAATTTATCAGCTAGAGACACATATCAGCTAATTGCTGCTCCTGTTCAATTTGCCTATTTTATTCAACTGGATTTGACTGTTTTGCACTCCATATTCTTTATATCACACATTGGTCAAGGTGGTCAGTAAGAGAAAACTTATGTTACCTGTGATAATCACAGAAGTTTGTCTATTTGCCAGGACTAGCTCATTAGAACTGATTAAACTCTGGCTCGCTCTCCTATAGTGTGTCTTTTGTCCTGTCTCGGTCCGCTCTCTTTTCTTTCCCTTCACCCCCAACCGGTCGTGGCAGATGGCTGCCCCTCCCTGAGCCTGGTTCTACCAGAGGTTTCTTCCTGTTAAAAGGGAGATTTTCCTTCCCGCTGTCACCAAGTGCTTGCTCATAGGGGGTTGTTTGATTGTTGGGGTTTCTTTCTGATATTGTAGGGTCTTTACCTTCCAGTATAAGGCACCTTCAGGACACTGTTATTGGGGATTGGCACTATATAAATAAAACTGAATCAAATTGAAAAGTGGAGCAAACAGCATACATTCATGTGGTCAGAGGGTGCCGATCCGCTTTGATCCCCAAGGGCCCGACTGTCAGTACCATCTTTTGCAACATGCAAGTGTTTTTGCCGTAACAATAGTCTTCACAATATTGTTTGTATACAAGAGGGTACCTTTTAATAAGGAAAAAAAAAAAAAATCAAACATATCCATTTTTGCGGCTCACTTGAGCTATAATCAGCAAACTTCAGTTGCTGTGGAGGGAAGAGGAAAATAGTAGAGCAGTCAACAAGTTTGAGGAGTGGAGATATGAACTGCACATTTTTCTTGCATGATAGGACCAGAATGTGACAGTCAAGCACAAACTGCATCCAGTCCAGAAAAGACTATCAACTGCTGCTGGATGCCGACCCCAATGAAGTAGACAAAGCCTGATTATCAACAGGTAACAAAGGCAGTGATGAACAGTCAGCCTTGCGGCATTGTGGTCTCCATGTAGTCTCGCATGGTCTCAATGGCAATTACGGGGAAAAAAAAAAACCTTTCCAGTTAAAATTAGCACTATGTGAGTCATTCTCTTACTGAATGAATAGACACTGTCATAAGAAAAGAGAGAGAACGTCAGGCAGCAAAACTGTTGTTGCACAGGTTAAGCCTTTTGAGGTCACTATGGTGGGAAAACACATTACATATTGATTACAACATGCAAGGATGATGACCAGCACAATTGTTTCCGTCTTGTGTTATTTATTTCTCTGCCTCAGCTCTGTTGCTATTGTCTCATGCAACTTTCAATGACAGGAATCTTGTTTTGTTGAATAGCGCAGACTGGACTGACATAGATGCCAAGACATTCCTGGAGCTGGTAGTCTTTCCTTCTTGGCTGCTCTGCTTTACTGTCCTTCTGCTTTCTCAGTTTTCACTCTTATTCCCTCCTCATCTTTTCTTAGTCCTCCTCAAGGTGACTGTCAACATGAGAGAAAGAGAGGGAGAGAAAGCAAGAGGGAGAGACAGATTAATATTGAAGGGCTTTTTTTTCTTTTCTTTTTGCTTGTGTCACTCGGATTGTTGGATGTTCAAAGAAAAGCTGTATTCTCGGCAATACATTCAGGATTGCACGCCACAGTGTATATCCCAGTGTTGTTTTTTTCCTCCTAAAAGAAGCCACGCCACTTCACAACACCTAATTATCATTCATTACATGTCAAGGTTACCACACACTCCCTCCTTCTACGTATCTCGTATCCTTCTTACATTTCCTGTCTCCATTTGTCAGTAATCCTGCGATGGTAGAATTTGGCACGACTCAAAGAATGCAGCGATAGCAAGCCCAAGCTTTTCTCTAGGCTTTATAACTCCCCAACAGATGGCAGTGTGAATCATCGTATCTGCAAAGGCCAGCTTGTGATGAGTGAATCATGTATTATTAGTCTTCATGCTATGAAATAGCAAAGCAGACATGTCTTGTGAAATTATGAATTTTAAACAAAGATTACAACAATTCAGCTTGACATAAGTTGCATCTCTAGAAACAAATGAAAAAAAAGTGCATTCAATCAGTTTGAGGCCACATAGAATTTGTAGCGAGAAGGCTTTAAAACGCTCACATGTTAAACCTGGATGAATGTTAAACCATTGTGATGTTATCTGCTCTTGTTTTCATCCTGGGTGATTTTATTGCTCTTTGCGCTGTAGCTCCACTTTGAAAGAAGCACATCTGCGTGCCCTGAAGTGTTATTTAATTTGATCATGAGCTTGGTTTGTGTCCAGACACTGAATGTAGTCACAGGGAGGAAGTCATATTAATAATTGCATTAACTGTTTAGGAATCAGATCCAGTTTTATTCATAGTCCACCATGTTCAGAGGCTCAGAAGTAACTGGACACTTAAATGACAAGCAGTTTCATGGCCAGGTGAGGCCCGCTTCCTCGTTATTTCATGACACTTCCTGTAAATACAAACCACTGGTTATACTCAAGAACAGGAAGACCAGATTAGACTTTGCTTGAAAACATCTCAAAGAGCCTGCACAGTTGAGAAAAAAATTCTTTAGACAGATGAAAGCACAATTAAATTGTACCAAGAATGATGGGAAAACTATTGACAAGGAAAGGAGCGGCTCATAATCCAAAGCATGCCACACCATCTATCAGACGTGATGGAAGCAATGTCATGGCATGAGCATGTATGGCTGCCAGTGGAACTGCGCCACTAGTGTGTCTGTCGTTCAAGTCATGGTAGTCTCTGGAGTTTGAAAAAAGGTGACTGGACTTCTTTAAGTTTCACTGAAGAAGCCTTTTGGATAAGAATTTGTTTTCAAGAAACTTAAAGTCCAGTCGCCTTTTTTCATGTGCCCCTAGTGTTTGTAGCAGGATGACGTGTACAGAGCTATACTCTCTGCTCAGATTCAGCCGAATGCTGAAAAACTGATCAGATAGTGCTTCAAAAGGCAAATGGATAATGACCCAAAGCAATGCAAAAGCAACCTGAGTTTTTTCAAGGCAGAGAAATGGAATATCCTTCAATGGCCAAGTCAGTCACCTGATTTCAATCCAATAGAGCAGTGGCTGAAGACAAAACTGAAGGCAGAGAGACCCACAAACAAGCCTGGCAGTACATCTCAAGGGAGGAAACACAGCATTTGGTGATGTCTGTGGGTTCTAGACTTCAGGCGGTCATTCAGGCAAAGGATTTTCATCAAAAATAATCCTTATATTTAACATTATGCTTATCCAATTGATTTAGAGCCTGTGATAAGTAATGGAGCACTTTGGTTATCAAGTTTGTTCGATTTTAAACAGGATTTTGCAGAACAGTCTGTTAGCCTGCTGACACGACTTTGCCCCCAGTGCTAGCAAGGGTGTGGCTTCTTGTTTGCTCCAGTTTTGTTTGTTGTTTACTAGGTGACAAGCATGGAATTTATTCACATTGTATGTGACTGTACTTGTTATTGTGTACTAGACAACAGACAGTCCCAGGGGAGGGCAGGAAGGTGGTTCAGGAAGGGTGTTCCTGTGTGAACAGAAGCTCTATGTTCTCCTCACCACTGTGGTTCAAGTCTCCACCAATTGTTATATGACTGGAAGTACATGAAGTACTGGTGAAAGATAGAACAAAGTATAGATAACACCTGTTTTCTTTGTTAAATTTATAGAACACCCCTTTCTGTTCCCTACAGTCAGTTGCATCCATTTGAAATTTTGTACATGTCACATAATAATGGACAATATTTAGTCTCTCAAGTGAATGGATTTGACACTTTTTCTTTCTTGTCTCTCTCTCTCACTCTCTGAACTGGCTCAGTCAGTCAGAGGGACCTTATTAGAATTCAGGGACACCCCCGCTGCAGAAGTGTCAGGTTTGTGACTGTCCCATGTGTTGTCTGTGGTCAGAGGGCGAGGCAGGGACAGCTGGAGCATCACCTGTCACTGGATCACATGTGTTTTTATGACAGCAGTAGTGATCATAGCCCCAATACAAATCACTGTAGACATCTATATAAATAATAATAAAGGCATTTCATAAGTGCACCATGTGTATATGCACTGCGAGCCCTGGCTCAGCATAAAATTCTCAAACCTCATGGCAACACACAGTACAGTACAAACACAGGGTAAAGGGTATTCTCAGGAACAGGTGTCACAAGTAAACTAGCTGTGTAACAACACTGTGAGATTCATATGTAACAGGCAATTTGTGCAATAAATTACTTTGTAAAAGACCCATTGTATCCGTCATCTCTGATGGGTTCACACAAATGGTTTTAGCTATTGTAAATGTTCTTTTATTACACCCAAGTATAGATTTAAAAAAAAAAAACACAAAAAAATCCCTCTGACATCCACCACTGATGTATTCAAACACATGCATGTTGTCCCCCTCTCACTGGCACCCACTTTACCCCCCTCCATCCCCAGAAAGCACGCACATTCATACATAAAGTCAGTGGGGATAAATAGGTCTGGTGTGTTTGGAACACGCCTGTCTAATTATGTTTTTCTTGTCTCTCTGTGGGTCTCCTGGGCAGTTCCTTTCAGACGCACAACAGGAGGAATTCCTGATCCATTTTAAGCCCCAACGAGAATGTTGATAAGTCTGTAGATTACCAGCAAACATGTTTATGATACCCTATTATTCTCTAAGCTTCATCCAGGCCCGGCGCGTGCTTCATCTACTTAGCACAGCTATTTAGGTCATGGTACAATCTCATAAAAATCCAGTGGATGGTGAAATATAAGCAAACCTCAGCAGAAAAGGTCAAAATGAAGTTATTCTTGCACAGTCACACCGAAGTATATTAGCGACATAATTCAGAGCAATTCAAACTTTATAAGTGCATGAAGGTAGTGCATTTACGCACGACTCAAAGTTTACTATCTGTGCAATCTTTAACTTTAAGTGTATATCATAAATTTTGGGGTAAAGCCATCGTGTCTTGATGTCTAGGCTCTTGTGATTTGACAGTGTACAGTCATCTTTGACTTATGACCACTGGCGTGTTGTGATGTGATTTCACTCTTTCCTGTGACCTACTCTGATATGTGAGATTTATGCTTCCTATTATGGATCATATTTCAACAACAATAATAGCCGCTGAATGTCCTGCTCTGCCATAAAAATGTCTGGGACATCAGACACACACAGTAAAAGATGGGGAGGGGAAAAAAAAAGAGGCCCATACCCTTTAGCCTATGAAAATGCCACTGATGTTATGATGTTAACTGTGCCTTGCCAGAAACACAGCAATTGCTATCAGTGTTGTGTAGAGACCACAGTCTGAATCTGTCTGCCTGATGCATGCGATGCTCTTTCATGTGAGTTGCTGTTTAGGCTTTGATTTATGAAGCATCCTCATTTTCTACAGTTTCTCAAAGACATCTGAGTGATCAGAGGATTTTGGTTTGTGTGTGCGTGTCTACAAATGCTTTTGTAGGGATAGCTAGATAAGTTTAAAGGTAAAACCAAGGTTAAGGCAGTGAATATGTGAAAGCATAATCTGTCATATTTACTCAAATAGTGACCCGGGCTGTTGTTTGCTTTAGCTGCAGAGGATATCGTGCCTTTATTTGAAGCAGCGCAACTATATTATAGGCACTATATTATATATATATATATATATATATATATATATATATATATATATATATATATATATATATATATATATATATATATATATATATATATATATATATATATATATATATATATATATATGTCCAGTTGATTATTATACTAGGCAATGTTGAAGTATATAATTTTGATCGAGACGTGATTGCCTTGATAAAGTTATTTCATAATGCTGTTGATACTGTGAAGAGCGGTGACTCACTATTGATTAGAATCTGCACATATCATTATTTTAACAACAAGCAAATCGGGACTGAACACTGTTATATGTGCCAACACTAGAATTGTCATCTGCCCAAAAGCCCACTGCACTTATAGTGTCACAGTTTGGCTAATCTAACACAAAATTAAATAAAAATGTGCGCAACTGAACTACAAACATAATTACACAAGTAAGCTCATTACAACAGAGCATTTTAGGCTTTAAACTTCAATGCAATGGACTTAAATTAAAAGCTTGGACAATTCACTAGACGGAATCATTATTTCTTAACAGGGCTTTTTATAATTATAGCATTTTGTCAACCACACCATTGCTGTTATCAGAGACCCAGCTTTTAATAGACTGTTGTTTTTACTGTTTATTTAACTTCAGTTCTTATTTACCCAAAAATGCTAATGTCATTAGCAAAACCCATTTACTCATTATTTACTCATTTCAGTTTAACTCAGTGACTAAGTATTTCCAATATTTGGTAAGTGTTACGCTCAACACAATGAGAAGCTGGCACGGGGTCCGGGAGCAAAAAGTATATATGAAGTTATGTTGATGAGGTTTTGTGAGTAGGTGCTGTACAAATGTACATCTGAGTGTGCACGTGCTCACTGTATCACCGAATTTGCATGTCACCAGGCAGTCTGTGGTCTGTTTGTGTAACTCAGGAGGAGACATTTATGTATTCGCACCACGGCTAGACTGGCTACGCCCTGTTAGAGATGTATCTGCTGGGTAACACACCTGTGTTTACAGTTGGGAAAGCATGTAAATAGCAGTGGCCTTAATGTGTGTGTATGTCTGTGTGTGCGTCTGTCTGCCCGCTTAGCGATCATATAGCTCAACAGCTTTTGTAATGAGTGGCTTTAGCAGGTAGATGGCGAATGGCAGACTAACATGTCATTATACTGCACAGTAGTCTGTCATTGGGATGGCAACTATATTAAAGAGGCAGATGGATATGAAACAAAAGAACAAACCAGAACTGGAATTGTAACATAATGCAGATCTACACTATACTTATGTTGTGAGTGTTCATCCCAGAGGTATTCAGCTAACCTAACCTGTTTGTCTTTTGCTGCCGTCAGATCCATCAGATGGACCAGAAAATGGACTCGGTCCTGCGGATCCTCTTGGAGCAGTTCCCGCCCAAAGCAGAGCTGACGTCCAAACCCTCTATCCGCAGGGTGACCATCCAGAAACGAATGGGTGGTAGCACCGACGAGGGGCCCTGATGTCATAGAGATGTTCACGCTGGGTATGCTGATGTCATCGCCAAAGGACAATTAAAGGAGCAGGAGTTCACATAAACAGCCTAACCCCTTATGCGGGGAGTTAATAAGGGGGTTCAGTCTTCCGAAACCACCTCCCCCTCTGTTCCTTTCGCAGTTCCAAATTTTCAAATTAACTTGTGACCGTTGAGAAGAGAACAACTTCTAATTGTCCACTTAACGCTGATCTTGGACACGAGGGCAAAACAACCACTCAGAGTGGGATTCGTGTGTAGAAAGCAGACCAAACTGGCTTCTTCCATAGGAAGATTGTTACGGCTATTTATATATATATATTTTTTTTTTTTCAGTTTTCTCAATGTAGCTTTGTCTTCTATACTAGTATTGTGGACCGTCAGACTTACCCCAGCAGCACAGTCATTCAAGCAGCAACATGCTGCATGAATTTATTTCATTACATTAGCCTCATAATCACACTACTCTATGATGTTAATTTATGTGTGGCCTGTCAGTGAGCTGCATTCCTCTACTGCAAATATTATTCCAAAGCTAACTAACCCTGTAATGAAGTCGTAATGCAATCAAAGCTCTGAAGTTCCCAAAGACGTAGGAAAAAAAACTGAAAGTCCAGCCATGGCAGAGGAATTCCTCAAATCCTTCTGATTATCTTGGCACCACCAACACCAAGCACACCGCAGGGTTATATCCGTAGATACATATCCATCTAGCCTAACTGTACCCAGGCTGTGGCAGGTGTTTGTTGGTAGTGATCGAATAACATGAGAAGGGTAGACAGTTTATCTGTTGACCTTTTCCTGCATTGGGACTGGAAGGCTGGAGTAGTTTAGGAAATTAAACTAACGAACTGTGTATGGTCCAGGCTGGGTGGCTAGCATGGTGCTGATTTACAGCTACGTTGGGGCTAACAAAATAGCCAGACTGCTGTGACAAGACTTGGTGCTGTACAGTCAGAAGCTGTGGCATGGTCTGAGTGCTCGAGGTTTTCCCATAGCTCTCAGTCTCAAACACTTTGACCTTAAACCACCATCCGGATTCTGCAGAACATCTTCTGTTACCATCGTCGGGGCGCTTCCACTGCTGTGCTGAATTTGAGATAAATTTGCCCCATTAAAGCTCTGATTATTTTTTCTCTCCTACACTAATTAAGTGTTGAATTCCTGGTAAGGAGAGATTTCTGACTGCGGGCAGCTAATGAAAAGAAACACTGGGAAATGTGCAGAATTTAAACAGAACGCTTTGAGGAGCTGGCGCTCTAATTCTTTGTGAAGGGTTTGGAAATAGTAGGCTACCATTGAGAGTACTCGTTTGAAAGAGAAAGACAATGCTCTCGTTTTGTTTCCATACTCATATTATCTATCTGACAGAGGGCACTGAGGCATGTGAGAAGTAGAAAATAGAAAATAACTCAACTATGTAGCTGTAGTATGAAAGGCCTCCCATAATTATAGCATGCACATTCCTAAAAAGACGAATGCACACACAAAAAAAGGATGAACAAGGGAAGCAGAAAGCAGAAAGGCTCTTTCTCTGCACAAGCGTGTGTTTTCAAAGTTTTTGCAGTGGTTAAAAAAATGAGTTATTATTTATCAGCTATTTACATAAAGTGGTTGTAATTTAAAGACACTAATTTTATGATAGATGCATATCTGGCTGTCTCTTCTCCTGTACAGTTTTATAAAAGTTGTAAATAGAAACATTGCCTTACTGTACTGTATTTATTATAATGTGTAAAAAAAAAAAAATCAGCCTGGAATATGTCTGCTTGTTGGAGTTGTCTAAGACATGGGGGGAGGTTCCTGTTGTCCAAATGGATGGAAATATGGAAATGATTGTAAATGATACTCTCACACATCCTCTGCACTGTAGCTCTGCTGTAAATAATAAAAGTCCATTTCATTAAGCTCTGGCCTACTGTCTTAGCTTGGGAGAATTTGCTTACCAGCTCATCCATGCCATAATTTGCTTTCATTGGAGGGTAAAACCATTCTTATAGTTTTTTTGGAGCCATTTGTTCATATATCAAACTGAGAATGGGTCAAGGTCATGGACTGAAATTTCCATCCAAACATAATGTCTTGAAATCCTCATTTCACTAAATTCCTTTTTAAACAGCAATCACCATGAAGGAGGAAGAGAAAGGGAAAAAATAACACTTTCACCGTACCTACTTTGAACTTCAATATTCCATAAGCCATCGAGCCAGGTATGCAGAGGAAGAGTGAATATGTCTCATATTACCACTCAATTATATTTGCCTTCAAAGGCCAAAAAATACTGGGGATGTCCCAAGATCAGCACAGTTGTGCATTTAGAGAGAGGGTAGAAGAAAGAGGGAGGGTCATACTGGGGGAAGGGTGGGGAGTAAGGAGTAAGAGAGAGAAGGAGGAGAGTCAGGAGAACAGAAGGGGCATAAGTGAGCCAGATATGAGAGCAGAGGCATTTTCAATTTACCAGAGGGACTATGGGGTGTAGTGCTCCACTGCCTTTTGTCCTCCTTTGCTTTCTATCACTGCTAGGGGATTTTGGCACAGAGAGAGAGGAGGTGGGGGTGGGGATAGATGGCGAGACCCCATGGCTAGCTTCGTCTGCAGAAGCTGCTCTGTGTCTCCCTGTGCTACTCTTTCATCTTGAGACTAGAAAGAGAGAAGAGAGAGAGAGACTCCCACTTCAAAAGGCAGTTTGATCTCAGAAGTACACAGGAACGCAACCAAAAAGAGGATGTGAGGAAGCAGTTAAAAGGAGAATATCGGGGGGCACACTGTCACAGATGCTGGACAGTGAAATCTGGCAGTCCCCAAAAAAATGTGTGCAGAGAAGTAATTCAAGCAAGATCATGACTAGACTTTGAGACTTTGATCCCGCCTCCCGATTAGAACAGAACCTCATTATGCAGCTGAATATGGCCCCACAAAATATCTGAAATCATACAAAAGAGACATAAGTTATATTAATTACCTACTTTGTGTCTGACATGTAATGATCAACAGCATGATCTTCTAGGATGATGTTGATTCATTTTAATAAGAAACAAAATGTAAAATTCGGCCCTTTTCTTCACCTTATTCAATTCAGGGTCACAGGGGGGCTGGGGCCTATCCCAGCTGTCACAGGACAAGAGGCACGGTACACCCTGGACAGGTTGCCAATTTGTCACAGGGCTAACACAAGAGACAGACAACCATTCACACCTACGGGCAATTTAGAATCACTAATTTACCTAATCCCATGCATGACTGTGGGAGGAAGCTGGAGTGTTTATGGTAAAAGTTTATATCTGTTCAAGCAAATTAAAACTTTTAACAGAACTTGTTTGCAAATTACTATAAAAAAAACAAAAAAACAACAACAAAAAAAACCAGATTGAAATCCAAGCTCAAATTCATTACATCACTCACATACTTGACCACAAGGGGCACTTGCAGCTGAGTGGTAGTGGCTAGTGACTGGGTGGTGGTTTTCAGGCTGGGCGGCTGTGCCTGCACACCACAGTGGTGCATGTAGGCCACCTGTCTGTAGAGGCCCAGCAGCACTATATGAAAGCAGATATGTTCCAACAGGTGTGTGTGTGTGCGCATGTGCGTGTATGTGTGTTTGTAGTGTATCTTTCAGGATTGTGACAAACAATGTCAGCAGCAGCTGATGCCTACCACTCTGTCAGGAGTTGTCGCTAAATAACTGAGGCCAGCAGTTGCCTAGAGGGCAGTTGTTGTAACTCCCTGCCCTCCCCCACCTCTAGTCACCAGAGAATATTTGCCATTTTTTGACCGTTGGTGTAAAATGTACTCATGGCCTAGTCCAAATTTCATAAAACACCCAATGCCTACACACCTGTGATCCCATATGAGTACAGCCTTTTTAGGAAACTAAAGGGAGTAGTTGGAAGAATAACATTCAAATTGTGTTGTAGAATTACTCCTTGCCCTCAAAAAAGTTAATTAAAAAAACAAAAAAAAAAACAGGGCACATGTTACACAGTGGCATGATAGCACTGTTGCCTCACAGCTAGATGGTCTGGGTTCAAATCAGCCTGGGCCTTTCTGTGTGCAGTTTGCATGTTCTCCCCATGTTTGTGTGAGTTTTCTCCGAGTTTCCTCCCACAGTACAAAGACATGCAGTTAGTGGGGTTAGGCTAAATGGTGATTCTAAATTGCCCTTAGGTGTGAATGTGAGTGCGAATGGCTGTCTGTCTCTTCATGTTGGCCCTGCTATAGGCTGACAACCTGTACAGGGTGTACACCGGGCCTATTCAATTACTTTTTCTTCTGGGCCACATTTGAAAATTTTGAGATGCCACTGGGCCGAAGACCCCTACTTATATTATTTCTTGAGATTTAACTCTAAATATGCTAACACCTGAACTAAGTCATAAAAATAAATAAAGGAATTCACAATAAAGGCTTTATACTGCATCATTTATTGATGAGCAAAATAATTCAAGTGCATTGCAAATTTTAACATTTGGTCCAAACCTTGACCAGAATATTTTTAACAAGGCATCCATTCACCACACATATGTTTAATTAAAAAAAAAAAAAGTAATAATAACAACTTTTTGCAACAGTAAAGTCTTCTATAACATTTTAGATGTATTTGCAAAAGTGCATTTGTTGAACTAGAAAGACCAACTGATGCAGTGCATTAAATATTTCAACAAAAGAAATTGCACCAAGTGAACAGTTAATAACTGTAAAATTAAAGCTTCTTCTGGATATTCAAAGTAATGCTGACTTAATGAGTTCAGTCTTAGAGTTCAGTCTTTGGAAGGTAAAATAAACTGATTTATCAGTCCAAGCAGGGTTAAAACGGCGATTTTCATTGTTAATTTTACGTTTTTGACCTGTCACTGATATATTTTGGCAGTTGTCGCACTTGGAGAGTATTCTGGGCTGGCGTTGCTAGTGGTGCGTTCATTTACAAGAGGAAGGGCGGGAATTTTTAAAACTGTCACAGCAAATATGATTTAAATGAGTTTTTGCAGCTTACGTTGGGTCAGTCAGGGGGTGGGCCAGTCAAAGGGGGTTCGCGGGCCGGATGTGGCCCCCGGGCCGCTAATTGAATAGCCCTGGTGTACACTGTAGAAGAAAGGAAAAGTAGAAGAGGATGGATGGAAGACACAGCTTCGTGTGTCACCTAAGGGCATCTCTCTTATTACTCAAAGGTGTCATGAGTGTGATACAGTAAAAAATGAACTATCAACAGAGGTGGCAGCTTATTACCAGAAAGCTTGGAGCTGGGGTCCAGAACTATGACTTACACAGTCTCCTAAAGGTCTCTGGTCTCTCCTGCAGCTGAAACTCTGAGATATTATAGCTACCTTAGCTCAACTTAATTTGTAGCAGTGTAGCAAGAACTCAACTACAGCAAAAACGTATATCAGTGCCATTTGGAAAGTTTTTTGGCACGGTTTGAGGTGTCAGTGTCTGAAGATCACAAGGTCTGTGCCTGGTTTCTGCGCTAAATAAAAGCTGTGTCTCAGAATGCATACTTCCATAGATACACTTGCCGTTTCACAACAGTCAGAAAGCTGAGTGCACATTTGACCCTCAGTGGTCTCAATCTTGGACACATTTCATGTGTCGCACGTTGGCTGTTTATGCTTGTTAAATTGTTATTGCAAGAATTTGGTATTTGTATCTTTAGTGGTCGGGGGCTCGACAAGTTGCAACATATGTGCTAGCTAGAACAACCATGCACAAGCAGGTACCCACCAAAATCATTAAAAATTTTTGGTTTAATGGAAGCCCCATGAATCAGAAGTGCAAATTTTTTTGAATTGTTAAAAAATTCCAAAAATTGACTGTAATATGGCAATTCTAATAGGAGTGACACTCTCCTTTTTTGTCCCAGACTTTTGTTACAGAACTGCATAATTAATTTTGTTTTGTTTTGGGTTTTTTTTTTTTTTTGGCTTGGCAAATCATCTGAGCTCAGCAAAATTGATGAAAAAAATAGGGATTGTAGTGAAATTCAGGTTTTCATGGAAACCAATGTTGGCTAACACCAGCATACACCTGATTTGAATTTACATTTGTAAATGTTTCTATATACTCAGATACTGGTGCAATTTTTTTTGGAAGCATAACACTTAAAAATATGTTCAGTGATAGTGATAAAGTGATGAAAATTCTCAGCAGTCTCATTCATTTTTTCCTGAATGTTCCCAGCGCCATCCTGATTGGTGGCCAACCCCAGGTCCACTGTCTAAAACCGGGTCCAAATACACATACACGGATCGTAAGTATGAAACAAAGGCACTAATTCTGTGAAGAAAACATCTTAAAAAAAGTATTTTCTGTCATTTTTGAATTTCACCGTGTGACACTTCATTAGCTGTTTATGAGCACTGAGAGACTGATAAAACCGGTGGAAATAGCATTTTTTTTTCAGCAAATTTATCAAACTTTCTTAACGTGAAACTGATCGTACTACGCATACGGGAGTCACGAAATGTGTAATCTTAAATGCTAGGACTTCCCAGTTGGGTCAAAATCCTTACTGCAACAGTGGCGCCCCTTTCAGATTCACAGGTACCTAGCACAAGAGATGCAATTGTCATTTCCAGAGTGCACGCCATAGTATACAGTTTGCATAGTGCACTTTATGAGAGTGTACTACACAAGTATGCAGAAGTATACATTTGTATAAACTATATACTATATAGCTAGCTTACTTACAAATTTATAAAACCATTCAGCATCAAAATTTGTTGCTGTCTCCAGGACTGGAAAAGCAATACCTGTGTTAAATTTTGTTTTGCTTCTCTTTTTATCAGGCTTTGTCTTTGACAGCAGTGGGTCTAACATCATTACAGAGAGGCTCTCTGGGCAGTGCTTCTTCCTGTCAGACTGAGGGCAGAGTGGATGCTATAGTGACATTTTCAGAGGTGGGAAGTAACGAAGTACAAATACTTCGTTACTGTACTTAAGTAGATTTTTTAGGTATCTGTACTTTACTTGAGTATTTATTTTTCTGAGTACTTTTTACTTTTACTCCCTACATTTTTACACAAGTATCGGTACTTTCTACTTCTTACATTTTCAAAACAGACTCGTTACTTTTTAACACGTCAGGGAGAAGTTTGCGTTTCCGGTCAGTGCGCCGTCAGTCATCAAGCGATCTGAGCCTAAACGGAGGAATATTAACATATACTGTAAGAGACAATCGTACTGCGTATCCTCCATCATCGGGGCTTATCGGGTACAAAGGGATTAAATACACAAACCCATGTAATTAATGTCTCATTTATAGCGCTATAATCAGGGGTTACAGCGGGCCGGACCGAATCCGTAAGTTATGCTCGCGGGACATAAACAGCTTAGCTAGCGCTACTGAGGAGCGAGCATAAAGGGAGTAACGTGTGGCAGGTAAATGCAACGTTTTTAAATGCTCAACAAATATCAGCAAACACACAAAGTGTGTGCAGTTTGTCACACAGTGTGTCTGCTAGCTAAAAGAAGAGCTGCTGCATTTCAGGGAGAGCAAAGAGAGAGAAGTTTACTCAGAGATGGAGAAAGAGGACAGGAGAGGAAGAAGAGAGGCTAGAATTAAAGGTAAGGACTGGAAAATAAACTGAAGTATGCTGACTTTGTGTAATTCAAAGATTGGATGAAAATACTGCAGTTTAGTACGTAATAAACAGGTTATCTAGTTGTACTGTATTTACAGTAAAGCTCTGTGTTGGTGCACTTTGTGTTCATGGTCAGAGTTACAGGTTACATCAGTGCAGCAGAGATGAGTTTGAATCAAAGCTGCTGATGCTGAGATTCATTCACTGAATCCAACATTTCTACAGCCTGTATGCTGTCAGTGTAGGGGATGGAGCTCAGCTCAGATAGCTGTGAAATACTGGGTTACATCTTTGTGAATTCAGTTCATCCACACAGAGCAGTAAACCTCAGAGCAGCAGCAGCAGCAGGTCAGCTGATCACAGCCTGCACACCAACATCATTTACTGCAGCTCACAATAGAAAGTTGTGATTCTTCTCCCCATGCAGAGCCACTACAGCTGATCTTAGGGTTCCTCCACCTTCTGAATCCCACTGTAACCCCTGAGTATCCTCATGTTGGTGTTTAGGTGGAGACACAGTCACCCTCTACTATGGAGGACACAGAGAACAGAGCTGTGTTTAAATTCCCTTTCACAGTTTGTGATTCAAGCTGAGTACATTCATTAGAATTAAAATTTAGATTGGAATAACGTTTGTGTTCTCATGTATTATTTTATATTATTACAATAATATATAATAAGGTTCAGTTAGCTTTACACAAAAATAGCAGGTAGAAACGTCCTCCAAAGAGCTACTTTTACTTTCTTACTTTGAGTAAATTTCAGAGCCTGTACTTTTTTACTTTTACTTAAGTAAAGAAGTTGAACCAGTACTTCGACTTTTACCAAAGTATTTTTTAACACAAGTACTTGTACTTCTACTTAAGTACAGAATGTTAGTACTTTTGCCACCTCTGCACATTTTCACCTCTTGCGGACAAAGTGGTATTACAATGGGACAGGCAGGTTAGCTAGTTAGCATGAAGCTAACTTTAGTAGAAATCTGCAGCACAGTACATTCTCTTCTGAAGGCTCTACATTTAAGTCTTTCTGGGGCATTTCTGTGTGGAGTTTTCATGTTTCCGCAGCCAAAGACTTGCATATTATGTTAACCGGTGATTCTAAACTGGCCAAAGATGTGGGTGTGAATGGTTTTTCCCTCACAACCCAAGACGGGCAGGAAAATTGGTTGATCTTACATATTGACCCCAAGCATTTGCTATTGCTTTGTTGCAGCTGTGCTTTACTTAAATGATCCCACAATTATTCAGTTGGTTTGTAGGCTTTTCTGCATCCTTTTATTCCTAACTAACAAAACCATGTTCTTAAGCTGGCTTTCAGAAAAGCAACAGATACAGTATGCCCTTTGACCCCTTTTCTGTTTGGTCCAAGCAGGGCAACATTGCCCCATGGGATAATAAATCAACCAGAGGTGAAGAGGTTAGCTCGACCCACACTGACCTTTGGTCTTATGAGATTTCCCTCAGCCATATGTCTGTGGCTCACCATGGCCTGCCCCTTGCTGTGACCAGAGGAGGGCTCAGCAGCCAACAACAACAGCTCAAATCGGCCCTGTTCAGATCCAAAGCTGCCGAGTTTCACATCCTGGGTCCAGCCAGTCATAGAAACCACACCCAGGGCTGGCTATGGCAAGTGTGACTGCTGCTAATGTGTTGTTAGGCTGCTGCAGATTTGAGGAGAGGTCTGGGGGGGGGGGGGGGGGGGGCTGGCCGGGGCTGCCTACATAGGTCGTATTACTGGGGACTTTTCTCCAGACAGGGAGAGAATTCCTGGCTAGAAAGTAGAAGGACTTCAGTGGTGTGATGGGGTTTGGCCAGCCAAGGCAGAATGTCCGGCATGGTGGACAGCTGCACCACAGAGCTACTGTAAGAGAGAGAGGGGGTGTGGGTGGGGTGAGGGGTTTGCTGTAAAACAACACATTGTCTATCAGCTTTGAACATCACTTCTCTCGTATGTTTAGATGCTCTGAATTCATTTTAATTAGCAAGAGGAAGTGAAAACACAACATGAACACAGGATTATTAGAAAAGCTTGCCTTGCTGTTCTTTGCAATGGGGTTTCACAATTACACATTTCTTGTAAAACACAACACAAATTCTCAGAAATTATGTTTGAAGAATGAGGTTGCTGGGAGGTATGTAGACACAGTTTCTATTCAGCCCTCTAATCATCTGCAATCTAGTATCATTTGCATTTTTATGTTTTTTTTTCAATTGACTCAACTCTGATAGTAGAACACAACCTATAAAATTTATGTTATAGATACCTCATCCCAGTTAAATTTATGTAGCAAGACAAGCTGCAAAATCCCTCACATAACAACACTCAAAATCTGCCCCAGAGTGAAAATTGAAAACAGAGCGAGAAATTGAATTTTGGAAAGTCAATGACCCACATCTATCTACGGCTGTTCAAGAAGCTTAGGTGGGTTTCATATGTGAAAAATCTGCTTCTCTCATCAAGGCCTGTGTTGAGGAACACGCTCACTCATTCTTACGGCAGGAATCTTTTCAACACCAGAACTGAGAACCGTGCAGCGCAGAGGCCCCATGAGCCTCCTGATGAGGGCAGCAGAAAAAAAAAAAAAGAAGGAAAGAAAGAAAGAAAAGCTCAGAAAGAATTCTGGGTATATTCGCATAAAATGTGGGACACTTTATAAGTGGAAAGTTGATGCATTTCTGGCTCTGATCCAAAACAACACCGAAGACCAGTTTTCCATTTGGTGTCACTGTAACCAACAACGTTTCCTCATCACTCGTTCAGATGCTATGGCGGACCAGCTGGTTTGGACAATTTGATGTATACTGTGGTCAGTGACTGAAATTACTGCCACATACACTTTTTCAAATGTTACGCAATGTTGCATCATATGGAAATATTTTGTGTCATGTCAAATTCACATCACATCCTAACACACCCATACGGCCATCATCTGTGTTGAAAGCTCTTCTGCTTGTTTACACGCAGTTACTGTGCGTGCACATGTAAAGTTTTCCGTAACAACTCTGTTACTTTTTTCTTTTTCTTTCCAGGAAGAATAAAAAAAAAAAAGCAAAACTCTCACAAACAGTCACATGCTCTTTTACTGACTGGCTGTCACTTCAGTGAACTTCTACATATCACTACAGTTACACACACACACACACAGGCCACACACTCAGTTCTCCCGCCACTGAATTGATTTATTCATTTTACACCTATGTGCAATATTTGCTGTTTTAATCTTTTCAGCTTTATCTCCCTAACTTAAAACAAAATAGATCCCAGGTCAAATTAAAATGAAATGAAAAGGTATTTCTTGTAACGTAGAACTACAGAAGAAATTAGAGACTTTAATGTCAAATCTTTAATGAAAAAACAAAACAAAAAAACATTCTTTTTGTGACATCCATTGAATTTACAGGCAGTTTTTTTGAGGCTGTGTTTCATCTAGCAGTAGACACAAAGTTAAAAGTGTTTGTCATCAAAGATAGTTTGGTAGTTATTGAGCTCGGGAGTTTTTAAAGTTTGATAATATCATGCGGCTCACTTCTGTGAGTGACGACATCTGACAATTTCTGAATTTCTTAAATTTAATGAAAAAGCATCTTGCATGAAACTGACAAGAAGAAAGACTGCTCGACGCAGATGTTTCAGCGGGAAGCACTCTGTCTGTTTCTCAGCCAGATGCATCTAAATACATCCCTCAGCATTCCTGACAGGATTACTGGGCCAGGTACTATCCGCTGGTCACAAGAGAGAGAGAACGATAAAGAGAGTATGAGTGAGCATGCAGCACAGTCTGTTTGTTTTGTGTGTCTAATGCTGCGTGCTTTAGCAGATTTGAATTGTTAAAGAGATAAAGGCTCTTTGATAGGCTGCAGGTGTGCTGCTTTAATGAGCCTCACCCCCCCACCCCCCCACCCCCAAGTCCCTCAAAACTGTACCACACATCTGCACATCTGTCATTCAGAGCTCTGCACCATCTCTAACCTCTTAACCTCTCTTCCCTGCCTCTCATTCAAGCCAGACTCTGCAACACACAGTCTTTGCATATCACACCACAGTATCTGACAAACTAGAGTGATGTCAGTTCATGTGCTATTCACTGAAATTGTTTCACTGTACTGAAATAGTCTTCCTGGCTCACTGACTCCAATTGAGCGCTCCAAAAGAACATCGAAATCCCGCCCGTCCGGGGTCATTCTAGGCAGGCTACAACAAATCCTCCAGCCTGCTCGTAGATTGTTAGAACCTGGAGAAACTAAGAAGCAGGGAGAAGAAGACAGAGAGAGATGGATGTAAGGTGTTTGTTTGTGGGCACTTGCTTTCTCCTTCTTCACAACCTAAGGTGCCAGGGGAATAGCTTGATGACGTGGGTTGTGGCCTGGGCAGGAAACACAGGGAGGAACTTGTGGCTTTATATTAAGTGCTAGGGGCGGTTAACAGGAAAAGATAACCTGTTTCTGTTGATATAGCAAGGAAGTGTGAATTCTTGGCACATGCAAGATGTTGCAGAGAGGAACGGGCCAATGATGCCTTCCACATCTTTGATTGACTGACTTACTGGAATTTCCTCGAGTTCTCTGCAGTTTTCTTTGGGTGGCTGTGTTGGAGTTTTACAGGAATGTTTTCTGGGACATTCCTGCCGTAGTAGAAAAGGTGTTTCCGATGCGAGGATAGGCGCTCTTGCGTCATAGTGGCCAAAGTGCAGTCTTGTCACTGACCTCTGAAATAAGTAACCCTGTTATTTATGGTCATTTGGGGAGTGTGTGTGTATATGTGTGTATTATTTACATTTGGAATACATTATTTAAAAGCAACTGTTTAAAATTACACCGCTTACTCACTTCAAGAGAATTTACATGAAATGGTACAGCAGCATTGTCTCTTAAGGCTTTATCTGCAAGTCCCATGCAGAGCAGAACAATATGATAGAAGTTTGTTATAAACAAGGATGCTCGAGCTGTTATATAATCTATAAATAATTATAAGTCATAGAGGCATTTGCCAGATTTTTTACAAACAATGTAACATTTTGGAAATGTGTGTAATTGTTACATCAGTGTTGTGAAAATAGACTGAAGAAATTAGAAAATGCAAAGTTGTTAGAAGACTCACTGGTGTAAATCTGTGGGATGATGTCAGTGACTCGCATGCATGCACATACGCCCACACGAGCAACAATTATAGCTGCAACTATTACATTTTCCTAAAAAAAACAAAAAAACATGTATGTTTTGCTCAGTTGCCACATTTTAAGCATTCCGATCATTTCCTTTCAGTGCTTTGTTGGCCTGCATCATTCCACAACTCGGTTGTTTTTTAAATGATCACCATAACGGTGAAAAAAAAAAACACATTAAAATTGATAAACTATATGTACATTTAACATCAAAGTTGTAAATACAGTTTATATATGTGATGATAAGAAAAAAAAAATATTTGGAGTATTAAATGCTCCTCATTCAGACTGGGTGACACTGATGTACACTGAGTATTACAGATTGCCTCAGACCCACAACTTCTGCCACTTTTGCTCCAGCCAATGAATCAGTCAACCAATCAGGCACCCAGTCAGCCGTTCAGTCAGTTAGTCAGCCACCTAGTCTGTCAGTCAGACACCAAGTCAGTCAGTCAGGCTGCTGTTTGGGTAGGGTGGAGGCTCATAGACGGGCCCTTTGTTTGTGTAGAGAAGCCCCAGACACAACAGTGGCCAGCCCCGGGCCCTTACAATGGCTGTCCACACAAAGGCCCACACACTGGGACAATGGGACAGGCTCAGAGTGGGGGTGCACGGCTGAGCTGAGGTTACCCACCTGCACACTTCAGGAGTGGAACCCCCCCCACCCCACCCCTACCGCTCACACACACTCAAATGCCCAGCCTCCACCCATCCAGCTTTAAAACGTTGTTGCAGGTGTCTTCCTGTGCTGCTGACACAAGGAGGAAGCAGGGAAACTGTGTGCAGCGAAAACATTTATTTAGGTTTAACAGCGGAAAATGCGCCACGACCGAGTAAGACACATGTAGTGAAGTTACCAGAGGTCAAACAGCATCTCGGCACAGATTAGGGCTCTGCTTTTGGAATACATCACTCAAAATGACGAGGAAGTTAGAGGTCAAACACAAAAATTAAATTATGACATTTTATAGAGAACACCAGTTTGTTTTTAAGTGGTGATCACTTGGTTATTTTTCTATTAAGCGTCAGACTGACGACAGCCAGATTCAGCAACACTTACTCAGAGGCATTCTGTTTATTATTATTGTTATCATCATTATAAAGTACTGTATACACTGCACACATTTCAGGTGGTTTGTGGTGGCTGATAACATAGCCACAAGAATGCCTTAATGCTTACAGGCATGCTTAATTCTTCCTTACTTTTGTTACTGTATGTGATTTGATTTTTTTTTCTTTTCTTTTTTTTTGGGGGGGGGGCATCAAGTTAAATGCTAATTATAATTTTGATTAACAGTCAAGCAAAAAAAATATCAATTAATTAAAAAAAATTATAATACATACTTTTTATTTTCCAGTTTCAAAAATTTATTCTAAAATGTAATAAATAAGTACAGTCAATACTCAGCTTGTCTGCACATAGCATTTTACACATTTACAGAAATGACAAAAAATACAAATTACAAAATAAATTTAAAATCTATCAAACATTTTTTTTGATTAATTTAAACACATCATAGAAGACATGTATGAAAGAAATGGGGAAAAAAAAACACAGCCTCTCTGGGTCTTTCTCACACACACACACACACACACACACACACACACACACACACAGATGCTACAGAGTCCAAGTAAATAGTGAAAAATATTAATTTTAAAAAAAGATTTAAAAAAAAAAAAAAAAAAGTGTTGTACCTTGCCTTTAAAACATTGTTTTTGTCCTGAGGTAAGAGCATATGAAAGCCATGCCCATAAATTACTCAATGTTACTGGCTGCAACAAGTGGTCTGTTTCCCCCACTGCCTTTTTGATTGGATGACTAAAGTGTCAATCAGCCTGCTCATAATACTGGTGGAATCATACTGGGAGTGTCACCATATTACACCAAGATGCCTAGCCCATACTCAGAAGTCCACCCACAGCTGCTGCACACACACTTTGTACTTCCCAGTGATTTTTGGCCAAGTAAAGAAAATTGCATTGTATTTTTCTTTAAACCATGTGTGTAATTTACACCGAGTGTAAAAAGCAGCCACAAGTCAGATTTAGTTTTCTCTTTTAATTGATTGCAATACATTTTATAACCACACATTACAAAATGCACATCAAATATTTTAACCAGGCTCAGTTTGCAACCTTATGAGAAAAAAAAAAAAAAAAAAAAAAAAAAAAAAACTACCAAAAATATGGTTTTACAAAATAAAACAATTATAATAAAGTAAATGCCACTTTGGATAACCGTAATCAAAAACCCATTTTTTATTCTACATTAAAAAAAAAAAAAAAAAAAAAAAAAAGCTTGACATAAATAAGTTAGTATAATTTCTCAGTGTTTTTACAAAATTATGTACAAAAAAGGTACATTGCAAAGATTTACACAATACACAGGCATGGTGACTGCATTTGAGAGACGAGCTGTTTTCCGTCTCCATTTAGGTGTACCCTGGTCTTTCTGAAAATAAACCACACTTAAGGCAAATAAAGGGAAGCTTTTAGATGCTCAGATGCATCCTCAGCAGGCTAACATTGATTGAAAAAAGGAAAAGAAAAAAAAGAAAAAAGTACAAACATCTATTTAGGTTATCACAAAGTAACACAATGTGAAGTCAATTAAGGAGCACAAGCAGTGCTGGCAAACATATTGATGCAACCATGTATTTGGTATTGTAGGACAGTCAACCCCTTTCCAAAATAATAAAAATAAAACTCTCTTAAGAGCATTAAGGATTCTGAAACAATGGGAACAGTCAAAGAGAACACAACCTGCGCAGTTTCTATGGTCTTTGTCCTTCAATATCTGAGTACCTTGTAACTCCAGGGGGTGAAAAAAAGTCCAAACACACCTTTACAATGTGGCTGAGGTGCACAGGAAAAAAGATCATATTCCAAGATCCAACTGATACTAAAGCACCTCCAATACAAAATAAATAAACGGATTTAAAGACTGTCCTTACAGACATGTTACACTTCCTCCTGTTAAACTAGGACTTGCACTTGGTGACACTGCACTAACCAAAAAAAAAAAAAAAAAAAACAACAAACCCCCCCCCCCCCCCCCCCCCCCCAAAAAAAGGGGGGGGGGGGGGCGCAAGCAAACAAAAAACAGATGAGCTACATTTGTACCATTCTTCAATGCTGAGTTAGGAAGATGACGAGTGAAGACACACTTAAGAAACTGTAAGAAGCCAAGATTTTGTTTTAAATGTAGCAATTAGGGACTGTCAACATCACACTGCTGAGAAAAAAAAAATAAAAAAGTTACAGAACAGCATTTTGGAAACATTTAATCAAACTACATTGCAGTTCTTCAAGTCAAATCAAAATTCACACCGTTTTACATAAAGGATTTCTTTTTAAATCATAATGTCTTACGTGCTACATATGGAGAGAAATATAATATATATGTATATATATATTTTTTAATATTTATTTACACACAGGTAGTTAAAAAAAAAAAACAAAGGAGCAAAAAAGTAAATCAAACCTAATTGCACACTGCTACATTGACTGCTTTTAGAGGCAGTAACTTTTGAGTGCCACAAATTTAGTGTTTCTATTCAGTGCTTCAACAGCGTCCTCCCCAATCTTCAGGAGAGTTGATATGTTTCTGATGCTGTGTCGATCCTCTTCCAAAAAAAACAAAAAACAAAACGACAGCCAACACTGAGGTTTGCCACGTTTAAAAAAAAAAGAAAAACAAAAAAAGACAGGGGTGGGCATACATCTTCAGCTCTGTGGGACAAAACAGATGAAGAAAAAGAAGGTTGGCAGGGTTGGCAGTAATGTGACAGCACTGTGCAACAATTTCTGCAAAATAACTGATCTCCTGACCAAAACAACTAAATAAATAATCAGCATAGAGGGTGAAGTTTAGAGCCAGAAGACAGTAACCAGAAATACAGTGGGAGACTTGAATGAACATGAGCTGATTCATAAATAAAGACCTATCTGGGGATAAAATGTGCAATGCATTCCTATGACTAAAAATAAATAAATAAATAAACAGTAGTAATTTTACATCAACACCGTTATTTATTTATAATAAGACAAGAAAATCCTGAGCAGACCCCCCCCCCCCCCCCCCCATTCTTTATGCTTTCTTCATAAATCACTTCAGTTTACTACGAATTGATAGTTTTCTACAAATTAAATAAAGCGTGGTAAATAGATGTGATTTTTTTCTCTCCACTGCAGCGTTGACACTTGACATCCTGCCACAACAATGCAGATTTCATGCCTATCCGACTTCGACCCCCCCACCACCACACACACACACACACACACACACCACACACACAAATTCAGATCTGCGCGGCTCTTCTGCACGCTCCCCACCGGCAGGGACAGATGTGTGTTGTAACATCAGCGTGCTGTGAGAGAGTGTGTGTGTGTGTGTGTGCGCGCGCGCGCGCTCAGCGCTCGCACGCAGAGACCAGCCCCTTCCCGTCCCCGCTCTGCTCCGTGCTGAGGGCAGTGGCTGCTGACGTGTTACTACTACACTGTTGTTCAGCACTTGTTTACAGTTTCGTCGGAAACTCGGACTCACCGTGGCAGACAGCGGTTAATGTTAAAGATCTCAAATGTGCAGTCATTTTTTTTTTCCTGTTTCACTCCGATCGTAGTGAATCGACAGCGATCCGCCCGAGTGCCAAAAAAACAAACACCCAACCCAAAAGCTACAGCAACAACTTTCGCTCCCTCCGCTTCTGTCCCTGCTGATAAATGAATGAGAGACTGACAGCACCTGTGAAAAGCACGCACAAAAAAAAGTGTGCTGACTGTCAAAGCTGCACACCTGTGCAACGTCTAAATCATATCTGAGCTGCGAGATTTAAACTGAATAAGAACACATCCTAATGATTTAAGAATGATATAAAATTTAAACAAATTATAGTTTTGCCAAATTTACTTCTCTTCCAAGGCAACCCCTGAGCTGGTAGACGGAGCATTTCCTACTCTGACGATAGTAAACAGCCTTCTGTAGTTACATCATGTACGAGCCTACTTTATTTAAAAAAAAAAAAAAAAAAAAAAAAAAGTAACTTTTGAAACAAACAAACAAAAAATACACCAAAAGTACAGATCAGCACAGTCCTTACCTTTTCTCACGTCTTTCTCTTGGGACTGGTCTTTCTGGGCGTGTGTTCTGGGTGGCTCAGGCTTGGACAACTTACATCTGAGCTGGTGTGTGACCTCTTGCTTGGGTTAGAGGAGTCTGCAAAAGTAAAGTATTTCATTTTTTTTTTAAGCTCCAAAAAATTAATAGAAAACGGTGTCCAGTTTATGGTAAAATGTCGCATCTATTTATTTTATTTTTACATCTTCCAAATTTTAAGAACTTATTAAAAATTATTTTGGGTGCACTTCAACCTGATGATCGAAATGCCAGCACTGTGCTCAATAGACTGCAAAAACAACTCCCCCCGGGTCTGATGCACAGAAACATATTCGGGTGTAAATGGGTAAAACTGTAGCAAATGTAGTACCGTGACATGCAGGTCTTTTCCTCAGCGCAGTACACTGTTCCATGCACTCCATTTGCCCGTCAGACCTGTCGGGATCTTCGCTTGGAGGCACCACAACACAACTGTGATTCCCGTTAAGATCCACATTGTTATTCCCAGCGGACCAGACGCCTTTCTTCGCCCGCGGCTGCCGAGTGTAGAAGTCCGCGGCATCCACTAATTCCCACTCGAACCTGGAGTTGGCCCGCGGCGTGTCAGTGGCGAAGTCGAAGCCCCACTCCTCGGAGGCAGCCTCTTCCAACGCCCGTAAATGTCCCTTTAAATCCCTCTTTAACTCTTCGTGATCCACCGAGCCGAAGAGGCTCCTGCAGGCTGATGGTTTCGGGTGATCCGACAGCCGCGAGTCCGTCCGCTCCAACGTCGGGCTCCCGTTTGAAAGTCGAACATTTGACATTTTGCCCCAGAGAAAGACACAATTATTTAAACAGCCCGGAGCGTCCAGTTTTTCACGAGAAAAAAACCCACGCCGCTCAAAAACAACGGTTTTCTCGCCGTCGCTGAGAAAGATCCAAAACAAGCGTAAAACGCCTTATGCCATGCATACGTCGGGGTGGAGACGCAAACGGCCGCGCTGTTCTGAAGCCCAAGGTAGTCTTCGCGGATCATCAAAACAAAGTGCACAGGAACTGAAGGCGCTCTGTCAATTTCGTCCCGCAGTGAGAGAAACTGCAGACAACCCTTTGCAGTACAAATATGGCGATTGAGTTGGGATTGAGAGGGGAGGTTGACGGGCGGTGTGGGGGTAGGGGCAAGATTGACATACAGAGCTATTTAAATTCCTAGTAGGTCCCTCATTGGTCAAAGGTTTAAGCCCGCCTACTTCTCTTAAGGTGGACCGACTAAATTGCGTTTTTCTCAAATTTGGGTAGGATTTCTTTTTTTTTTTTTTTAATTTAAAACATAACTATCACTACTTAAGAATCTGTATGTAGCATATGACATAAGCTTGTGAGTGAGGGAAAAAAAAAAACTGTGATAATGACTTTTGTTACTTGTATAATTCAGCTGTTGAATAAGAAAAATCAAAATCTGTGCCAGTAATAAAACCCACAGAAAATAGTATACCTGGTAGGTATGGAACAGTAGGAGCTACCCCCCCCCCCCCCAAAAAAAAACAAACAAAACAAAACAAAAAACCAAAACAAAAGCGTCTTAAATATTCCACCTTAAAAAAGATTACGTTTGTTAGCATATAGGCTGAAGCTTTAAGGTGCAGCTTAAGTAGGCATACCTCAAGCCCCCTCCCATATGAAAAACTGTTCAGTGATTGCCAACAAAGAAAAATAACAAACTGTGCCAATCTGGCAAATGTGTATCTTTATGACATGCCATTTCCACCAATTATCTGGACCTCGGTGGGGAAGGTCAAGGTCAGCACACATTAGACCCTGTCGACATCACCACCAGACCCCAGGGCAAAAATAAAACTAAAGAAAGAACAGTGCTAAAAAGTAGAACCAGAAGTCAGAAAAAGTAAAAGAAAAAAAAAAAAAAAAAGTCCTACATGCTGAAAGTTAAAAGTTGTTTTTCTCTCTCCACACCAAAAGTAAAAACTTTGCAAGTTTACACAAATCTCAGTGCCATCCCAATCCCCATTTTCAGAAACTACCAACAGTTTCTGAAAATTAAATTCCATATTTATCCTTTTTCTACTAATAGAGTAGGAAAATCTAATTTAACCTAAATTTGGAAAAAAGCTGGCCGGGTGTGGAAAATACAAATCAGAAAACAATAATTTCTAAATTCACTTTGAGTTTCAGATTTAACTGTGGACAGTAGAAGGTCAGGCTACTGAATGTTTGGTCTGGTCATTACCTGCAAGAGGAGGGTATCAAATTTAATTCATCTATTAAAAAAAAAATCTTATTCATGTGCTGAAAATGTGCAGATGTGTTGTTTTCAACATGAGCCAGGCCAATAATAATTTACAAACCCCAGCTTTGAATTCTAATTTAACAAATAGTCCAACCTTTTTTCTTTTTTTTAAAAAAAAAACAAACAAAACAAACAGTTAGCCTCAGGTTCTCATCAAAATGAAAAGAAACATTTGCTTAAAATAGAAGCAAGAAAGCTGCAAGAAATGATGCAATTTAATTTTACTGTGAGCAATTATTTACTTAAGAGGTCACAGCAGGCTACGCACTGCAGCTGTGGCTGATTGAGGGTCACCATTAACCCTGAGGCAATGATGCCACCTAGTGGTCACACCCCCAAATCTCTAAGGTGATACAAATTGAGCAGGAAGCAATCTTGATATCAAATGCTTTTTAATAGGATAGCTTTAAATAAACATTTCATCTGTACATATACATATTTATATGAAAACAAAAAGGAAAAAAAAAAAAAATCACTAAGAATTTAGGCTCCTTCCTGTCCCTGCTGAGTTGTAGTCGCCTACCTTCCCTTTCAGTCCATAACAACATAGTGGTCCCCTGCTTGACAAGGTGCCGTCAGAGACTAAGCCACTTGATAATGTAGAAGTTTCTCTTTCCCACTCTGAGCAGCGTGAGTCCATTAGACAGGATGTGGAGTTTGGGGATCAGTACCTGCTCTGGGTTGTCTGTACGCTTGTGGTTGATCCACACTGCCCCGTCTGAAACCATCTGGTATCTGCACACAAACATTTGCGCTGTTGGTTAGGGCAGAGTTTCATGTTAAAAAAAGCAACAATCATGTGAAAAAGAAAGCGCACTCTCTTTCAGTTCTAAGGTTTTAAGTATCAGAACAATTGAAAAAAAAAATCTCATCCTCTGCAGATCTTCAAATGAGGTAAATATAGCCTTGGATGAATAACAACACATGACGTATTACACCGTGTGATTATTAATTTAACAGAACCAAGCCAAAATGCAGGAGAAGTGTGAAAAACTAAGTTCACCCTAACTGCTTCCATAGGAAATAAAGAGCGTAAACAGCAGCCAGGCGCTCCTAATCAAATGCGGTTGATTAACTGATCATCAGCATCTCTATAAAAGCAGAAGTTTGGGCAGTTTGCTGGTCTGGAGCTTTCAGGTGTGTGTTAACACAAGGCCAAAGAGGAAACTGTTGTTGCTCATCAATCTGGGAAGGGTTATAAGGCCACTTCCAAATAATTTCAAGTCCATCTTTGTACGGTGAGAAAGATTATTTACAAGTTGGGAACATTCAAGACAGCTGCCAGTCTTCCCAGAAGTCGACGTCCAAATTCAGCCCAAAGGTCAGGCTGTGCGATACTCTGAGAAACTGCAAAAAACCCAAGAGCTACATCTCAGACTCCACAGGCCACAGTTAGGGGGTTAAATGTTAAAGTACATGAAAGTACAATTTGAAAAAAAATGAATATGTATGTCTTGTTTGTAAGGGTTTCCGGGACAATGCTGCTTCTCTCTGAAAAGAACATAGCTGCACAGTTTAGGTTTACATAGTTGCATCTGAGCAAACTACAAGATGTTTGGAACAATGTCCTTTGGCCAGACGAGACCAAAGTGGCAATGTTTGGCTATGATGAACAGCGTCACCTTTGGAGACCACCGAACAGCACATCAGCACAAACAACTCATACCAACTGTCAAGCGCTGTGATGGAGGGGTGATGGTATGGGCTTGTGGATGTTTTGCAGCCACAGGACCTGGGTACCTTGCAGTCACTGAGTCAACCATGAACTTCTCTGTATACCAAAATGCTATCGAGTCAATTGAGAGGCCCAATCCATGAGCTAAAGCTTGGACATTCATCAGGACAATGATCCCAAGCACAGCAACAAATCTACAACAGAACGTCTGCATCATTGCAACACTTTGATTCTTTTCTTTTTCAGTCAAAGTCCAGACCGCAACCTGATTGTAATGCTGTGGCGAGACCTTAAGAGAGCTGTGCATAAATGAATGCCTGCAAACCTTAATGAACTGAAGCAACTGTTGTCAAAAAAAGAGTGGGCCTAAAATTATTCCACAACAACATGAGAGAAAAATCATACAGGAAATGATTACTTGAAGTTACTGTTGACAAAGGTGAACTATGGAGCTAAATTGGGGCCATAAAGTTTGTTTGAAAAAAATTATTTTGAACCTGAAAAAAAAATTTAAACAGGAAAAAAAAGTTTTGCAACTAAAAAAAAAAAAAAACATGTTTAACTAAAAAAAAAAAATTAAAAACTACTTTTCAGATTCAAGTTTTTTTTTTTTTTTTTGCACTTTCATTTTTTTTCTTCGCAGTTTCAAATTTCTTTTGAGTTCAAACTTTTGGCCCCCCTTTTGGCGTGGGGGGCGGAGCCTCAGATGACGGGGGTGTGGAATCATGACTGACAGCACAACACAGTGGCTGAACAACATAGTCCCAGTTGTTGCATTCAGGGACCGTGGGAACTGGAAATGTCTTTAACGCATCTTCGATATTCTATATGTATGTGATTGGTTTTGAAAGTTAACATGCTTCACCGATACAAGCAGCTTATATGAATACACGACTCGAATCTCAGAGGAAAAAAATATGATCTTGACAGATTTGCACAGCATTTTAAGTCCGTGTTGGAGATTTCCCATACTCTCAAAGTAAAGCAGAAGCCTCGTCTTCATCTGTGGCGCTAGCAGTGATCAGGTAATAAAAAGAGATGGAGCGAAAACAGACACATTCACTGTTGATACCTGAGCAGTTTACAGAAACAGCATGACATGGACCGTGTCACTGCGACACGTTGGCTAGTCCGCCATATTGGAAGTGGCAAGTCAGCCTTAAATCAATGAAACTACATGCAAAGGGAGTGGATTTTATGAATAAAAAAAACCTTGAATCTGAAAAGTAGTTTTGAATTTTTTTTTTTTTTTAGCTTCACATCTTTTTTTTTTCAGTTGCAAAACTTTTTATTTTCTAACTATTTTTTTCAGTTGCAAAACTTTTTTTTTTTTTTCCTGTTTAAATTTTTTTTTTCGGGTTCAAAATAATTTTTCAGTTTCAAAAATTTTTTTTTTCCAAACAAACTTTTTGGCCCCAATTTAGCTCCATAGTGATCCTACAAACTACTGAATCACGGGGAGCACTTAGGTTTTCACACACTGCTTCTGCATTTTGGCTTCATTTTTGTTAAATAACGACGATAAGGTGTAATATGTTTCTGTTCAAATGAGATTATATTTAAATAATTTAATTAAATCATTAATTTCTTTTGTAAGGGAGTAAGGAAATTAGCTTGCATTGCTTCAAAGTCTTGACTGGGTACCAGCGTTACATCTTGAACACAGAAGCCATTCTGGCTACCTCTGTTTGTCTGCACGCATCACAGAGCCACGCTTCAGTGGCTGAGAGCGCCTGACTGAGCGCCACACACATGAATGCGAGCTTGAAGCCATTTATAATTCTTAACCTGTTTGATGTGTAAGGCGCTCACCACCAACGGTGTTTGTGAAAATGTGGGGGAACACAAGTATCGGTAGCTCCTAAAAATAAAGTGACTATTTTTTGTGTTTATACGCTCACCCTCTGGGTCCCTCGGGGATGGCGCTGACCTTGCGGGAGGCGTCTATCACGGTTGTCCCTGGCTCCAGCAGTAGCTCATGGAAGGGAGCCTCCCTGAAGAGTTCCTTAAGTTCCTCATCACTCATTTCCTCCAAGGCTTGCACACTGCTGTTATAAAGGGCATTGGTACATCTGCAACAACAACGTTAAATATGATCATTCTGCTCGGCACACCCATTTTCACTGTTATAGCTTACAGCTGAAAAGAGCTCCGGATGAATAAAACACGTATAAGCCTTCAAGAAGATATTAATAACATGCCTGATGTATAGTAATAAATGCACACAGAACCCATTCTTACCTCTTTGCACTCTCAAGGCCCTCCTTTCCATGCACCAGTTTTGTCACTTCAGCAGCGAGTCTTTTATGCGCGAGGCGTTTACTCGGATCTTCTCTCTGTTGCTCCATTAGCTTCTCTACCTCTGCCAGAGGGAGAAAGGTGAACAACTTGAGGTACCTGCAAAAAAAGTCCACACAGTACACCACAGCTCACAACTCTGCACAGAATATTTACTTTTACTGGATAAAAACAGGAGCACAATGAGATATTTTTGGGATATTGCACTTTTCTCACAACTCTACAAACCATATGAAACATGATCGGCCTTCATCTCCACGTACCCTTCCACGCTGGCATCAGGCTGCCTGAGGAAGAACTGGTAGAGTTCAAAGGGTGATGTCTTGTCTCTGTTGAGCCACACTGCATTGCCTGCCGTTTTCCCCAGCTTGTCCCCGACAGTGCTGGTAACTAACGGGATGGTCAGGCCGTACACCTCCTCGCCACTCACTCTGCAGAGATATCGAGTTTGCAGTGTTACGAGGCAGGTGTGGGTGCAGCACGGCAATCACGACCAACAATCTGGTTATTGCTTTGAAAAAAGTATGTTGTTCAAATAAAAATAGTGCAACAGGTCTCAGCCTTCAAGGTAAATCCAGAGGGTATGTATTTGTTTCAGGTGGTAGATAGTGGTCATGAACGTGTGATGAAAAACGGAGATTACACTGATACACACTTGACTGCATCCTAAAAGGTTAGATTTAGATGCTGGAGGGCTGTAACTATCGATTATTTTAGTAATCGAGTATGCTGTCGATTATTCCACAGATTAATTGAGTAATCGGTTAAGAAATACTTTTGTCTTATTAATAAGCAATAGTAAATCTTTAAAAGAGAGAAAAAAACAGGTCTTTTAAAATCAAAACCAATGTTTTAATAGTTTAACTGCAAAAGATTTCTGACAAAATAACTAAACCATTCACTGTGTTTATGTGCCATATTAAAATCTGTTTTATTTGAGGAAAAAGTTTTCTTAAATTCAAAAATAAATAAGGCATACATGCAACCTAAACTAAAGCATAAAATAAAATAGTCCTTTCTCTGTCTTCTGATGGTGTACATCAGGGAACGTGAACCCAAGAACCGCGGGCCACATCCGGCCCGCCAGAACTTTCCATCCGGCCCCCGGAATTGTACTCCGAGAGGTACTATATGTCAATCAATCGTCATAACCCGTTAAACTTCGTCTCCGACTAGTCTAAATTATCAAACGCTTCCAAGCGCGATTTCCCATTGCCCTTAAATGCCTCCATGTCCCTAGAACCAATCAGAATGCAAGATCGGACCATGTGACTTCAAGTGTTTTCTGGCTGCACTGAGCAGCTGGCTTTAGTTGGCTGTGATCAGATTGTAAACACAGCTGAAGGTGTGTCTAACCTTGTTTTTTTTTGTAGAAAAATGTTCAGCGATCAAACTTCTCTAACTAAAGGAAGTAAAAGTCATAACGAGATTGCTGTTCATGAACCCGCGGAAGGATCGTTACTGGCTGCCGAGCGTACTCCCCGGCTTGTGCGGAGCTCCGTCCCCTTTGCTGTGAGGTGTTTCACACGCTCTGCTTGCGGGGACCGGACGGGTAGGCGGCTCGGCTAGTATCTACTATTCTGTTATTGTGCTGTTAAATGTGCGGACATTTTCTGCCATTGCGGTTTTACTGTGTGAATCTATGTTGAAATCTTTTCTTTTTTTTTTAATCATAGTCTGATATTCGCACATATGCCTTTATTCACATTAGTCAGAGGACGGACTGAAGATTTTGCTGGTTTTGCCTGAAAACAAAATATTTATTAAAAAGTAGGTAAATTACTATATTTACATTTGTGAAAAAGGGCACCTCACCATTGCCTGTGAAATGAAATTACTAAAATTTACTGTAGGATCCAGAGTTTTTTTTTTAAAAAAAAAAGAAAAGTGTTTCTATATTGATTAAAAAAAAAAACAACAAAAACGCCTTCTGAAAAGTAGATTATAATGACAACAACTGCGCACAATTGCGTTGCCAGTATAAAAACCGACAACACAAGTACAAGACTTGCACATCATATTATTAAAAATAGTATAAATCTGAAAGGAAAAATTATATATCAAATAATAGTATATCCCATAGGATACAATATTAATTTTATTTTACTTTATGAGAGCATCTGGCCCTCACACTGTATGCCAAGAAAAATCCCGGCCCTTGGACAAATATTATTAATTCAGTATCCAGCCCCACAGTACAGGGTCAGTGGTGCCGAGTTTTATTAGCTCCATGTATATTTTTACTGGCCGGCACTTTTATTTTTGTATTTTAAAACAATGGCTGAGAGTCCCACGCCTCTGGAAATAGTGAAGGCAGCCCTCCATCCTTTGCTCTATTTCAGGTTGACCACAGTAAGGCCTGGAGCAAAGGTGAAAATCAAACAATCCTGAATAAGAGCACTGACACAGAGTCAGGTGTGGTTCACTGATTGACCTTTTGATATCATATTCTATCAGTGAACCGCATTCTAGAAAAATGTGTGTACACACACACACACACACACACACACACACACACACACACACACACATTATTTTACCCCTTTTTCAAAAATTACAACCACAGTGAGTTCATTCATAGCATGCAGGGTCAAGTTCAAATCAATAGGGGTGATCATTTCAATTCAGTTATTAATTCTCATTTTTAAAGTGTTTACCATCGCCCTGTATTGTCACAAAGTGCTTTGAGCAGCTGGTCCTGACAACTCAAATCCCGTCTTCCCTCCACCCTGGACCCACACCAACTTGCCTACTGCAAGAACAGGAGCACAGAAGAGGCAGTCTCATTACGCTGCACTTTGTCCTCACACTTGGACAAGCAAGACATTGAAAGTCCTCTGATCTATGTACCCAGAGGGGAAAAAAAAAAAAAGACTACACCTGCAATGAGCCGTTGCTGATAGAAATGAACTAACATCATCGTTGTAAAAGTCTAAAGTGGCTACCAACAATGACAGGGGTTATGTAATCCATATTTTGAATGTATGTTCATTAAATTATCTTTTTAACGTTGTCTGGAGCAGCTCTCTCTCACACACACACGCGCGCACGCACGCACTTTGGATAGATATTTACTTGTGAATATACTCATGGCCAGACATCAAATTTCCCAGCTGGTCGGTGCCTCCAAGCTGAATCTTGCAGCCGTATACTTGGTTCAGGTGGTAGAAGTCATAAGCTTGGAACACCTGGTAGGTGAACTCTGTCAGGCTCATACCCTCTGCGCTCTTCAGCCTGGACTGCACGCTGTGGCGGCTGAGCATGGTGCCCATCCTAAAGTGTCTTCCAGCCTCCGACAGAAACCCCACCACGTCCCGGTTCTTATACCAGCTTAGGTTATTCAGAACAGTCACGGTTCCCAGCGGCCTGGAGCTGTCGTGAAAGTGCAGCTCGTGGTTAGTGAAGATCCTGTGAACACTCTCCCGGATGCTGTGGGTGTTCGCCTCGGCGACGTCCGCGGAAAGACGCTCCCGCTCGCTCGACTTCCCGCTCGGATCTCCGATTTGTGCCGTGGCTCCTCCGAGCACAGCGATGACATGGTGTCCGACGCTTCGGAAGTGCAGCAGGCCGATGACAGCGAGCAAATTACCCACGTGGAGACTGTCGGCTGTGGGGTCAAACCCGCAGTATACAGTCTGAGCACCGGACTGGAGCAGCCGAGCGAGCTGGTCCTGCGCTGCGTTTTCTGGGAATGAGTCTTTTAAAATGCCACGTTTATGCAGAGAGAGAAGCAGCCCGCTGTGTGCAGAAGAAGAACAATGAAATTTAGACTTGAGTGTGAGGCAAATATTTACTCGCCCAAGAAGACTACAACAGCCACGCCGCGATGCGTAACGGCAGATACTCGCAATGGACGCAGCCATGTTGGACAATGTGACAAGAACTCGGAGGAGGAGTTAAGGAGAAGCCCGGGTAGTTTGGCAGGAGTAGAGCGCCCTCTAGCGCAGTGGTTCTCGTTGAAGTGTTTGCAGATGTTTCCGAGCACTGCTTACGCCACTCGATAAACCTCCAGCTTTACAAAAACAGTGTTGAAGGCTATGTTGACACTATAGGCCCCACCGCAGGCTCTCTCAGCATGGGGATTGTGTGCACTGTCATCTATCATAAACGATTTAAACAGGGTTAGAAAGAAAATAGCATTTTATATGCGAATGTGGAGGCCTTCTAAGCCTTAAGATTTAAATTCCACATGATACTTGCTATTCTATATGAATACACACCCGTGGTGACACATGGTGTCTATTCCTAAACATGGCTCACTCAAAATAATAGAATAAGACATTTTAGTAAAATTGTCTACAGATTTTTTTTGTCTGTGCACATCTAAGTATGGTGACGATGCATCTGAACTAGAAAGCCAGCTTTGGTGTAAAATTATAATAAGGTAAGAATAGAAAAGGATATAGCACTTAATATCAGTACTAACTAGCACAAAACCATATTCACTTATAACATTACAGTACAAAGGCTCTTGTAACGAGCCTTTGTACATAAAGAACAAAAAAGATAACTGTCTGCCATTCTGTCTTAGAGGGAATTTTTTTCAGTTATCCAGTTAAGGAGAAGACATTTTCTTAGTCAGTATTTCAGTAATAGCTGGGTCAGTTATTCCTAGTAATAAAAATAAAGGATTGTTGTTTTATTTAATTGACAGAATTTTGTTCAGTTCCCCACCAATGATCTGCCAGAATTGCTTAACTTTAATGCGTGACCAGAAGCAGTGTGTAAGAGTGTCTATCGCAGTTTTACATTTTAAACACTGTGAGGATAAGGTAGGTGAGCTCTGTGAAGAATCATAAGCTGAGTCACTTTGACGCTGTTGCAAACACTTAAAGTTTTCACATTCCTCCAGGCATCAATCCAGTCATTATCTGTTATATTACAGTCAAGTTCTCTTTCCCACAGATCTTTCAAATAAGATGTTTTACCTGCACTGTGATATTTAAGAGCATTGTAGAATATGCTTATAGAAGTCGCTGGCTTGGTCAAAAAAAGTTGTCTTTCTGTTTCTGATATATCCTCACAGACCAGCAGTGTAGTGTTTCTCCTGATAAAGTCTCTAACCTGTAGGTACTGGAAAAAAATCCTTGTTTGAGATATTATATTTTTCAATTAAATGATTGAATGACATCAGAGTAGAATTTTCCATCAAGTCCTATAATTTGAGTATTCCTTTGCCAGTCCAGGTTTTATAGTTATTATCCATTATGAAATCTGGATTATTACAAATTGGAGTAAAAACCAAGGTTGTTTGCGACCTACCTTTTAATTTTCTAATTGTATACCACCCCGTATCTGTGGCTATAGTAATTGGGTTGTTACAGACCAATTTAAGGGATTTTGCTTTCTTTAGAAAAAGTAAAGATGTTAATGGAAAGTCAGACACAGAGCTCTCTATGTCAATCCAGAGTGAAGTAGATTTATTGCACACCCAATCAGCGATGACACGGATGACACTGAGTTGGTATTTTCGGATATCTGAGAGGTCAAGGCCCCCCTCTGAAGAGCAACATAATATGACCATTTTGAGATGTACCTTTCTTTTTGAGCATATAAAGGGTCTAAACCAACCATTTAGTTGTTTTAAGGCCTTACTTGACAATACTACTGGGACCGTTTGTATTGGGTAGAGTAGTCTGGAAGAATGTTCATTTTTAAAAAACAATTCGTCCTATCCTGGATAAAGGAAGGGTATTCAATCTGTCTAAGTCTAACCGGATGCATTCAAACACGGGGGAGAAATTGACTTTATACCTTTGGTCAAAATTGGGTGTAATTTTTATTCCTAGATAGACAAAACCCTCTAATGACCATTAAAATGGAAAGGGGCACGTAGGTACATTTTTTAGCTTGCCTAAAGGCATAGCTTTGGATTTACTAAAGTTTATTTTGTAACTGGAAAACTGGCTGAACCAATCAGCTGTCTCAATTAGACAGGAAACAGAGACCTCAAGCTTAGTCATTACAATTAGGAGTCATCAGCATAGAGAGTGATCTTATGCTCTCTGTTTGCAATCTTGAGGCTGTTTATATCTTTATTAGACCCAATAGCCTCTGCAAGGGGCTCTATCGCAAGAGCAAAGAGCAGTGGTGACAGAGGACAGCCCTGTTTTGTACCCCTTGAGACACTAAAGTAGGAAGACCGCAATCCATTTGTGCACACAGCTGAGAGACCATTTTCATACAGGAGTTTTACCCAATTTGTGAAATTTCCCCTCTGCACAGCGTATAGAACAAATATAATTGCACACAGTCAAATGCCTTCTGTGTGTCCAGAGAAAGCACAAGACCACTTAAAGATTTCTGCTGAAAAAACTGGATGGTGATTAGCAGCCGATGCATATCATTATATAAATTACGGCCTTTACTAAATCCAGTTTGGTCTTCGTTATTAAGGAAGGGCAACAAACCTTCTAAACGCGCAGCTAAAATCTTGGACAGGATCTTTAGGTCCACATTCAAAAGCGAGATGGGTCCATAAGAAACACAGTCCTCAGGGGCCTTACCTTTGTATTTAAATTCTTATGTATTTAAATGGTTATCACCCTTACTGTAATGTGCATAACAAAGTCATAATTTTACAGACCCAGTGACACGCACGCATGCAAGCAAACGCTACTAAAAACACAACCGGAGGTGTTAAGTTACCCACTGAAATTCAAATTAACAATACGCAGTGGATTTTAAAGTCATTTTATTTTGAAATCCATTCAATGTCAATTTGTTTCATTGTTTAAGTGACTAAATATACATTCAAACATTTACAGTATTGTTATCAAGCCACAGTACACATTAACAACACATCCAAAGAGAGTCTCTGTTGTCTCTTTGCATGACACTAGAGCCACAGAAACAAGCTTAATCCAGGAAAAAATTTAATCTAAATCTAAGTCCTATGACTACTGCCCCACATAACATTTTTTTTTCCTGTCAGTTCTGAAAAATAAAAACAAAAGGTAATCCTAATGAATCAATATTGTTGGTGTATGTGTACTGTAAGGCAGAGCACTGTCTACTCACTCCAGAGTGAACGAGTGAGGGAAAACAGTACTGTTCTATATCCTGAGCTAGTTCAACAAAGGAAGACTAAGATTCCCTGATACAAGTGTAAAAAGTCCCTTGACAATTCAACACAAAACAGACATTCAGGGAAAGTTGACATCACAAATTTACACGACTTCACCCTGTTGTCGAAATACTGAGTTGCCTTGTTGTAAAGTTTCTAATGTTTTAAAGAGCCTGTTGTTTCGGAAAATAAATCCTTCACAGTTACAGTTCAAACGTGGAACCGTACTTTGCATATAATCTGCAGTGATGTAATTTTCCTGCCTGCGGGACCCTTTCGTGTCACAAACAGCTAAATCTAGTTGAAGATGCCGACAGTTTACACATGTGTGTGTTTTTAAAATCTTATTATTTTTTTTTAATCTCTGGTGTTTTGTGGCACACGCTAAGGCACACACAGGTTTGTGGTTATGTTTCCAAGCGTATCTGGGATGAGCACGTCCCAGGAATCCGCAAGGTGTGAAACTGAGCTGCGCTGAAGTGGGACTGACATTCTGTGATCAGATGTAAGGAGAGGCAGTTTGAAGATCAGTAATCTACTCATGGCATAAGAAATGCTTGGTGAGTTAGTGCAATATAGCAGCAAGTGAGAAAAGTCACAACAAAAAAAAAAAAAAAAAAAAAAAGCGTGACAAAAATCAGAATTATAAAACAATATGGTATTTTCATTACTGCATCATATTTACTGTTATAGCCTGTGATGTGGGACTGCATTCAGTTTCTCTATAAACCAACAGAAATGTGTTGTGTCAAACAAAAACAAAACAAGGTTGTTTAATATGAGGAAGCAACTATGGAGCATTTTTGATAGTAATAATGAAAATCTGTGCATATATTACCCCCACTGTTTTCTTATGTACAACCTGAGAAAAGGGTTTTAAAAGATGGGATAAGTATTCACATTTACCTTCACATTTAATTTGAAAATGTACTTTTTAAAAAAAATTATAATCAAAGGTCTTGGAGATCACGTTTTTAACTATTTACTCAAAAGTTAAAAGCTAGTGCAGGCCCTGCACAGCCCACATGTGCTTTCAGTTCAAAACTCAAGTGCTTAATTTAACAGATTAAGTTAAAATTAATTGAATACACATTATGGTCTTGATGATTCTCCATTAAAAAAAAAAAAAATGGCAATTAACCTTAAGGAATGTCCCCAGTGGGATTCAGATCTATAGATATGCAGATTACTAGTTGCCCTGTTACACCTTAAGTCTATTTACAACACACTCTTCTTTACCTGTGCCATTTCAAAATAAACAAATGTCAGATTTAGTTATACATATATACTTTAGTATAAAAAAATATGATTCAATTCAACGAGAAGCATGATGCATTTAAGCAAAAAGAACATACAGTACCCAACTTAGAATACAAAAATCAATCAATCATCATCAGTACCTCATGTACTGCGAGAGTTAAAAGCCGGGGCAATGTGAAAACTTCAGCTTCGTAAAGTACCCTCTGCTTTAGATTTCCTGCTGTGTTAGAAACACAAGGCGGATTTCTCAATTAAATTGTAATCATTTGATTTCGGGATATTTTGGTTGAACAGGCAGATGAGGAATAACTCTCTCTCACAGATTCAAATACGTATTCTCCAAACGATCAGACATGCGAGTTTTCAACAGTTGCTCATCAACATTCCCTTAATGCAGGCCCTCCCATGTGTATCATATTTTATTCATATATATATATATATATAATATATATATATTTTAAAGGCAGTACAACAGCAAAATGCAGGAGTGGCATTTTCACATGCAAATGTATCAATTTAGTTAGCAAAAATATCGAAATGATACCAAATGCAGATATATTTGATCTTTAAATGTAACCACAGAGAATAATTTTGTGTGTGTGTGTGCGTGTGTGTGTGTGTGTATGTGGGGGGGTTACTACAGACTCAGCTTTTACCTGTATGCTTCAGATCGACAGTTTTCTACAACTGGCCAAGTGATTTCACAGAAACTACCAGTAAGAAAACAAACAAAAGCAAAACTATTTGTTTCGTCTATGAGGCCATATCACTGTGGTTTTCATTCCATTTCCATCATATAAAAAAAGTGCGCATAACACTGTTAAATCTTAACAGCATGCGTTATGAGGACCAAACAGTCAGTAAATTGCATCAGTATGTGATTAACTGAGAGAAATACTCACTGAGTGAATTCATGTCTAGCTTCAGTTCAAGTTGTAATGCGATTAATAACAGTGTTAGCCCTTAAATACCAGAACACACAACCGGATGGAGTGCCACACATCTGCGCACGTGTGGTTTTTTTTTTTCCTCCTCTGAAAAAAGGTCCACTATCATAGTGTCACATTAACATATCACAGGCATGCTGTGCTGCAGTTGTGCATTGTGGTGCACGTACACAGTGAATTAGAGCTTGGGGTCATTTCAGTCCAAAACTGTTACATGTAAAATTAGTGCTCCCTGTGCAGTTTGAGGAGAAGTTAAGTAATAAGTCACAATTTCTTGTTAAGAATCTAGAAAAATAATAATGGCAATTTGAACTGTCATTACAAAGTATGGCTTAGGGGATATACAGTATAAATAAATGGTTGTGTTCAGGAGACAGGCTGGTGCTTTGATAACCATCACCATCTTTTATGATTTTAGCCAATTGATGAGAAGCTGCCTTGATTTAAACTGTGTGATATCTGTTGCTGAAGTCATTTGGGTGTATGGCTCTTTGCTGCATAAAAATCTATATAAACATGCTGTTGGAGTGGCAATTATCAAGTTTTCTTTTGTTCTTCACATTAAAACTCACTGAGGGGATAACCAAAGCGGTCACCTCACGGACGTAAAAGTGAACATTTAGAGTTTGGTCAGAGATTGCATTCAGTGGTGTCTAGGCAGGGGTCAATCAGTTGCACAACACATCTTAGCATACACATTTTTTTCCTGCCTGATAAAGTTCACACGTTGGAGTGGAGAGCACTGTTTCAAACCAAAACAACCATCAGCCTTTTTCATGGCCTTTAGGTTCTCTTGAACTGGACAGATGCCAAAGCTAACCCTTTGGGGTGGGTGGTTAAGAGCTTCAACTCCAATATGTGGAGGTCTCCCCCTCTTTTCGTGTCCCCCGATAAAAAGGAGATGCTTCTTGTTTTCCTTTCTTGGTTATTCCTCCGCAATCCTCAGTACATGTCTCTGTAGATCTCCTGCAGGAGTGGGTGCAGTGAGGTTTCCTCTGTCTTTTTGATCTCCTGCACAAGCTGTGCATGCTCAGTGACCAACTGCCTTAGGTCAGCTAGTTTCTGCAGCAGCTTGGGAAAGAGGAACATGTCATCAGGGTGATTGGCCAGCAGATGGAGCTGTAGGACCTGTACGATGCTCTCCTGCATTGCCTCAATGTGCGCCACATTCACCAGGCCCGGTCGGTCTAATCAAAATGGAGATAAGACAAAAAGTTGACTGAGATGCCATAATAATTATCATCATCATCTCTTGTACGGCAAAAAGGTATTATGGAATATTTTAAAATGCATGCATTTTTACATAAAGAATGAAAAACAATGATTTTCTTTGCATCCTCACCGCCACAGCAAATGATAGCAGCCACAAAGAGAGCCAGATCACTGTCGTCCAACTCCAGTGCATTAAACTTCATGGCAAACTGGAACTTTGGCTCCATCATATCACTGAACGGTCGCCGCAGGCTCTTGAGGAATTCCCGGGTGATGAAGCCCGAGCCATATGCTACAAGAAGCCCATCCTTGTTCATACTGGAAGCAAGCATGGCGAACAGGGCTTCGTGCACTCCATATTTCAAAAGAGTCACCTGATCATTGAGGTCCAGACTCGAGAAGCCGGGGACGGACTTCGCAAACTCAGTGAGCTCTGTGACGGTTTCCACTGATGTGCACTGGCAGCAATGGAAAATCCGAACTTCTGCCTCCTTGTCCTTCACCGCTCCCACAGAGCCAACCATTTTAGCCACCAGTGTCTGCTCTGCCAGCTGGAGGGTCTCCATGTCATGAATGACAAAAGGCTGCAGAGAGCGGAGGAAAACACATTACTGTAAACTAAAAGCATAATGCTGAGTCAAGAATGTGTTCCAGCTGAAATGCAACACAAGGCTGCGCAGTGTAAACTGTGATTTTGGCCTGCGAACAAAAGATGAAACCTGACCAGGCTGACTCAGCAGACCTGTCTACATGTATAACTGGCTGAGTGGAGTGTTTACAGATAATAAGCTTCACTGAGAGGAAAGGCCCTTATTGATACCTGAATGTTTCCACAACGACACACGTACTGTCCTTGATTCTCCTGCTATACGCACTGATCGGCCACATCATTAAAGCCACTGATCGTCTTGTCACAGTGTTGGAATTAATGTGGAAGTTCCTTTAACACTGAAAACCCACTTAAACTTGCTTGCTGATGCACACGCACAAATTACACTAATTCCACTCCGATTGAATGTCTGGTGGGTGATCAAAAACAAATAAATAAATAAAAATTTAAAACCCAGTGATTAAATGACTGAATGAACAAGCCCAATAAACGGAGACGTGCAGCCCAGTGGATCCACTGCCAATGTTCTGGTGCCAGAAACTGCTGGGCACCCACAGAGGTCCTGCGTCCACACTCTGAGTCAGAATTCAGTTATATTTATAATAGAGCCATTTCACAATAATGACAAGTTTCTTAACAATAAAAGGATCTGTATAGAAAACAAATATCAGCATTGTGGGTAGCTAATGGCTGTTTTAGTTATGTCACTGTTCCCAGAGGACAAGTTACAACATTTCGATGAACCACCTGCTGCTGCACATCATATCGGAGCTCTGACTCCTGAATGCTGCTCTAATTGTAGGCTAGAGTAACAAGGGAAGGTATGTGCAACGTGACGCTGAGGTGTTTAATTTTGTACTTCTACGTCATGCTGTTATGCCTTTATTTACTTTGCTTATTTTTGAGCACACTGTCTTTGTGAACCATGCTAAGATTTACCATTAAAGAGTAACTAACTAACTAACTCAATCAATCAATCAATCAATCAATCAATCAATCAATCAATCAATCAATCACAGCTCAAGACTTTAAAGCATGCTGAATATTTTTTTTTCTAATTTAGCAGAAGGGAATGCAATTTGCAAAAAAGAAATGGTTTATGTCATATTTACTGTGCATCACTTAAGACTTACATGTCTAATAACAATAATTTTACTAATAAAATGGGTCACTTTCACATGTTTTTTCCCCAGTGTAACACAATTAAGTATGAACATGTAAATATGATGCATAAAAAAAAATTACCATTGCAGGCACCGGGAAATTTACACACACACACACACACACACACACACACACACACACACGCACACACACACACACACACACACACACACACACACACACACACACACACACACCACTGCTGGAGCCCAAGCAAGAATTACAACATGACTTTTATGGAAAGTTAAAAGTTGTGTTAAAGTGCTGTGATAGTAAAGATGGATCAAACAACATCCACCCACTGAGTACTTTCTCCCCGATCTGCTTATTCATTAGAAGCTTTGATCTTCAGAAGCAGTGGATAAGATCTGTGCCTGAACTTGGACGTGCACTTGGACTGATTTGTCCCTCTTGACCTACTTTACACCTACAAATCCATCCATGGAATTCACAAGCTCTCTGGGCTGCGGTCCATGATTCCCCCCTCCCCATGCTTTTTTTTTTTTTTTTAATTCAGAGAATGAAGCATAGCAGAGGGGGAATGCTTTTAGGCTGAATGGGAATTGTTGATGAAAAGAACACACACACTAAGGGAAACGGGCAGTGAAAGGGTAAGTAACAGGCTCATACACTGGCTCTTTATATGGTTACTGTGCAAAAAAATTTCCCTGCCCATCTTGTGTGTTGGATTGCACTACTCGTTGAGCAACTTATTTTGTCACTGGCTGGCTGCATCTAATCTCAAAGGGAGTGATTTCCAGGTCATATTGAGACATGAATTTGATTTGAAAATTCTTTATGCGCTCAGAATGAAACAAAAAAAAAAAAAAAAAAAATCACTCCAGCTGGGAAATCGTTAATTAGAAGTTACAAAATCGCATGGCCTCGCACTATGAGGAAAGAACCCATGAACATATGCAACACCTTTTCACTCACCAACCTACTACTCTACTCACTAATCAACGTACAGGAGTGCTGGTCTTGCCCGTGAGAATGGTTCGAGCCTTGGCCTTGTTCATGTTGAAGTTCTTCACGTAAGCCTCATAAATATGCTTGGCCAGGGTCTTCTGGTCAGCTAGCTGGGGGTTTTCTACCTCCCTGTCCACCGTCACCATCTCCGCCTTCAGTTTTAGCTTCTCTGACTGGGGCATCCGACCAAACCGGATGGCTGTGGACAGCAGACAGGAAGACAGAGATCACTCTGTGGTGATATAAAACTGTGAAGTCAGATCAAATTTACAGTGTCAGATATTAAAGAAACTATAATTAATTCTAATGTGATGTAAATACTAGATTAGACATTGGAAAATTCTACAAGCACCTTATTAAATAAAACAATTTCAAGTCAACTTAAACATCTGGCAACAAAGCACAATATGAATTTAGTGGAATGGAAAAGTCAAAATTGTCTTTATAGCTGAACATCCTACAACAGAACACATCCCATGGTAAAAAAAACACACAGCAACAAAACCATAAACTTAACAGATTTCAAATGGTCAACTCAGTCAAAGATGTAATATAACCTGTATCTGCCAGTCTCAATACCAGCATAAATTAACTGGCTTACAGCTGGACCAAAGTACAAAAGTCAAAGTAGAAAGCGGCTCGTTTCATAAAGATCATTTAGTTCCTCTGGATTTTACAAAAACATCTAGATATGCCAGGACACTTAAAATAAATCTACAGCAAACAAAAGACTATAAAAGGTCGGGAAAAACACGGAGCAGTTCACCATAGAAAGTTCTGTCAAAGACTATTTTTGCTCCGATATGTAACGAGTTTCAGTGCATCTGTACCAAACGAAGCACAGTGCAAGAGTGAAAAAAAAAAGATCGTAAACCATGTCTGTTTACCATCAAAAGGCAAGTGGGCTTTCCTCTTTAATGCATTACAGTAATAACATAAGTTGGTACACATAACAAAGTGGGCAACATTTGTTTGAATGTTCTCCAACAATATACAAGTGTTATTTCCCTATGAGAGGATGCTGGCATCTCTCAGACTGTCTGATCCCATTTGACTAATGAGATTAGAGGTGAACTATTTTCAACCCCACCTCAGCAGTTTAAGTGTGCACAAGCTGTTTTACTCTCTCTCTCTCTCTCACACACACACACACACACATACACACACGTGTATAAACACATGCACACCCAGCTATGTAAGTGAGAAGACTAGCTATACCAACTGCCTGCTTTCATGAGACCATGAAAGCATTAAAAAAAAAAAAAAAAAAAGTTCTGATATTCTGTTGTTGGTGGTCTATTACAAAATAAATCCAAGCATACTGATACAGGCCTGTGCAAGGATGAGATTTTGAGGTGGCAGACAGCACAAGGGCCCATTAGATTACTGCTCACAATGTGGACGGATCATCTGAAGCCGGTAAAGCTCCACAGTGGGCACCTGGCCAGGAGCCAAATCTAATTAAGATGTGGGGAAGTGTCTGATGCTAAGCTTAGTGCAAGTCCAATTCCTAAGAGACAGTATGAGGGGATAAGTGTGGGTAGGGGTCAGTCTATCAGTCTGTTGAGTCGTCTGTGTCTTGTCAGCAAATGAGATATGAGGTATCAAGTTGCTGGATTTAAGAAAACTTTCAGTCACTTGTGATAATAAAGAGCGTTTGCACTGTTACAATGGCAAGAAAGAATGTTGCCAAGATTCAAATGCAAGTATAACTCATGGCTTGTTCATGGAAACTTCATTTTAATGCACAGTCTGCACCGTTCTGTTGATGCCTGAAGGTTTTAATGCTAAATTTAAGAGTTAAACTGCAAACCCTTTTGGTGAGGAACATCCAGCGTGGTTACTGTGAATTAGGGATCGATACAAACAGACATACAAAGAAAAAGCTGCCCTGTGTTATCAACAGACTTCAAAAGATCAGGTTGCAGTGGGCTCAAATACCCTCAGTCCCTCTCTGCAGTTACATTTCGCTCAATGAACTCAATACATATACCGTATTTTTCGGACTATAAGCCGCTACTTTTTTCCCACGTTTTGAACCATGCGGCTTATAGCCCGGTGCGGCGTTTCTGTGGATTTTTCTTTAACCACCAGGGGGCTCTTTAGCAGGATATGAATCATGGGACGTCAAAGTTGGAAATCAAAGAAGAAAGCGCCAACAAGTGCTAGCAGCAGGCACAAAAGAGATTTTTTTCAAACTCCCTCATCATGGAAACCACAAAAAGAACTTCCTATGATGCCGCTTTTAAGTTGAGGGCTATCGACCTGGCACTACAGGAGGGAAATAGAGCCGCTGCACGTAAGCTCGGCGTGAACGAATCAATGGTGAATTGACTTGTTATAACTCAAATTTGGGGTTGTCTGTCCCCCTCTGCTGAGTGCCGAGTAATTGTGGAAAACCGAGAGCGGCGGAGATACCAGCGGCTTATAGCCCGGTGCGGCTTATATATGTACGTTTCCAGTTTTTTCCAAAAAATTTGTAGGTGCGGCTTATAGTATGGTGCGCTCTATAGTCCGGAAAATACGGTATATACCATAAGAGGAAGTGCAACTGACAGACACACTACTGATGCTCTGTGATATCATCATCTTTATCAATATCAAAAATCCTGCTTATATCTCGACACAGAACGCTATATTCAGCCAGCATCTCCAGAGACAAATAAAACACTTTATATGCCCACAAGTTCACTACCACCAGCATGGGATACCTGCAAAGTGTGAACACACTTTGTGCGAACAGACCAATTGCACTGACCTTGTTTGACACCTTGGGCAGAAATACGCCAGTGCCTGAACAGTCACACAAACACGTACACTCACGTTTTTGATCAGCACAATGACCCAGGGTCAGCATGGCATACTTTTCTTGTCTTTTACAGATTATTGCTGTAAAAGACAAGAGTTTTTTTTTTTCAGTGTCAAAATTACAGAAGATGAAGCAAGTTGAAGTATCAAAGGTGATTAATTAGTAAAAAAACAATTTCAGCTTCTTTAACTCCTAAAAATTTGCTCTCTTATGTTCTCTTTGCGCTACATGTGCACAAAACCTGACTATTAGTGAGCTCCAGGTACTTGCGAGGAAATCAAAGGATCAGGTGGACAGACCCACAAGGTCATGTGATTTCCCTTCCTGTTCACACATCTGCACTAGTGATGGGAAGACTCTTTTCAGAGAGCCGGCTCTTTAGGCTCGGCTCCCAAAGAAGAGCCGGCTCTTTCGGCTCCCATACGGCTCTTTACTTATCATTTGCAGCCTCATATTTTAGCCTAAATAAGCAAAAACTGAATGGTTTGTGTGCTGAGAAGCCCCTTTGCCTTTTCATACAGAACATCAAACAATGGACTAAGGACAGTATTTCGGTTCTTCAGGGATGTTTCGAATCTACTGATTGGGACAATTTGCTTAGTTCTTTTCATGACATTAATGAGCAAGTTGAAACTTTATCTTATATTTCTATCTGTGTAGATAGGATTATTCCCACAAAAACTATCACTATCTTTCCAAATAACAAGACCTGGGTCACCAAAGAGCTTAAGGTCATCCTGAGCAAAAAGAAAAGGATTTTTTATACTGGCTCCGAACATGGAAAAAAAAAAAAAAAAAAAAAAAAAGGTTAATAAAGAAGTTAAGCTAGCTATAAAAAATGCAAAACGCAACTATACAAACAAGACTGAGGAATATTTTTTAAAAAACAACCTTCGCTCAGAGTGGAAGGGACTCAAAAACATGGCTGCTGTAAACAATGCCTCCATCTAAAATACAATTCAGGTAGATGGATGCAATCCTGTATCCTTACCTCATGACTTCAATTGTTTTTACAGCAGATTTGAGAGGGATAATTCAGCTCAGTTAGAGAGGATCAAAGCCACACTTCATCCCAGAAACGGCGCTTTCAACTTCAGTTGTGCTGAGGTGATAAGAGCCTTTAAAAGGACCAAAGACACTAGCTTGCCTGGCCCTGACAATATCAGTGGGCTTAAGCACTGTGCTGAACAGCTTGCTGGTGTGTTTAAAAACTGTTCCAGTGCTCCCTTGAAAGCTGCTCAGTTCCACAATTATGGAAGCAGTCAACTCTCACTCCTATTCCTAAATGAGCTCAGCTAAGCTACTCAGTGATTTTAGACCGATAGCTTTAACCTGTTTGGTGATGAAGGCTATGGAGAGGATTATAAAGCGCCATATTTTGCTATTTTATTTTATTTTATTCTATTCTATTTTAGTTTAGTTATTTGTTCTTACTCATCCTTTTCATTTTTTCTCTGTACTGAGCTGCTGTAATGTGCAAATTTCCCCGTCGTGGGATCATTAAAGTTTTATCTTATCTTATATAATAGATGTCACCAACTCACTGATGGATCCTCTCCAGTTCGCTCACTGTAAGAATAGAGGTGTTGATGATGCCAAAGTATTTATTTTGGATACGATTCACAAACACACGGAACGGCCTAACACCATGGCTAGACTCCTGTTTGCTGATTTCTCATCAGCTTTTAATATTCTTCAACCCCACATCTTGGCTCACAAACTTCTGTCTTACTTCCACCTGGAGGATCAGCTCATCTTATGGATACTGGATTTTTTAACACTCAGACCTCAGAGAGTGCTGGTCAACAATACCTACTCTGAGTTAAGGTACACTTCGACTGGCTCCCCTCAGGGCTGCGTCCTCCCTCCGCTTCTCTTCATCTTATACACTGATGAGTGCAGATTGCGCCATCATAACTCCTTTTTAGTTTAAGCATGCTGATGACACAGTCCTTTTATCTCTGTTATCAGACATATCACAAAACCATGGTACAGCACTTCAGGAGTTTGTAGACTGGTGTCAGCAAAACTAAGGATATGGTAGTGATTTTCTCCAACAGGAAGTATGATCCAGCTTTAGTGGTTACTACAACTATCCATGGCATGCCTGTTGAAATAGTAGAGGAATATAAATACTTGGGCACCATCTTTGACTGTCATCTTAATTTTGCAGCTAATACTGAGAACATTATCTGAAAATGCCACCAGAGACTGTACCTCTTCAGAAAGCTTAACTCCTTTGGAGTAAGTGCAAAATCTATGAGGATGTTTTACTGCTCATTTATCAAAAGTATTATCACCTTCTCTATCACATGCTGGTTCCACTCTACCAGTCTCCAGTGTAGGAACTGCTTACATAGGATTATCACCACTTGTGGGAAAATAATTGGTCTGCCGCTCAGGAACTTGTCTCTGGTGTATGATCAGCTGGTATATAGATTAGCACATAGGATCATCCAGGACCCGTCTCAGGCCGATGGCTCCGGTGCCCGGCATGTAAAACTCAGAGAAGGAGAATGACTTTTATTCCCAAAGCTGTTCAGCTTTTGAACATGTAGTTCAGAGGGTTTTTTTTTTCCCAATCATGTTGTGTTTAAATTGGTTATAGCTCAAATACATTGTCCACCGAAACACCATTCTTTATTTTATCTGCATTTGTCCATATGAAACACTGCATTTACTTTATTTATTATACTAAATTAATCTGATGTGATATGTATATAGATATGTCACACTTGATAGGAACATGTATGTTATGATCGTAGTGTATTCTTCTTTTTATCTTATTTGTTGTAGGACTTATATTTATACTGCTGTTGCTCTGTGTGCTTTTAAATTGCCCCTTTTTTTTGTTTAACATTTTAAATAAACTTTCAATGGAACACAGGACAAACAATCACACTGACTTATTTTGCATTGTGTTGCAGTAGGATGGGTTACAGTTGCAGTTTTGGGGAGGGCAGTGGATGCCGCAGCAGTTGTTGCTGGTTTGGGACCAAACACCAGGGTCAGTAGACCAGTGGTTCTCAAATCCAGGCCTCGTGGCCCAGTGTCCTGCAGGTTTTAGATGTGTCTCTGCTTCAGCACACCTGAGTCAGATATAGAAGTCATTAGGAGGACTCTGGAGAACTTGACTGCATACTGAGGAGGTAATTCAGCCATTTCATTCAGGTGTGTGTGGATCAGGGACACATCTAAAACCTGCAGGACACTGGACCATGAGGCCTGGATTTGAGAACCACTGCAGTAGACGGAGATCTACCTTGCCTTCTCTCCTCCAACTGCACCAAGAGATGGACAGTTGTTATATGTTGGTGCAGGTTTGTGGTGGAACCCGCTCTCACTGTAATTTGCAATGATGGCACTCTGGCGCTGCTATTTCCAGTTTCCTTAAATTGCAGCTAAATGCTGCTTCTTTTAGGGGTATCACATTCATGTCTCCTGCTGTCTGTACCCGAACTACGCCCACACACGGTGGAACATGGGAACATCCATCTCCCCCTCTGCTTTGACATAATGGTATAATCTCATGTACCCCTGTGTGATTGGCTGCATGGTGTGCCCATCAGTTCTGCCCCCTGTCCTCAGGTTTGTGAGCAGAGCTAATGAGAAATTGGGGAGCCGGCTCTTCTGATTCACTACCAAACATCGGCTCTTAGAGCCGGCTCTTTTGCGAACGACACATCACTAATCTGCACCAAATGGGTCAAGCACTTTCAGGCAATACGACGCTAGCACTGCAAGAGTGTGTATTATATTAGGATTTGCAGGTTTAACTGGTATATTTTGGAATAAAGGAAGTTCAAATTATCCAGAAGTTACATACAAACATTTCCCTGAATTAGCTGTAAGTTAGCAAACTGCCTCTGAACACCCAGCTGTCTGATTGCTTATTTGTGCTAATTATGTGTGCACGGGCCTGTTCAATCTTTCTTGGCAGCTGCACAACTGTGCTACTCAGTTAAGTAGTCCGTGTTTAAAAGCAACAAGAACCATGGACGGGTGGATGTGTGCTCCTCAGCTTAAAGCAAGACTTGCCACGCTCTGCGCTGTGTAGGACTCACCATTGTGGGACATGCCCACTGACAGGCACTTCTGGAAGCGGCAGTATTGGCACTTGTTGCGGTTCTTTTTTTGGATTTTGCAGCGACGCTCACACTTGTCGTACTCCAGCTTCAGACGGATGGTCCGCCGAAAAAAACCCTGCAGGAAGGGGAAGGGGAACACAAGAAATGTAAGTACTGCTCACATGACGCAAACGCGTGCTTAGCTAAGAAAACTATGGGCCAGACTGCTCGGGCACAAAGTGAAGCATTCTTTGAGAAATTTAATAAAACCTGAAACAAAACAAAGTAAATTACATTTTAATAAAGTTAGATGTTTTGCAACCAGTTTCAGAAATACAACTATTAGCCAACTGTGTATTAAGAAATTAATAATCGGAAAAGCAGCTCTTTGTTCACAAAAGAATAACACCAGTTTCTCCCACGTTTACATAACCTTGAAAAAACTAAGATTTAACTTTAACAGATGGACCAAATTGCATACTTATAGCTTGTTGGAGGGTAGAAAATGCCCTGGGGAGTTGCTTAATAAAACATTTAGCCTTACTTAAGAGCAAAAAAATTTAAGATTTAAGCCAAAACTGTCACTCACTTTGCTAAAGTGCACACAGACGCCTGAAAGGCAAGAACATACAGAGACCTACATGTGAGTAAGCTGCTACAGCTGACTTTCACCCACTAACCCTGAGCCTGATACTGGCACACAGGTACATACACAAGAACGGTGACAGGAAAGAACTTCACATTGGGTCAAGTGGGCTTCAGGCCTGACGTTGCTATCCAGTGTCACACTGAATGTGTGTGCTGACATCATGAGAGTGACATTCCCATTACTGCTCGCTGACCGAACATCACAGGAAAAAACATGCAGATGAAAGGCTGTGTGTGTGTGTGTGTGTGTGTGTGTGTGTGTGTGTGTGTGTGTGTGTGTGTTGCAAGAATATTTTAAAATGACAACTATTGTTTGCCATAGTTAGAAAAACCCTGTGACAAGCTGGCGACCTGTGGGTGTGCTCTGCCTCTCGCCCAATAGCAGCAGGGATAGGCTTCAGCGGAAAAAATGGGCTGGACTGTAACAGAAAAACATACGTTTTCTGAATAAGTGTCAACTTTTCAGTTTCTGCCAACAGTCCATTCACTCCCTTATTTACATCCTTCCCACTTACTCTGCATAAGCTCATTATACATGGTGATATTAGGACTCATTTTCTTCCCAAATACCTGGTAAATGTGACACAATCACCATACATCCGAGCTCAATGACCTGAGTACCCTGGTTTTGATCAAGAAATTCCTACTTCAGCTTTGACTTACTGAGTGCCGAGGTACAACAGTGTCTCCTGGTCCGGTTTTTTTAACCTGAGTAACTGACAGCCAACATTAGCTCACAAGCACAGAAGAGAAACACCTCAAGTCACACTATCCTTTCCCCTTGGTTCCTCTTAAAATAGCCTTGGGTTGCTCTTCAACTGGTAAACTATTAACTGCAGGATTACTGAGCTTTTAACAGCTATCATTAGTCACAGGACACACTGGCCCTGGATTTAGCTTGGCATTTCCTTCTTTCTTCAGTGTCATACCTAAAATAATTAATAATTTATTCTTCTGAAACTGGTTAATGTGGACTGAGGAGGCATTCTGCTCTTAAATGTGGGCGAGTTATGGAGGAGATTGGATGATATTGGTAGTTAGGGCACAGGGTGAAAAGATAGGGCAAATCACATGGCAAGAATGACTTATGCAGTCCATCGTGCATAACGATAGAACCACTTTTCTGACCCTATAATTTGCGCAATCTCACCTTGTACCCTGAATTGGATAAGAGTAAGAGAATGGATTGATGGAGGGATGGATGGAAGGAATCTCACCTTGCAGCCCTCGCAGGCATGGACTCCGTAGTGGTAGCCTGAGGCACGGTCAGCACACACTCGACACTCCAGATTCAACGATGTGGACGAAGATGACAATTCCTCCTGGCTAGGTGCCACCCCGTAAACAACCGATGATGGACTGGATGCTGGCGTAAGCGCATCTACAAAACACAAGCATGGACGTAATCAAATATGTCAAGACACCATTGCTCTAAGTATTGCTACTATTTAATAATAACTAAATGAAATGTTAATCTTTTTTTTTTTTTTTTTTTTCCGACAAATGCCACAATAATCTGAGCTGACGTAAGAAACGGCATGAAATTACGCAGTCAAATTAAATAAATATTTGCAAGCTTTTTTTTTAAAGATTTACATGCACAGTAGGATCAAACCACTGGGAACCAAAGACAGAAGTGTCCGGGTGTCTGAATGTGACAAAATAAACAGAGGCTCAAAGGTTTCTTTCCTTCTTTAACTTTGCAAAAAGCGCACCAGCCTGAAAGGTTTGAGGATCGACTATCCAAGCATCCGTCCATTTGAACAATTTACCTGCGGCTATGAAACGACAAGAAACTTTTGTAAAAATTTTGACTTTTTGAACTTGTTAACTGCAAAAAAACCTCTACCATAATTCTGTGCATTTGTTCTGTGAATTTCTGGATTTAGGTATAAATTAAATTATAACTTTGGGAAATCTGATGTAAATGTAATAACTGATGCCTCTATGATTCATCTCAAGTGCAGCCTGACCTCTATGACCCAAGGAGGACAGCCTGTTCTGCCCCAGCATTTATTTAGAGAGATCACAGCGTGCTGTGATATATTGGCTGTCACAAACATAGCATCATTATGTAGTAGTATTACTGATCTTCCTCATGGATGATAGGTCACAGGCTTTGCTGTGTGTTGCCAACAGCTTTCCATTTCCACACTGCAAAGGGATCGTGGTTGGTAGAACTTGCTTGGTACACAAATAGCACAGGCAAAAAAAAAAAAAAAGTGGTACAAAACAGTGGCACTAAGTCAAGCCACATGAGTTTTGGTGAGAGATGCCAGCACGGGGATAAGCAGCAGTGAGCTATGTTCCCAGCTTGGGGCAAGTGCACATGTTTCAGCTGAGTGCAGAGAGGGGAAAGCATATCAGTGTTGCTTCTGCTCCTGTCTCTCACTGTGTTTGCACTCCTGAATGCCCATAAATCACATACACCCTCACACTGCCTTTTCCATGACGTCATCAAATGTTTTATGATGCTCAGTGCGCCCCCCCCCCCCCTTCTTCCTTTTCCTACACTTACTCATCACAGCTTCTTCACTTGTTGCATTTTTTTTTTTTTTTTGTAACCATGTCTATTCAGGAGGAAACACAGGAGAAAAGTGAATGTTTCCTGAGAGGTTTTGCAAGGTGGTTTAGGAATGTGTAAATTACTTGTTGGATATGGAGCGAAGACGAAAGCTGGAGGAGGAAGAAGACTAGGGAGTAAAGAAGATAACAAGCACATAAGGTCTGAGAAGAAAAACAGAAATAAGGTGGAAATACTGAAAGCAATGGGCAAGAAATACATCAAGAGACTCTGCAAGTCAGATATCTCACAGATCAATCAATGGACATTTTTCCCAAAGTATTAGAAAGTGAATTAGTCAGAAGAAAGGAGGCTGAGTAAAAGAAAGGGCTGTTAAGGTAATGCAGTACAGCCTTACTGTGGGTTAAGGGGAAAGGATAACTAGGTCAAAGCCAGTTTCTTATCTGAACCTTAGTTTGGAGCAAAATAAGGATTACAGGGCTAAACTGAGGGACTCCTCATTTGACAAGAACAGGAATGGCAAAGAGATTACACTGAGCTGCTGGGAAACAGTGAAATGAGTGTGAAAGCAAACCCCCTCATGGTCTGACTGTATTATTAAAAACAAAGGAAAATTACACCAATGTTTACCAAAGACAGTAGAACCATCGGAGCCATTGCTGGACGATTGGTATTTTGGGACATCAAAGGAGCTAAGAGCATCATCGCTGATGGACTGGGAGATGTCCTGGAGCTCCTCCATGCTACCCATGAAATCGTCATCAGCACACAGGGGGCTGCCCAGCATCGAGCCCTCCAGGGGAGAAGGGGGATGGTACTGGGTCTCCATGTCGACCATTGTGGTGATGGAGCAGGCTGGCGGCACTCTCACTCATCAAACTGGAGACCAGGAATAGGGGTGCAGGGAGGGAAACAAATAGAGGCCAAAGAAGTCAAATGGAAACAAAGGCAGGACAGACAGAGAAAGATAAAATGAGTTTGTGCAAAATGTGATGGCATGCTAAAGAAAAGTAACAGGCATCTAAATGGATATCTCAGTTGATAAGTACAAATTTTGCACACTATCCAAAAATTCAGATCTTTCAGTATGCTGAGTGATGGGCTGACAGACTAATAGGCCAAATACTAATAGTACCATTATCATCATCAACACCACTGAGTAAAACTCCATTATCTTTCAGTGCAAAACAGCGCTGAATAACACATTTAGGCCTCATGAGAAGGGCTGATACAACTTGTGGCCATCAATACACTGACCCATGTGCAACAGCTGTTGCACATGGGTCAGCAGGCCATGAAGGAATGAAGCACATGGATTATCTCATAACACAACACAGGCCTCTCTACTCCTCTTAGCTATTCACTGTATGTAGAGTAACCATATCCACACAAACCCTTAGTGCTGAAGTAAGAGAAAGACATAGGGTAGACATATACACATATGTGTAGGTACAAATGTAGGACAGTGAGAGTTACGCCAGCTACAGGCCATGCTGTAAAGTCTGAGGTTGGAAAGAAGACACATGCTGGCATGCACAGTAGATGGATGAAATTTTGCTCAACTGCATAGTGGCACAGGCTTGGTTTAAAAATGGCATTGGGAATGAACATTATATCTCATAGTTTGACTTTGTACATCCGCATGTAAACTGGGTCAATCATCAGTAAGCTCATTCCATCAGGCCCTGCTAAGAACATGAAACAAGGGGAAGAAGAGGGTGACATTGGGATAAGGGTGAAGATATGAGCACAATACAGCAGCTGCTGGTTGTTCTCAGCCATTTCTCACCTTAACACTTGACTGCCTATAGTTTAACTTAAACTTGAACCTTACTTTAAGTACTGCTAGCTATATTGAGAAGAGAGAGGGACTGCAAACACATATACTGACATACACCGATCAGCATAACATTATGAATACCTGCCTAATATTGTGTTGATCCCCCTTTAGCTGCCAAAACAGGCTAAAGGGGGATCTGTCGAGGCATGGACTCCACTAGACCCCTGAAGGTGTGCTGTGGTTTCTGGCACCAAGATCTTAGAAACAGATCCATTAACTCCTGTAAGATGCAAGGTGGGGCTTCCATGGATCGGACTGGTTTGTCCAGCACATCCCACAGATGCTTGATTGGATTGAAATTTGGGGAATTTGGAGGTCAAGTGAACACCTCAAACTCATTGTTTTTCATTTTGACTTTGTGGCAGGGTACACTGTGATGAAAGAGGCCACGACCATCAGGGAATACTGTTTCCATGAAAGGATGTACATGGTCTGCAAAAATGCTTAGGTAGGTGGTACATGTCAAAGTAACATCCACATGGATGGCAGGACCCAAGGTTTCCAAGCAGAACATTGCCCAAAGCATCACACTGCCTCCGCTGGCTTGCCCTGACTGGTCTGCAGCTGTTCAGCCCCATACACAACAAACTGTGATGCACTGTGTATTCTGACACCTTTCTATCAGAACCAGCATGAACTTTTTTTTTTGGTAATTTGAGCTACAGCAGCTTGTCTGTTGGGTTGGACCACACGGCCCAGCCTTTGCTGCCCATGAGCATCAGTGAGTCTTGGCCACCCATAACCACTGGTTCACCACTGTCCTTTCTTTGGACTACTTTTGATAGAAACTGACAAGCGCAGACCAGGAACATCCCACAAGAGCTGCAGTTTTGGAGATGCTCTGATCCAGTCATCAAGCCATTACAATTTGGCCCTTGTCAAACTCACTCAAATCATTACACTTGCCCATTTTTCCTGTTTATAACACATCAACTTTGAGGACAAAATGTTCACTTGCTCCCTAATATATCCCACCCATTGACAGGTGCCATGATGAAGAGATAATCAGTGTTATTCACTTCACCAATCAGTGGTCATAATGTTTATGTATGACTGGTGTAAATTGATAATATCGATCATTTGCACATTGTTTTATCTTGAGTGCAGCAGACATAATGGTGATTATACATATTGTGTTCTTCTTTCATCTACTCCCTTAAGGGGTCACCACAGTGGATCAGCTCCCTCCATCTCACCTTATCCTTAGCACCCTCTTTAGTCACAACCCTCTGTATGTCATCCTTCACTATATCCATGAACCTCCTCTGTGGTCTTCCTCTGTTCCTCCTGCCTGGCAGCTCCATCTTCAACATCTTTCTCCAATATATCCACTATCCCTCCTCTGCATGTGTCCTAACCATCTCAGCCTCGCCTCTCTAACTTTGCCTCCAAACCGCTCAACCTGAGCTATCCTTTTGATGTACTTTCTAATCCTGTCCATCCTGGTCACTCCCAAGAAAATCAGCACTTTTGGCTCCGCCACCTCCAGCTTGGCCTCCCGTCTTTTTGTCAGTGCCACTGTCGCCAAACCATACATCATAGCACATCTCACTGCATCTTGTAAATCTTTCTTTTCACTCTTGCTGTTATGCTTCTGTAACAAATCACCCCTTACAGATGACTGCACCCACTCCACCCTGCCTGCACTCTCATTCTTTATTCCTCTTCTCTCCACAGCATACCTCCACCTGCTCCCTACTCTCACTACAGATCACAATGTTGTCTACAAACATCATAGCCCATGGAGACTCCATTCTAACCTCGTCTGTCAACCTGTCCATCACCATAGCAAATAGGAAGGGAGAGCAGCTTCAACAACTCTTTCTTGTAGCTTCATGGGGTGGCTCATCAACTTTATCCCTCTGTAGTTACTAGAGCTCTGGACATCACCCTTGTTCTTGAAAATTGGTACCAGTACACTTCTTCTCCATTCCTCAGGCATCCTCTCACTCTCTGAGATTGTGTTAAACATTCTGGTCAAAAATGCCACTGCTCTCTCTCTCCTAGACATCTCTATACCTCAACAGATATGCCATCTGAACCAACATCCTAGCCACACTTCATTCTCTTCATAGTAGGGCTGCAAAGATTCAATGAAGTTCATTCTGAATAGTAAACCTCTTCATGAACTGAATTGTCTGAAAACTTTTCAGGTGTTTTGGATGGAAAAATCTTTTTGATTTCATTTGAGGCCTTATTTGAACTTTTGGACAGAGGCCATTTTTATTTTCTTATTTAAACATTATATTTTCATTTAAAAATAAAAAATTGCATTCACTTTAATATGCATTGTTTATTTGATATTTATTGTGATGGTCAAATTAATGTTAAAAAACCCATTGGATTAGTTTCAAACTCGTATTTTTAAGGGTCATTATTTTAATTGTGAGAAGAGAAAACAAGGTGATATTCACAGGTGGGCAGGCTTGAACAGGTGAGGTAAGATTGAAATAATCATTGACTAATTGATAAAATAATTGACAAATTAGCCGACTACCAAAATAATATTTAGTTGTAGCCCTACTGCACAGCTGCCCTCACTTCCTCCTTACTAATCCTCTGCACTTTCTGATTCACTAACTGTCCTCCATCTGTTTTCTTCACTCATTAGCTCCTCAAAGTACTCCTTCCATCTCTCTTCACTTGTTGGCACATTTCAATGTCTATCCTTAACCATCCTAACCTGCTGCACATCTTTTCCAGCCAAGCCAATTGATGGGAGTCATTTTCTTCTTCCTTAGTGTCGAACCTCACAACTCACAACAAGCCTTTGCCACTTCTCTCTTTGCTGTATGCCTAGTCTCCCAGTACTCCTGGCTATTTTCTCCATCTCCCTGACTATCCCACTTTTTCTTTGCTAAACCCTTCTTTTGAATACTGTCCTGTACTTCCTTATTCTACCCTCTTTTTCCTCTTTCCTCTGTCCAGAGGATACACCAAACACCTTCTTTGCAATTTCCCTCAGCACTACAGTTGTACATTCCCAGTCATCTGGTAACTCTTCACTATCACCCAGAGTCTGTCTCAACTCCTCCCCGAACTCTGTGCAACATTCTTCCTTCAACTTCCACCACTTAATCCTTGCCACGGTCTTCACTCGCTTCTTCTTCTTGATTTTCAAAGCCACCCTACAGACTACCATCTGATGCTGCTTATCTACATTCTCCCCTGCCATCACCTTGTAGTTCCCTATCTCTTTTAGATTGCACCTTCTGTATAGGATGTAGTCCACCTTTGTGTACCTTCCTCAACTCTTATATGTTACCCAACGTTCCTCCCTCTTCTTAAAGTATTCAGATTATACATATTGTGTTACTGTTGGTAATTGCAAAAGTCATCTCTCTTTCACTGGCATTTTAAGCCTTTAAGTAGTATGAATTGAATGGAAAAACCTAAGGAGGGTCCCTGCTGGTTGGTGAGCAACTAGCCAGAAGCATGATCAAAAGCAGATCAGTAACATCGATGAAACCGAAAAATACAGTATGCAATAACAACACCACCAAGACAACAAGACCTAGCTCAGAATCCTGTAGTGTTTCGTGCTTTGAATGGATTTTATCTGCATGAGCAATGATTTAACTTTTAAAACCACATACTAAAGTGTGGTATAGAAATCAGAATTGTTGTGTTAGGGGCTTTGTTTTTATTACTTTTTTTTTTTTTGATTAGTTTAAATGTGACTTGAATGAAAATGGAACTCTAAAGTTTTACAAATATATGAACTTAAAAAGTTAACCTAAAAATGTATATGTTCTAATAGAGGGTTAGTGTGTTAGACATATTCAGTTTTTACTTGCATGGAAAAGAGAGATGCTAATACACCACTGGTGGGTTGCTGACAAATGTGCAAATATAAATAGACTTTTTCGGTTTTGTTTCACCGGGAACGGCGAAACAACAGATGATTAAGACGACTCCTTTGACATGCAGCATGCTAAAGTGTAACAGTTACATAAAAGCCACAACATTTTTCAGGTTTAGTTATAACGCATAAGCAAAGAAAATATTCACAATACAGTGAAGTAAATGTTAGAATCAAGACTCAAAGCTTAGAGGAGCTGAATGAAATCTTATGGTAAAGACCCTGTAGATTACCACTCTTTCAAAGCCCTTCTAAACATGAAAAGAGGCCTGGCATATCAACAGGAAACTTTACTAAGCTACTCACTCTACAATATACTTTTATCTGAATGGAGCCAGTGTTAGCTCTGTTAGCACAAAGTAACCCTATTTAGCATTCAGCTTCTAGCTCCTGACCCTCAGGTCTTCCTTCCGAGGATATCCTGTCTCATAAACTTGTTTCACTCAGCACCATCTCATTGTTATCCCTTTTAAAGGGGAAACAATAAAGATGCTTCTTGACTACAGCTTGACTAAAATCTAGGCTTTTTTTTTTTTTTAAACAAAATGTAATCAAATGATGTGATAAAATTATACTCCTAAATGTCACTTAAAACTTCTTCCATAGTCCAGATATTGATCAGTCTGAAGTGGACTAAATGGCAAGGTTTTGTGTCAACACGCCCAGAGCATTTAAATAAACCACAAAAAACAAGTTCTTTACTGAACTCATGACCTCTCAACCAGCAGCTTAGACGTAATGGACCAAAGTAAACCTCATGTTGCCACCAACATACATAAGAATGTCAACACAGAGAGCTGATTAGCATCAGACTGCAGAGGTCTAGTGGACTGAGATCAAGAAAGACAGAGAGACACATGGAGGGTGGAGAGGAATGTCTGTTAAGCTACACTAGTGGGTCTGTATCTGCAGTGTGTGAGAGAGTGAGCATATGAGGCATGGGAAAAAAAAAGACAACGGTCCCTATGGCGACAGAATACCTTTGTCTCATAGGTCAGGACCTCTCTTGTGCTCACTCAACCAAGCCTGCTGAGGGCACTCTGCACACAAGGTCGTAAGTGTTTGTATGCGCACTAGAGTTGGAACTAGGGCCCATCGCAGACAAGAGGGGGTTAACCTGAAAAAGCCAACCTCCCAGGTCACTATGGCAATGCCATGGCAATTATGACACACAACCTATGCTCTGAAATCAGAAGTGTCAATCTCGCATCAAAATCAATCAACCCCATTATGGTTTACTGCAAAAAAAAAAAAAAAAAATGGTTATACATGTGCGTTAGCAATTTGGACCAGTGATTACACAGTTGGATGTGCAGGTGGAGCATAAATAATCCATACTATCTGATGGAGTTCTGCTTAGCGGGATCACCCAACCCCCACAAAAGCAGTGAAGAGTCACATTAGACAGACAGGCCATGAAAACCGCTAAAAAGCTTTGGCTGAAGTAGCTGCGTGATCTGAACGTCACTGAAACATGCGGACCACGTCTTATTCTCCCTGCATGAAGAGGCTTTTCACAGGCATCTAACATCTTGACTAAAATTGAAACTACGCTGCACTGTTGAGCTTGGAGCCTCATTAGTGATATCTATCACTGATCTCGGCCCACATTATACACATGAACAAATGCTGCTACATGACTACAGTGAATATACTCATGCAGCCTCCATGACTAACCACTGGCTGAGAGATATTCAGTGAAGCTTGAAGCTTTGCAAATCCAAAAAAGAATTGGGACAAGAAACATGAGAATGAGATGCCAAGAAAATGCATATTAAATTGGGAACCGTCCAAGACATTAGTGGTGTGTATGGGCTTGTCTCACCGACGTATGAAGAAAAAAAAGTTACCAAAACACTGTAGTGCTTCGAAAGTACAGAATAACAATACCTGGAAATGGCAAGCGATACTGCTAAACTGCTCACATTTGCCAGGTGTAGAATAAAAATCAGGCTTCCTTTTGTTTATAATATATCTATATGAAAACCACAAAAGAACTTGAGCAAAACCTAATGCCACCCTACCTTCCTCATCAGAAAAACTTGAAGTCTTCCATGCAAGTTCCTTGACAATACAGTTTGTTAGCCAGCTCTTTCTAACACTTTGTATGATCACTCATAGTGTGTGCATTTCCATATACAGTGTGTATGTGTGTATCAAAGAGTAGCCCACAGGTTAATGTTTAAACCATCCATCTCGTGGTCTGAATGCTGACAAGCCTGTAAGGAGGACTCCTCGGGGTAATGGTGGTCATATGGGCTGATGGGGCTGTCCCGTAGGCCTGCCCATTTGTTTAAAGAGTTCATTATGATCTTGGCCTCGATCGTGCCTGCAGTGTAAACACTCGAGTGAACCCTTATCACGTAAAGCTGATATGCAGGCCGGCAACCCTCTTATCGTTATGGTGACTGACCAAAGTACGGGCTGTGGAAGTGATTGATGCTGGACTTTAGCTACTGCCTGTGACAGATGAGCCATGTGACAGGTAACAAACTGTCCTATTATTAGGACATTTAACTGTGTGATTTCGGGGTCAGCGATGGTTAAATACACTGCTAAAGCAAATTTTGTCTGCCATTTTTAGACCCGAAGATCTACACCAGTGTCTGAGCTAGTTGCATTAGGTTTAATTATATGCGCTTTAATAATTTTGATGATGACCAAATGCATGACATAAATTTTGTATGTTCTCGGGGATGTTACTCGTTGACGTGTCCATTGTGTTCGTTGTGTAATCCATCACCAGGTACATTAACTCAGGTGCAGCCCCCCCCCCCAGGGCACTTTATAATATCTCTCTAATCATTTCTAATGTTTGCGTGAAAGCTCAAGATAAAATATATATTCATTCTTGACTTGTAAAGTGTGGTACATTACTTTATATGTTTGTCAGATATGTTTACTGCCAGATAACAAATCCATTAAGAGGTTTCTCACTCTTTTAGACAGGACAGGAGAGTTACTCAAGATGAGCAGTCGCTTTGGCTGTCAGCCCACCCACTGCTGCACTGAGTTGGGAAATAAAACAAGTTACACAAACTCCTCTGGACTCCAGCCTCTGCAGCTGACATGCTTAGTGTCAGAATAATAATGAAATGCCCATAAATTCTCACAAGCGATGAGCCCTTACAATCTCAACAGACTCTATGGGCAGAAGCTGCAATGTGACATTGTATCATGTTACCTCAAAGGTCTATGGTGACCTGACCCTTCACACCGGCTGTTTATAGCACACCATTACGTGGTGGAAATATGTGCCTGCATTCACGTGTTTTGTGGAGTTAAAACAAGCACTTGAAAAAGTTTTTTTTTTTTTTTTAAGGCGCATTCAATTGCTACCTGTTGTTTTTCGTTCTAAAGAACATACACAGTGTCTAAAATGCTGAGTGCACAACAAATGGATCTCTCCTCGAAACTTTATGATATAAGAAACAATGTTGCTTTGGTCTTCATAATGATACCACACTACTACACATCAATGTCTGAACCAGCACCTTCCACTATTAGTACCTTTATGCATTTTGTTTCTGATAAGGATTTGATTCTTTTTATGTTTGTCTTTGATACGTGGAACAATAACCACAAAACCGATATGATCACATGCTGAAACATTATGAATTTATTAAGCAGCCATCTTTTTTTTTTTTTTGCACGTTTTATGGACAGTGGAGAGAGACAGGAAATGGGAGAAAGATACAGTGGAAGACGCGCAGGCAAATTGGCGACGGGCCGGGATGCGAACCCGCGCCGCCCGCACCGCAACATGGCATGCGTATGTGGTCACCGGCTTCACCACTAAGCCACACAGGCGCCCCTGAAGCAGCTATCTTTGAAAGCATATGATTTGCAATAACTGATTTCATGGGACTTCTTTGGCTTAGAGGACAATTAAAAAAAAAAGAAGGAAAAATTAAACGAGTTGTCATGCTTTTATAAAATGCTACTATCAAATATGAAGAATTTCCTAAATATGGGATAAGTAAAGTATTTATTATTCTGTTTTATACAGACTCTTCCATTCCAGCAACAGTGAGTTTATATTAAGACATGGCACAGCCCCAACTTGAAGCATATAGCCACAGTTATACTCTTACACTGTTAATATATTAACAGCTGGATCAATGGCAGAAACAGCTACCACTGTTTCCAACTATTAAGATGATCAATAGCAAACAACACTGTCATTAAGCAACATTTCATTCCTTTGCCAAAGAATGACTCCTGGCTGCCACTTTGTGCCTATTTCCAAATCAGTCACAGGGATCAGATGGGCCAATATTACAAATCCTCCCTGCAGAATATTGCAATCTTTCCAAGCTACTTTTTTTTTCAGTTGACAAATGTAATGCTGGGGGTAAAAAGACATCAGGGCAAGACTAGCTTGATAACACCACACAGCTCCTTACTGAGTCACATGTATTACTTGTAAGACTTGATTTCCACTGTTGTTATTGGATTTACTGCATTTCAGGATCCTTTCCAGATGTCAGTAAATAACTGTGGATAGGGGACTATGCTATGATTGACCTATTAAGGTACATGAAAAGCAAAACAGTCAATATTTTCACAATGGCTTATAATATTTTATGGTAAAGATGCCTATTCAAGTGCGATCTCCACTAAAAGGCCATCAGCAAGAACAGCCTTCCACCTTCATCTTTGTGCTGTAGTGCAGGGGTTAAATTGAGCGTTCTGTGGTTTTAGGGTTGTCATGAGTGCACGTACGTGTGTGTGTGTGTGTGTGTGTGTGTGTGTGCTTTTTAAAGAGCCAAACCTATGCGTAATATAATTTCACAGACTGCACATGAAATATAACAGGGGCTGACCTTTGCTTTGAATGTGGCAGTGTGAAAAACTACCAGCTAAAGAGAGTAAAACCTTAAAGTGATGCTTAAAGTGACTCTCAGGCCTCACTGTTGGGGATATCCTCCCTCTATTTATACAATAAGCCAGATCTAATGGATATGTACAAGGTATTGAAATCATATTATTAGTGAAAAGTAGTCACTGTGCTATTTGGTATCATGGTGAACATGGGCCACAGAAAGCTACAGAGAGAGCTGTCTCAGGAGATCAGAAAGAGAATTATTCTCAAGATGTTCAATGTGAAGGCTACAAGACCATCTCCAAGCAGCTGATGTTCCTGTGACTACAGCTGCATGTATTATTCAGAAGTTTAAGGTCCATGGAACTGTACCCAATCTCCCTGGATGCGGCTGCAAGAGGAAAATTGATGATAAATTGAAGAGACGGATAGTAGGAATGATAACCAAAGAACCCAGAACAACTTCCAAAGAGATTAGAGGTGAACTCCAAGGTCAAAGCACATCAGTGTCAGATCGAACCATCTGTTGATCTTTGAGCCAAAGTGGACTTAATGGAAGACAGCTGAGGAGAACGCTACTGTTCAAAGCAAATCATAAAAAGCGAGACTAGAATTTACCAAAATGCATAACGAGAAGCCCCAAAGCTTCTGCGAGAACGTCCTTTAGACAGATGAGACAAAACTGGAGCTTTTTGGCAAATTACATCAGCTCTACGTTCACAGATGCAAAAATGATGCATACAAAGAAAAGAACACTGCTGTGAAACATGGAGGAAGTCATTGGTCCTCCAACAGGATAATGACCCAAAACACAGCTAAAAACACCCAGAGAATGGCTCAGAACAAAACACTGGACTATTCTGAAGTGGCCTCTCTGAGCCCTGATCTAAATCATATTGAACATCTGCGGAAGGAGCTGAAAGGTGCAGTCTGGAGACGGCACCCTTCAAACCTGAGACAGCTGGAGCAGTTTGCTCAAATACCTGTGGACAGGTGCAGAAGTCTCATTGAGAGTTACAGAAATCACTTGATTGCGCTGATCGCCTCAAAAAGTTGTGCAACAAAATATTAAGTTAAGGGTACCATCATGTTTGTCTAGGCCGGTTTCATTACTTTTTTTTTTTTAATAATTCTCTTGAACCACAATTCAAAAGCAGTGTCTGATTTTCATTAGTTAATTTTCAGTAAATTTTTATTTATTATCACTTTTGTCAAATTCAAGTTATTTCAGTGATCATTGTGAATGAATATCATGTTGCATATGCCAAATTTCATGGCTCAACCTCTTGTGGTTTTGGAGTCTATAGACCTGAAAGGTAAATCCTCACGGACAGACGCTCGGATGAATGGATGGTATGGTATGATGACAATATCCTCCTGCTTTATGCTGGGCGGGAGGATAGAAAAAAAAAAGAGCTCAGAGATGTTATTGCTAACCTATATTTCTCTAACCTTCAATATTGTAGAGATGGGTGACAAATTAAAGTAAAATACAGTCAGCTGCCAGTGCTCAGCTTCAGGCAGTAGAATATTTAGGTGGCACGAATCCCCTGGAAGCACAAACTCTAGAACACATAATTACCAGGTCTCAGTAGATCTTATTGGGGTGCACATGAGCCTAAGTCACTTTATTCACCGTATCAATTCAAAAACAAATGGATAAGTGAGAACCAGGAATAAGAAATGCTAAAAATCATAATAAACATAAACCACTGAGAATACTATCACTCTCTGTGACTACCCCATTAGCGTTTTTAGGCTGAGTGGTAATAAAATTGAATCCCTGACAATGAGAAGATCCAGTGGATGATAGATGCCAGCTTGCCTGATTTGGGTTAACCTTTCCTTTAAAAGTGAAGAGTCACCACTAATCAATAAAAAGTTGTTCACCTTTGTCCCATCATTAAACATTTCTTTGGTGATGTGACTGGTTTCTTCTGGGATGACAGTGGCTCCTACCATAAATCAATGGGACTCAATCAACTGGGACATTCTGGACATGCTGTCCACCATAACCATTAAAACACTAAATGTCAAGGCATCTTGAAGCTGTTCTAGCACCATATAATAGTCCAACATCTTGCTTAGACACTTTATGTTTTGTTCCTTTAATTTTTTATCTGTCTGTATGTCGTTAGAACAACAGGTCAGTTTTTTTATACACTTAAAGTACCCAAGGTAAAGTAAAGTCTCCACATTTATTTCTATTTTTCTCCCTACCTTGCCATTCATCTGCTGCCTGACTGCAGCAGAACATTTGATATTCACAGCTGAGTTACAGCTGCAGTTTGTATAGAGATCAAATGGTACTAGTTGTCAAAATATATACATTTTTTAGAGATGCATGTAGTGGGCCTGAGCATCCTCAAATATAACAACTTCAGGTGACCTAGATCATTTTCAAAAGAGTGAAAGAATAAGTTCATTAATTTTACAGTTGTTTACCAAAATGCCTTGTGAGCATATTTAAGGCTTAACAAACCCGATGAATGCACTTTCTTTAACTTTCTTGCAAAGTTGAATTCCTGTGCTGGTGGACTGTTGCACTTTCAGTACCGTCACCTGTAAGCTCAGTGGAACAGCGGAACATCCTTGTGCATGGGAGCTCTTAAGCCCATGGATGAGAGAAACCCGAGGCCCACATAGAGCTACTGCAGTTCTAAAATTCCACAGTTTAAAAAAAAAAAAAAAAATCCAGCACATTTAACGTAGTTTCTGCATTGCTAGCCCCCCCGAAGAAAAAAAAAAAAAAAACACAAAGCAGTGGAGAGCGCTTGACTACACCTCAAATCTGAAATGAAGCTGGGAGCATTTCTCAGACAGTTGTGTATCTTATTTCATTTTCCAGCTTGGCGCTGGAGTCCTGAGTTCCCCTTTCTGGCTGCCAAACCGGCCTACGTGTTTGTTGGTAGGCATGCAGAACACAGGCCTGGTGACAGAACAACACTGATTTGCTACTGTAGTGCAACAAAAGACATAATGTTCTTTTGGTTTCCTGTGCGCAACCCTTAAGCAGGAGCTGTTATTAGCAATCGAGGAGATGTGTGCAGTGTAAGGACAAAGAGTTAATTTTGATCTGCTGCACAGCTGACATAGTTATGGTTATGTTGTATCTCATAAAGCTCCAACTAGCAAAATCTTAAAAAAAAAAAAAAATAGTATTACTGGCTAAATATTGATGATGAGTGAGAGTTGGAGAGTAGGTGTGGCCAGTGACAGATTATTGATTCTGCATACATGCCCATTTCCCTCAACTTCAAGTTGGCAAGAAAGAGAACACTTTCCAACAATCTTACATCAACAATCAATAAGAATATGGATGTGAACAAATGTGACACTAACATAAGGAGACCAGAAAGACACAGACATTGTTCAGGGAACCAGTCAAATCCTCTCATCCAGTCAACTTACAAATTCAGCTTACATATGGCATCTTTCCCTGGCTATTAGTGAAGCCAATCTCCTGTCCAGAGCTCCTTACTGTAAATCTGGCAGGAGGGTCCCAATCCTATTCAACCCAGAAGGGCTTTACCATAAGGAAGGCTCAAGGGGAATAGACCCAGCTCAGAGGAAGGTCAGCCCTGGCTGATGGAGGACAAACGCTGCAAAACAAACCAACCATAAAAGTGACTAGAAGATGGTGCAGGAACTTGAAAAACAGGCCAACAGGGCTATGCAGCTGTTGAACATACATCACTGCGGGCCAGCTATAGATACAAATGATAAACGTCTGAACCTGAAAGTCCTGTTTGAGGAGAAATCTCTGTATTTCCCTCTGTTGTTTTCTCTGTCTCTACAAGCTGTGAATGCACCCAAGCAGAAGCTTATCGCAGGTCTCAGGTTTGCTGGAGACAAACGGAGTGCAACGGCTGAGCCAGACAAAAAAAGTAACAACGAATAAAAACAACTGCAGGACAAGTCCTCAAACACTAAAATTAAAAAGGCACAAATGTTTGTCTGAGCAGGATTACCATAAAAACAGATTATAACTAATGTGTTCTGTCAGTTTTATTACAATACTGAAGATAAATTACAAGCACCAGTACCAGAATAAAGGGTAGATAACATTTACATGTTAGTGTCTGTCAAGTCTGTATGGATTTAAAGGAGTCACCATGCAATTACAAGCGGGCTTCAGAACAGAGCATCTGTCTTCAGCTCATCTTCAGCAAAGATCCAGAACAGCAGATGCGACTTTACAGGCCCTACAAAATACTCTGAGGTCGAATTCTCTTCAAACCACACGTATTTATATCATAAACAACCCTTCAAACATCACACGTCAGTCAGGATTCACTGCGGTGTCTTAAGGTTGCCCCAAAATGCACCGAAGAGTGGATTGTTGCCAGGGTTACAAAACAGTAATCTGTAATTACTCACTACACATCCAGTATTATTATCAAACAAGCATCACGTGAATATGTGAGGAGTTGGGAGTTACCTGAACCAGGTGCAAAAGTACACCTAATGCATATCTGTGAGATGCCTTTGGCTTTGACAAAGCTACAGCGTTCAGCCCTATGGGAATAAGAATGGGATAGCAGTGGTATACGCTGAGTCCAAGGTGGCCTTTGCTGCTTCCAATTGTATGTCTGATGGCATTTCTCTTGGATGGTGACGGCTCAGCTAATCATAGCCATGTTAGCAAAAGTGATATGAAACTCTTCTGTTTTCAACCTCCTAAGACTCTCTGCCCTCCTATAGGGCTATTACATTTTGGCTTTGCTGCATCTTATATTTCATTCTGCTCAATAGTGTTGTATACTTTGTTAAGCCGTGTTGAATTTGTTGTGTTAGTTGTGTTATGCTGCAGAATAAACCTAAGGTCCCCATTAGTGTGGCAATCCAGCAGCAGAGGCATCTCCCAGTCAAAAGTGGTCAACAGTTTAGAAATGGCACGTGCCAGTGAACCAGGCGTGGATGGATGCCAGTCACTTTTCAACCTGATCAATATAATAGCATTATTAAGAAATGAAAACTGCCAGTTGGTCAAGTTCTTTCAGTACATAACACATCATTTATCAAATAATTTGCAGAAAGCAGTGGCCAACTTCTGTTTTCTATAAATTTGCCTAGGACGCCAATTCCCCGAAAGTTTTTCATGTTCAGGCACAAGGAAAGAAGGAAGCAGAGGAGGAGAAAAATCCTCAGTGTTACTTTAGGAGTAACACAGCACCTGCAGCCACATATTAACCACTGCTTCACTCTTTTAATCTTCCCCCTGCTGTGCTATAAAAGTACTAAACACCACTCACAGGCAATAAAAATCCAACATTTCTTGGCTGAACATCAAGTCGGCAAGTGAGGCGCATCACCATTACCCATCCAGCCATGACCCCTGTCACACCTTCTGACTCTCTCACTGTCACAAATATTTTCTGTACAATATAATAAAGGTATACAACATGGTCTGCATACTAGAAAATTTCTTCCTAAGCAATAATCCCATCTCTAAAACAAAACTTCTTGATTGACTTCATGAAAAATCAATATTTACAGTATAAGCAGGTGTTATGCAGGTGTTTCCACCAGCAGGTGTTTCGCCCTGTGCCTCAGAGCTGACTGAAACAACTGTGCTGAATGTATAACACTGCATTAACCCTTTGAGATCACTGTCCCCATCCCCGCATCAAACATACTGGCCAGAGGCCTTTATAAAGAACAGCTTTAATCGCTTAAGCAATCACTGCGTCTTCAACCGCTATGTCAGAAATCGGGCGTGCAAACAAGACAATAAATAGGCTTTGTGTTGAGTGCATGGCTCACTAATGAATAGCTTACATCACAGGGAGATGCTGCCTATTGATGAGCAAGAGCCGTTCAAGCTGCGCAGGCGTGCAAATGAAAAGCCCCCACCACCACACACACACACACACACACACACACACCCCACCCAACCACCCTCCCTCCATACAATAACAATAACCCTGGAAAAAATTAGTAACAAATGACAAATCTGCGCGTGACAAATGGGCAAAGTGTAAAATTAAGAGACATACACTGCTTGTAGGTTGCAGCCATCCCTGTGCCACTAACACAACATTCCCTCACAGACAGGCACAACTGCTGCAAAGAGGGCTGCACTTATAAACCAAAGTCCACATGAAGACTTATACCTTACAGCAGATTGCGCAAACCGAGGGCGCCATGTCTTCGGAAATCTCGGTGAGCTGGGAAACGGTCAGTGCAAGAGCGAGAAAGGAGCGAGGAAAGAGCGAAATATTCGCCGACACCAACCACGTCCTCGTTGGCTCCCCTTGCAGTCCTGCCGCTGTCAAAAATCCCCCACCACGTCCATACAAAGCAGAGCCATGGTGCTCACGCCCGCAGGAAGTGACCTCATGACTGACAACTGGCAGAGAGAAAGCGCACACCCTGACACACCTATGGTTTCAGCGAATAGAAAGAGCGCAAGAGTTTCCCTTGTGAAGGACGCCCCCTGAGCATGGAGAGCGAGCAAGGCGGACCGGAAAAGCCTCATCTTCTAGAGGCAGCAGTGACACACTGCAAACATAGGATGTTACAGAAAAGAAAAGAAAAGAAAAAAAGAACCATATATATATATATATATATATATATATATATATATATATATATATATATATATATATATATATATAGTACCAGTCAAAAGTTTGGACACATCTTATAATTCAGTGGTTTTTCATTATTTAAAAATTCTCTGCATTGTAGATTAATACTAAAGTAATTTGACCTAGGGAGAGATGCATATGGAATATTTAGTAAACACAAAAGGGCTAAACCAGAATATATTTTAGATTTTAGATTCTTCAAAGTAGGCACCTCTTGTTTGGATGAGAGCTTTGAACATCTTGGCATTTTCTCAGTCAGCTTTATGAGGTAGTCACCGGGAATGGCTTTTAGTTAACAGCTGTGCCTCGTCAAGAGTTAATTTCTTGAATTTCTTAATGTGTTTGAGACCATCAGTTGTAGAGTTGGTGTGCAGTGAATAGCCCTGTTTGAGTAATGTTCTAATCCATATTATGGCAAGAAGTACTCAGGCAAGTAAAGAAAAACGACAGTCCATCATTACTTTAAGATTTGAGATTTGAGATTTTTGGTTCCAAATATCATGTCTCTGTAAGACGCACAAAAAGACGAGCAGATGGTTCCTACATGTGTAGTTCCCACTGTAAAGTATGGAGGAGGAAGTGTGATGGCATAGGGGTGCCTTGCTGGTGACACTGTTGACGATTTAGCTAAAATCCAAGGCACACTTAACCAGCATAAGGGCTGTTTGACCAAGTGGAGTGTTGCGCCAGATGACCTGGCCTCCACAATCACCTGATCTCAACCCAACTGAGATGGTTTGGGATGAAGTGGACTGCAGAGTGAAGGCAACGCAGCCAACAGTTGCTCAGCACCTCTGGGAACTCCTTCAAGACTGTTGGAAAATCATTTCAGGTGATTACCTCATGAAGCTGATTGACTTCCAATATTGTGCAAAGCTGTAATCAAAGGAAAACTTTGAACACTTTTAAGTTTACTACATGATCACTTATGTGTTCCTTCATAGTCTGGATGACTTCAGTATTAAGTGACAATGTAGGAAAAAATAAATAAATAAAAACACTGAGTGAGAAGGTGTGTCCAGACCTTTGACTGGTACTGTATCCTATTCAAACTAATTTCAGGTATGTTTCCATGGAAAACAGGAGAATTTCCAAGCGATCCCAAACTTTGGAGCGATAGTGTATATACAGTGATGCCGACCCAAATGAATATGGAGTGACAAAATTTGCAACCCTGTGGCATTGTCCTCACATGCCCCCCACCCCAGCTCGTGGTCATCCAGGTTTCCTTCCCTCTTGGCCTCAGTTCAGTGCTGTTTAATTCAGTTCAATGAAGAGAGTTTGAATTACACACCTTGCTGTCAAATATACTTTATAGTCCTCACAGGGAAATTTGTCTTGGACATCGTACAAAAACAAGCTGCTACCACAATAATACAGTATACCATAAAATACAGCATACTATAAAAAGCAAGAGATAAACACAGTGACTGCAAGTCATATATACATAAAAATTGCACACTTACAATACTAATAAAGAAGCACGATTATAGAGCAAAGCAAAAAAAAAACCCCAAAAAACAAACAAAAAAAACCAATAAACTGTGTCTTTATATTTTCCTGCATTCTCTTTTATTTTATTTCAGGATTATTTCAGCTGCTGTTCTGCCTGGTAACAGTCTTTGGGTTTCAGTAGGGATATGGCCATTGATTGGCTTACCTTTTCTTTTGACAGTTTTAGCAATTTTTAGCCAATTATGACACTTCACACCATATTTTTCCTCTGTGTGAAACTGAAACTAGCAGAACATACTGCCACTTCATTGTGGTAGTTTCTATCATATTGACCAAAATCAGTAAAACCTGTGGCTAGTTGGTGACTTGTAACTTTCCCGTATGAGTATGGCATTAATCATTCTGACCTTCTTCTTCTGATTGTAATAAAAAGTCATCCCTTCATATGGATCGGGTAAAAGCCAGACTTTAGGAAAGTGTATGTTCTGTGGAGCTGGTCAAAATGTGGGACATTGTCTCAAGATGTGAGACAGGAGGACAAGGAGTACAAATGCTGTGCAGTCCCACATAAAGAAGGACATCAGGTCACCCTCCATGGCAGTGAGGAAACCATTTTGTCCTGGAGGCAAACTTTATATGAGGTGTGGATGAACTTTAGCCTCTTGTGGTGGAAATTTGTTTTACAGACATAAATGTAGAAAAAAAAATCATCCTGAAAACTTGGGCTCAGTAACTCAGGAAAAAGAGAGACAGAGAGAAAAAGCTATAATTATAATAAGTCTACATTTATGGTTGGCTACACATTTGACATGGTCCATTTGGTGATAGCCACAAGTTTTTTTTTAAACCACTCGATGCCCTTCCTGATGCAACCCCAAAGGGATTTGTGTGTCCTCCTGGGATCAAACTGGGAAACTTTTGCTTGCAATGTTTAATCTGTGAAGCAATTTGTCCAATTTAAAAGAACTGCAGGACTGAAAAGTTCATTCTACATTGTACATACGTATATGTACACAAAATGTTCAGATGTCCATTTCATACTTAATAAAGTTGCACACCGGATCATGACTGGCTAAAAATAGATAAGTAGTAAAATTATGCTTGCATGCTCTTAGTTTAAACTCATAGTTGAGCACCGTGAAACGTCCTGCCTGGATCGGAGGAACTAAATGTTTCACATATAAATACTATAGGACTGGGAAAAACGTGACATGATTCCCTCACATCTGAGCAAAAAGACAGTATCCTTACATTTACAGATGCCTTGGCAGGATTGTGTAATTTATGGGATATTTGAACATTTCAAGGTTGTGCTAATTGTGTATAAGAAAATTCAGGTTTTTTTTTTTTTTTTTAACTTTTCAGAAGAGAAAAGCAGCCGGAGAAAACAAGGTCTTTCACTCTGACATCAGGCCAAGTTATGAGGATTTCCAGTCAGTGTTGCAATAAACTGCCCATTACTGAAGCTTTGTTTCCCCCCGGCTCATGCCAGATGCTGAGTGTGCAACCCTGGCTGTCAGTTGCATCTCTCTTCTCTACTGTTTCTTCACCCCATTCCCTGTCCCAGCGTGCCATCAAAGGTCTTTGCAATGTGGGCGTCACTCGAGGTCTGGGACCAGGCGCTGGCTGTGCTGCTTGTGTACTTGGACCACAGTGGACTTTTGCAACCTCCATGCACACTCAGCATGTACCACACAAGCTTGGCGATGGCAGGTATTCAGATTCTACAGTAAAGTTATCCAATGCCTTGCTATTTCAGTAGTATTTTAAGTGGCACTTAAAGATTATGAGTTACTGGTTGAGGTTAAACTAATGCATTTATTCTATTCAGTCGTAATCTACACACACACACAGACACACACACACACACACACACACACACACACACACACACACACACACACACACACACACACACACACACACACAGAGTGTACTTATTGTGTAATTTGTAGCAACAGTTTTGTCTATATTCCGTGCTAAGCGTATACATTCATGCTTGATCTTAACAATAAATGCCCAATAAACAACATAACCCAGAGGCCCACTCACTATCTGTTAGTTTTGAGTACTTGTCTTACTGCACTGTGCCAAGTGGAAAGTATGGTGGGGGGTTGTTTTTCAGGAGTTGGGCTCAGCCCCTTAATTCCAGTGACAGGAACTCTTAATGCTTCAGCATACAAAGACATTTTGGACAATGTCATGCTCCCAACTTTCTGGGAACAGTTTGGGGACGGCCCCTTCCTGTTCCAACATGACTGCACACCAGTGCACAAAGCGAGGTCCATAAAGACCTGGATGAACAAAGTTTGGTGTGGAAGAACTTAACTGGCCTGCACAGAGTCCTGACCTCAACCCGATGGAACACCTTTGGGATGAATTAGAGCCGAGACTGTGAGCCAGGCCTTCTCGTCCAACATCAGTGTCTGACCTCACAAATGTGCTTCTGGAAAAATGGTCAAAAAATCCCATAAACACTCCTAAATCTTGTGGAAAGCCTTCCCCAAAGAGGTGAAGCTGTTATAGCTGCAAAGGGTGGGCCGACATCATATTAGACCCTGTGGACAGAGCCGGCCCAAGGCATAGGCGACATATGCGGCTGCATTGGGCCCCCCCTGACCACCAGGGGGCCCCCAAGCTCACTTACATTTGTGATGAAGCTTTATTCTTTTTTAACATGCCAGTGTAGTAATAGAAAAAAGGAACTATCCCACCTCCTCATATTTGTACAATTGTAACAACACTAATTTAATGAGTAGGCCACTTGCTGACTGACTGCGTGTGTCAGCGTGAATTCAGGTAGTTTGGGCACGCATGCGCATTGGCAGTGCTCCAGGTGACCTGATGGTCCGTCAGTTTCGGTCATTTGTGGATGAAGCTACTGAACAGAAATGTGACAGAAGGGAGCTGTCCCAGTGAGGCAGAAAGGAGGGAAAGGAGAATATTGGAGGAAGAAAAAGACAAAGGTATGTTTCCATGAGCAGTTACAATAGTTTAGTTTGTAACCAGCTCCAAACGAATCGCTATCGCTAGCCGGCTAAGTATGGTACTTATCATGTCACTGTGTCTCTGTCAAAAACAACCTGTCAGCCTGTGTCACCTTCCTTACTGTGTTACTAGTTAATATACATTTTGCTTTGTTTATTTTAGAGTTCATTTTAAAATCCTTTTATTTGTTTTTAAGTCTTTAAATGGCCTTGCATCTACTGCATCTACACTCCCCTTCCCGCTCGCTCAGATCAGCTGATAAACTGCTTTTGGACTTGCCGAGGACTAAGCGGAAGCTTAGGGGGGACAGAGCCTTTGCAGTGGCAAAAAACTATGGAACTCGCTGCCATTGGGGTGGCTGTAGCTCAGTAGGTAGAGCAGGACACCTACTGATCGGAAGGTCAGCGGTTCGAATCCTGGCTACTCCGGGCTACATGCCAATGTATCCTTGGGCAAGATACTTAACCCCAAGTTGCTCTCCGACCGTTCTGTCGGAGTATGAATGTGTGTGAATGTTAGGTAATTAAAAGCACTTAGCTTCATAAAAATGGAAGTGCTTGTATGAATGGGAGTGCATGGGTGAATGCAAACAGGTTGTATAAGCGCTTTGAGTGCTCATACTGAGTAGAAAAGCGCTATATAAGAACTAGTCCATTTACCATTGCATATTAGACAGGCCTCCTCACTGACAACTTTTAAAACTTCTCTTAAGACCCACTTATTTCACCTGGCTTTTGACCAGGTTTGAGATGCTGATTTTAGTTGTTGTGTATTTATTTTGTATTTTATTTTACCTAGTTATTTTATACTGTTTTATTATTTGATTCATGATAAACTATGTATGTTATTGTTGCTTTTATCCTATGTTATTTTTATTTATTTATTTATTTTTATCTGCACTTCCCTTATGTACCCTTGTCTTGTTTTCCTTGTTCAGCACTTTGGTCAGTGCTTGCTGTTTTTAAAGTGCTTTATAAATAAAATTGGCTTGGCTTTGCTTGGATCTTATCATCATGATCGTGGGTTTATGACCCAGCGTTTAGAATTTTAGGACTTTCATTTTTCAATTTATATTGTTAATGTTACTGTTTGATTCCTAGTTTATTGTGTTGTTGCAGTTTTGAATTTTTGTCTTTTTCTGTTGTGTCAAGTCAGCATTTGTTTCCTATTTCCTGTTTTACTCCCCTTGTCTTGTTCTGCTGTGCTCCCTGGTGTCCTCTCTACATGATCACCTCGTGTGTGTATCGTCTATGTCCTCCTGTTCTTTGTCACATCGTCTCACTCAGGTAGTGTGTTTCCTGGTTCAGACTTTCCCTGAGTATTCCTAGTTGTTGACCTATTAGCTCCAGGTGAGCTTTCTATTTTCCTTGAACCTGATGTGCATCCAGAAACAAAGCTGTGTATTACTGAGTTCACGCTTTTTTCTCCTGAGTCCTGTGTTTGGGTCCTTATCCTGCCTGCTGCACTGCAGAATCATGACTCTTTTATGTCAGGGCTGTTCAATATTTACAAGGTTCAGTGGACGGGACAAGCTAGCTTTGCATATCTTGGTTTTATTCATGCATGTTCAGACATAACTGCATTTGTGAGGTGTGGTGGTTTAATCTGACTAGTTTACTCACTGTTCCTGTGGTGACAGCATTTTGTTGTTTTTACACTGTGGTCAGGTTGCATGGATAGACTATTGGACCTCACTTTTATGTTCCATTTGTGCTCTTGGAGTACCACTATGCCATTTTGTGGTATAGCAGCGTAATAACATTTACAGTACTGTGCCCAATTGTTGACCACTCGTTTTTGATGTTATTCTATTGATGCTTGGCAATTCTGTATGCTGCATAATTATTATTTATATATTACAAATGGCTTATTTACTAGTCTGTAATTAGGTGCATTTGCACAGTTATGCATAAACATACATCTTTTAGATGAAAAGAGCATGTCCAACATGTCCAAAAGCAGGTCAAACACCATGAATTACATATTTCCTAAAAAGTCTATGCCCTCTAGGTCGGATATGGAATGCATTCAACTATGTCATGGACATAGTATAACAATGTGTATCATATTGAAATACACTGCTCAGAAAAATAAAGGAACACTTAAACAACACAATATAACTCCAAGTAAATCAAACTTCTGTGAAATCAAACTGTCCACTTAGGAAGCAACACTGATTGACAATCAATTTCACATGTGGTTGTTCAAATGGAATAAACAACAGGTGGAAATTATTGGCAATTAGCAAGACACACTCAATAAAGGAGGGGTTCTGCAGGTGGGGACCACAGACCACTTCTCAGTACCTATGCTTTCTGGCTGATGTTTTGGTCACTTTTGAATGTTGGTGGTGCTTTCACACTCGTGGTAGCATGAGATGGACTCTACAACCCACACAAGTGGCTCAGGTAGTGCAGCTCATCCAGGCTGGCACATCAATGCGAGCTGTGGCAAGAAGGTTTGCTGTGTCTGTCAGCGTAGTGTCCAGAGGCTGGAGGCGCTACCAGGAGACAGGCCAGTACACCAGGAGAGGTGGAGGAGGCCGTAGGAGGGCAACAACCCAGCAGCAGGACCACTACCTCTGCCTTTGTGCAAGGAGCAACAGAAGGAACACTGCCAGAGCCCTGCAAAATGACCTCCAGCAGGCCACAAATGTGCATGTGTCTGCACAAACGGTTAGAAACCGACTCCATGAGGATGGTATGAGGGCCCGACATCCACAGATGGGGGTTGTGCTCACAGCCCAACACCATGCAGGACGCTTGGCATTTGCCAGAGAACACCAGGATTGGCAAGTTCGCCACTGGCGCCCTGTGCTCTTCACAGATGAAAGCAGGTTCACACTGAGCACATGTGACAGACGTGACAGAGTCTGGAGACGCCGTGGAGAACGATCTGCTTCCTGCAACATCCTTCAGCATGACCGGTTTGGCAGTGGGTCAGTAATGGTGTGGGGTGGCATTTCTTTGGAGGGCCGCACAGCCCTCCATGTGCTCGCCAGAGGTAGCATGACTGCCATTAGGTACCAAGATGAGATCCTTGGATCCCTTGTGAGACCATATGCTGGTGCGGTTGGCCCTGTGTTCCTCCTAATGCAGGACAATGCTAGACCTCATGTGGCTGGAGTGTGTCAGCAGTTCCTGTAAGATGAAGGCATTGAAGCTATGGACTGCCTGCCCGTTCCCCAGACGTGAATCCGATTGAGCACATCTGGGACATCATGTCTTGCTCCATCCACCAACGTCACATTGCACCACAGACTGTCCAGGAGTTGGCGGATGCTTTAGTCCAGGTCTGGGAGGAGATCCCTCAGGAGACCATCCGCCACCTCATTAGGAGCATGCCCAGGCATTGTAGGGAGGTCACACAGGCATGTGGAGGCCACACACAATACTGAGGCTCATTCTGAATTGTTTTAAGGACATTACATCAAAGTTGGATCAGCCTGTAGTGTGTTTTTCCACTTTAATTTTGTGTGTGACTCCAAATCCAGGCCTCCATTGCTTAATAAATTTGATTTCCATTTATGATTTTTGTGTGATTTTGTTGTCAGCACATTCAACTTTGTACAGAGCAAAGTATTCAATGAGAATATTTCATTCATTCAGATCTAGGATGTGTTATTTGAGTGTTCCCTTTATTTTTTTGAGCAGTGTACATTGTTTTTCAATGGGCTGAGACTGAAACAGCGATGCATCCCAAAAAAATAATATTCAACTTCATTGGGGGGCAAATCAAATTTCGCTTAGGGCCCCTTCAAGGCTCGGGCCGGCTCTGCCTATGGATTAAGTCACTGAAGTTCATATGCGTGTGAAGGCAGGCAAGCAAATACTTTTGGCAATGTAGTGTAGTTCCAGTGGATGCTTCAGTCTTGCACTAGACTACACCCTGGAGTACTTGGCCCTTAGACCCTATCACATATGTTTTACCTGTGTATGTCTTAGTCTTTGATCTTGCCATCTCATCTTCCATGACTCTTGATATTATACCTTTGTCTCTGTTCAACACCCATGCAAATCATAGCCTCCACCGATTGTTGTCCCCTCAAACTCTCCTGTGTATCAGTATAACTGCAATGCCTTTCCAGTGGTTCGGGGTTGGCTTACCTTACCCCAGAGCTACTGTCTGGGCGGATAACCCCACCACATACCGGAATACTGTAATAAATCCACCACCACAGCGAGGCTGCAGAGCTTGACTCTGAGTCATTTCTCAACATTGGGTCAATCCCGAGTCAAGACAATTCAGGGCACTGAGTAAATGCAGTAAGTATATCATGATCTTTGTATGTAAAATCTTAATCTGAAAAAAATATACAATATTGCTGAGTAAAAATTACAATTTGTTTGGAAATGCAGTGGCTTTGAATAAGATGCTGAAGGTGGTAAATTCAGCGTAGTACCTGCACTTAACTGTAGTTACTAAATGTCGAGTTACACCCTGCAATACAGCTAACTGAAGTTCACAGAGAAACACAGTCCAGAGTTAAAGAAAGGTCAAGATATTACTTGCTAATGACTTATTACTCCAGTGCACATCCACATAGATACCAGCTGCAGTTCAACAAGTTTCTCCATGTGAGGAGGACATGGAGAAACATTACACTCAGAAGATACGGCTCGTTGCAACACAACTGAGTAGAGCAGACAGAAACAGAGTCCACAGTAAGACTTTCTGTCTGGATCACAGCTGGTTTCCCAATTAAAGGGAGACTTTCCACATCTAGATAATTTAATGACAACTGCCCCATTTGCTTACAGCATGTCTGTCCATGAACTGAACCTAGCTGTAATAAAAACAAACTATGAACAAGCAACAATGTGATGAAGTATTCTGTGGTTGTGAAAGGGAACCCATCCATAGAATTACAGCTCTGTGGAAGACTCAGCGCTCCACAGTGGACATCATGGATTCGAATGCTTAATACTTTTTTTTTGCCCCTTTGAAAATCATGAGTCTATGATCACATCTACACTGTGTTTTTGTGTGTTAACAGTGCAACTGCACAGTCTATGACATATGACCCTATAAGATAAGAGATAAGATAAAACTTTAATGATCCCACAACAAGGAAATTTGTGCTTTACAGCAGCTCAGTGCAGAGAAGAAGAATAAAAAATGAAATAAAATAGAAAACACTATATACATAAAATATATATCAATACACATATCAATATATACATATACACACATATACATCAGAACACTATATACATATGTAGCCAGTAAAGTATACAGCATACACAGTATGCATTATATGGCTGAGGGTGTTATAAATAAAAATGTAGGAGGTAGAGTGTCATGACATCATGATGTGTTATACAGTCTAACTGCTGTTGGGATGAATGACCTGTTAAAGCGCTCCTTCCTGCAGCGAGTATGTTTCAGTCTCTGACTGAAGGAGCTGCTCAGCTCATCCACGGTCTCATGCAGAGGGTGGGGTTGTCCATGATGGATATCAGCTTTGCTAACATCCTCCTCTCACCCCCCACCCCATCACAGACTCCAGAGGACATCCCAGGACAGAGCTAGACCTCCGCACCAGTTTGTCAATTCTGCTCCTGTCCCTTTCGCCCCCCCCCCCCCCCCCCCCCCCCCCCCCCCCCCCCCCAGCAGGCCACTGCATAGAAAAGGGCAGATGTCACCACTGAGTCATAAAAAGTCTTTAACAGAGTCCTGCAGACACTGAAGGACCTCACTCTCCTCAGCAGGTGGAGTCGACTCTGGCCTTTCTTATACAGGACGTCTGTGTTTGTAGTCCAGTCCAGCTTGTTACTGAGGTGAACACCCAGGTACTTGTAACAGACCACTGTCTCTATGTCCTTTCCCTGGATGTTCACTGGTGCTGTAGGGGGATATGCTATGATGGAGCTAAAACGAGGGAAATAAAACTCTTAAACAAACAATCACCCCCCCCCCCCCCCCCCCCAAAAAAAAAAAACAAACAAAAAAAATAAACAAACAAACAAAAAAAAACACGACCACGGTTGTGTATCACTAGTAACAAAATATGTTTTAGAAACTTAAGCTCACTTTTAACAGAGGGCTGGATTTTATACACGCAGTAAGCCCTCTGCTGCCACCTGCTGGTGAGAAACAGCAGGTGGGGAACCTGCATGGAGTCGGTCAAGTTTTTAAGCACCAACTATACAATTTTAGACCTCTAGCCAAAAAGCGGTTTTTGCAAATCCCTTCTAGAAAACAGATTTCTTATTAATCAACTAATTTTATACTTTGGTACCAAATATTATTTTAGGATTTATTAAATTGCCCAAATTACAAAAATGTTCCAAACTTTAAAATTTTGCAAGCTTTCATTTGTTTCCAGGTTGCCTATCCTGTGCTCCTCTATCTGTATGTCTGTTTTTTTGTTGTTTTTTTTTAAAGTCTGTGGGTGTCTGCCTATTCATCAGCGCTCAACACCCGTTTTCCACACCGCCTGCCGATCAGTCATCCGGTCACGATCACCCCTCTGCCTCACTCCCACACTCGCCTCACCTCCACCTCAACTGTGAGTTTGTGGCCTATTGATTGTCGGCCTAACAGTAAGAGCTGCAATGATTACTGGATTCACTGATCAACCTATTGAAAGCAAATGAATTGGCAACTAATCGGTTAGTCGTTCAAGACAATTTTAATCAAGTAGGTTCTCAAATGTAAGAATCTGAAACTTTTTCTTGTCTTACAATAAATTATCTTTAAAATTTTATATTTGTTGTTTAAACAGTTTTAGGTGAACAATGTTTGCATCATTATAGTCCAGGATAAACTGCCCCACAATGACAAACATAATTAATCGCGAAAGAGGGAAATAAAATATTCGGTAAATATGGTGCAAATATAATGTGTAGACGATTACTGAATGAGAATCCACTAGGTGGCGCTTTTGCCACGTCTTTAAAAAGCGAGAGCGGCCACTTATGTGGTGGCATCAGTGTTAAATGTGATTAATTAAAATGAATTCTGTATGCACAAAATATAGAAATGTAAACAAAATGATCTAATTGCCTTGCCCAACATTTCAAACTGAACGCTACATTTTATCCTCTCATATTAATGTGGCTGAGACTATTTTGAACCGTGCTTAGCTTTCCTTCATTTCAGCAAATGTAAACTGCTCAGCGGTTTATTTGCAGGACCTGCCCACACAGAGCTTTCAATCCTATCCACTTACATTCAATCAATAACACCATTCCATTTATACAGGCATGACATCATACACAGGCTTATAAAAGCACTGCTGTGAGTGTTATTCTTTTCAAATTCCTGGCAACTTTGGATAAAGCAACAGTATATTATTGAATTCTGACTCATATGTGTCACCCTGAGTCTTACAAGCATTTCATTAGTTCCTTATTGCATTAGTGGGGGGTGGGGGATGTATCCCAAAGTGGATTTCAAAGCTTTTTGTAATGTTCTTGGTGAAGTGGCAAAGCAGGAGGAGATGAAGGATGGAGGATGGCCTTTAGAGATGCAACCCAAGAGACAGGATGCACACAGAGCCATTGTCTCATCAGGCTTAGTATTCAGCTCCCTTTGCTCCATCACCATGGCCAAGGCTGAAATCAATTCAGCCTGTTGGCTGGCAGGGGTACAGCTACTCAGTGGGTGCAGCGCACATACAAATACACCCAACACTGGTCTAGACACATATAATACAGGACTGTGGTAGATTTCTTCCCGTACTGCAATGTTACAGCTCTGAACAGTGTTACTCCAGCGATGTGCTGTCAAACGATTCCCCTCTTTGTGTCAGAGACATCTGGTGGATGCGTAAGATGCTCAGCATGGTTTATAATGATAGATGTGTGTGAAGATTTGACACACAAAATGATAAACAGGTGAGTCCTAACAGAGGAGAGTGTGACTGCTCACAGCAGAGTTTTAGCGTCTGCATGTATTATGTTAAAAATCAAAAATAGCGACTCCTCACACAAAGCTGTCATTGGTTATGTGACAACTGCCTGAAAATACAGGGGTGTGCGAGAGCTCTCAGTGTAAGTGATAACCTCAAGCCTGACCTTGATATGAGATACAGGGCTGCAGTCTCAGACAGTGAGGTATGTCTAATACCCATGTTGGGATACCGGCTGGCACTCACCTTGTTATCCATCTGTGTGTGTGTGTATTTATATGTGCTGCTGGCCAGAAAGAGAGAACACTCTAAACGCCATCCATTGCATATGCTACAGCCCCACTATAGAGCCATTGCTCTTCTTTCCATCACTTATGAGCTGCTGTTTTAGAACATGCCCAGGCCCCTAACCGATCCCAGAACTGATCTGTAGTTCCAATATTTTCTCAGCACTGTTCAAACTAGATAAAGGGGTCAGAACAGACCAGTGATGCCCTGTTTGCACAGTGCAGAATAAGGCCTGGCCTTTTCCACGGGAGATCAAGCACCAAATGTAAACTGTATGGAAAACATGGAAGATATTTTGGAAACCAAAGAGCTTCACAAAGTTTGAAACACCTGATGAGAGAACAAATCAAAGAAAAGAACAGCCAAAGAGAAAAATGATGAATCACCTTATTTTTTATTATTAATTTTGAAGCAAAAAAAAAAAAAAAAAAAAATCTGAATCAAAGACAAGTTGCTTACTGAACAGACTTTACCTGCTGGCTCTCCGTGCTGCTATAGTCTGATGTGACATCTGTTTCCTGGGATAAAATGGCTTAAATGATTCGTTTAGTTTAGTTTGTAAATATATCAAGTCTTTCTACTGGTATGAACAAAATGCTTCCTGATGTCTGAATGGTGAAGTATTGCTGCCCTTCAGGGAAGGCAGTAGGTTGTATAGTTATCTCCTGATTGGGCAAAATCACTACCCTGAAACCACACAACCTACTACCTCACCCCGTACGAACATCAGAAAGGTCCTACAGGTTGGTTAAAAACTTTGGTATGATAAGCAGCATTATGATGACATGTGCAACCTGTGCTTTTTCTTTTAGCAAATAAATATATATTTATTCAATTATATAGACATAATTTGACAAAAACCATACCTATATAAAAGCAAAAACTGCTATTTTTGTCAAGTTTTAATGACTAAAAAAAAAATACTGTGATGATTTATTTTTCATAAGTTCAAAGAAACAAAGGAACGTGAATGGAGCAACTTTTGTAAAAGATTACATAGTGTGAAAGTGTTTGTTGAGATATGGTTTTGTTTTTGATGTTGTGTTTTACACAAAAAGAATGAACACTTACAATGAAAACACAATCATATTTTATTGACAGTCAATTCCTAAACATCAATGAAAATGAAGAAAAACGGAAAATGATCGACTTAAAGCGGCTGCAATCCTCAATGACTCACTGCTATCAAACGCTGTTAGAAATCAGTGGGCTGCTCTGGATCCATGCGCTCCAGCAAAGGGATCTGACGACATTACAGCCACTTCAGGAAAGACAGTAAGTTGTATAGTTATCTGACAGGAAGGGTATGACCCTAAAACTATACAACCTACTACCTCACCCCAAAGGACAGTCTTTAAAAACAAAGTCCTTTCAGGTCCCCGTTCATGCAGGTAATCCGCTTCGACACAGCTCACTGAACACAGAACAGCGGTTATGATTCACAGAAACATGCCACTCTCCTCTGGGACACCTCACCGCTGTGACCAAAGTCTGTGTGTTCAGAACACAATGTGACAACTGGGTCTTCCAGTTCATGTCCCAAGCTGAGGGGGGAATTCAAATGATCCAACAAGGCACACATGTCTCAAGAAATTTGCATAGCCAAAATATTTCCACAATTCAAATGCAACCAGTAAACAACTCTAACCTCAAAAATATTAAAATATATGATTATATTCACAGATATCACATACCTTTTAGAAGCTAGGGTGGGTGGTGCCTGAGAAGCTTGCTTATTTCTCATGATTAACGTGAAAAATAAGCAAGTAGATTAATTTTGGTTTCAGTTTGTCAGTACAGTTTTCTGTGGTTCTTGATAACATTAACTGTCCAGAGTTAAGAGTGGGAGAGCTCAAGCTAGCTCATATCCTGGCCCACATGTGTGGAGCAGAGGGCTGCAGCTGCTGCCTCTATTAATGTTTCTCACCTGCTATATAACATGCATCGAGGAGAGGGGCTGGGGGAGGGGGAGGGGGAAGGGGGGGCACTGGCCTATAACCTCCTCCCTCCATCACGGCTTCAGCAGCATGTCAGGTAGTCTCCATGTGGAAAAACCAGAGAGGGGAAATCTGTTGCGTCTGTAACAAAGACAAAGGGGAAATAGAAAAATACTCCAGCATGATGACTTTTAGATTTGACATATGTGAGATCAATTGCAAACACTCCGGTCTGTTCAAACACCAAATTTTGGACTTTTGGGTGAAGACACGTCTGGGTTTACTTGCAATTTGTATATTGGGTTATGTTTATTTACAGTATGGCTTATACTCATGCGTTCTTTGATAAAACCACACCATTCTGCATGCCTAGCTGCCATACAATCTGCTGATTACTGTATATAATCTACTGTATGGAAAAGATAGAAATGTACAGCAAAGCACATTACAGAGCAGTATGTCTTGAGCTGAGAGGCCCCATTGTGTCTGCTCAGTGGTGAGTCTGAGGCTCTCTGCATTATTCAATACTGCCTTACTTACATCACAGAGCTGTGGATTGTAAGCATGCACAGGCACACACACCTGTACAGCACAACAGATACACAAGGAGCAAACAGACATTTTACAGACAGAAACAACCTGACAGAAGAAAAAATTCACACAATAGGGCCTGAGCTTTAAATAAGTACCATTACAGAACTCAGCATGCAGTCATTTTAAGTGCTAAATCAGTCACTACATACAGAAAGCTGTATGCTAAAGCATGTAACTCACTTCACTGTGGAGTCCTGCAAAGCGCTCAGTGGCGTGGGGCCCAGACTTCACAAGGTAGGGTCAAGGCACATTGTCCACTGATTAAACATACTTTAATCTAATATAGTATATGAGCTGGGGTCCTGACCAATAGAGTGCTTGTCCAGGAAGGCTATCACTTTCAAGTAAAGCCAGAGCCAATTGCTATCATCCAATGGCAGGAAAATATTCACAATCACACCCACACACGTACTGTAGATAATCAATATGAAATGCAAGCATATATATATACACACACACACCCAAAGGACTATACACATGTCACACACTTGTTTAGAGCTTTTTACCACAGCTATACAATACAATCTGAAACACTTCTTTGGCTGTCCACCAGAACTCAACCTTCTCGATTGTGTGCAAACTCAGCAAGCATTCTGTTCCAACAGGAATATCTATAACTGATGCACCACTTCAGCCTCACACCTCACTTAGCTCAAGTCCTGCTTTTGGTACCTCGCTGCCTCATAATGTCCCAAAAAAAATGCATATATACATGCACGCGAGAATGCATAACCAAATGCACGTACATAAGGATGCGGTTTCAAATACATGCGCGTGTGCATGCACACAAATGTGGAAAAAAGGAAGTAAGGTAAAACGTTTTATCGATTTATCCAATCGCATCTTCACAGTGTTCACAGAAAAGCTAGGCACTGCTTAAAAAGTCACTTTAATTTAATCACACTTGAGTCTTAAGTGCTAGATTGCCAATCAGTTTATACTGAAGTAGAGTTTAGCTGCAGTGATAGTGAGGTGGAGCACTGCAACCTTGTAACTTGATCTTTGAGGTTCTGGGGGGGTTTAAGGTCAGTAAGTTGGTGGATAATTAAATTTTTTTTAATGCAATATACAATCTCAGACCCTCATTATTACTGCAAATTACACATATCCACTATGTTCATTTTTTAAAATAATAATTCAATATATTAATTTTTTAGTTTTGTACAGTTGTGGGTCTGTATACATTTGCTATTAATTTATTCTTTATTTTACCAAGACAGTCTCTTGAGATCACGTATTGTACTTTTAGTACTTTTTTTTTTATTTGTTCAAATCCAGACTGACTTCTGCTATTGCACCTTAAAATCTAGAGGTGAGCGTGCAGTAGTAGTCGCAATGTAGTTTTTACTGCAAGGGGATATTTTTGGCACTTAAAAAAAGAGTCTACAAGGTTCACTAAAGTGCATCAATTAGCCACAGGGGATACATATATTGTGCCTGGCCAAAATGACAAAAAAAAGTTTACAGTGCACATGCTGTATATGCAGTGACCTAGCCAAACCAACCAGATTTGCGACTAGCACAAATCTGAAGCCATATACCATATACTTAAATAGTAACATTTAATCAGACAATTACAACTTCCTCTGTACTGAAAGTCAAGGTGGAGGTATGTTTTCAATACCACTCTTTTAACCATCTGTTTACCAAAAACTTCCAGGCCAAGCTTCATGTATTAAAAAAACAAAACAAAGTTCCCTTGCCACAAGGGGTCACCAAAGCAGGTAGCTCCACATGCTCGATCTGTCAGAGTTTGACACCAGATGCCCTTCCTGACACAAGCCTAAAGGCAATGTACGTCTCCAGCTGGAATTGAACCAGTACCCTTTCACTCAGCAAGTAAATGTGTTAACCACTACACCATTGGAGGGACTTATTCCTGTATAAAAATCCTGATGTGGAAAAAAAAATACAAAAAAAAAGATAATCACTATACTGACTGTAACTCACTCTTCATTTTTTAAGCACTTAAGTGGGGGTCTGTTAAGAAAAAAACCTTCCTCCTCAGGCAGGTGATAGGTGTTCATAGTTTTTGCGAGTATGCCCATCCACAGTTAGGATGTGTGGTCTCTTATATCAGAGATGCGGTCAGGAATAGGGTTTAATCCCGAGATCCGGGATTCCCGGGAAATGCGATCAGAACCATTTCCCGTTTCCCGGGAAACGTTAGACGGGAAACCGGGAAAAAAGTCGCGCGCGTCGATTTGACTTTCAGAAAGAAAAGAAAGCTTCAGAATGTTAAATTTAAGGAAATGTTGAGAGAAGGGTTCGTTTAATGCGAAAAGCATTACTCTTCATTTCAGGCATGTTCAGCCTCCGTTTAAGGCTTCAGCTTCATCTCAAGCGTTTTAATAGAGGTATTACACAGTTGTGCTTTTTTCCTCTTTAATTTGTTGAAATCGTAGGCAATGTGTTTACCCTAAGGTATTTTGTATTATATAATTTTATATTATTATATATTGTTATATTGCATTATATAGCCTATAAAATATGCCTGCCCTGAACAATAAAGAAATATCTGTTTAACTTCGAGTGTTTCTTTTCCTCGTTTGCAGCCGCTTACTAACAATCATGAATTAGGATACGGGCCTAATGTGTGAAGAAATTATCATGAAATAGATTGCTTTAACATATTTCGCTTTTAAAATGGAGTTGAGTAAAATGTATATTTTTTTAGGCTATAAGGATTGGCCAGTTTTTCAATAGACGATTCACAGCGAACCTACTTTAACCCTCAGACACGGTGTTATAAATTTGCTGTTGCCAGAATGGCAATGACCAAGTCGTAGTGCATTACTCAAGGCCCTGTGTTATGCCATATTATAGTGTAGTACGGTAGTTAACTTTTCAATGACTATTACAGCGTTCCACTGGTGGAGATATAGCCCAACAGATGTCGCCACGACAGCGTGGCTGAGCCTTTATCAATGCTGTGGAGATGAACCGTATTGTTTTGCACCAGCAGTTGTAAAATATCTTGGTATAATTCCATGTACAATGGAGGAATATTCGAATTATATTTGTTAAGGGAGTGTTGAGGAACGATACAACACCGCATAGCTCGAGCACTCGAATGTCGAGATGTAGGTTTTATTGCGTTAATCAAGCCGACGTTACCCCCTACTGGGCATAACAGGACATAGCTGGAAAGCTACCTCTACAATATCAGAATAGGTTAAGGCCGACACAGGCTACAGAAGGCCTAATTAAAATAAAAAAATAAATAAACTTTTTCCCGGGATTCCCGGGAAATGGCTCTTCATTTCCCGGGATTTGATCCATGTCATTTTCGGGAAAAATATTAAACCCTAGTCAGGAATACCTGTTTCTCTTGTCTTTATCTGGATGTATGTCCTGCCAGAGCAAACATGGTGCAGACAAGAGGAATCCAGATAGACAGAGTGGAATATTCATTCCCCCCTTCTGTCCGGGTAGCACAGCAGGCATGACCCATCTATTTATACCAGGGCCAAGGGGCAGGCAGCAGGAGGAGGAGGACAGGAGCGGGGGGAAGAGGAGAGGCTGCATGGGCAGGTCCTGTTACACATGCCAGGGGGAATGGCTGGGGCAAGCCACAGGGGGATTCTGCTCAAAGTCAGACAGGCTGACCTCCCCGTCACCTCTGTATGAGGCAGATACTGAGCTTGCAAACCTTGTGCAAGTGTGTGTTAGGCGAGTGAAAGAACAGGGAGTTAACAGTTCATATGAATGCATTTGAACATACAGTGTATGCACAGGGTGTGCGTGTGATGCTGTAAGTATACATTAGTGTATGTGCACTCTATGCACTTGAATATGTGTGGTGTTTGCGCATGCAGCTGAACAAATCTATACACGTGCGAGTGTGCATGTACTCACACCAATGTTCTTAATGTGTGTGTCTGCCTGTTAGACTGTGAGATGAACTGGCCCCACTGACATATCCCCCTCCACCCCTCCATCCCCCAGCAGAGCCATAAACATGCCAGGTGAGGAGGGCTGGATTAGGCAGACTTAGCTCATCTCAGCGTGGCACTGCGGCCCCATCTTTAGAGGTAAAAAAAACAAAAAAAAACGACCCCAATCACCGTAATGACAGGGCAACGCAGCAGGGGTTGCCCAGACCACTCAGCCCAACCTTGCCAGCTGCTTCTCATCTCTCACACAGTGTACAGTCACACAAACACAAAGAAACATCCGCACATTTGCATCCATATGCACACAGGCTGCAGGATGCACAACAAGACAAAGGTCTACGCAGAAAAAAGCCTGAAAGCAGGTGTGTCGCACAATCGCATATCTGGACCCATGAGCCATGGTGCCTTTTAACCTTTTTCACTTACTGTACACGTTAGTGCTCAAAGTATTCAAAGAGATTTTGGGAAGATCAAAAAGAGGGCACTTAATAGCAAGAATTTATTATTTATTCAAAAGTGGATTTTTGGTTTTATTTTCAATAGGTGGTATAGAAATCCAGAATTCTATGTTGAGGTGATGTTTACCTATACTTTGTGCATTTGTTTGTAATGTCAGGAGTTTTCTGCACATGCGTGATTGGCTTCTTCTGTTTAGGACACGTTTTTACACATACAGGTCATAAACTTCTACCTCTTTGACAGCTTGAACTGTCTCAGTTTCCCCTCAATGGATTATGTCAGCACTCAATTCAATAAATAAATAAAAATTCAATAAATATCACCTTTTTTGCTCATTTAACAAGTCACAGACTTCATCTTTGTGCTGCCATTCTAAGGGGCTCTGGTGAAATGTGCGCTGCCATGTGGCTGCTGGTGACCTACAAGGCCTCTCTCTATTAGAGGAAGCCTATAGTTCTGACACGTCTACATGCTCTGTTCTGCGCTGGCCTGCTTGCAGGGCCCTTTTCAAATGGGCAGTGCCCCTTCAAGCGGCATCTGTCACCAGCTATATTTAGAGGGTTGGACAAATACCTTTCTCTGTGGATATGAAGTTCAGTTGACAGACAGCAGGCCAGAGTAGGCAGACAGGGATCTGTACAGTTTGTAACCTTGAAGAGACTGTTACTCTCAGACTACAGCTGCATGTAGTCAGGCTCACTACTGAAAGCTAAGGCTGTAAATACAGCACAGACAACCATAGTTAACATTGATTTGGCAGTAGTTTTTAGTGCCAGTGCCTATAGTTCCAGGACAGCTGCCAGCATGAAGGGGATTATATAATTATGTACTCTGATAACAGGTTTTAATACTCCCCACCCCCACAGCGACGTATAGAAGAATAATGAATGAATGAATTTCTGTGGCTTCAATCCCCTTGCTGAAGATAGCTACATTTCTGCCTATAAAGGCTCTGTGTGTGTGTGTGTGTGTGTGTGTGTGTGTGTGTGTGTGTGTGTGTGTGTGTGTGTGTGTGTGTGTGTGTGTGACAGTACCAGTGAGGCAGCCAGTGTGTGACTATGTGACCCTGTTGCATGGCCATCTGCTCTATATAACCATAAACAAATGCAGGCAGGCCAGCTTCACAGTATTATTTCCAAGAGGTCTAGGCTGGGTAAATGTATTCATGCTTTGGTCTCTGGGTAGATGTTGTAGTGATATGCCCTAGAAACAGGCCACAGTTATGCAACGGGATTCATAATTCATAGTACAAACACAATATGGAGGCCTCTCTGTCCCATATGCAAGCGCATGGCCAGATTAAGGAGTGAGCAGTCAAAGGGGACAGAGTGCATGCTGAACTGCCACTGACTGACTGGCTGTCTCACAGAGCGCTTGTATGTGACAGGCCTAAATAGGCCAGGTTTTACTGCCAGAGGGATCTCTGCTATATTTTGTCTAAATCAGTTACATGGGGGCAAAGAGACTAATACTAATACAGTAAGGGTGTTTTTTAAAATATATATATATATATATATATATATATATATATATATATATATATATATATATATATATATATATATATATATATTAAAAAAACACTTCAAGCTATTAACAGAACAGCACCTAGATATACCCTGATGAGCAGTTTTTTGATACAGGCTCTTCAGTAACAGTTCGTTAAAATACATCAAAGTAAGAAAATTAATATCTCTCTTCATATATAACAAACATCTGGTAGCTGGTGTGATGAGGTTCATCCAACCTTTCAAACTCTAGCTAGTTTTTTTTTTTTTGTTTGAGGTCAAGCAGAAGAATTTCTGCTTTTATAATAATTATATTATATATGATCATTTTTCTCCCAACCCCACACTTATTCTTTCCCATTAGTTCACTGTGCAATATTAGGCTGTTAACCTGAAACAGTCCCAGAAGCAAATCCAGTTCAGTTATAGCTAATTATGATGAATTATTTTAATAAAACTGTAGAGCTAAATGACAACAAACAGAGATGAAAGGAAATCCTGAAATCTTTCAGTATCTAACATGGATGCTAAAACACTCAATGGGTTTCTGCGATTATGTGTGTCAGTTAAGACCGGCATTGAGGCGGGGGGGATCAAGAGGAAAGCAGCTTTAGACACCTACTGAACACCTGCTATAGTATCTGTGGGCTACAGATGAGAGAGGGATTTTAATAACATCTGCACTTCCAGAGCTCCAAACAGCTAGTCACTATAGCTATAGAGTGCAGGGTGGTGCCTGGGGTTACTAAGTGCATATAATACAGGCACAGTTTGGGGTGAAGCTACAGCTCAGTGCGCTGCAGTTAGGGTGGAGACAGGTTAAAAAGCAGAGGTTAAAGCTTTATCCATGCACACTGGCTCCAAGGGACGCAAAGAAAGCAGGTTATGTTGGAGGGGAGCACAAGGGTGCTACACAACTGTGGCCTCCACCAGCACATTTGCCCCAGTGAAAAAAAAGGACTGTTTATGGTGTCCACCCAAGGTCAGCGCTTCGAAAAGAGGAGCTGGAAATGGTCCAGAGTGGAGGCTGCTTGATTTTGATCTAATCAGCCAGCAACAGTTAAAACATCTCCCCATAAGAAATAGGCATGTTAATGATCCTGTCAGTGCACGTTAGGGCGCTACATTGCCTCATGTTGCACACCTTTTCACAGTTTATTAGAGTGTTTTTCTGAACCCAGCATCCAGTTGCACCCACTTTTTCTTTCCCACTTTACTGTGTTCCTCTGCTACCTGACTACTTTGGCAGCGATACACAAAATGGCGGCGGGGAGCTGAGAGCTGGAAGGCACAGAGTGGAAGCCATTTTCTAACAGTTTTCGGACCAGGCATAGGAGAGAGTCGAGACTTTGCCTAGTGGGCAGTTAAGATAAGTGTTTTCTGTGCATGTGTACAAAAGATTATCTTTGTTTTTCCTTTCTTAATGTGCTGTGCTAATAAGCCATTGGGACCTTGGCCTTTCTAGAGGGATAAAGGAAACAATATCCAGCCATTATGATTTAATCTGTTCCAGGCTCACATCGTAATAAGTGTCAGAAAGAGAAAGAAAATAAATGTAGACAAAGCAGTAATGTGCCATGCATATAACAAATGAAACTTGCACAGCATCTAATTACAGATGCGAGACAATACAATGGCATCACAACACATCATCACATACAAAAAAAAAAAATAAATAAATTTATATATATATATATATATATATATATATATATATATATATATATATATATATATATATATATATATATATTCAATTTCCAACAAATTATGGTACTTACTGTACAACCGCCAGCCTGTGTTTGCCTAATTTCGCTCTTTGGCCAAAATTGTTTGTGCTTGTAGCTCAAACCCCATCTTACTGCCTACAAGAAGGAAAGACAGAGAGGAGAAAAAAAAATAAGAGTGAGAATTCTAGATTCGAAGGGAGAGACAATTTACAGCAACATAAACAGAGAGGAAGAGAAAAATAATTGAGAGAAGCAGAGACAGAAAGCCTGATGAGTTTGGGAGCCGGCAGCAGCAGCAGCAGCAGAGGGCTGTAGGGTCTTTTCTCTGTAGCCTGTTTACTAATAAGCTTGCCCTACAGTTTTGCCTGGCCAAGGAAACTCATTAGTGAAACATGTAACACACCGCACCCTCTCTGCTGGCCTGTACACCGGCCAACTCTTACTGCCGCATGCTCACCAAACTCCAACACACAAGCTCCTCCGTGGTCTTGGCCTTGCCCGGTAGCACCCACTCGCTGCATACATGTACACACTTTGGTGTACTGTGTTACTGAAAGCCTACAGTGTCATGTGCGTGGGTGAAGTGGTGCATCTGTGTGTACTTGCGAGCATAATAAGTAATTTTGTACACATGCGGCGCAGTATGTTCGGTGCACGCGAGAGGGCACGTACGGGCTGCGCAGAGCTCATGTGCAAGGCAGCTTTTAACGTGCACCCGTGTCATCGTGCGCTGCATGCATGTGATGCCATCACGTGGAGGTGGAACAGGAAGAAAGGCAACGGAGGTAGTCATCACAAGTCAAATTGCAGATTGCGCAAAAAAAAGAAAAAAGAAAATTGAGCATAGAGGAGAATAAAGAAAAGCACGACAATTCTGTAGACCCAGGAGGACACTGCCAATTAAAGGCTTCCACTCAGTGTGGTGGCAGCTGCTGAAGGGTGATAATTCTGGACATGGATGCTAATTGCAGCGCAAAGCACGGCCTTGCTGGGGAAGGGTCTTTTATATATTGTTTCTAACGTTTGTAATTACAGTGCAGTGCCTTGGACTGTTGCCAGCACATGTTTATGGGCTCATGAGTAACCCAACTCCTCCAGCCCATGGAGAGAGATTCATGTCTGAGCTGTGCACCCACTGCACTCTGTGTGTGAGTGTGGGTATGTTGTTTGTGTGTGTATGCATGCTGATGACTCACGAAGTCTGGCTGAGTATGTGCAGAGGGGATAGCCAACATTATATGAGAATATTATATTATATATATATATATATATATATATATATATGAATGGCTGCAAGGATGGAAAGAAAATATATATTTATACATTTTTTTTAAAGTAAATTAATGCTTTCAAGTTTTGAAGGGCTTCTGTTGTATTTCACTCTAAACTCTAAAACATTTTTGGTCAGTGTAATCAAGGAAACCTGAGTATATAAACATTATATAAACATCAAGTGCTGTATTACACAGTAGAAGTCAGTAGAAACTGTAGTCAACCAAAATGAGCAGCAAAAAGAGAGCCCAAACCAGTGTACTTCACAAAATGTTGCCAACAGTAAATGTAGCCAACATAATTTAGCTCATCAGTGACGAACAGTATGAAAGTGATGAAGTGGAGGTGAGCTGAAGGAAGGGATTTACAGTATTTTGATAGTTGGAGTGTTGCAGGCGAAGGTTTTCAACACTTCCAATTTTACCTCCAAGTGGAACAAGGTTGCTGATTCTGCAGTTTTTCTCTGACTAAATTGCCTTGGCGACAGCAGAGGCCAAAAGCTGAAGAAATATATGAGTGCTGGAAAAGAAAAACTGAGTGGGTGCAGCTCAGCATTATCTGGAATATCGCTTTGCCTGGCAGGTACATAAAACAAGTATCTGACCTGATGATGTGTGCAGAGAGACACTCACATGTGATGCTGCAGACTGCGGCCTAAATGCATTTTAAGCACACTGATTAGGGCAGGAAAAGAAAACAATGAGTTGCTTTTTAATTATTTAAAATATTGAAATATTTAATCTCTCAAACAGCTAACAAACTCTCCTGAGAGAAGAGCGATCAGTTTTCAAAGGTGAGAGTTGTCCAGCGAGTATGTAACAAAATTGTCCTTGGAAAAATAAACTTGAGGAAAAACACACACACACACACACACACACACACACACACACACACACACACACACACACACACACACACACACACACACTGACTTTAGTCAAAGAGCTCATGATGTAAAGCAACCATGTGGATTTTGCACAGGTCCTTTTTCAGAATGTCTGGAGGAAAGGAGGGATAGGTACAGGGGAGGAAAATTAAAATCTTTTGTCATGCCCTCAAACTTTCTCCCAGTCCAATATTATGTCATTATGACTGTACTTACCGTCTCTGTAGAATTGCTGTGGTTTTGTGGATAAATTACATGTGACACTCCCAGCTGACATCCTGATTAACACAGGAAGGGGAAAAAAAAAAAAAGACCAGTCCTCAGTAGTCAGCAGGGTAATGGACTAATGGCTTCCATGTATGATGAGACGGGTGAGGAAAAGCAGGGTTTTTTTTTTGTTTTTTTTGCAGGAATAAGTATGCATGAGCATCAGCAAATGTGCCTGTAATTGTACTGCTTATTAAAAGTATAATATGCAGCTGGCTACTGTTTGTAAATGTGCAAATAGAGAGAGAGAGAGAGCGAGAGAGAGCGCAGTGATCGAGTAAACTAAAAAGTGAAGAAAGCAGCGAATTAGAGAAATTAAACAGCATTTTCACATTTGTAAAGTTCAAACAAACACGCACATGTACTTGCGCGACCCTTCAAAAAGGTGGCGCGTTGCCAGTTTTTGCATGAATTCAGCTGCAGCTCATGCTTTACAAACAGAGAAGGGAAAAACACGAACGCTCAGTCCAGAATCCTCAGCAAACCGCGCGTTATCAGACTGAACGTGTTTCTGGTCGCTGTGTTTTCATAGAGTCCCGCCCTCACGCCCTGCCCGGTGTTAGTGCCTGAGGACTACACACTGACACACACTGACTGCACTAGTGAAACACCCAAACGCAGCAAAAATTAAAATAAAAAAGGGGTTCTGCACATGAGTACACGACCACAACATACTTCTAGTGTGTAGAGATGACTTTTGTATGAATCTATACAATTTTTTTTTTTTTTTTTTTTTTAGGAGATCCAGCATGTTATATTGCTGACCGCAACCCTGAAAATGCTTGTATATTCGTCTCTGTGTGTGTTTGTGTGTGTTCTGAGGTCTCTGATTTTTTTGTCTAGCTCCTTTCTACTCGGGCCTGGCCTACTTTCTTCTGTACTGTAGCGCTGATCCTGTGTGTGCCACAGCCTGTAGTGGCCACTGTAGATCCACTCATGAACTCTTCCACGTTCAGGAGAGCAACAGGGGGCCTGGTCATCTTCTAAAACAGAGACCCGGCATGACTGCACTAAAATGAGATTTATGATTTTTTTAAGCTTTCCTAATTAAAATGTTGAAGTGCCTAAATACATACAGAGAAATGCATTCACCTTGACCTTTAGATGTGCTGCAGTAACACTATGCAGACCTGCTGCATAGTGTTACTGCTTCAGTAAGAATACTGCACCTAAATATATGATGGATCAATATATTGATGCTTTTTGAGCATGATTTAGAGCTACATCAAATTATATCATATTTAATTTTTGAGGTTTTTCCTTGAATATACACATCCATTGACTAAATGGGCCACTTCTGTTACAAAAAAAAAAAAAAAAAAAAAGAGTTTTGTGTGAAATGTCTGATGCCTGGTAGTTTATAAAACATTAAAATGTCTTTTTAAGAGAAAAAGACATGCATTTAACAAATATCTAATCACATAATAAACAATGATTACCCACTGGATAATTTCCATTTGTTAAACATGACAGTGAACTTGTGAATACATTAAACTTACAGTGCCACATGCATTTTTGTAGAGTCAGCCCAGACAGTAGAGTATGACAACAAAATCGCGAACCCTGAGGGCTCTCCAGAGAGCTCAGACATACAATATAATTTCCATTATGTCGGCTTTCTCAATTTGATTGTAGTTTTAACTGCACACTGAAGCCGCTTTAGCAGTCGAATTCAAAGAGGCTTCATTATTATGTCACAAAAATATATTTACAGCAAGTGGTGACTTGGCCCCCATTCATCACTCCAATCTGGATTTCATATTAGCCAGGAGGAAATTGGATGAAATTCACAACATCACAGCAAGCTCATAAATGAAACAAAATCACATAATCTAAAACACCAATTTATCCACTTAACAAATGAAGCACTGTGTTGGTGGCTTATTCCTGTGTTGTACTCATGAATGACTCATTTTCACTGTGTTGCACTAGTAAGAATACACTGAGCACTGGCACACGACCTAAACCACATACTCAAAACCTCAAATTGAAACACTCAGACAGCAGTCTGTGCAGTGCTGCTACTCCACATATAAGCATTAAAATGCACAAAAATGAAAACATCTGAGGTCTGAACATTTTATTATATATATATATATATATATATATATATATATATATATATATATATATATATATATATATATATATATATGCATGCTTTAAGTTGATGTGAAATGTAATTATTTTTCATTAAATATGATTTAGATTTGTGGCAATTTGTCAGTACGTAAAAACAGATTATCCTAATTTAATTTTCTACCTACACACATATGATTTATTTTTACAATTACTATACCACTTATTATTTGGGGAAATTAAATTCAAATAATTCATACAACAATTGCCTAATACTTTTTTACACTAGTCAACAGGTAGAACTAGATGATTATTAACTGTAATTATGATGAACCTAATTCTGAGAATTGTCCCAATTACAAATATATTAAAATATTGTGCCACATCAAAAGTCAAAGAATAATAACAGGGCACTTTGTGGTTTTGCTGTCAAAGATATTAAACAAACAAAAAAAAGAAGCCAAAATAGAGGTGAAAACAAAGTTTATGAAAAAAAAATAAATAAATCAAATACACAATCCAGCAACAAGTAGACACATGCTCACTCATGCAGAGGCATCCCTGTCTCACTGTAAACACACACACACACACACACACACACACACACACACACACACACACACACACACACACACACACACACACACACACACACACACCAAAATATGCTGATGCTGTGTGTTATCTATTCATCAACGAGTCTCTACAGTAATGCAAGTAGTTTAAAAACTGTTGCTTTATCACACATTTTCTTTTATGCTCTCTGCTTAGTTTGCGCTATGAAAATATATGATTACAAAAATCACGGGGCGAACGTCACATTTTTTTTTAACAATTAAATATGCCCCCAAAAAATGTGGATGCGCGTGAATTCGTAAGGTTTTATATCCGCCTCTCTGTTTACGCTGCAATCTATCCTCGAGAAACTGAAATAGATCAAACTTAAATACAAATTAGATAAAACCAACTGAAAGTGACTAATAAAATAAAATAAAAAACCTTATGTTTTAAAGCCCAGTATGATACATATAACAAAAATTTTTTTACAATTGCTGTGATTACTGTAGAAAAATAAATATTCACACAGTGCTTCCTAATCATATTTTTTTAGCTTATATCATTAAAAAAGTATTAAGTTTCGCCAGATGGTATTTTTTTTTTAGCACCGTATGTTGCATTTTAACATATTAAGACTAATAGTTTCTAAAAACAATTGTTGCATTTTTTCCCCCCATTCAAGTTCAAGGACACAGTCAAGTTCAAGTTTGAGAAGTTGGTGTTCGAGCTGTGTCCTGCAGGTCAGATTTTTGCTTTTCTTTCACATTCTACTGGCAACATATTTCCATTTATATTAAATGTAAAAATAATAATAATAATTTAAGACACTTTGTTGTCGGGAATTACCTGAATAAATGTTTCAAACCAACCATTTCAGCGAGCCTCATGTCACACACCGAAAAGGCAAAAACAGATGCAAAAAAGTATTAATATACGACGACCTGAATGATGACAATTATAATTAACTATGAGGATACATTTACATGCAGGTTTGACTGTAAAATTGCATTTGTGTATATGCATTTGTGTGTGTGTGTGTGTGTCCTATTACTACCTGTGCTGTGTAGATGCAATAAACTGCAAGTTTGCTTCAGTGCACAGACTGCGTCAGTGTGGGTTGTGTTGGTTAGCTACACTTTTACAGAGAGAGAAAAAGCTGAAAACCCTCACGACCCGGCCATCTGCCTCTCAACATGCAACCTTCTACTGGACTCCTGCCATTCTGTGCCAAAAAGGCCTCAGGGGTGGAGTAGCGAGATACTCTTCCAGCCAAAGCCAAGTGTCCACAGCTAGGTCGGCTAGTTAAGCAAAGCTTACATTCATATGAATTTGCATAATAAGCTACACGTGCAAAAGTAAGCCTCACTTGTGAAAGCTTTGAGCGAAATCATTTTGACTTTGTCCTTCAAAAAAAGGTCTTTTTTTTTTTTTTTTTTAGATAAAACCTGACCATCAAACTCACACAACTGAAATCCAGAGCAGAATATGTGCCAAATATGGACATTTTTGGTGAATAAACTACAAAAAAAAATTTTTTAAAATCCACTTTTGCAAAAGACGAAATCAGAAAACAGGTTTACTGCATATTTGATTATACTTTCAAGCACTACCACAAATAAAAAAATTTCCCAGTTAGGTTTGGGAATGTACTTTACTCTATCAGTGTCTTAAATACATTTATGCAGTACAGATTTCCCATTATCTTCATCATCAACGATATTTATCCATAATCCCTTTTTTTGTAAATTCTCTTTTGTTAAACTGCTTCACAACTGCTCAAACAAGTTTATTGTTCATTTAGGCTTGTTTATTCCATGAAATGAAGAGAAGGCGATCAGTACAAACATAATAACAAAAGCATCTGTAGTTGTACGCAAAGCGCCCGTATGAAAAGCACGAGCCTTATAAAATCTGTTTAAATATGTAAGGCATAGATCGAGATGCACAAAAATGAAAAAAATAAATAATCTGACTAGCAAAATTATGTATATGAAAGCAAACGGTGAAGAGATGGACTAATTCTCTATTCTGTTGTCTTAAATAAACTATAAACCTACTAAATATTAACTGCAAAAACACAAAGTCAAAGAAATTAGGCAGTTCTTTTCCCACAAACACTCACAAAAATTAAGATGAAGCTTTTGAAAACATTAAACTCGTCAAAATGATCAGTGCACCACATGCATTCTGTACATACATACTGGACAGTTTCATTCATATGAAATACCTCCACAACTGTGGCCTTGCACTCACTCACTGATTGTCATGAAGTAGGATTATCCTGGCAACAATCAAAGTTGCCCCCCCCCCCCCGATAAATGAGTTTGTTGAATATTGTTGTGGAAAAATGTTCTTGAAGTTACGAGAATAGATGTTAACACTATTATATATGCAGAGCTTTAAGTTCAGGTGTATAAACGTGAGCTCAGGTGAAAAGAAACTTTGTGTAAGAACCTCATATGCATCAAATGTTTATTTGTTCCCGTGAATCACTGAAAGCCTATGAAATGTAAACATGTGGATGAAGTACATTGGAACCGTGCATCCACGGACGGATTAAAACAGAAATTACTCACCAATTATAAGAGCAGAGATGGTAAATGTCCGGTCAGGGTGTGAATTTTGGAAGCTCTTCCCGCTTTGATTCACATCTCTGTCAAGAAGAGGAGAAAGCCATAAGCTCCTGTTTGGTGCTTCTTGCATAACCCAGTGATTTCCCTCAGACTGTCCCGTTCAGAACCGTGCCTCAGCCTCAGCTCCGGCCTCAGCGCCCACGTCAGTCTCACCTCCAGGCTCGACCCCTCTTTCAACCACAGTCTCAACCCAGAGCTCGGGGCAGCACGGCTTGCCTGCCACCAGCTGGGTCCGGGCCTGGTGAGGCCTGAAACAATAGGAGGCCATGAGGCTGTCTGCAAGGCTCTAGCTAAGCCCGTCTGCTGGTTAACAAGTCTTTGAATGAGGAATGTTAGCAAACAGACAAACAGCATGTCTGATGCATGCAAATAGCACAACCAGTCCAGTCACAGCCTTGGCTGAGCACATGAATAATTCAGAAGTCTATATGCTGCTCTCCCACATTACTCCCTCCCTCTTCTCAAATGAAATGCCTTCACTAGAATAAGTGAGGCAAAGTATTCAAACCTCTGTTTCACTTTAGTCGCAACATCCATTTTATTACTTCATAATATAATGCAATAGTAACACAAATTGGTCATGTAGAGGCACAACATGCACGGCTGCTGGTGACATTTTGCCGCAACAACTTGAAATTCCACAATTACACCCCCCCCCCCCCTTATTGCCTGTTAATGTCTTTTGTTTGCAATTGGCAACTGTCCCAGTAAGATCTCCAGCTCAGCGCACCACTCATTCCCCCGTTAGGAGAGCGAGTCGGTGTGAAAGAGAGAGAACAAGAGTGAGCAAGAGACACAGAGAGACAGCGAAGGAGAGGACATGGAAAGGAAACAGAAGGAAAAGCAGAGTAAATACAAACAAGGTGCGGTGCTTAACGCCAGTCACTGGCGCGGGTTACGAAACATTTCTTTAAAACACATATGTATACCACACTGAGACACCGGTCAATCTCTGTCATCCATGGTCATCCAGACCACAAGCCCACCACAAGCAGGTTACCCGTCAAAAATGGCGCCCTGGCATTCCAGGTGAAACAAGGCCCATCAGATGGAGGAAACACCACCTTGTCAAATTTCGATCCAAAAGTAGAGAAAAAGAATAAACACTACTAGAAACCAGTGAGGGGGAAAAAAAACAGCAGCAACAAAAAAATTAATAAAAAACAAAAAAACAAAAAAACAGGAAGATCTGGTGCATTTTTAGAAAATAAGACAGAGAAAAGCAGAAGACAGCGCAAAAATCCAAAGCGATGCAAAAATAAATGTGCCAAAAAGTAAGAAAAGGCTCCCAAAAAGCCACTTGTTGCCAGGTTTTGCAGAGCTGCTGTGCAGCAAGTTGGAGGCAGAGGGTTAAAATCCAGCTAGTAGTGAGTTAAAAAAAAAAAAGATCCGTCTATGGAAGGGCGGGCTGCGGGGAGGCCCTGACTGTAGAAATAGCAGCAGACTTTTTTCTTTTTTTTTTCCCCTCGCAGAGCTTAAGTCTCCCCCTTGCGTGTGGCTGTAGCAGAAAGAGGGGAGCAACCGATACAGGGAGAGAAGATGGGGAGAGAGAGAGGACGAGAGGAGGAGACAGACAGACGCACAGTGGAGGGCAGAAAAGCTTCGCTGATGATGAAATAGGAGGTGTAGCAGAGCGCGCGAACCAGCCACTTTTTCATCACATGTCCAACACGGCAAGGAACTGTATTTGCACTGGGGCCTGGGGAGGAGGGAGGGAGGGAGAAAGGGAGCATAAGATGGGTGGGAGATGGAGACACAGAAGGAAAGAGAGCGAGGGAGAGTGGGAGGGTGGAAAGCACTAAATGTGGGAGGGGTGGAGGAAGAAGAATGACACAGAAATCCACTCCTCCAGCAGCGCGCAGACTCAGTGCTCACACTCATACGCCATACTGGGATACACTATAACGTACGTCAGCAACTATATCAACTAGTGAGAAGAAAAGCATGGAAAACAGGAAAATACAGACTCATTCAGAAGTGGCTGCCCCGCTGAAGGATCCTTGAAATATGCAACACTTCTGAGATCTCCTTGAATTATTAACCTCATCTCTTACCGTAGTGAAGCTTTACAGACCTGGAAATACACACTGAAAGGAACACACACACTCAGAGTGCATTAACTCTTTGGCATGCCCGAGCAGCCTGAATGGATAGAATAGACTGCGCACACACACACACACACACACACACACACACACATGCGTGCACACACTGAAAAAGAAAAGCACGGAGAGTGTTAATTTCAGTAACATGTGGCAAAGAACGCACGGCCAGGACCCTCCTTCTCGCCCTGGCTCTGTCACAAAGTGAAGGCTGTAGCTGAACCCTCGCAGCTATTTTGGCACAAAGTCAAAAGGCTGATAAGCATTTTTGGGTGAGAGTCCGCTGCTTTTCCTCGAGGAAAAACAGCTGCCACTTGCCCGGCATTCAACGTTCAGCAGTTCAGAGAACATTTAGTGAAACCCCCAGAGATGCTGATTTGTCTTGTTTAAAATGGAGAATAAAAAAAAAGAAAAAAAAAAGGAAAGAAACCATAATGGTCTACACATTTCGTTTGAACCAATTTCTCGCACAGAGTTACATGAAGCGCAAGTGAGCCTCGGAGGGAACTAGAAGGGGGGGACCTAAAGAGCAGGGCTGTTTCCACCATCTTAGATTGTATTGATTATGCTTTGCTCTCACACGCTAGCGCTCCCAGTCTGTCCCTCCCTCTCTCTTTCTGTCTGTTCTGCCACCTTCTCCACTCTGCGATCAGCATTTGGCTTTTTCCATTTGAGGCAGATTACTGTAACGCTATTGTACAACAACTTCCTGCCTCTTTTGGCTCTGGTTCTAAAAACTGCAAAGGCAGACCTCGTGGCTTTAACTTTTTCCCCTCGGCCTTGAACTAGGAGCTCTATAAGGGAAGAAAAGGAGGAAGGAGATATATAAAGTGTATCTATTACTGAGGAGCTATTTTTGTTTTTGTTTTTTTCTAATTTCATTTCTGCTTTATAAACTGCTGACAATTAAAGAGGGGACTTCATGCCTAGCAGAGACAATGAGAGAAAAAAAGGTGGGGGTTAAACTTTTCTTACTTTTACTCTATGAAAAGTTTCTGTTGCTTTTGGAGGGCACTGATATACTAGTGGGGCTCAAGCTCACGGAGACTTATTTAACATGGCTGCTACTGCTTCAGGCTGCACAGTTTGAGAGGGTGGCTTTCACTGCACGGCCACCACCCCGTTCCTCTCCGGCTCTCTTCCTCACAGCAGCGCAGACTGGACTGCACAAAATACTGTTCTCTCCCTGCACTCCTCTTTGCTAGACAGGTTTTTAGTAAAAACACACATGACCAAAGACAATGAGCAGACAGTGAGAGAAAAATGCCGGCATTATTTACACTAGCAAAGTGCAGGAAAAGGCCGCTTTGCAATTTATTTGTTCTCTTTTTTTTCCTTCCCCTAAATGAGACACTAGCTCAGTTCAGTCATCTACTTTGGCAGGAGCTATAGAATCCTATTAGAAGGGGTTCAGTTATACGTCACATCTCGCCATGCATTTTGACCAATTGAGAAACCCATGACTTCATTATGGCTTCAATGTATAACAATGTCTCGGGTATATGTTAAGATTTTTTTGGGACTAAGCTGCATCAAAATCAGCACATATTAGAACTCCATGGACTATTAGTTATTAGTTTTAGTGAAGCACACTCTGTGAATTTATGCTTAGTGTGCATTCTGTACTTTGCATGACATAAAGTTCATTTGAGGATACAGTTTTGTTTTTGGGACTGCTGCCAGCTCTTGCCGCTGTGTTTCTCTACATTGTACCTCTGTCGCGTTTCGCAATTACCTGTCACGTCTTCATTTTACAGTCATAATTTATCAGATTTCAGAAGCAAATTCAGACTATTTAAAGTGACTAAATAATTAAGGTTTCAGTGAAACGCACGAACTAGAAGTGGCCTTTCCACCTTTTCTATTTGCCCTCCTTCTTACTACCACTAACATCTTTTTTTTTTCAGATGAAATGATCAAAAACTAAATTCACGTCACACGAATCTTAACAGCAACATGTGTTGCTGCACTTTGATTTCAACACTTAAAATAAAAAAAAAAAAAAAGGCAGGAAAAAGCCGTGGCTTTTCTTCTGGAGTGCATGGCTGCTTCTGCAGCTGTGTGATACAACGTCAGTCGATCAGGCCAATTGATACTGCAACGAGAAACAAAATGGCAGACGGCGCCATGTTCTAGACTCTGCCTGACATTATTTGACAATAATTTGTAGGAGAGAAACTGTAAAGTATGACTGTGCTTCTTTATTTATTTGTAATATAATTTTCTTTGACTTTGTAACAAGATTGTACAGCAAAAAAATGTGCTTTAAGTGGTTAAAATACAAAAATGGCATAACAATAAAAATGCTGTGCATATCTAGAAAACTTCTTTAAAAATAATACATATTATTCTGTGGTTATCGAGGCTCGAATAAACTGTCTGCTGACTGCATTCAGAAGAAAACATTAAACACATAAAGTGTTTTCAGAGGCATCTGTTAGCATTTGTTAGGGTGAACGTTTTATCATAGAGTTCAAATGTGGACTGGATGAGCTCATATTAAAGAAATGGTTTTTCCAGAGTTTTCTTCCTAGTGCTACATAAAACAATAAAACAATGAGAATAGCAGGAGTGACCTGGAATTTCACTGGGCAGGGAATCCACAAAGAAACAATATTTGCACTTAGGCATTTACAAACATCGAGGAGGCATTAGCAAGTGGGGGTGGTGGGTGGTGGGTGGTGGGGGATGGTTGTGTGCTTGGTCAGCAACCACTACAACAGCAACACTTAGATATGATATGTGGCACATAAAAACAAGGTTATTCTAATGGACTTATTTAAGGGGATAAAAGCTAACCACAAAGTATCCCTCCTATGTGAGGGAAGAGTATACTCTCCAGGAGAAGGGTCTATGAGGTGGTCTAGCTTAAACCCTGCACGTGTCTAAACAACTTCTCTATTACACCCGGGACCTTTGAGGGCACTCCCCATCGAGGAGGGAACAAAGGCCATGACCCCTAGGTCAAAAGCGTTACATGGGAGGCCAAGCTAGCTCATTGACTGCTCCACTGTTGTTTGCTTTAAGAAGGTAAAGATTACTAACACATTAACTAATGCTGATTAGGGGGTTATCCCTCATGGGACCGATGTCCCAGGGCAGCACATCACATCGTATTAACACGGCCTGACCTTTGACCCCCACCAGTCACCTTAGGCAGTCGACTGTGACCACCACTTTCTCTCTCTCTGTTTGGCATTTATGCACATGCACACACAGACGGGGGATTGAAGGCTATCTCTGCAAGGTGCAGCACACGCAGCTGAAAACAGAACAGTTTCTGTCTGGGAAAAGTTGAAGAAATGGTTGAATAGTATCACTGAAGTTCAGAAAATGGTTGCGTGTGCAATAAAATGGTGGACATGAGACATGCGCAGTATTCATATTCTTCATGCAACAAAAAAATAACTGTGATGTCGCTGACTGTGAAAGACAAGAAAGGAGCAGTTTGTTCAGAAAGTCCTTCAACATCGACTTTTATATTAATAAAGACGTGAAAGCATGCTGCCGTGCTGAGCTTACCTAACCCTAACACTTCCAGGAAAAGCAAGCCGATAATAAGTTATAATGAAACATAAATCATGTATATTATTTTCAAAAACACCATGGGAATATATTTTTTTAAAAAAAGAAAAAATATCAGAACTGGGGACATTTTTCCAGCAGTGTGTTCCCAAAGGTCAAGTTCATGTTCAAGTTTTTCCACAAGTTACCTTCACAGGCAAAAAACTCTTCACTGAGCACTTATTTGATAATACATCATCTACCAATACTTAAAATGCACTGTGGCATGTATTATAATAACTATAATGCATATTATAGTTTGAATATAAATATGACAGTTTTCCCCAAACTGCTGCCCTCTTATTACAGAAATAAGAGGGCAGCATTTTCTTATAAGAAATAAAAAAAAGATTAAAACTTGTATTAATTTTGTCAATGACATTATATATTTACATGAATTAAATGCATATTTCTCATATATATAAGCTTAATTACAAAGTGTAATAAGGAACGCGCTGCCTAAAAAACAAAACTGCCAGAGATACTAATTTTGCTTTAGCAAATCTTTAATAATGCATGGAATTTAGGGCTTTATATTATGCTATTTATGATTTATTAAAAGGAAAAAAAGCAAAACAAAAAACCCCCCCCAAAATTTAAAACAAACAAGAACAAAAAAAACACTTTGCACAACTTTTCCTGAAATCACTCTTCTGTTCACTGGGCAGCCCTTCGTTATACAAATAATAACAAACTGAAATTCAGTCTTAGCAAATCATAGACACAAGTTCATTTATTTAAGATGAACCTTTAATAAAAAATAAAATAAAAACTATTAGGATTCTGCTTTGGATTTAAATAATACAGGCTGTTGTTCATGTATCAGTGTTTCCCCACTACACTGTGAAATACGGCATATTTAGAAAACACTTCACTTTTAATAAATAGTTTCATAGAAATAAACTATATATTTATTTACTTTTAATTTATTCGATTTCAGTACAATCAACTTTGTCCGAAATGTTCTACTGATAACACAAAAACAGCACTGCCCCCCACCCCCACCCCCACCCCCCCATGTGTGCCACATCAGCTCAGCTAGCATTTGAGCTGATGCCTTCATGGGAACAATTCAAAAGTATCGCAATAAATCCCGAGTTTCAAAATAATTCGGACACATATTCTGAAGAAAAGAGAATTTGTGGCTGTAACACAGACGATGGGTCGAATCATCTCAGCGGGAAAATAGGAAAAAAGAGACTTTTTCAAAAGCAGGAATTAACTCACCTTGCTGTTTCTCACAGGACTCTGAAAGAAGGAGAGGAGGAAGAGAGACACAGAGAGAAAAGAGCAAGGGAGAGCTTCTCCTGGGAACAAGCTGGAAATTATGGACCTATTCGATATCAGACCTCAGAGTGGACAACCTATCCTATGAGGGACGCGCCCTAACTGTAACTAACAACTACTTCTGGCAGCCCTTCAACAACCAGACATATTGTCCTGGATCAGGGCCGTTTTCAAAAGGCAGCAATGAACAAGGGCAGCTTAGGCAAGAAATCAACATCAAACTACAGCCTCAATAATCTAAATTAATGCTGTTTTTTTTACCTAAGAAAAATACTGAGTTGTAAACTATGATCCCACCAAGACAGGGATTATCAAACTTAACCTGCTGAGGTGATACATACTACAAAAAAAAAAAAAAAAAGGCATTAAACTAGGAATTCCACTCTAATGTGGGGCAGCACACATCTTTTTTTATATTTTATTATGTGTTAATTATTTCAGCTACTATTTTAATACTGCGATATTACAAGCCCAATATAAACACTAATACAACTTGGCATTAGGTCACCATACTGTGTAGGTTTGAAAGCCCAAATTTTAAGCTTGGGCTATATTACAAAACTGCCTTAGAGCAGAAACAAGGACAAACAGGGTTCGAATGACTGGCAGAATATAAAATCACTTGAGTGTAAAAATATTACATTTTTTTTGATTGAGTATAGTACCTGTGTCATTATGGCCATTACAAAAGTATCAGACATATAGCAAATGGGTAAATGGGTAGTTAAACTGCACTGTGTAAAAATACTGATCTGCAGCACTAAATAATGCACTGGGACATATTTCAAAAGTCACTGACACATAAAGTCGACTATCTGCATAAGGTTTTTAAATACTTCTACTCTCCTTTTGCAGTTTTCTCCCAAGGGTTGCTAATTCCTGCTTTAAAAAAAAAAAAAAAAAACTTGGCCATTTTGTCCTGTTCTTCCTAATCACCAAGCCAGGAGTGCAGAGCCCTGGCATTTTAGGGGCCACGTCACAACGCCTGTTTCTGTGCCACGGGGCTGCAAGGAGTCCAACAGCAGAGCCATATGCACTCAGCGTTTCACTGCCTCAACAAACACTTTCAGCGTGCTGTTTTGTTGTCTCACACAGTCTGTCTAGCATCCTTGCTCCGCTGTGAACAGCAAAGCATGTACCTAAAAACATTTTTAGAATACATGCGCTTTTTCTGATGCCTTTTCCAACACAGGATCACCGAGCTTTCAGTTCCTGAATTCTTTCTTATGGTTACCACAGTAAAGCAAGCTTAGTCACAAAATAGTTTCTCAAAGACAAAAATAGAGGCAGGAAATATTCTAGATATTTACCGCTTAGTTATCTTGATATCTGTTTTTGGCATCAAGAGGGGACACAGAGCTGATATTGATGTCATAGATTAAAAAAAAAACTGATTAGGTAAATCACACTTGGGCAAAGCTGTATTAACAGAATGGTATTTATCTATGTGGGAGAAAAGCAGTGATTTATAGGCCAGTTGCATAAACAGATGCTACACTCTGTGGGTTATTCATGCAAATTTAGTGGCTCTTTTAACTCCTGCAAATTATTATTTTTTACATAGAGTAAAATAATACATGTTTGAGACACATATCACTATTCAAACAAAACAGACCACATGCCAGCAGGAAAAGTAACATCCATTCGCTACTGTAAAAACACATTTCTTTAAATATGAGCTTGGTCATCTGAGGGCATGTACATTGTGTGAAAATATAATCCTGTGTGTTGACAACTTATTGGTTTGTGTGTTCCGTACACAGGTTTGTATCTAGTATACGCTCAATTTATTTTGTGTGTGTTCTTTCTATTTGGCCTACAAGTGTCATGCATTGTGTACTTTTTTTTAAAAATTTCATGTCAAGTGTGTGATAAAAACAATGTTTATTTTTATGAAGCTCATTATCATCATTATAATCATTATGTCTCATTATATAATACTTTTGTGGGAACAAGCAGCCCTGTTCCTCATGACCACAGACACTTAGATAGGTAAACACTTGTGTGCAAAATTATTTCAATGCTAGTCTGTGAGTCAGGGTCCCTCTGTGTAAACTGTATGCTCTCCTTATGTTAAACTGTGCTGACATTGACGGGGTGCTGGTCCACCCATCACCATTATCATCATCGAGCTAAAGGTGTCGACAGCACGTATTCAACGGTACGACAGCCCCTGACCTCTCACACCAGCTTAGAGAGGCAGAGGGTCACACGGAGGACATGGCTATGGAGGGAGAAGTCAATCTTATCCTTCCGTTCCGCCACAGGCTTGTGTGCAGCGACAGCAAGATGAGCTAGCGGGCTTTCCAAAATCCACACTCGTTTGGCTGGGAGTAAGGCATCGGGGCCGTGTGTGTTTCAAAGAAAACGCTGAGGAAAGGGTTTTTTTTTTTTTTGTGGCAACACTCGTGCACTTGACAGTGTGTATTTGCCTGCCTCTGTCTTTGCTCCATCCCCACCCTGACTCAATATCCCTCAGCACCAATATGTGTCATCTTTAGTAGCCAAAATGGCGAACAGCCCACTTATCTCCCAGTGGTAGAGAACCCTACCTTGTATCTCTTGATATGGATCTCACGTGCGCAGACAATTTTTTGCCATTATCTCTACACATTACAAATACCTCGGGCTCTGCTGAGTAGCGTGGGACTGAGAGGTTAAAAGGCAGGAGGCACTGAAATGAGAGGCACTGAAAAGCCTCAGCTCTCGGACTGTTGTCAATTGAGCCTGTGCTTCTCTAATGGGGGGGGGGGGGGGGGGGGGGGTTTATAACCTGGCACACAACCAACCACTAATGCCACTTAAATGTCAGAGACTGCAGAAAGAAAGGGAGACAGCAAAACTGGGAGCACATTCATATTTCAGCACAGCAGATGCTACAATACGTTCGTGCCTCACAATGAGCACAAACAAAGACCCCAGAAGTTAGAAAAAAAGAGAAGGCAGGCATGATAAAGGGGAAATGAAAAAGAGGAAAAGAGATTCTGTAGAAGTGATGGAGGCAGCTCCATCTAATGGTTGTCTCTATTCGACAAAGTTTGGAGCAGATCTGTCTCACTCTCTCTCTCTCTGCAGATGAAAACCTGACTGGGTGGGGGTCGGGGACGGGGTTGAGTCTGGTGTTGGGGGTGGGGTTGGATTGCTGGAGAGAGTGATTTTTTTTTTTCCAGCGGGGTGAAAGGCGGACGGTCATGTGTGCAGAGCTCATGACAAAAGGCCCTTTTATGTGCAGCGTATGCAGATAGAGGAGGCTCCTTTGTGCACAGATGGAGATCCCATGCCTGGGTCTGCCTGCGGCAGAGAGAGAAGGGAGGGTGGAGAGGAGAGAAGAGTGGTGGTGAAGGGAAGAGAGGGGTGGGAGGGGTGTCTCTGGCACTGAGTGCCATCACTATGTCTGGTGGGGGATGGGGCACGGAAAAGAAGGACCAAGCTGTCCTGGTCCTGCCAGGTTCGTACCCGGTGAGGAGGGGCCACAAGCCTTGCTAAGAGGATACAGAGACTTGTAACTCAATAATGGAATCGAAGAGAGGCCATCAACTGACTAGCAAGTGGCCAAAGGTCAAGTATTACATACATATAATCTTTGATTTTTCTTTCAACTGGCTTTGAAAAACACTGTCACACATTGTGCCAAGGAGCTAAGACAAGTACAGGAAAGCATGCGAAACTTATCTGATACCAAGGATTATGAGCTTAGAAAAGCTTAACCTACTTTTTTTAATGCCAACTATCACATGTTCCTAACAGGTTAAAATGTTCCAACATAAACATCCCTTACAGTAACTACAGTTGTACTTTTGACCCAATAAAAAGAAGTCGACGATTCACGTGAACAATCAAGGTCCAAATGACACTGACTGGCAAGTTCAATTTCTAGTTCATTCTCAAATAAATACCTCTTCCTCTGCCTCCACCGCCCCTGTCATCTCAGTGTTGTTGCTTTGAACACCTTGTCATGACTGTTATTTATCAATCTCTGGACAGGAGCATGAAATGTGTATCTTGGTGACACCTCTCCCCTAAGAGCTGAGGTGACTCCTGTTGACATCTAATCTGCTGAGAAGACATTATATCCTTTCAGTAGACTCCTTCCCCTGACCGGCACATCACAACACTCAAGTCAGCCAGCTTCCCTTCCTGCTGAAGTGGCCCAGCTCTTTTCACCAGTGGACAGATAGACACCACATAATGACAGACCCTTTAACCCCTTCACAGCTAAAGCTGTTGATCAGTTTGCTGAGAGTTGCTAATATCTGGATATAAAACAAGTGTAAGGTAGAAATGCAGCACTTGCTAAAAAAAAAGAATTCTGCCTAGGGATTTTTTTTTAACTAACATGCTTGATCACTAATGAGTTAATGTCAGCTAACTAGTGATGATAGTAAGCTTGTTAACAAAAGAGCATAAGAAGGTTTCCCAAACCATAACAGGTTTGTGTTGCTTTTTAATGTAAGGTATGCTCTTGGAGCTTTTGACACTGGTGGTCGTGTACATGAAAAAGGTGCTTAAGGTAAAGCAAATATCAGATTATAATATACGCATTGTCTTGGTGTCATTAACCTCATAAGCCTGGGCAATCTAGCAGTAGTTAACTTACATAGTTTATCTGAGTAAACACACAAGTTTAGGATCACCTTCTTTTTTATTCTTCTTCTTCTTAGTAGAAGAAGAATTTCACAATTTCACAATTTATCTACATAATCAACTTATCTTGGCTATAAGGCTGAAATTTTGCCTCTGTCTCATGGTGATTTCTGAATTAGTGACCAAATGTGATCTGACACAAATAGAGCTTTTAATCACACAGGAAATGCATTTTTATTTTTACCGAATGAAGCTCGCTTCCTTCCTCTGATCACTTGATTTAGGACCTCCTAAAGACGCTTCTGAGGAGTTAATAGTCTCAAAGACTAGTTTTAAAAAGACAACAAAAAACAACACTTTCATTTTGTAAACAGGGGTTGAGACAGACAGTAAAACAAGGCGTACTTTAAGGCAGGCCTTCCTTCTGATTTACAAGCCATTTTCTGCCTCAGTCCTCTTACTTCTCATGTCTGGTTTCAAAATACTAAAACAGCAACAGACAAAACACGGACCAATGGGTGGCATCGCAGTCCATTTTTTGTATACAGTCTATGCGTCTCCCTGGGACAGACTTTGCCAACTCAAACTGAAATAAATGGACTGTGGAACAAAAATATGGAGTGAAAAGAAGCTGAATCACTATGAGTAATGGGGAAACTAAACAAACAAGAGTTTGCCGATGCTATTGCTCTGACCATTATGTCTTTAAATTACAAATCGGATCCCTTTTTACTGGTAATGACTGATAAAAATTGGATGTGAGGTGTAAACTTTTTTGGCTTCTAAGCGAGGCATGCCAGAAAAAGTCTGAGAACCACGGGCTTAGGCTAATTAAAGTGATCAGGTGTTTTTGTCTGAGTTTCGTCTTGGCTTTGGCCTAACTGCTCTGCCTGCCTGCCTGCAGTCTGCCTGCCAGAAGGCCAGGAATGAAAGCCTAGCACTTACCCCCTTCTCCTCTATCTGATCCCCTGTTGCTACCCTAGATGCCAACAAAGGTATTTCTGCCCCTAATCAGAATGGAGAAGCAGAGAAATATGAACGCATGCCTGTCTTTGACAGAAGGGTCTTAAGTTAACAATAGGAAACATTTTTTCAAGATTACACTGCATTCCCAAGAGCTAAACTGGTGCATTATGTTGTTGTTGTTTTTTTTAATCAAATCTTCTTCTCTATTTAATCTCAAATTCACGAGTTATGTCAATTATGCTTTTAAAATATGAAAAAGTCATCACCTTCGTTTCTGTCGTTCCTCCGATAATGAAAAAAAAGCTCTTCATAAATAAGACAACAAGCACAGCGTCTGGCTGGTGAAAAGATCCAGTCTGTCCAGTCAGACAGGTGGACTAGGCTGCTGCTCATTTAGCAGTTTTATTTCATTAATAAATCTGCTTCTGCTAAGTTTAAAAAAGCATCAGGTATGAGCAAAACATACTAAATGGCAGGTTGATGGCTACAAGAGCAAACACAAGAATCTTAACTCCTTGTATCCGGGGAACTGGAAACTTAGTGGACTACTTTTACATTTCATGGCAATGTCCACACAACTATCCTTACAGTTAACATGTTGCATTTGTAATGCTGAGGGATATTTGGATATTGTGAACCCTTTAAGACTGATCTGACAACAGAAAACAAGGACTTGGTTAGTTAATGTCTTCTTTTGGACTATAGCAGCCTCGTGGTACATGTGAAAAAAAAGATTACCATATGAGTCATTTTGGAAATGTTTTCATTGCATGAAAAATATTCTATTCTATCTTGTGTAATGCACCAAGTTGCTATCTTATACTGTACCTGACTCTGTTTTCATGTCAGGTTCAAATGGTAACAAATACAAAGTAAAGTTGTATTTGTTACCAGTTCTTCTGCCTCATTGTCCAGCCATTTTACCTCTGGCACCAACAGGAAAAGCATAACCCTCTTCTAGAAAGGGAAATGGGCAGCAGCAGATAAAACCAAGGGTATATAGTCATGATAGATTAAACAAACTGTGTGTTATTATAAGCTGAAACCTGAAACATGAGATTATTTAACTAGACAAGAATAAATATAAGTGCATTTATTACTGCGATCAGTACATGATCTGCTGGATCCATCAGATCTGATGATTTTTTTTTTGTTATTGAAAGAAAGAACTAATTTACTGTACTTCAGTGCATCAAGAGACAGGAAATCTGGAAAAACAATCAGAAATCAAGACTGTGACACAAAGACGAGGATGATGAAGATGCTGGTGAAGAGAGAAACACGAGGGTGTTCAATATGTGGCTGTCTCAGCTGACCTGTTAAATCTTACAGACAATGCAAATAATGATGATTTGCCTGCACTCAAAACTCTTGAAGGATTTTCAAGAGAGCTTACTCTCACAATAGTGGGGCGCCCAGGGTAGGAGGGGTATACAGTCTGGACCCTGAACAGCACAATGTGCAAAAGCAAAATGGGGAGCATGAAATGATGGCTCAAGACCCTCCAGACTGCGTACCACTGCTTAGCTTCGGGTGCTTCGCTACAAAGCTGACCACCTCTGCTCACCGCTATTGAGACAGCCGCTCGGCAGTGACGCCCAGCACTGTTGTTTAGGCCCGTTAATTTCTCAAATCCATCCTTGTCCATTCAGATCTGATCAGGAATATGACCAGTAAAACCATCAACAGCAACAAAGATTACAGCAGGATGCCACTTTTTGGGAAAGAATATAACAGTAAAATTTTCAATCAAAAGAAAGTTATTTTAGCTACTTTGTAAAAACAGATCCAATTGACAAGGTACATATGAATCAAAATCATAATAATATTGAATACAAAAATACTCATGACAGGAAACATGACGTGCCCACTTGACCTTACATAAACCACAAAATAAAATACACCAGTATTCATTGGAAAGTGTAGTAATGTTAAAAAAAAAAAAGATAGTTACTGCTTTTATTTAACTGCAAATTTGAGTGTACCTGTGCAACTACTACTACTACTGCAAAATTTAGCTAAAACTACTAATGTAATGTCAGTTTAATGACATGTAGTTCACTACTCCTAATTACTCATAGCAGTTAAGTTTGTTGTAAATATGTAAAAATGCAGACCAAAGTGACATATACACACACTGAGTGCTCTGTGTGTGGAGCTAATGAGAATAATCTGCGTCAGGCTGACACGAGCTTAATAAGAACATCCAAAATTTAATATCACATAGTATAAGACGGGGGATTTATTACTTCTAAGAATAAAAAAAAGCACTTTATGAATTTAAAGTACTCAGTGTAAACTGTTCTAAGACCAGCACTGCAGATGATGTTAAAATCATTTTCCTGATAGCAAAATATTAAATTCAGTCATAAGCCATACTTGTTGTAGTGCCCTTGAGTGGCACTGGGGGCTTCTCTTTGCCAACTCATTTCTTGATAAACTGAAACAAAAAAATTACACTGCTACGTGCTTCTCACAGTCATACACAACTTTAGCTTCATTAATTCAGTTCCCTAATATTAAAATCAAGTTGCAATACTTTGCTTTCTAATTCAGTGCTGGAACATTTTAACACAACAAACATGGTCATAGCAAGTTACAGGTGAGCAATTTAAATTGACAATTTCTGTTATTGTGAATACTGACATTACATATATGAACTGTCCTAAAAGCCGCAACTGCAAAAACGACCCGTTTTACGGTGCATTTCACATTTCCAATTTCCACGTCCGTGTCTCTTTAAGAGACGGCCGAGTTTGCAGCTGTGAAAAGCCTGTGCATTGTTGCTTCACTTACTTCTACTTTCAAACTTCATTTTCAGCCCCTGCAAAGATTTTCAGAGCCACTCTCTGGACACTGGCAGGTACTTTCACCGGGAGCCAAACTTCCCAGCATGCCTTGTAGCAGGGCTGGCTTTGTTCCTCAAGTTAACTGTGAAGTTGCTCTGCCTAACATGTGATACAACCCTGCTTCATTCTTACTCGAGCGGAGCCACATAAGCTACATACTATACTGCCAGAAAACTGAAGTTTTCACTTACTGTATTTGCAGTTCTTAGCTTTGCACTCTTTAATTACATTAGTACTGAATACTCTTGCAGAAATCTCTTACTGCTCTTGGTGCGTGCGTGGCTGTAATTTAAAAGCTGCTGACTTCAAAACAGTGGTTAATAACTGCAATATAATGCTTTATATCAAACATCTTCTTTCATCATCTCCCCAAAAACTTGAATTAAGGCACATCTTTAATGACACTGCCCTGAGTCTACTTTCTATAACAGATGCATCATCAAAGATACTTAATAGCTTAAAATGGGACCGATTTTCTATGATGCACAGCTACATAACATTTAATCCTAATACCATGGAAACAGTTCCAATCTTTGCTCCAAAGTGGACATTACAGCTCCACTGCATAACATGCAAGGGACAGTGCAGACTGCCTGCAGCATCTGGTGGACACCTGTAAGACTGCAAGTCACTGGAATAAATGAGAGAAGCTTCTGTGATTTTGCTAAGTCGCTAAAATTCCACGGCCAGTGTACAGTGACCTTTAGTGCTACTTCCACAGACACGTGGGGTATGTAACCCAAGTGTTCGATCCCTAAATCATATAAAGTCAGTGAAATGTCAACACAAATCTGGTCAGCCAGAAACTAGTATGTATCACATACAAGTTTTTACAATCCTATTTTTTTATTTTACTGATGTTCAAGTCGTTGTGTTCACCTGATATATATATAAAAAAAATATGATTGTTTTCTGGGCTCCTGCTTTTTTCTTCATTATCGTGCTCTATTGCGTAAACAGCATTAAAGAAGTATGTCAGTATGTTTTTTTAAAATGACCGTGAAAGACAAAGAAAACTGACTAAACCTGTGTATTTAACTCAAGCACTTAAGAGCTATATCTAGTGAGTGTCGTGAACTCAATAATCACTATGAGTGAACGTGATCGCAAAGGGACAATCACTGACACCAAAACAATTACGTTGCAAAGGTCTAATCCTTTGCACAGCACTTAGGACAGTTTTAAAGGCCACTAGGGCACACTGCAGTGCTCCCTTAACTTTTAGGGTGCAGTCTAGTCCATTTTGCAGTCACTTGGGCACAGGCCTGATTGTTAAGACCAGGGAAAGTAATCCCTGGAGTCAGGCCACTAAACCTGTTCTGTCCCTGTAACCATAGCAGCAGACAGGTAGTGTCTGGGTCACAGGGCAAACATGGCCAGGCTTCAACCCTGGCTGATGCAACACATTTTCACATTTATCTATTGGAGTCTAATAGATGTAAAAAAGTCACCTTTGATATATTCACAGGTCTGCAAAGCTGTCGGGACAGAGACGGACTGTGGCAGGTGGGTTTTGGTATCAAAGTATGACAGACAGGAAACTTTCAATCATTACATAACAAATTATATACTGTAAGTTCATAACTGTAAGTAGTTCCTTTGTAAAGAAATAATTTACTTTACTTTACAATCAACTCCATGAAGATTAGAGAGTAAATGTTTCTATTCAGTGTGATTCTGCAAACAAAATTATCAAACAGTCAATTGAAAAATTACCTTCATGTCGATCAACAGTGAATATAATTATTACTAATGTAAAATTTACAGCTCTACATTGTTTACAGGATGGTCTTTGTCACTACACTGGGGCTGTCTCAGTCCATTTTCCTTTTTAATGTTTATTCATACAGTCTCATCAGTTCACTCCACTATTGCATTATGTTCACGGAGAGCCCTGACAGTCACAAAATACTAACAATATACATTAAAAAAAGTCATCACATAATCAAAATATAAACACATAGGACAACACTTATTACTATTCCAGGCTCTAAAATATTGCCATTTGAAATAAAGGAAACAAATAATGCCACATAAGGATGAGACAAATGTCCAGTTGAATTTTGCCTCTTTGTAAAAATGCCCAAATGATGGTCTTGCCCTTTTGAAAGAAACACATGATCTCCTGTGGCCTTTTCAGCTCTCCCTCTCTCTTTTCAGTTGCTATGAGACACTCCAGATGAAGCCAAGGCTTCCACAATTCATTACTGGAGGAATAAAAGCCAAAGCAGTGGACAAAGCAGGGCAGACCAACTCAAACCAGCTCCCACTTAACACACACATCACACCTCTGAGTGCTCTGCTGACATACAAACGGCCAATTCAAGACTTCTTTCCCTTTTTTAAAAAAATTTTTATTTTACAGTGCCAAGGGCATGGATGAAGAAAATGGCAAAATTACAAAGCGAAAAGTTAGCAGGTCAAATATTTCCCACATTAGAGACCAGTTAATGTGTTTCTCATCGATATAAAAAACAAACCAAAACAGGATTTCAGGCAATACACAAAAATATTTTTATATGTCCTTCATAGTGTAACACACAGCTTTTTATTAATTTTGTGCCAAAGGTTGAACGTGCTACAATGCAACATCACCTGTCTCTGGCTTCCCACCAGCGTTGACTCGCCAAATCATGAAACATCTCTTTTTCTCTCTGACCAATCAGATCTCAATCTCTAGCTGTTCTCATGCAAAGAAAGAAAGGGGAAGGCCAATGAGAAATGTCCCTCCTCCTTCCTCTCATATCTCTCACACACACACACACACACACACACACACACACACACACACACACACACACACACACACACACACACACACACACACACCAATCACCATCTGAGAAATGCCAACAGACGGGCAATCAGTCATTGTAATTAGGCTTGCTGCCATTCCCGAGCCTTCATAATTCAGGCTAGAGCTGGAGGACATAGGTAGTGAGATCCCAGCTGCCACAGCCCACCATTGGTTCACCCAAGTCTTGACACAGGCCACTCCCCTCTTCCATCTCTGCTCCCTACGATGAGGGGAACAGCAGAATTATAAGGGGGCTGGCTGACTGCAAAATTACTCCCCTCACCCCAGTCCCACTCCCATTCTTTTTTCGCTGCACTGCAGAGTTTTTTTGGGGGGGGTTTTGTCCAAACTGCACGAGAGCAGATACCTTGAGCTAAGAAAATGACTTTTAAAAATAGGAAGGTATTAATCTAAACTTCTAAAACCACCATAAAACATGATTTTGTATCATTTAGCCCATAGATTTTTGTAGGAGGGACCCTGCATTTACAGTATGGACAGCTTTGAATTCCTCAGAATTCAAAGCTAAACAGGAAACTATGGCAGTAATTTGCAGAGATTTATTTTATTTGCTTACAGGCTGTGGTTTACTCAGAAACTGGCTTTGCCTGTTCTATAGGACATGAAGTTTTTTTGGCAGTGAAATGAAGAACTGCAAGTTCAGCCAAAATAGACAATAAAGCAGAATGGAGAAACATGCCAAATTGCTGGGGCAATTCAGTCCAGAGGCTCATTTTTCCAAAATGATTCATACTGGAAAGAAAAGCATTTCCCTGTCCTTAGATGAACTTAGGGTGCTCGCTGTCGACTTTACAAGGAAGCGATGGGGGAGGGAGGCGGATGTGTTCACACTCAGTACCACAAACACATGTGTGTGCACACATATATATGACTGCACAGCTATGACTACAGATTCTTTGCTCACAAGTCCCAAACACAGACACATATAAACATGCACCACTTTAAAAATATATATATATTTTTTTTTACATAACGGGAAAACTAAACAGATGGATCCCAAATTAAAAAAAAAAAAAAAAAGGTTAAAGTTTGAAGTGTCATTTTGCACATCCTGTACATTACTGGGCAAAAATCTTGAATCACTGCTCATTTCTTTATATTTTAACTTTCTTACAATTTTATGTGGACTTGAGAAATAGTTCTCCAGGCTTCCTGAGGGTTTTCTTCTGATATTGGCTGCTTTTTCACTCATTTTCAGTCCAGTTCTTGTACCTGACAATTTTCAGGGGAATGTTTTTTTCGTTGCTAAGTCACTTAACACTGACCTATGAATCACTCAAGCATCAAAAGCACCTAACTCAAGGGATGAACCGGTGTTGTGGCTACACATAACAGACAACTTAACAAAGAACCAATTTTAAATTGTATCTTTAGGCACTTTGTTGCTAGCAGCTTGTTGCAAATCCACATAATTTGTTCTGATTTCTTAAGCTGAATCTATAAAAAAATGCCAAAGGTAACAGCTTGACAGGCATAAAATTGTAAGTTTGCACCAACAATGCTATTCATCTACATCAGATGAATAGTATATGAAAGTCGTGTAATTAAATAGGAAAAAAAAATTCAGCAATGACCTTACACGGGATCTGAGAGATCCATCTAATGTTCACTTGAAGCCACATCGGAAATGGTCTCAGTGGACAGGTGGCTGTGAAGAAGCCATTCTTAATGGAGGGAAATGGAGAAAAGGCTGAGGAATGCCAAATTACACAAGAAATGGACTTAAAAAAAATCAGTGTCTACACGTCTTTATGGAGTGATGAAACCAAATTTGAAAGTTTTGGTTCAAATTGACATCAATAGGTCAAGAGTGCAGTACAACAGTGAGTGTCTACAGCCATCTGTAAACCACAGTGGAGGCTCTGTCATGGTTTGAGGCTGGATTTCAGCCAGTGGTGTTGGGGATCTTGTCAAAATCGATGGAATTATGAACACAGAAAAGTACCGTCTGAATTTGAGCCACAATCCGTACCATCTGGAAAGTGTCTGATTAGCAGTGACTTCATTTTTCAGCATGACAGTGATCCTAAACACACTGCCAATGCAGTAAAAGCATACCTGGATAGTAAAAAGGTAAATGGACTGGTTCTTATATAGCACTTTTCTACTTTACTTGAGCACTCAAAGAGCTTTATGCAACATGCCTCATTCACCCATTCTATATAAGTGTTTTCTATCTAACATTCACAATCCAATGAAGACTGCGGAGAGCAACTTTGGGTTCAGTATTGCCCAAAGACACTTTGGCATGCAGACTGGAGCAGCCAGGAATCAAACCACTGAGCTTTTGATTAGTAGATGGCCTACTCTACCTCATACCCCAAAAACACACAAAGCAACACTATCAGTCATGGATTGGCCTCCCCAGAGCCCATACCTCAACATTACTGAAGCAGTGTGGGATCATCCTGACAGAGAACAGAACAAAAGGCAGCCAACATCCAAAGAAGAGCTTTGAATGTCCTTCAAGAAGCCTGGAGAACTATTCCTGAAGACGGCTTAAAGAAATTACAAGAAAGATGCCTCAGAGAGTTCAGGCTGTGTTGAAGAATAAAGGTGATCATACCAAATACTGACTTGTACAAACACTGTTTTTTCCTTATATGCTGTATTTCCATGTATGTTTACACGTTTCAATAAATTGCTGAACCCATTTCCATTTTCCTAAAAAAAATATAGAGAAATAAGGGGAAACTCACAACTTCTGCGCATTGCTGTATTTTGTCCTGCAGCTTGTACCCTGACCACAGGAGAAACAGCACTTTTTAGTGCGCTCTTAGTTTTCAGTGCAGTAGCAGTAGAGTTTAGGAATGAGGGAGAACTGAAGGCAAGTTTTGCATCAGTCAGCAGTGTCCTGAGGCTGGTTTATTGGCCTGTCTGGCTCAGCTGGCTGACAGTGTTCACCTGTTCCTTCTCCCCACTGCAGGATGGCAGTTAACGGTCTGCTGAAGCGCAACAAGGATAAGAACCTAAAACATATTTGTTAATATTTGTTTAATATAATTTTCTGTGCTGAGATTAATTAGCTACTTTCAATAAGTACTTCACAGCATTAAATCCCTTAAAAGATCCCTTAATTTAAAAAAAAAAAAAAAAAGAATAAATATGTCAGATGATGATGGAAGAGTGCAGATAACTTTGCGTATATCTACACATCAAAATTAGACCGAGCAAACATTAAGCATCTGGTTACATGGAAAAGATAAAAGCCTTTAATGCATTATGCTGCTAATAATGATATTTAAGAATCTGTTTTGTAAAAAAAAAAAAAAAAATCTGTGATATGCAGCAGATATCAAATAAAGACAATGATCAATAATGAATAGAACCAAACAGAAATATTTAAAGTTGCCACCTTATTAGTTATTTTACTTTGAGACTAAATCATATCTGCACTGCCATATTTTTGTGACCCTGCACAGACTCCAGGTCAGGCTTGCTCTCCTGATCAGAAATCTTTAATAGCTGCTGCAATGAAATGAATACGCATAAACATCTCACCAGTGACCTGAATGCATTCGGACAGTGGTACGGAGATTGAAAATGAGAATAAGCAGTGCTGTGTTATTGCTGACTCATGCAAAATGTGGGCAGATATGCAACAGATATGAGGCCATTAATCAGACAACTCCACTGAGGATCAGCCAAATGACAAACATAAAATTGTAACAAATCTATGAGTGACACAGTGGCAGAAAAATGGCAATGAGGTCTCTATACAAGGGTGTGACACCAAGCAGGAATTTATTTCAATCCCCAGCCGTTCTAATTGTTGCTCCAGATGTTGCCGTTCTACAACTGTAAATAAAAGAGGAAAACAGCGCTTCCCATTTAAGATATAAAAGATGTTATCATTAGCTTTCAGCTGTTTCTGTACTCCACAGACACTGTAAAAATCCAGCAGTCTGGTTATGCACAAGCATTAGTGACAGGCTATTATTCGCACATCACATTACATCACATATTTTTTTGCAGCTTCATAAAGAGGTCACAAGCTGCATTAAGCTACGTCTGATGTGGGACAGTTCAAGCCGAAGACAAAGCTACAGCATTTCACTCAACAACTCATGTTTTTTTTTTTAAACTTGTGACTCCTTGTAAACATACATGACCTACTTCAAATTTGCAGGAACTATGTTAGGCACGAGTTTTTTTTTTTTTGTTTTTATTTTTACTTGTTAATCTTCTTAAAATCCAGTAAATTGCATTTGATCTTTTACAAAACTCTTTAATGGAGTTTAAACTTTTGCAGCTTCATCTTCAGCTGGCTTCCATATTCATTAAATAAAATGCATTTTGAAATAAAACACTGAAATAATTTTCTGTTCACTTGACATTTCTATATCTCTCTTCATATTATCTCCAAGTAAAAAAACTAGCTATATGGAGGTTTATTATTATTAATATTAGTATTATTGTGCAGAAACCAGTAAAGCTAGTGATTTTATTCCCTCTTTCCCATGACAGTGAACTTGAAACCACATGACACCTAACAATGGGCGCCAGTGCACAAATAGAGGAAATAAAAAAAAACAACAAAAAAAAACAGCCACAACAGAAGTAAACTTTATACCACAGCAGCACTCAAAAATCTAGTTGAAAATGCTAGTGTGAAACTTAAAAAAATCCCACGTAATCCATAGTAAAATAAAACCTGCCACTAAATGCGATCATCCAACAGTTATCAGCGCCACACAGGAGTTCCGACACCATAAAAACCACCTTTATCGTGTCTCTGCTTTACACGAAGAGTCTTTTACAAGTCACGCTATAAATATTCCAATGATATTATTTTATTTTATTTTTCTCTGTGGTAGCTCCCATGGATACAAAACGTCAAATTATTATTATTTTTTTTTTGTGTCCATTTCCAGATGAAGTCACACTGTTAAATGCGTGCTGTGGAACAAAGAAAAGTTGCTGGCGACTCACCGTAACAGCGCACCATGTGCTGCAAATGTCTCGAGTCCACAGCGCAACAGGCACGAGTGGAAACCGAGAAACAACGACATGTTAAGGTGTTCAGTCCGGCTGCTGCAGCTGCTGTGTGCTGTTTTGGTTCTGAGGGGAACTTAAGACTGTCACTGTCTGCGTTTGGTTAAATACAAACAACCTGGGAGGGGGGGGAAAAGTGATGATCCGCCGAGTTATAATCTACGTGGTGGTCTGACGGCTTTCGTGAGGACAGGATTATGCGCGTCCCAGAGAAAGCTTTTCATCTGTTTCATCCGCTGCGCGGGCTGTCCCCAATATCTCCACACAAGGCTTCATGGCGATTCTGAATCAGTTTACTGTGCGTAAAGGCTGTTCTGCAAGTTATTGCTGCTAACAGGGTTTGACTAGAGTTTTATGGGAAACAAAATATTTATTTGGTTTCGTTTTGGTTTTCTGATCATTGCTCTGCGGATACTTCAGGTCCTGATGTGTATGTGGCTGCGGTGCCTTTCCTGCTGGAACACTGCATGCAGAGTTTGAGGTTTATATTATGAAGCGCTGGTGCACGCACGGAGCGACCGATAATATTTTAGTTCCTGGGACTAAAAATGTCCTTGACATTCAGCTGCTGTAGTTTTGTGGAGTTTGCTCTAGAAGTGCCCTATTAAAATGATGGGTGCTTGTGTAAAAGAGCAGTAGAAGAGTATTGGACTCTTCCCTGTGATTATCGCCACTGATATTCAGTCATATCGATTCAAAGCAAAGACAATTATTACAATAGCAACTTTATTTAGATCACTATACTTTCTAATTTCCACCGGGATACACTGCTATTTCACTTATTAAGATTATAATTAACTCATTCTTTAAAATAGCCACACATTGGTGATCTTGTGCTGAGCTGCTTTCCATTAAATAGATCATTTTTTGGTCATATTTTCTTATTTGTGCTCCAAGTTCCGCAGAGATTTTGGGACCAGGTTACCATTTGCCATGAGTCAAGCACTTAGCATGCTTCTTGAAGCGTGCACTTGAGCAGTCAGTAACTCACTCTGCAGTCCTTTGAATGGTGATTTGAGCTATCACTCAGAATAGCTCACTCTCACAGTATCTTAAGTTGCACCTGTTGCACGAAAAGCTCTGAAATACCAGACTTGACAGACAGTAAACACGGGCTGCTCTGACTTTTCATCCGGGGCTCATAAACAACTTTTGCCCAGCAACATGCTTTGCACTGAAGCCAGGCCCACTTAGATCTCTTGATAGCAAACAAACACCACCTTTCACACAGAGGTGACTTTAATGATCGTTTTGATCCTGGCGCAGTGCGCTGGCACAAGCAGGGCAACCCTGTTGACCCCATACTGCATAGAGACACGGGTAATGAGATTAGCTGTGCATGAGTGTGGCTTTTGTTTGTGACGTGTCCTCTCCAGATTGTGCATGCACAGCTTTTCAAGCTCTGCAGTTCATGTGACAACATAACTGCAGTTAAGGTAGTAAGGATTACTGGATGAGGTTATTGGGTTCACAGAGCTGTGTGCTCAGGGCAAGAGTTAGGCACCGTGAGTGCATGTGCCGAAGGAAATGTTGTGAAATATCAGGGATTTCTGACTGTTTCTACAGAGAAAGTGAGGCACCTTTTGTGTGGCGTTAATCCCTAGTTGTGTCAAAGTTTGTGTACTTTTGCCTTTGCTGCGCCTAAAAATGTTAAAGAATTGTCTTAACTGTGACTTTTTTAAATTCAGAAAAACCTGAACATTAAGCATTTATCTGTGACCTCAGATCTGCCGTGTCAAACACGAAAAAATTATTAGAAAAAAAATACAAAAACGTGTGGTTAAAATCACACTTTCATCAAGAAAAATTGTGAATGAGCTCTACAACACAATATCGATTACACCAGGTGGTTACAATATTGATTCTGTAAGGTTGCTGAACCCATTTGTTGCTCTTCAGAGCAGTTGCTGAAAACGCCGTGGTTTTGCCTCCACAGTTACTCGTCTGGCTCTTCCAGAAACAAATGCAATGACAAAGACACAACTATGACTCTGCTTGTCAAATCAAATGATATTAAACTGTTTAGGAGAGACGTCTGTTCTGCCATGTGATGAATCACCCATTACCCACTGGATCAGCAGATTACTACCACATTTTGAATTTAGCTTTATTTTGTGAGTGGGCATCATTGTCCTTGTTTATCTGTATCCTCTTCTGTGTGATCAAGAGTCCTAGCACAACCGGCTCACGTATACAAAAGCAATAGATATTTTGATTAAGGATTATGTCTTGTCTCATTGCTTTTAAAAGCATTAACCGTCATCCAGGGGTGTGTGAATTGCCACTATGGGGGTAAATCCTTGAGGTTGCCTGTGATTCTGCTGAGATGCTTGACCTCGGAGGCTCTCGAGGCTCACAGTTTGCTAAGCAATGCTTCTTTGTAAACAGAGTGTTTTGCTGAAGTTGGACAAGGCTGCTTTACACAAAGAGCCAATTCTCACTGGTGTCTGGACATCATTTCTGCTTTATATATGTTTGTAGCAGAGGAGTTCATTTGCTTTGGACTGAGAAAATGTAACTATATAAATCATGCATTAACTAGAATTGCCTATGAATGACTTAAACGGAATTTCTGTTGTGTTTCAGTGCTCAGACGACCAACATTACAAACAATACATCTAGTAAAATGCTGCATGAAATCCAAAAGACTGTAAAGCTAAACTGGCATCAGATTTCACATTTCTTGGCTGTCATTAGCTTTCTCCCATTCTCTCTTGTGCTTGTGCTGTTAACTTTCAGAGGTACTTCTGAAGGAAAACATGTTCATTAAATTCCCAGCAGGGTTCCATACATGGGCTTCACCCTGTCATTGACAGATTCATGAATGACTCAATATGCGTCTGGATTTGTAACCTGCAAGGGCTGAAGAAAAAGTCTGGGAACAATGGCAACTGAGGCAAAGCTGGAGAGCCTTCAGTCTAAACAAAATCTCATTGTTCGTGTTTTCCACAGTCAGGGGGTTAGGCATTCCCTTACCCACCCCCCGCACCGTAGGACTCCCAGAACCTTAGTTCGCTGTTCCACCCCAGTCTCAGTGTTCCACCAGCTTGTAGTGGAGCTAGTAATTAAACAGGCTGCCTCTCAGTTTCTGCAGCTCCACAGGGGGAGCCCCTGCATGAAATGCACTCCTCATTCTGAGTCCAGACAGCAGCTGATGAGGGATTATCTTCTGGCAGAGGCATGGCATACTCCCCACCATAATCTTCAATTAGTTCAGTTCACGGTCATATGTTGGGTGGACCTGCCACTACCTTTCCCACGGCTTTTTCATAAACAGCACCAGTGTATTAAAAATTTACATGTTTTACATATGGCATGCCAATTTTTTAACTTACAGTTTTCAGACCTGCTACATCATACTGTGTGTGAATGTTTTATGTGTTATATTTAGATAGTTTAGATACTTATATGCAGTATATCTAATAGTATATCTAATAATAGGTATACTACGTATATCTAATAATAGATAGTAGATTTTTTCAAAATTTGCAGCTCAGTTTTCATGAGACTCTACTTCCAGCTAGTACTCAGGTGTCACAGCCAGTGGCACTCATGCTATCAGTGCCTTTGACTTAATGACACTCTGAAATATTGACTACTTCAATTATGAAGCATTGCTTGTACTGCAGTATTGAAGTAAAAATCGAGCTCCAACAAACTGCATTCATCTCTCGAGAATATTACATATCAGCAGCCTAGTTTTAAACATGCTGTTAAAACTAGAATTCAAGGTTAAAAATTGTTTTATGCCATCTAGTCAAGTTGCAGTTCACGCTATGTCTCTCTGAAGATGATCTCTTCTTTTGGATATAAAACCCCACCAACTGAACACTTGATCCCATTAGACATTTGTAGGATTTTCTTTCAGAAATACCTTTGAGGTTGTTGTGTGTGTGTGTGTGTGTGGGTATGGTGACTTTGCCTTTGACTTATGCAATCTAGCTCTGAAAAGCTACATTACATTAAAGACATTACCTACTGTAACACCATCGTCTGTGGACAGTATGGTGAATATTAGAAGTATATTCTTTCAGTGAGAAAAAGTTCAAATGAAATCAATATTTTTTGTGTGAACCTATCCCGGACTACCAAAGTGAAAGTCCCAACAGCAACAGTGTTGCACGGTGTGATATTTGGCTGCACGAGTGCAAAAAGTGTTGGGGTGTTTATAGAGGGCACCGTGAATGCTTTTGGATATACCGAAGTGCTGGTGGAAAAGATGACTCCCAGTCTCTAGAAGCTTGACAGAAGAGAAATATTCCAGCATGATTCCGATCCAAAGCAGACTCCCAAACTTACAGAAGCTTTTATAAAGAAGTAAAAAGTGAAATTTGTGACCTGGCTAAGTATATCATGTGTCTTAAATCTAATATAACATCTTGGGAGTATTTTAAAGAGAAAGGTAAAGCAACATAGCGTCTCTAGAAAAGAACAGCCGAAAAAACAATGAATGAATTCCAGTTCAGCACTGGTATCCTCCGTGCCCAAGAGAATTGAGTCTGTCATAAAAAAAAGATGGACGTATGAAGTAACGGGGAAAAGAAACAATTTCAGTCTGATAAATAATGTCATTTGTAACATTGTTAGTTATAAATTTTCATTAAAATCCATTAATAGTATTCAAAATTATTCTGCTAACAGACAGACATACAGACCAATGCAACCAAAAACATAACCTCCCTCCACCCATCGGTGGTTGATGTAATAAATGATCTTACAGACATAGTGACTAAGGTTACCAAGCTAACTACCTAGTGACAGTGTATATCAGTTTGCACCTCAACAAGTATACTGAGCCAATGTAGCTTCTTGTCTGCCCTTGGTCTAGCACAAGAGGATGAAATAGCACTAATCTAATGACATTTCACATCAACACTGGCCGAGCGTCTGGTGTTTGTGTCTAGCATCACCAGAGAGTGCAACAACACACCAACAACCGACCTGCATGATGAACTGCTGGAAAAAGCTGAACGACTTCGGTTTGCTGAATGGACGAAGCCTCCAGTCTGGAGGGAAGCCAGTGGCTGGGGAGAGGAAGGTAATAGGCATTGTTTGCCAGAAGCAGAAGTACAAGATGGGTATGCCAAAAGGTGCTGGGTTAAAAACAAACCCCATCTGACCAGCTCTCCCATTCATCCTATTTTACAATATCTGCTCCCTAAACAATAAAAGGACTATATCTGACTTCAGCAGAATACCCTGTGGGAGTTTACAGAATGCTGCTAAGTTTTTTTTTTCCCACTGAGAAATAGCTCAGTCACAGTGTTCTGGATGGAAGTCCATTTGCTTAGAGTTGCATTTGCTTAGAGTTGCTCACCACTTTCATGCCAATAGAAATGGAGCTATGTGAGGCAAGGGTCGTTCTGGTGGCACGAGTATCTTTGGAATAGCGAATGATGAATTCTGGTGTAGTAGCAAATCAACTCTACAACTCTATGTACATGGACAGTTTTTTTCTGTGTTTTGGCCTTTCGTCCATGCATTAACAACATTTTAGGTAACCGAAAATGGAGCTTCTGAAAAATTTCTCCGGGGTGAAGAATTTCCATTTCTGTGTTTATATGTGAACAAGGAAGATAAAGATTTTGCTTCTTGCAATGTCAAAGTTGTTCACCTTTATGTTACTGTCTGCATGAGCCAATTTTCAGCAGTGGCAGACAGAAAAAAATACTGTTGCTGTTAATCTTACTAGTTGCAAGTCTTTTGTATGCTTACACTTACACTCATAGTTACTGTACCTCCATTTAAAATGCGGAGGTTTTAGAGTGAGCTTCAGATGTCACTGCTACATTCAACAAAGACACTTTCACAGGGCAGATCCCGCTGCCGCTGTCTGTCCAAAGATTCATTTCTTCCTCTACGCACCATCTTTGTTCACCCAATAACCCTGCCCCACCCCCCACTCTCAGGCTTCTGATTAAACAGTAGGGTTATATTGCCACCCGTTGCACTGGCATGCTCTTGGCATTTTTTTTTTTCCTGTTTTCATTTGGACGGAGATATTTTTCAATACACAAAAGTGGAAAATTCCCATTTTTTTTTTTTAAAAGTGCTGAAATACTTGCAAGTTCATCTACACAGTTCTGTCCAATAGTCTTGAGCCCTCCTTCTTTGCTTTATATTTTGTTTCCAAGGAGACAGAGACAAAGTTTTTCTTTGGACATAGGCTACTTTTTCGCTCATTTTCCCTGTACCTCATTTTCACAGGAATGTCTTTAAGCCACTTAATACTGACCTATAAATCATTCAAGCATAAAAAAGTGCCGAACTCAACCAGTGTTGCTTCTACACATAACAGACAACAAAGAATCAGTCTTAAATTCTATCTTTATGCATTTTGTTACTAGGAGCCGGTCACAAAAAGCACACAATTTGTTCCTATTTACTAAGTTGAATCTATGAAAAATGCCAAAGATAACACAGTTTGACAGGCATAAAATTGTATTTTTGCACCAACAAGGCAATTCCCAAAGACTTTTTAGCTGAAAATGTGGCATATACCAGGATGGTGTGCAGTGTGACCCTAAAAAATCTGAGGATACTAGACAAGGGAGGACAAAAGAAAAAGTGATAAGCCTAACAGACTATCTGCAGCAGGTGAACAGTATCCAACAAAGACCTGACACAGAACCTGAGAGATGCATCTGGCCCTTCAGCTCATCTATCTACTGTTCACTGAAGCCTCTTCAGAAATGGTGTCAGTGGAAGGGTGGCTGTCAAGAAGCCATTCTTAAGGAAAGGAAACAGTAAAAAGGCTGAGGTGTGCCAAACGGTGGAGGCTCTGTCATGATTTGGGGCTGCATTTCAGCCAGTGGTGCTGGAGATCCTGTCAAATCTGATGGAATTATAAATGCAGAAAACTACCATCAGAATTTGATCCACCATGCAAAACCATCTGGAAAGTGTCTGATTGGCAGTGAGTTCATTAGATCCCAAACACACTGCCAACGCAGTGAAAGCTTCAGCATTTTTGAGGCAGAACAGAACTGAACAACAGGCAGCCAACATCCAAGGAAGAGCTTTGAACGTCCTTCTAGAAGCCTGGAGAACTCTTCCCAAAGACTGCTTAAAGAAATGACAAGAAAGCTGCCTCGGAGCGTTCAGGCTATGATGAAGAATGAAGGTGATCATACCAAATACTGACTTTAAGCTTGTTAAAACTATACATTCATTTTGTACATGCTTCAATAAATGGCTACACCTGTTTCACCTCTTCCTAGCAAAATTGTGAAGACATGACAGATGCCTTTACAGTAGGACCTGGTCCTACTATTTGCTCATTGGTGTGTTTTTCTAATTAATAATAATAATAATAGGCAGTAAGGTGGCTCAGTGGTTAGCACTGCAAGCACAGCAAGAGATTCCTGGGTTCAAACCTGGGTAGGCTCCTTCTGTGTGTAGTTTGCATGTTCTCCCCATGCTGGTTAAATACATGTATACCTATAAATTTAAGCTAAATCACTAATGTAGTGAATGTGAAATCAAGAAGCAGCTACCTGGTCTGAAGAAAAATAACATAATAAAGAAACCTAACTGGTTGTAACTAATGAATGACAAAGAGAAATAGCATGCGGAAAACACAACAAGTCTTCAATTTTCAGTGAATATAGCTCAAATTACAAGTTCTTTGGCAGCATTTACTTGAGACTCTGTAAGGTAAAGCCTTATGGCATGAATGGTTTACAGTCATCAGCACTCAGCTCTCAAATTACATAAGAGGAAACCTGTTAATTGCTTTGACTGAAAGGTGTTTCGAAAAGCCAAGTTAGAAAGTTCACATGATGAAATCCATCTGCACATACAAAGCAGAAGCTTTAATTGTTTAAATACAAAACTCACCCATTAAAATCACTGGATCAAAGCAACTATCTACTTATATGTAATTGTGTTCCTGATGTAAATACCAAATTTTAGATAATTTCCTGCCCAACCAGATAGTAAAAGTATTACCTGTCCCTCTTATTAGCTTTAGCTGATATTTGTTAAAATCTTAATACTCTGTAGAAACCCTCCAGGAGATAAATTTCTTAAAAGCCCAAAACACAACCATGTTAATCATGTACACTCCATGAACCACATCTAGTTTTGGGGGCTCACGTGTCAAAGTGAAACCGAGTCTCTGTTAAATTAAGAGCAGTGTTTTGAAAGTAACACTATATTCTGTTGAGCCACTTCTCAGTGCTTTAATTCATACACAACCAAGTACATATTTGGTATACCAATACAAGATAAGAACTTGTTAAACTAAACCCATTTTAAATATTTATTTTACAAAATGACTCAGTTTTTTTTTTTTTTAGGCTAACACAAATTGAGTTAAGACTATTTAAAAATACCTGACAACTGATATAGATTTTTACAAGTCTTAGTGCAAACCAGTCGGCCAGTGGTTTCATTTAATGTGCAGAAGAAGATCATGTTACATTCTTATAGGAAGCATGAAAAAGAAAAAAAAAAAAAAAACTCACAGCAAAGTCAGTTGTGAGTCACGCTCACGTGGAAAAGGGTCATCTCAGGTAAAGTGATCACGTGGGCTTTCGTGATGTTTCAGGTGTAGCACTTCACCCTGTTATTGTTGACAAAAGCTGCTCCATATGCTGTTGTCTGCAAGAATTCAACCTGACACCGACACGGGGCCAGAAATGCCGTGACACAAACAGAGTATGGGATTCCCCTCAATTTACCTGTGACCTGCTTTTAAGGACAAGTCTGAAGGGATGAGCACCTATGCTACCAAGTGCTTTTGTGGGGGTGTGTATGTGGGCCTTGTTTGTTGTGCAGTGATAGGCTTAGATAGGCTGGCAGACGTGCCTTAACAAGATGTGGGGCAGGCCTTGATAACACAGTCGGTTGAGCTCTCTATTTTCAGTCATGAGACTCCACGAACTCACTCACCCCAGCCAGTGCAAATGAAAAACAGTTGGCTTAAGATTCAAATATCATCATATAGCAGGAAATTTGTTTTTCTGTTATATACATACAACCATGTGCAGCATGAATAACAATCTGGCTCAAACACATGCACGTGTGTTTTGCATTTATTCTTTCATTGTATGCTTGTAGTATACTATATTCTATAGTCTATGTGTGGCACTTGTGTGGGCACACACATTCACAAGAGATTGTTGCATGTGCCATCCAGTTCATTTATTGTTGAGTGTTTGTCAGGGTATTATCACTTCTAATCCCTTTCAGTGCACTTGGAGGGTCTCTGTTTGAGGGTTTTATCCCTCTTTGCTGCTGCAGATTGTCTGTTGGGCCATCCCCACAACCCTGCTGCAGTTCTGTTATTCATCACGGCATATGTTATTCATCACATGTTGTAATGAGCTGTCAGAAGCAGCCTTGACAAATGCTGCTTTTCTGCTTATGAAATGATCGCATTGGCCTCACACTTCAAACCGCTATTAATATCCAACGCTGACTGCACCTCACTTGTAAAATCTGTTTCGTGGGCACGCATTACCATAACTCAAAGGCAGGAGGATGTTATATCTGCAAAGTCAGTGAAATACAAAATTCATCATTGCATGCCAATGCTCTAAAAAACAAATAAACAAACAACAAAAAATAAACAACAAGAAAGACTTTGGTGAGGCTTAGTCAGGCTTTATCACTGAACAACATACTTTCCTTTACAGTAAGTGACCCCCCCCCCCACACACACACACACACACACACACACACACACACACTCCTTCCAGAGATGACAAACACACATTGTCCTCGTGCAAGGCCGAAACAATCACTTCCTTTGTGATGGAATGCTCGGGGGTCAGGCAAGGTCAAGGATCTTTAAGAACTGCAAAACGATAAAAAATGAGCATATGTGTGGAAAGGAAAATAGGACTCATTCACAAGAAGGCTATTTATATAAGCATTTGCAGTGTGTTTTAGTGTAAACACCTTATCACTAGAGGAGATCAAGTTTCTTTTTTTGTGCACGTCCATTTAATTTTTTTGTATTTAAATGCTCACAATCTGGTTCAGACAAAGTGTCATGTCTAGCACAGAGCTCAGCTTGAGATATTTCAGTTGCTGTATGGAGATGGTTTTGTTCCTCCTTGCGTCAGTCTTTATTTCCCTTCACCCCTCCTCATCTGCACTGGTTGAATCAGCACACTGGGCCTCCTGGTGTCACTTTGCAATGGCATCCCCACAGGCTTACTTTACAGACACTGTCCATGTATCAGTGACAGAGACCTGTCTCCCCAGCTAGAAGGGCCATGGTGAGCAGGAAATGACTTTGGAACAGAAATGGTGGCTCAAGTGAAAGAATCATCAACAAGAAAAACTTTTGCTTTTAACTGAGAGATAAAGACAAAACGTCGCAATAAACCAAAAGCAACCCACAGAGCCTTTATGTAATGTTTTGGCTCTTGGTCTCATTTTAATGCTTAAAAAGCATCTGTGTTCACTTTTTGCTGTGTAAAGTGCAGCATTTGACACGGCGAACAGTATGGCCAAAGGGTACATTTTAACCCTGCGCAGTGACTAAACAGCAAAGGAAGGAGATCAGCTTAAATTGGCGCACATGTGAATATTACTCACTGAACTTTTATCTGACCCGTATGATTAGAAAGGAACTTGAGCCGTAGAGTTTACACATGCAGCGGGTGTCATAGTCGAGCAGTTTATAGCTCCGGGGTCTGCTCTGTTAAAAGGTGCAAATGGGTCTAGACGCAGCAAGATTGATTGTATATGGATAGAATTTGGTGCACACTCAGTGAGTATAATTTACTGGGTCACTGGAGCTTGATTTTTATCTTTTTTGAAATCTTTGAAGTATTTGGAGAAAAAAAAATCTAATTAATAACAACACCTTCATCAGGATATCTGCTGACACAAATATAGAAAAAGCAGAAGAAGAAGGTTTGTTTAAATTAAAAAAAAAAAGAGAGAGTGGGAAATGCAAAGTAATGTAAACAATTATGTTCTAATTTGTCTACTACATTAAAGGGTAGTTCCAGTTTTTCACAACCTTGGCTTTATGCTTTCTAGCTTGGGCTTTTATTTTGAAACTGAATAAGTGAAATGAATTGCAAACAAGCCAACAGTGTAACACAATTATCTTGTTTTGAGGTAGAACTAAAATTGAGCACAATTAATACATAAGCAATAATCCCTCATTATAAAGACAAAATGTAACAACTACAATAAGAATGGTCTATTTAAGTCACCAAACTGTGGTGAATATTTATAGTGGGAAGTAGAGAGGGAAGTTTTTTGTAGCCATGGTAAAAGGAGTGATTTAAAAAAAATAACTTTCCTGTTGAATAGACTAAAACAGATAATGATAATGCTTTGAATGTGGCACAAGCTAGTAAAATATAGTGCTGCGAGGAGCTGTAGGGGTCCAATACTTACTTTGTTGATGGGGTGGCAGTCAATGGAGGCCTTGGTAGTCAAATCCCTGGCTGCTTAAAGTGGCTTTAGGGACATGGATCCTCACCTCTCGGTTGGGGAAGGAGTCTAAGTTTGTGCACGAGGTTGAGAGATATCAGGCAGTTACAACTGGGTTTACCTAATATAAAACACAGGTTCTGGAACCAATCGCCTGGAGAGGGGCTGGACTTTATTCCACGTTGCCCATGGTAAGCAGTGCTGAGCAGGGCTTTGCATACTGGCTCAGACTCTGTACACTGGGGTTTTTCCCAGTGGACAAAAGGGTTGCTTCCCTACACCTTTGGGCTGGGAAATGTATCCTGATTGTTGTTTATGCCTCTCAGAGTACACAGTCTTCTTGGATTCCTCAGGCACATCCCTGGACCCCACCCAGGGACTCCAAGAAGTGTAGGGACTCCCAAATGTTAGCAAGAGTGTGCTGGGAGTGCCAGGCAGAGGTCCTATTCCAAGAGATCTCAGCTCCCATCTCTGTAAGAATTTTGACAGCATTCCAAGGGAGGCTGGGGACATTCAGTCTGAGTGGACCATATCCTGGACCTCCATTGTTGAGGTATACTATTAAGGTGGTTAGTGCCTGTTGTGGTGTCAGTCTCTAAACCAAATAGTAGAAAAAAAAGTCCTTTTGAGTTTTGTTGCCTTCTTAGACTCTGGACATAGCTGACAGGTACCAATAGCCAAAGCAAGGCACAGCTAATGAACCAAAATTCAGGAGTGTGAGGAGTTAAATCAGACCAGTAACAAGGCTTTCAGTTGTCCTCAAAGCAATTCTGGCAAATCGACAAGCAACTCAGGAAAAGAAAGCAGCTTCCTACCTACACTGTATGTGGTGGGGATGGAGTGCTGCTGACCTGAAATGAGGATATAATCAGGGTCAGTGGAAGGAATGCTTTAAGGAGCTCTTCAGTCCCACTGACATGCCTTCCATAGAGAAAGCAGTAAATGGGGAAGAGGGAGATGACTTGCCCATCACTGTGGCTGAGGTCACTAAAGTAGTTAAAAAAATTCCCTGGTGGCTCAGCCCATAGAGTGAACTTCGCCCTAAGTTCCTTACGGCTTTGGATGTTGCTGTACAGGCTGACAGGTTGACTTGGGGACAATGGCAAACTGGGGTGGTGGTCCCTCTTTTCAAGAAGGACCGAGGGTATGTTCCAGTGTCATGTGGGTCACACACCTCAGCTTCCCTGACAAGGTCTGTGCCAGGGTACTGAAAGAGTCTGTTTACTAGTTGAGTCTGCCATCAAGAAGGAACAATGCTGTTTCCGTCTGGGTCGTGGAACACTGGAGCAGCTCTTGGACCAGCTCTTTTCTTCTCAAAGATATTCAAGAATTAAAGGATATGCAAGTTTGCCCAACCAGTGTACATGTGTTTTGTGGACTTGGAGAAAATATTGGCTCACGTCTCTGTGTCCTGTGAGTAGTGCTTGGGGAGACTGGCATATAAGGCCAGTGAGTGAGAGCTTGGTTCACATTAATGTCAACAAGTCAAACTCATTCCCAGTGGGTGTTGGTTAGGGCTGCCCTTTGTCATGATTCTGGTCAGAATTTTTAAGGATAGAATTTGTAGGCGCAGCCAAGGGGTAGAGGTTGTTGAGTTCAGTGGTCTAAGGATCTTGTGTCTGCTTGTTGCAGATGAAGTGGTTTTGTTGGCTTCACTGAGCAATGACCTCCAGCTTGTGGAGGAGTTCAAGTGGCTTGAGGTCTTGTTCATGAGTGAGGGAAGAAGGCAGTGAGAGATTGACAGATTGCTGGAAGAAGTGGCTGTGGAGGTCTGGGCATCTCTTCTTAGATTGTGACCTAGACTTGGATAAGCAGCAGAAAATGGATGGATGGATGGATGGAAATTTGCTAAGGCTATGGTCAAACCTGTTAAAAAAAGATCTAAAATGTGTTACAAAATTTGGTTTAAACAGCAATGTTGATATCTTAATGAGTCAGACTAGCCTTATACTATAATTTTCAATAAATCCAATCAGCAGAGCCAATAAATTGTTAGTTCCCACCCCAATACATCAAACTGACCCGACCAATCTTTTGAGCTCAGCCCTAAGTCTATTTGTTCTTATAACTTATATAATTTTTTAAAATAGTAAAGAATGTAAAGTACCGATTTCTAGAAAGAAATCAAGAAAATCCAACATAAAGCTGAAAATGAACTTTTTAAACTAATGCGATACAGAAGTAAAAACTATATGTCGGGGAAACATTTTCATCTGTAAATTCAATGCACCACTGAATATGTAAAGCAGCAGTATCATGTTTTGGGGTAGAGTCAAAGTAAGCAGTACCCGTTTTTATTATAATGATGAAGCATACCATTCCTGCAAAAATGTTGCTTAATTGCTTTTAGATTTAGAACTCAGTTTTCAGACTTTTAGAACAATTTTGGTCTGATTTTGGCTACAAAACGAATACTTTTCAATGTTGGTTTTAGTTTTATCTTGAGACTGTTAGGAATAAGCATATAAAAGGATATAGATTAATAAAGAATCTTTTCTATTAAGAAATATGACAGAGGACACTGTCTATAAACGCTGAGAAGCTCTTAAGCAAAGTTCCGGAGCACAGGTTCCTAAGTACTATTGCGGTTACAGAAAGGCTGTAGTTAAAATGCATGGTGCTGATAGAAACCATGCTGCTCTGAAAGATTTAAAATCTTTACTCCGTGCACTCATGGATATGAGTGACATTTCCTCACAGGGGAATAATCAGGTCACTGAGTGCACTTGTGATTGTTATTCAGTTTGTGAAAGTTGTGTATAGCACTATACATATATAGATACATTCCAGATTTTTTATGTCAGTCCCCACACCATGAGAAGAGACAGGTTCAACTCTTAATTCCAGGCAAGATCTGTTAAACAGAGTATTAAGATATGTTTGATCTTTAAGTGGTTTATGCTACATGCTAAAACAGAACCCAACGGTAAAATGCACTTTGACTCAGAACAACGGCCACAATGTTTATCTTTGATCAAGCTCTTTTTGCATCTTAATAGGGGTACAGTTGCTGTACATTGATATGCCTAGTGGGACTGGGAGTGTGGGGTGTCCGAGCCAGACACTGTTTCAATCACACAGCAAGGCTGGAATTGGAGGAGATGTGTTCCTCTGAATCTAGAAAATGGTATGCAATCAAGATTCAAGCCCCCCCCCCCCAACCCCTTACAGTTACTTACGCACACACATACAATCAAGTTGGCAGTCCAATCCACAGTGGTATTGACCGTAGTCAGGAAGTGCTAATGAAGTTATTAATGATATTCATGTGTGCAATAGCGTGCAAGTGGGACTGAGTCTCCATTAGCCAGCTGGTCAATCTGTCTCAACTTTAGTTCATTGTGATTAATAAAGAGGGAAGAAAAGAGCAAAAGAGGCCTTTTCTGTGAGCCTTGTCGAGTAAAAATGAGACAAAAAATGTGATCAAGACAAAGAGAGAATTCAAAAAGTCACTTCAGCAACAAGAGGATTTCTGCCACTGGTTCATAGATAATGGCAAATCTCCTGATATAAACTTTCATTGCATGGATGGTTATTTGCACATCTGACACTTTTCCTTACGCCTTAATATTTATAAGTTTAATTTAACTTTAAAGATTTTGAATGAAAACATTACTACAGATACACTGATGAACAGATACACAAATGCAGTATTTACCTGGGGACACAATGCTCTCATCCGCAGTGTTAGAATGGTCTGTTATGATAGTCACACTTTCAGAAATGGCAACAGTAAAGATGGAGAAAGGGCTGAGGAGCAGTCAGACCTCTGATCTGTGTGGGCCGGATCCAGTTGCTCTGGACTGCTTATTAAGAACCGCCTTCCCACTGTTGCCTCAAAGCTTGTCCAACAGCTCCCTCTGCTGGGTGTCCACAAAAACCAAGTTTAGACAAGCCCTCTTTAACCGCACTCCTAAAAGATTTAATGCAAATAAAAAGCAAAACTCAGTGGTCAGCTCGCTTTCTACAAGACCTGTGTTACCTGTTTTGTCTGACAGCTTGTGTTCACAGCTGGGAGTTAAAAAAAAAAAAAAAATCACCTTATCACCACCACTGCTGCTCTTTTTCTCAATTCAAAACAAAACTCTTAACTTCCTGTTTTCTCTGTGTGCACATTTACTTGATAATTAACTGGAAATAAATACAAATAGAAAGCAGACTGACTTTCAAATCACCTAACAGCTTCTCTTGCAGGATTTTGTGTTGCATACTTTGTCTCCACCTACTGGAAAGGCTCCGCTGCCACTTTGCTTTCCATGGCTTTTAATGGTAGCTTGGGCTGCTCACAAAAGCATTAAATAGCTATTCTATCATAAGCAGACAGTAGAGAACCAGAATTTGCCTTACTTAAAACAATACTGATAACCTTGGTAATATTTAAGAATATTGAACTACTTTGCTGTATTCTTAATGCCAAAACATAAAAGCGTTGTTATTCTACATGACCCTGTTGGTGAGACTTGCGGATAACACCTCAAAGATCAGATTTTTAACTGAATGGTTCTTTTGCACATCACATGTACATAGATTCTTGACATATTGCTCTAATTTATTATACCACACACAGATGGGCATGGATTCCCAAACACATCATCATTCGAATGGAGTCCTGATGACAGCGGTCAAGTCTGAATTTTATACAGGAGTGCCAGGATCCAACCACCCATTAACCACCAATATATCCCTAAATATATTTAATCGCTTGGTTATGAATGATTTATCTGTCCGACAGTATCCGGCGCCAGCACTGTGTACGCTTGGGAGCCATTATTCTGTTCAAGCTAAATGTAGATAAAAGAAAGACAAATTTATTGCCCTTGTGCACCATTGATATAATAGGAGGAATTGCATTGTTCACATTTGCTATCTGCCACTTTCTGTGAGCTTTATGTGCATCTGTGTCTCTGCCAACAGGCATTTTCTACAAATTCTGGTAGATTCCAGTAAGTGGTGTCAGACAGCTTTCCTAGGCTTAACGGGAAATCTGTCTTTAGGGTGCAAGATTATAACCTTTGCAAACCGCTGGTCAATGGAAAAGTTCTAATCCACTCATACACCAACTACTCCTGGGTGTAATATTGGCTCCAGGAGATACGGAGGTGGCCGAATTGACCAAAAACAAATAAATTCTGCAAAGAATAAAATAAATACTGTGAATACTCAGCATATGGGGAATGGAAGAACATTTTGGTCTCTGTTTTCTTTTAGTCACTTTTGATTATGTTACAACTGAATTCAGAGACCAGAAAATGCGATCGGGTAGATGCGGTTCTAATAATGATAGTAATCTCCACTCTGCTCACTTTAATCCCTTTTGTTCAATAACTAATTCCAAATTGCAGTATGATCTGAGCATTCATGTCCACATCACCACACTACTACATTACCACTCCACAGTTACAGTAGAACAGCCTCTCATTGAAGGCTCATAATGACTTTTGCTCTTGCGTGTCCTAAATGTTCTAAGATGGTCTAAACAAAGGAGACCTTCTGTTAATTCTGAAGGAATGCATGCAGTAAAAAAAAAAAAAAAAAAAAAGTGTTGTGCCGCAACAAAATAAAACCAAATGGAAAGCCTTTCATGTCTCTGCAGCTATAGTTTATAAAGGGGTTTATGCTAAGACTGAAAATATCATTGTCATGCTGGTAGAGGCTGAGGTAATGGCTCTAGCCTCAGTGTGGAGGATGGTTTCTCTTCTGTTCTAATCTTCACCCAAAACCCTCATACCAGATGGAAGGAAGACCTGAGGAGGTTAGAAGAAAGAAGGAACCTCTCAAAGCAGCCAAAGACCAAGTCCAGTGAAACTGTAGTGCCCCCCCCCCCTCCCCCTTGTTTTCAAGCAGCCCAAGATCCTCTCTGTTTGTAGTTCCAGTGGAGATGAGAATGCTGACAGGGAGCCATGGCTTTAGCAATGCTGGCTGTCACTCTCGTGTCTCTGCGGAAATGTCTTCTTCCTCTGTGCGCCGAGGGGAAACTTGAGGGCAGACACACAGACCGACAGACAGACAAACCGCAGGCAGCCCAGCTCGCGAGTTGAAATAGCAGTCACTTTTTCACAGGAAGTCATTCCTCACTGTGATGTTTCGCTGCTCAGACACAACAAAGTGGGCTTTTGCAGACACAAACACACAGGAAGAAAAGTGTAGGGTGAACGGGAGGCCAGCGTGAGAGTTGAAATGGAGTGTGTGTTGACAGCCTGTGCAAATTGTGTGGGATTTAAATCCTCAAAGCAACTTGAATAGCTTGAAATAGCTTCAAATAATATATATATTTATTCATATCCTTTTTTTTAGGGAAAAAAACACCATTTGTGTGTGTGGTCTGCTTACCCTTGAAATACATGTAAACTAAGCAAGGCACTAATCTGTCAGTGTCTCTATACTGGTGTCACCAGGGCAACGTCTTTGACATTCATTGTTCTTGACAATTCAAGGAATTCTGAGTATGACCCTCCTGACCCAGAATGATTTCTCTCTCTCTCTCTCTCTCGAATTCTCCTCCTGGCTGTCTCTCTATCCACTGTCCAACTTTTAGGAACTACAATAACTTCCTTGACCCAATATAGATGTCAGATTACTGTTGTGGAGTCAAACAGGCAAACAAGCAGTGTGTGTGTGTGGCTGTGTAACAGATCCATCCAAACATTCCTTTGTGTTTGTGAGGCCCCTGCAAGGTTCAGTGTGTGGCTGACACAACAAAGAGAACCTGTGTCTGACAAGCAGCCTGATGCCAGGCCCAGTCTGGGGATGCCAGAGAAGCTCTTAATGCTTTGAACCCACCTGAGACTGGAGCTTGTTTTAAGTAACAGACAGCGCAGACAGAGATGCATCAAGTTTTCATGCTATGAAGCAAATGACAGAAATGATTTACCTGATTGCAATATGATTTTTGCTAACGTCTTGTTAGTTTAGAGATCTTTAACCGGGATAATAAATTAGCAGTCTGTAATGAAAGGAGAGAGTCTTCATTCTTGTCCTTTTCTTTCTTCATTCCACTTCCATACTGTTATGCCAACTTGACTCGAGGCCAGTGCCTCATGCCTCAACATGCTACTTTATTGTGTCTCGCACATACTCTACCTCCAGCTTTCATGCAAAAGCGACCTAATGTTTACCAGTGCAGCCTGTTATCATGAAGTGGCATATGAATTACACGCTATTTAGTTTAACTCAGTGTTTCTGAGACTTTTTCTTTTGTAATTCAGAAAATAAAAAAAAAATTGTGCACCCCCCCCCTTCACATTTTATATTATTCAGTATCAACTGAGGGTAGCATGGTGGTGCAGTGGTTAGCATTGTTGCCTTACAGCAAGAAGGTCCTGGGTTTGAATCTGCAATCTGGCTGTGGCCTTTCTGTGTTGGGTTTGCATGTTCTCCCCATGCCTGTGTGGGTTCTCTCTGGGTACTCCAGCTTTTTCCCACAGTCCAAAGACATACCATTAGTGGTGATTCGAAATTGCCCATAGGTGTGAATGATTGTCTGTCTCTCTGTGGTTCACATACACAACATTTTATAATTTTTATCAGTATTTTTACTGCAAATGGACATGTGGTCACACAGGTTTGTCACATGATGTAATTGTAGTTCTGTGCTTCCTTACTTTGGCAATGACAGCTCATCAAACTTCATCTGATGAGGAAAAACTATTACATTCAAACTTCATAACTGAGGATCTTTTATTGGCTTTGTAAACATACCAGGTGCCGATTTACAGCTTTTCATTATTGTTATTGTTTGATATAGTATGACAATGTAGTGAGATCATGTGATGGGCCATGTGTTTGGATTCACTATTTAAATAGTTGTTGCTTCATCTGCCCAGGCTATTTTCACAACTTTTTTCTTCCTGAGGATTTAAAGGCTAAATAAAATCAAATAAAAAGTATGAAAAATAGCTACCTGCTGTACTGTGCAACTGTAACAGTTAGAAAAAAAATAAACCCAACAAGAAGCAAAATGTCCCGGCTGTTGTACGTCCTTTAAGCTTGCAGGAAGAAATATAACCATTGCATAACATGAAATCTTGGCATGTACCACAAAGGAAATTTTAAGGATGATTGGTCAAGCTAATTACGCTCTTATATCAACAGAAATCTAGCTTAAATATCACTTCACATCAACAAACCTGAAAAAGCACACAGTAAGTATCACACACTGCAGTGTATCAGACCACTATTATTATGCCTCGCTATACAGCTGCCAAGCCATCAGCGAGTGGATGCCACAGATGGTCTTTGCATATTGCATATGCTGTGTTTGGTGTTGGGATAGTATGGGATAGTTGGGATAGTATATGAAAAGACCCTCTTACAGTGCCAAAATATGAAAACCACATTCTTATATCCAAACATTTCAGGCCATCAGTATAGAAACCTCAGTCTGCCAAATGCAACAGAAACAGTAGGGATAGACTGAGGAGAAAGGCACATGTAAAGATGGAGTGGCCCGAGAATGGCCAAACACTTTCAAAAATGTTTTAAAAAGGACACTTAGCTTATGCGCTCATCTAGAGTGATTGATGCTGGGTTTGTCAGCAGAATAATGAAATTCTGGAGAAAAAAAAAAAAAAAGCAACAAAAAACGAAAAACAAGTTTGGCCCTTTGAAGTTAATTTGACTTAAATATAATATCATTGTGCAAATAACGTATGATGTAATGTAAGACAATAAAAGAGAATGCTTTTATGAAATTATATTTTGTTCATTTTGCAAAGAGAGTCTGGAGTTCATTGTTAGCCACATTTTTATGAACTGCTCTGCAACTGAGTGAAGACAACACAGTTCCACTGGCTCTGTAAACTCAGCTAACCAGCTTCTTCCCCACAGCACGTTTGTCTTTGTGATTGCCATTGAAACGGTGTGTGGTTAATATCTCTGTGACCCTGATTGGAATGCCAAAACATTATCACTCGCCAGAGGAGAAAACACTGGGAGACGTGTATCAGGTACATTTCTGAAATTCTGCTTGATTTCTCAATGAACTTGGCCCTTGTTTTCTTACTGTGACCTGAGGCCAAGCCTTACCGGTTTGTGTGAGCTTTCACAAAAGCAAGCCTCAGAGTGTGCTTGAATGGCCATGGGACGGAAACGCACGCTGTTTGAGTTAGGAGAAGTGCAAACACAGACAGTGCATGGGTCATTGTGTGAGATGGAGAGGAGAACGAAAGACCCACTCATACTGCAAACACTCCCAGCTGTTCAGATCGATGTTTGCGTTTGTGTGTGTGTGTGTGTGTGTGTGTGTGTGTGTGTGTGTGTGTGTGTGTGTGTGTGTGTGTGTGTGTGTGTGTGTGTCTGTGTGTATGCATATATGTGCACATGTCCAAGCACTTGTCCCCGTCCATAACTGCGGCCAGATACAAATATAGCACCACACCTTAAGTCAATGCACTCCATTTAGATTTCACAGGTATGTAAACTCCAACATGAAAGTGCGCATTTGATGTATCTGCAAAGTTTACCCAAAAGGGGAGGAAAGTTAATACCTAATGAAGTTTTACAACGTTATCTCCTTCATATTCCTGCCTATTGGGGCAAAACATGATCAGAACATTCACTAATAGCTCTCAGCCAATGGACCAGTATGCACTGGAATCAATTATGTAAGCCGGTTACTTAAAGTACTATAGAGATTGTTGGAGTACTACAAACACTGAAGCCCTGAGGCAAACCTCAAGCTTACTTGTTATATTTGATTTATGCTTTATTGATGAGTTTTTTTTTTTAAAGATATAACAGCAATTATACAGTTGAATTGTTGCTTCTGGGCATAAGGAACAAGTCATGTTAATATTATAGATGAAATTGTGTTTAAAGTGCCAAATTGACATGGACTCTGTCTGTTCTCGGTCCTTCTCTCATATCCACTGGCTTATTAGAGGGCAACAGAGAGTACTGCTTGTATTCGCTCCACTGCACACAATGTCTGGGGGGGTCTTTGCTACAGACACAAGTCATATGTCTGTCAGATTTTATTGTGAATGTAAATGCTAGGGTTCCACTCTCTGACCAAGGAAGCTGAAATGCGCTTGATGTTCTTTTTTTTTTTCACTGTATTTTTTTTTTAAGTGACGAAATGTAAAGGTGTGAAATTTTCTCTTTGTGTCTTGTCTATATTCTATTGTATTATAATGTTTTTCAGTGTTACGGCCCTGGCAAGGTGTATCTTGTAAGAGAGATTTTAGTCTCTAATATTTATCTGGTGAATTAAAGTTTAAATAAAAACAAATTAAAAAAAGATATATGCCCCTCCATGGACAGCCCATCCTCATTTAGCTGAGATCCAGACTGTGTTCAGACTGTGGCACACAGGCCTCCTGCCCATCTGATATAATGCAAATATCTGAATGCAAAATGTTTGTCCAGTGCAGTCAGGCCAATCAAATCCTATTGAAGAGCGAAAGGGGAGCATTTGATTTTCTTCTAGAGGTTTCTTCTAGTGCGTAGCTGTGTGTATTACTGTGCGTGCATGAGTTAAACTGCGTTTGACATATTAAGCCTGCGGGCGCAGACATTCATTACATTATGATCCCTGGATGACATATAATTTTGAACTTTTAAGGATTCTTGAGAGTCATCAAAACATATGATTAAAAAAAAATCTCGAATACTGAAGATCGATGGAAGAAGCGGGTAGACGTATTTTGCTGATGCTACTTCACTGTGCTTTTCGGTCATTAGCAGTATTAGCTGGAATATCAATAAGTGTTTGAGCAGACAACGTAAAGTCAGAAAAACAGCCATGAATTATGCCGCCTTTTGCGTGACATATGCTGTTTGATCAACGTGCTATGATTTGTTCCAGTTAAATGTGTTCCTGCTGAACTACTGCATGCAGTAATTATCAAGTGTATATTGTATTACTTTTGTGAAAACATACATACTCAACTAGTCACTCACATTTACTCACGAGCCAGGTCTAGACACATGGAACAGTAGCAACAAATCTTAATCTCAGTCATTCTAAGACCTCTCCAAGTTGAAACTGGACTCTTTTCTTTCCTCTATGTCATTTCATTCATTTTACTGAGGGTGTTCTTGAATATAGACTACAGCTTTGGCATAGTGTCCCAGACTGTCAGATTTGGGAAAACCGATCCTGCCTCCCTGCACTGTCTAAGAGCCCTGGCCTGATCAGGAAAACACCCGTGACAGTTTGGCTAGCGGCCTTGCTAAGAAGTGAACCCTATTTTAAATAGCAACATTGCAAATTAGTGTTTGAAGGTTTTAACATTATGAAAAATGAAAAACACTCCTCTCGCTTTGAGCTTCAGTTCAAACTTCATACAGTTGCAGCAAGTGGCATTGGACACTATGGAGAGGAACCAGCCATCAAAAAAAACCTGCCTTCCATCAAGAGGGCATGGTGCAGCATTTCAGCCTGGGCTAATCATCCAGGAAGAAGCAGGCTGGGATTCATGCAGACCCAGCCTGGCAGATCAGTGTGTGCACACATATGCACACAAATGAGCCTCCAGGGAACTGATATACCAGTGAGCATGGTCAGGAATTAATCAGACACTCCCTGCTTTCCTGTACCTGTAGCTGTGACTGAACAGGACAGATGAATAGGCCAAACCCATTAAACAGGCTAGGAGGAATGGTGGGGCTGTTCTAATCTTTGACCTCATAGTTACATGTATGAGTGGACATCTGACATGCAGGTCAATTACTGCCAGCATACTTCTGCACATCCTCATCATCATATTCACAAAGTAAGTCTGAGCTTGGCTAATTGAAGGAAGTGTTAAAATTAAGAAGAACAGAGAGTTACAGAGAGATGTCTGATGGAGATTGAAAGGGGGACTTTGTGAGTACAATATAGCCATTTCCCCCCTCTTGCCTGGGGCCCAGTGTAGATGTGGTGGACCCAGCCCCAGACGCCACTCCGTGGTTTGGCACACTCTGCATTTTAGCCTTCTCACTGTTTCCAGCTGAACCAGCTCCCATGCAAACACATGGGCAACCGGTGGGTTTTCTTATTTAGTTGTCGGTCAAGAGTACTTAATAATATTCAAAAAGACAGTGCGACATATCATCCCATGCTTGCCAAAATATGATCTGTTTTTTTTTTTGTTTTTTTTTGTTCTCCTCCCTCTTCCCAACATTTTTCCCCTCTACGGTTTGGGAAGAGAGTATGGAGATGAAAAGGAACAGATACACAATGCTGCAATCTAGACAAAGTTTGGCTGGCACTTATTAAAGTACTAGAGCAGACTAAGAAAATGGTAAGTACAGAGCAAAGACAGTGACTGCCTTTCAAGAGGCTGCAAATGGAAATATTTCAAATACAGTGGCCTGAAATGCAGCATAAAGCAGAGGCAGTGATGTGGCGTATGACTTACGCAGATTGATATGTCCTCACTGACCTAAATGCTGTCATCCCTGCCTCAGCTTTTTGAAGTTAAATAAACAGTGTGTCACAAGATCTTCCATTTACCACCCAAGTGCTACAGTGTGTGAGAGATTCTCTGTGTGTGTCCGCGGTGCTTGTGTCTACGGTTTAATTTGTGGGTCTGTATGCAGATTTACTGCACGGACACAGCGGGACAAGTAGTGTGTGTTAGTGCGCACGGGGCATGTGTTCACCAGTTTGGATGCGTGTGACATGTCTGTGATGACAATGGCGAGTGACAAATAATGCTGACGCACACTGTCCCTAGTCTTGATCCTGCTTCAATAAAAAAGAGTCGGTCCTTTGAACATTTTAATTAAACTAAACAGGACCATCTCCACCCAGGCCTATGAGTTATGTACATTTGAAGACAAACAAGACCATCTTTTACAGGGTAGACATCAAAAACATGTCTTTTTTATGTCACCCTGGGCCTGCATGTTGACTTTCATTATTTCTAAAATCCATCTGGAATTTTGATGGGCATGTTTTGAAGGAAAAGGCCTTGAAAACCACAATGCAGGGATGTCTTGAAACAAAGGTCTCTGCGGTTTTGTCTGTTTCTCGTGGCGAACAACAGCCCGACAGTCTCTGTGCTCAGATAGCTCATGTCTGTAATTTTAGTTTATGCCATCATTATTACAACACGTTAGCCATTTTTCATGCAGTTTCTTGGAAATGTACAGAATTGATGGCTTATGTGTTCTCTAAAGAAACATACTAAGACCATAAAAATGAAAGAGCAGAGAAAAGGGTCCCTCGGATTTGGACCAGCTAAAGTAAGCAAATAAATAAATAAATAACTCAGTTTGAATATCATTAGCTGTGACAAAAAACAGACTATGGTAAAGTGGAGTGACCTTGTCAAAATGACAGTTTTACTGCATTTTCTCCAATAACCAAACATGTTTAAGCAGAATTTAGTTTGAAAAAAAGAAGCAGGCAACGTCAAGAGTAATCCTGAGTAATCCTGTAATTCTGTAAACAAATAGTGTATATATATATATATATATATATATATATATATATATATATATATATATATATATCTGTGTGTGTGTGTGTGTGTATATGTATTCCTGTTGCCACCAGAGGGAGTCTTCTTAGTCAGATGTACAAAAATTCCCAAAGGAGTTATCTCCATAGTCTGAACATCTGCTCAAAATTCACATCACCCTGACTCAAAGACAATGAATGCGAATATTGATGTGTTGTTTATTTTTTTTTTTTTCATGCATGTCACTGGTGATCAAAATCACTAACAGAATACCACTGAACCAGTTCATTATTATTAGTCATTATTAGTCATGCAGTGGTATTTTTTTTTCTTTCAAACAGCTGGAAAGCCATTCCTCCTCTGTTTCATTTTATGGGGTTTACTGTTGTGGTGTAGCCCATCCGGACTTGTGGGGCAATGCCTAATGTTGCAAGCGCCTAGCCGGGACTACAGACCTATAAAAGGCCATTTCACTTCGTTCCTTTTAGTTTTCTATACAACAACTACACGTGTTGAGCTCAGCATTGAAGCCCGTCCCATCCTCTGCATACCCATGCTTGAGGAGGAGGAGGAGGACTCCTTTTGTTACCTGTATAAGACTACCTGGCGGTTGCAAGACTACCTGGCGGTCTGAGTTTAAGATGTCTTCAAAACATAGAAACAACGATGTTCAAACGCTTTGAACAACACAAAATCCACAGGGTTTTTAGGACACAGCAGTGTGGGCAACTAGATTTTTTTTTCTCTCTACCTGCAAGGCACAGCAAGTGGGAATTCTTAATTAGGTTATATCGTCAAAGTAAGGACGAATAGGAGGCACTTCCTCCAAGAACTCATTCACCTCTCAAGTCCGACCCTCTCTCAAGTTTCATTTTGGAGTTCTTAGCCACCTTTCAGGTCGTCATCAGCATCTCACCTGTACTAGTGGACCATGGATTTCGCGCGGTCGAAGATTTCCAAGGAGCTTCTGCTAGATGTCGCGGGAAACAGACGGTATACTTGCATCTGGAAGGGTTAAGAAACCTGCCAATGTGAGCGTGGCCACTTACTGTTACAGTGCATGGCCTCTGGACAAAGTGGTAACGATCATGCACGAATCCCTCCGAAGACGGAGTCTCTGCGTGTTCCTGTGTTTTGGCATCATATACCTCAGACTCGGGTGAGTTTATGCTTCTTATCGAGACACTGTTTTCCTCGCATGCACAAGCCTGAATATGAAATTCGTTGCGACAGTCAGACACATTTTAGAGGGACGATTCGGCTGGCCTCTGACCTCAGAGCTAAGCATGATGATGAAAAAAAAAAAAAAAAGTCAGGTGTATTTAAACATATAGGACTCATTACATCTGAACGCCTGTGACCGGGGAATGTGTTATGCGTAAAAAGCTGCAGATCTGTTCTCATGCCAACAGGCAGTACGAGCGACTGGCATTTACTACCAGAAGGTTATTTAATTCACCTCATGAGACTCCTTCTCCTTTGTTGCAGAGGATCATTTGAGCCGCTGTCTCTGCCTCAGATTCAGCTCACCCCTGCATGCCTTCATTAATAGCGGCACACTGAGTTGTAGCTCCACATTCCATTGCCCAGACGGAGTTTTTACCTGTTTTGCAATACCTCACCTTGATACATAAACACAGAAGGACGTCTATCCCTTCCTTCTCTGCTGCCTCTATACCACAGCGCCTCTCAAGCGCGATTATGTTCGGATCTCCAGGAAGACACGCGTTAGAAGAATCGTGTCTTTTTGCCCATTTTCTGCGCGCATCTTAATGTTAATATAACATTAATTATTAGTGAAATGTTCAGTGAGGCGAAGAGTACACGTTCTAACCTTTAGATACACCTCTGAAACTAATATGCTGAAACCAATATAAATTAGCTGCTTTAACCATAATAAGGCCCAGGGGTTCTTTTTATACAGTTGAGTATGTAACCCTGATCCCATTTAATTCGTGCAAAAGCAGAGCCCGAGTTATTAAAAGTATTCAGTCTATAACAGGTTGCTTGTTTTCATGTGACACTACATTTGCTTCAGTAAAATTGAATGATTAAGCTCCATGCATCTTGTTATTAATGCACCGATTCCATAATCTCGGAGATACGTGCAGCCAAAATGAATCAAACAACCATATCACATGACAGTAGCTCCTTTATGGGTCTCCTGTCTTATTGTTTACTAATCCTGAGCAGTTAGCTCATTCCTTCCATCCTTTTACTCTGGCTAAGTCTTTCATGGTACCCTCTTCATGTACAATGACTGGAGCCTGCAGGTGTTGAGTGAAAGTCACGATGCTGAGAAGATAAAAAAGGGAGGGGAAAAAAAAAGCCTCCACTCACCAAGCTCTGCCACAGAAATCTCCCCAAGTATTTTATTCCTCCTGCTCACGTCCAATCCCAATCAACAGTGCAGTGTTCACACATTTACTTTCATCAACCCTACAATTTGAGCAAAGACAATCCGGTTTTAGAGCAGGGTCTCAAAATCAGTGTTTGACTATGATAGGATGGCAGTCATCAGAGCGCAGCAGACAGGCAGACAGCGGAAATATTATAGACGCCTATAGAAATATTATAGTCTTACCACAGGAAAGAATAACTCATATTTGAGTTCAATGAATTATGGTTTATGTTTCTAAGGAAATGTTACAGGAGTACTTAGCAGAGGACACAATCCTGTAAATGTCCCGAAATGCTACAAAAATGTCATAACAAAGACATCCCCTTATAGCAGCGGTAAGTTGCAGTCATATATATATATATATATATATATATATATATATATATATATATATATATATATATATATATATATATATATATATGAACTTGTTGATTCAAAATGGCACATCCTGCCAAGAAATGTGCTGATTTTTTTTTACACATGGAGCTCTGCTGATAGTGTGAGGCTGAAGCAGCCGACCTCTGTGTTTGTTTATTTTTGGCTGGATGGCGGGTTGGGGTGGTGGTGGCGGGTGTGGGTGGGTGAGTGGGTTGGATGGGGGGGGGGGGTGATAATGATGAATGAAACCTTCTGCGCGTCCAACGGGAATCAGATGAGTGTCACCCTATTGTCCCGCTGTGGCAAAGTGGGCGGATAACAGTGTCTCTCCCTGCCCAATGGCAGGCACGACTCTCATGAGAGCGGAGAGAGGCACTTTTCTGCCATGCAAAATCCCTAAAACCATCATCATTCCGGCTCGGGAACCCACAGTACTGTGTAACAACCTCCGCTGCTCAGAGATGACAGAGCCAATCTCAGCGCACACACGGCCCTGGGAGCTTGGAGCTGCGTAGAGTCACCGCGCAAATACAAGGAGACGCACATCAAGTTCTTTTTGATTTTGTGCGAAAAGGGATCTAAAGCCGGGAATTAAAGGAGGGTTTTTTTTTTTTCCATCGCAGTCTGTGTCGTCTCACTCAAACCGAGCGTGGCCGTTTGCTCAATGTCATCATGATCCTCTTCTCGTCGCGCAGTGTACTGCTGTCAGTCTACTATCCGCAGATTTTCCTGATACTGACGAGTGGCAGCTACCTGTAAGTTTGAGCCAATTAACGGGTCCTTAACTTCAGTGGGTGCGCGCGCTCATCCTCAGCAACACATAGGCTCACGGGTTGGGTTTTACTCCTCTTGCAACCTCCTTGCTTGACAGCAGGCTATATTTTCTTTGTCCTAATAATCAAAAGTCGTTTCCAAAGTGGATTATTTTAGTCTTTCCCCATCCACAGGTTAAAGTTATTTACACCGTGACACCAAACTGTAACGAACAGGGATCAGGTCTAACAGAAGTGCAGCTCAGGCAGTACATTTTTATTTAACTCGAGCGCAGCTTGTTTAACAGACCTAATGTTATCCAAACGTTAACTCCGAAAGAGAATACTCATCAGTGGAAACACCCGGGAAAACGATCCACGTGGGAATGTAGTAATTTGGTGTAAAGCTCGACGCTCTAATGTGCCATCCCTCAGTGAGCACGTCTTCAGAGTAAGTAGGGCTCCTTTGCTTTAGCCTGTCGGATTTCAAACATTTTACAAAATCAGGAAAATGATACTTTGGAAACTGCAACATTGATTCATTTTGGCCACTGAGCGGCAGAGATGTTCAAGACAATTAGATTCAGTTTTTTTTTCTTTGAGGAAAACTTAATGCCATATGTGTCCTTTTTACGTACGGAAGCACCTTTTACCTGCCAGCGCGCGTGAAAGATTATCGTCACGCATTACCTCATCTCGTCTTGATTTGGGACATTATCGTTTGAAGCCGCATCTTAAAATATCTCCCTGCAACATGTACGTGATTGGCACTATAATGCGCTGAGCTTTGAATTAAAGTATCTTGCAGAACAGTGGCTTTCTTAAAGTTTCCAAAATAATTACTCAAGCATGGTCCCTTGCTCCATCCTTTGCTGCCCGGAGACCCCAAACCTGATGCTGAAATAGATGTGGTTTTTGGTTTTCAGTTAAAAGTAGGTTACACTACTAAGTATAGTGATGGCATACACATCAAAGTTAAATACCATTGTTTGTTTTGATTATTTAAGTATGTTTTCAGTGGTGTATTAACCGCAGGATAAGCTATGAGGAGAACATTTAAACATAGATTCAAAATAATACAATACCCTTTCATCAAAACTACAGGAAATGTTTTGGCATGTAAAACTGTAAAAATTTTTGCAGGGCTGTGGGTAGTAAATATGCCCTGAGCCAAAGTATATATCTATGTGGACCTTTGGGGTCACTGCACACCGAGCCTGTGGAAACAATCTGACAACTGTCTGTGGGTGTGCATATGGTTTAAAACAGCACAGATAGGGTTTTTTTTTTAAATTCTAAGACACTTTATTGCCCTGCTCATCTTAAACACATTTGTAAATGAGAAGCAAACGCAGGCAGTTGAGCTCACTGCTAAATTTACTGTTAATTTCATCAAGGGGAAAAAAAGAGACTATTTATTCACTTAACTTAAGTAAGTTGTGCCTCAGGCATTTCTGTGAGTGCCTTCCTCGGTAGAAAATGCATGCCTGGGAACTCAACAGTCTGTCAGTTATGTTCAAAGTGTTCCATGTGATGAAGCAGGTGGCTGTAAGCAAACTGCATGCCATGACGCAGATGATAGTTGCTCTTAAGGCCACACTGCGCTGTGATGGAATCTTTAAGCTCCTCACCACCCAAACCGGTTAAGATTTGAGCTCTTCCACAGAAATGACTTCACACTGATCGAGGCCAGTGGTGACTGTTTAGTGTTAAGGTTGTTGTGATCAACGTAACACAGAAATGACCGAGTTTCATCAACAATATTAATGATAAAATGGTCTAAAAGCACAGTTCTTAAAATGTGCTTAGTTTAACTTAAAAAAAAAAATCAGAATGGATTTACAGCTAAACAGAAAGAACGTTTAACTGTGGTCTCTACATGTTTTAGGTTTACTCGGTTTATGGTATGCACTGTGCAGAGTGATCAGACTTGGCAAAAATGCATTCCACCTGCTGCTTTACAGTTAACACACACGTAACCCCTCCTCTCATCTCTCTGCAGCATCACCGCTAAGCCATAATCCAGTGACATCGGCAATCGATTAAACCCCACACAGTTTGCATTAATCAGTGCTTTGGCTTATTACTACATGAAACTTAACTTTACTTAATATTGACAGTCCATCTTATGGGAGATCTGTGTGACTGTGGGCGAGCTGTCCCCATGCTGCTGGCATACAGCGAGCATACGCTAAGCAAACAGAATCGCATTTGCGCACTTTGATGATGCAGGGATTTAAAAGCTTAACTCTGGAATTCTCTGTTTGGTGTTGTCTGTTTGTCGTGTTTGCCCACAGTAGACTGTGATTTCTTTAAATTAGCATGTAAAGGACATGAGAAACAGCTAACAAAGGAGGGCTATTAAGAGGTCTCTTTGTCAGACCTAAAAATATCAGTGTGCTGTTGTGTTGGATCTTCAGCGGGTCAAACAAACCCGCTTTATTCATCTCTAATGTTCATTATGGAAGAAAGTGAATTTCCCCAGTTGCACGTTACTCATCTTAATGAGCCTGCCTTTCCGCCTTGTACAAACTGGAGGTCATCGTTGTCATGAACTACCAGGCATGCAGCAGAGGGTCAAAGAGGGTCAGAGAAGTTCAAGCCACTTTACAGCTGAGAAAGCAAAGCGGGAGTGAAAAAAGCAGCAGGCTTCAGTGTTGACTGTGAATACAGAAGCCACCAGATGAACGGCCTGTTTTCTAAAAGGCGATTTTGTTCTTATTATTTTTAAGTCTTCTTTTATTTTATTTTTTCACACCTAGTGTAGTGATGCATGTTTGTTTGCACGACCAAATTTAATAATTCTTTTTTTGTCTAGTAAACATCAGGCTTATGGTTTTCTCTTTTCTATTTCTATGAAAATGTGCATCCTAACACATTGACATCAACTAAAAAAAAAAAAAGTCTTTACAGCCAATATTTATGGTAACTTTGAGCACGGAGTTGGTAAAATCAACAGCGTACCCATTTGCGTGTCCCTTTTATATGCTTTAGTGCACTCCCCTGACTGCAAGACCAAGAGAATGTGTGTAGTTTGGTAACAGATACTCCTCTCATTGCAGTTCGGATTTATTCTAACATTTGTCTTTGAAATCAAGATTTATGTTGTTCTTCCATTGTGGAGGAACTTAACAACAATCAGAAAGAGAACGCGGTCGTCTGAGAGTTTTAATAATCTGAAATCAAATCTACGTTCTCCGTCAGAGCCCTGAGAACAAGAGCGCGCCAACCTAAAATCTACATCCCTAAGAGCTGTGTCTCTGCAGTCTCTCCCTCTGTTTCTCTCCTTCATCCGTTCTTCCATTTCACCCCTTATATATGTTGCCATTGCTTTTCGCTGACACACAACTTGCCTGTGTTGGTTTGGCCCGTTTGTGGTCAATACTTCGGAGGTCGACATCATACTTCAAACACAGTGTTTGCCTCCACGCTCATTTATGGCTCCCTGTCCCTGACATGTTTGAAAAGTATGTATCTACATGGTTTCAGGGGCTATAAACAGAATCTTGGAGAAAGTCTGAGTTTTTTTTTTTTTTGGTAATCTGTTTTGGTGTTCTCAGTGGCTATAAAGCTATCACAAACATGTGCTGCTATGACTGTTATGAAGACTGTTGTCTGTTTGAGGAGACAAGGAGAGAGGAGGAGGTGTCATTTATTGCACAAGATATTACTACATTACCAGTGAAGAAAACCTGTGTTGAAAACCTTGCGTATGTTCACTGCAAACCAGTTATAGGATGTGGGTAAAGTTAAAAAGAGTCTCTCATGAAATTTATGGGCAATTTACACTCCAAGTAAGCTTCAAGGACATAATTACACAAATCATACAAATGGCATGACATTTGGTTAAAAAGTGAATGCTAAAAACTGCAGCATCAGGCACTGAGGTGGTCTGCACAGTGCGTACACAAGTCTGGAAGCTATTCACACCAGTATGTTACCTAACAATTGACACAAAAACCCAAACAAATTACTTAAACTCAGGTCTTCCAAAACATTGGCAAATGGTGTTTGTGAGCAGTCAAATAAGCATCTCGCTGTCTCTCTCTCTGGGCTGTTTTAGCATTTTTTTTTTTTATAGGTTGGATTAAAGCTTTCAGGTTTTTCATTTACCTCTAATCCATTAAATGGTAATACTCTCATGCAGCACAGCTTTCACTTTACTATGGAATGTGCATCAATCACAGGCTGAATTGAATCCTGTTCTGGAGAGTCTCATGTAAGTGAGTCAATCTGACCATCCTCTGGAGGTTCTAACTGAGTTTGTTTGTGTGTGTCTGTGTGCGTGCATGTGTCTGTGTGTGTGTGTGTCTGTGTGTGTGTGTGTGTGTGTGTGTACAACGATGCACACATGCATGTATGCTGCTGCGTGTCTGTGCCTATGAATGCATGTCTGCATGTGTGGCGGTGTGTTTTTCTTGCTTTGGCAGGGCCCTGTCCTCAGTGGTGGCTCTGGGTGCCAACATCATCTGCAACAAGATTCCAGGGCTGGCACCTCGCCAGCGGGCCATCTGCCAGAGCCGCCCAGACGCCATAATTGTTGTGGGCGAAGGGGCCCAGATGGGCATCAATGAGTGTCAATACCAGTTTCGATATGGACGCTGGAACTGTTCGGCGCTGGGAGAAAGAACAGTCTTCGGTCAGGAGCTGCGAGTAGGTTAGTCTGCGTTCTTTCACAAATTGAAAGGGTATAGTGTGTGCTTGTGTTCATGTTTGTGTGTTCTGTATGGCAATGCATGTGACAAACCAATGCAGGTTTTGATTATTTTTTTTTTAAATGATGGAATTTCTGACACTGATCTCTTCTTTAATGAGCACGTTTAATTAGTATGAGGCCTTTGGAGTGGGGTTGAAGTTAGGTTCAGTGTTATTGTCTCCTACCCTACAGGACTCTACTCTTCTGCATAGCATAATAACCATATGCTACACAGAAGAAATGACATAAAACTCAGAATAATCTAATCCCCTTATGTACATCCACCACTTAGGAAAAAAAAAGCTGAAACAGTCAAGACAATAAGATTTGGATGCAAAACAAAGCCACAAAAATAATACAGCTTAAATGATATTTTACATTAGCAGCACACATTCTTCTAAATTTATAAAAATACAAATTCACTGCATTGAAAAGTCCACATGTATTCACTCATAATAACTATGTATTTGGTATTACATTGGTTTGAATATAACCTCGGGGTGAGCAATATACTGCTTGAATAGCATAAAGGAACAAACCATTTGAGACATTGTACAGTACAGAGGCATAGTTTTGTGCGTTTGTAGTTGCTTAAGGGGTACTTTAGGAGGTTAAGGGTAGGAATGCTGTGTAAGCGATAAGGTTGCTGCTTGGTCACGAGAGATCACTTTTATCAGGGATAGAACTTCACAAGTGCTTGTTGGTGTGTCCCCCTAACAGTTATTCACATCACTAAATGAATAACTTAACTTAAAAAGGGGACTAAAACTTAGATGCTTTTGTGTAGCCAATGTGCGACGCTGAGCTGACGGTAGATAATTTGTTTCACTGCCTGTGATCGCAACTATTAATTTGGCGATGGCAATGTAGCTGACAATAATAATACCAGTAATTTTCTTATTAAAAAAAAGAAGTTACATAATGCATGGTTCGAGCCATCTTATTGTCACAGTTTTGTGAAATAGTACCACGAGAGCATCAAAAATGTTGTACCAAGCCCTGACCCTCTGAACCCCATGAAATATGGCTCGTAACAAGCCAAACCCAAGCTGCACACATCACATAGTTCAAACTCAAACCAGTAACGCACAGTCTCTTTTGATTCTCTATTGTATAACCAGTCATGTTGCTCAAGAGGCTTTCGCATGCCACTGATTCCACCCCATCTTTGCTGTCCTCATCTCAGCTGAAAATGCCGTATTTCTCTAGTGTTCTCTGGAGTTATTTTGCTGATGCAGTTTCTGCAGCGAGTGTGTCGGTTAGCAGCATTCCCACCATAGCTGGCTATGTCAAAATTATGGAAAAGCTACCGAAAAGCGCAGCAGCTCTAATGGGGAAAGCGTATGGCTGAAAAACGATATTGCAAATGAAGAGACAACTAACGGTGTTATTGCAGAGAACTCGTGTCAAAACGAAAGAGATGGACACATCTGTTGTTAATTGGAATAAATTGGTTGTGTCCATGCCTGGCTGGTTCATTTGAGTGTGTACAGACAGTAAAAGCCCCAAAAGAGGGCAAACATTTACATTTAAAAATGCTTTGGTTTGAGAATCTTCTCAAACTTCTGCAAATCTCTTTTGCGCTGCTTTTGTTTTACAGGGACTTTTATATATTTCCTTTCATTTAGATGCTTTGTTGTCATTACATTGCGGCTGGGCTGTGCATTTAATCCAGTGGCTCTGTTCACAATCCCTGCTCTTAAGCAGCAGCTGAATTAGCTCCAGCTCCTTTTATCAAAAGCATTTTTTTTCCCCCGTGTTGTGAATGTGGTGCTTTCTTTGGTAATGAAGCTCATGTTGTTTTCCTCAACAACATTTCCCCCCCCTTTTAACTTGCTTTTGTACTTTTATTTTATGGCCTTTGAAGCACTCAGAGATTTATAAGTGATATTCGGCAGTGGTCCTTTGGATGCATCTGCACCTCTCTTCTGCATTTGTGCGGAACAGCTATTAATGCTTTTATGTATTACACTGCTTACCCAAAGCAAATTTTAGTATTAAAACATATATTCAACCCTATAGGGGGTCTTCTCTGCTTTTTGTCAGCGATGCAGCATCTATATTATATTTAGTAATGGCGTCATTTGAATTTTGTGCTTACTTGTTTGGTTTCCATAGTAGATGTGCCCGCACTGAGCACATCACTATTGGTGTCCAGTTATAGTCAGAGACCGATGACTGCTGGGCCTGTCATGATTGTTCTATAATGATGGGACTTGGTGGCCTTCTCAATAAAGTGTCCCTACGATGACGTCTTCCTCTAGACCAACATGGAACTTGATTTAAGTTAGGGTTCCCAAGGCAGATTTTGGGGTTATTCAATGAATAAATAAAATAACCAGCCAACAAGGACTTATTTTTCCCCTCATTTATGTTCAAAAATAATCCCCACAAAAATCCCCCACCCCTCCACCCCATTTTCTATTGTCATGTTTGAACCACACACAAAGTTAATGTGCAGTAAAATAGGCTGAACTGTACAGATTTATGTGAAATGAGTGTTACATCAAAAGAACACATGCCAGTAGAACTTAAACTCGCTCAGTTACTTCACATTTGTAATCTACAAAAGGACTTATTATATGGCACCATGTGTGTCAGTGCAGTGACACCAAATCCTCTCAATCTGCATCTCTGCAACTGATGTGAACGCTATAAAAAAAAATCTTACACATAAATTTCTACTCAGAGAGCTTGTTGCACACTTGGAGGAAGCCATGGCTTGGTGAAAAGTCTGTGCAGGATGTTAGGTCATCAGTTTGGTTTTAGAAGGCATAACTACTCTGAAAGACCTATAATCACTTGTTTAGCAGATATTTCTTGCTGCCATTGATCAAATTGTGGGAAAAAAAGCAAACCAATTTAGGGCCAATTTAGGGTAGTGATAAAACTGCAAATACAACTGCCTTGTGCTTTAATTCTTAATTGGATATTTCAAGGGACACCGCAGAGACACCATAATGCTTTGATGATGCAGAGGACTCAGCTTTTTGTTTTTGACTTTTGTTCCTATAAAATGTTTATGATGTTGGGAACAAATTAGCAATCAGATGATTAAACCTGTCATTATGCAGTCGTACCCATGATTTCCACTCCAGTCCACTACATCGGTAACTTGATGTGCAAGATGGTCTGTTCTGCAGAATCAGCTGTTTGGAAAACATCTGGTCATCTCTATTGTCGCACCTAAACCACAAGTTGTGGCTGCAGCCTTATTGGCTGGTAGTTACTCAGGTTGCTGACTGGCACAAGTGCATAGCTTGAAGTCTGATCATGACCTTGTGAATCTCCCAGATCTCTACCCCCAGGTCTGTGCTTGCATTATAAAGAGTAGCATGTGCTGCGTGTTGATTTATGGCTGTTTGAGTTGAGCCTATACCAGGTGTGCCAACCATTATCACAATATTACTTACTAGAAATGATGCATAAATGTGCATGCTTTTTCACCTGTCTCTCTTTATAAGATGATCCCAATAAGATGTGTTTGTACACAGAGTCATAGTGTGCAGAGTGCCCGTAAGCAGTCTGGGAATGTGAATAAGTGATAATGTGTTTTAATGTTTATGTGTCGGTGTCACAGAAGGTGTTTTTATGACAGAGTTTTTTGGTTCAGTGGTAATGAATTTTAACACCAGCTCCATCACCCTATCAGTGGACCTCTCTAATGAATTTCTTGTTATGTGCACATGCACACACGAAGCCCCTCTACTAGGAGAGATCAGTCGGTATAAAAAGTATTTATATTTATGTGCTTGAACTTAAACCCAGTGACTGCTGGATACAGGTGTGTGATTATTGCGTCTTGAAGAAATGAGATCAAGCACTCTGCTGCAGGAAAGGGTACTGGATGTGATTTAACTGTGCTGTTTTAGTTTAGCACTGTCCCACTAGGTCATCGTAGGAAACCACAGACACCACAGCTACTGCAGAACTGCCCTGTCAGACACAGTGGAAAGTGGGCGACTGTATTTCGTCTCAACACCTGAATTTCAAGCTGCCAGCAGATTGCATGTGACATTCGCAGTTGTGATAGTTTCCAGTGATTATTGCTCTTGATTGAAGATGTAACCATGTTTTCTAACCACGTCTGTATGCATTATGGAATTCTTTAGCACGGCATATGAAATCATGGAATACACCCCTCCGAGAAAACGTTCCGATCCCCGCTTCAAATCTGCAGATTCCAACATCATCATAATCAAGTCTAGGAAAAGCTGTTCACGTTCTTCTTCTATTTAGGTTTTTCATTCAAATCCCCCAAATTATGAACACTAAACCTTTTCCCTCCCACTCTGTGATGCAGTCTTAGGAGGGAGGAGATGTCGGCAGTTTTTCAAGAAGTAAAGATCAGCCGACCGCAAGTCTTATGCATTCTCTTTGTACTGCCTTCTCTTGGAGGCAGTCTTTCTTTTCTGGAGCTGGTCCAAGATATTACATTTGCTTTCCAAGAGAACGCACATTAATAGCTGGGTTATTGAGTATTACAGGACCCAAGATATCTCCATTCAGCAGAGATGATTTAAAGACTATCTATTTGGTATTTATTTCACTTTTCTACTTTAATCGTTGGTTTTAAAGGATGGTTTCTGTTGGCATCTCTGCTCACTTGACAGTAAATGAACTGAGGGTAAAAAAAAAAAAAAAAAATGAACCCACATAACTGTTGAAGCTCTACCACTCAACAGTTCCACTGTTTTGCAAAGAGTGTTAGCTTGCTTATTATGCACTAACTGACAAATTGGAGTACAACACCGTAAACTCAGCGCTGAGATTTGAAACTAGCAATTTGACTGTGTCTCTCTTTCCTCTGCAAACGCAGATTTAGCATTATTCCTTGTGCCCCGCTACAGTGTTGGCATGAGTTGGTACCATCAGCCTGCAGAAATGTGGAATGAATTATCCTGTGCTAACAGAAATGGGTGTTATTGAATGACTTGTTGCAGTCTATTAAGAAGCAATAATAAAATTAGAAGCACATCCATCAGCAGCTTAGGAGGAGGAGGAGGGGCGGGGGGGTTCAGGATAAGAATGGCAATTGTGGTCTGCCCTCCAATCCTTGGCCTGGTTTCTGAATGAATCATTCTATTTTAAATACTCCTGTCAAGACTGATCCCATAGCAGTGATTTGTTGATACCAATTTATTGTGCATAATTAACTGTTGTGTTACACATTTCACATACAAACAAAATCTCAGTGTTCTTCTGTGAACTTGCTTTATTTTTCTATTGCATTTATTCTGCTTGTCATCCATGGTCGATTCAGCTCTTTGGTTATCGATCTCCTTATCAAAGCATATTTGAACTTCGTTCCTCTTTTTTAATGACATGTTTTGACTTGGTAGAGCCTCATCCTGTGTGCAATGAGACATTCCTTTGGCTAACTACCTGTAATAGAGATGCCCTTCACTTAAAAGAACTACCTATGAATACCTTACAGCTCTGTTCAAATTGCAATGCACTTGAAGTCAGTGATTAGAGCTTGAAAATGGACACCTTTCAACAGCTACACTCAGCATCAAAGGCCAACACTGGCCCCCTTGTCATAAAATGGCCTGCTCTGGTTACTCTTTGTTTGACTTTCCAACCAGTTTGTCACCATCCTGATCCATGCTTTTCACGTGAAAGAGGTTTCTTGTTGTACTGGTAGTGAAATATTGCAAAAGTTCAATCATGCTGCCTTTGGCTCATTGCACAAGAGCAGATACAGCACTTGAGCAGGTGAGCCACTTGCTGCAGAGGGAACACAGTGATTAATTTTTTCCATTGTTCTGGCAAAAACAAAGATTTGAATTTAAGTGTGGTTAAAAGAGGACCGTTGTGGCATACCTAGGTAAAACTGTTGCTTTACTTTTTATAGGTAAAATTTTTTTTTTTGTACTGTCTCATTCTCAGGTGCAGAAATGCCACCCCAAGCTATGGGTCACAAAAAAGAAAAAAGAAAAAAAAAAAAAAGGAAATGGAAGTAGGGTAGAGAGGTGTGTTAATGCCTGCATTTCCCCATCCTCCTCCATAATATCACCTTCTGGCTAGTTGTTTCCTCTTTCCTTTCACCCATTTCCTCTCAGAGGATCAAGAGTGTGGTGAAGGCAGTGGTTGATCCACCTGCCAGAGCTACGTGGCTGCAGGGGCCAAACCAGCATCTAGACACCAGAAAGGATGTTTAAGTCAGCAGGTTCATTGAAAACCATTTGTGTGGAAAGAACTCCCGGACAGGCACATACTTGATCAGGAGCTGGAGATCCAGAGCTACCTCTCAGAGGAGGCGAAAGGTCACTACAGACACGAAGAGCCAGACATAACTGAGGGAGGTTGTTATTTTTTTGAATTCCCCAGTTAAACAGTGGAGGTGGATAAGTAAGTGCAAAGGGGATGTGGTTGATAAAAATTTGGGAATTTTTGGCTTAGTGCTGTATATAGCATTCCCTTTTATAAAACCTGAATTCATGAAGAATAAAGTGTGCCAGAAACAACCGATTTTTAGCATCTTTTCCCCCATTCTGAACCGAATAATCAGAGAAAAAAAAATGTGTGTGAGACCTTTTTTTCCACATTGTTGCTGTAGTTAATTATAATATATATTTTTAAAAATTACTTTGGTGAGTTTGGTGTCATTTGAGAATCCCTGTGGTGTCATTATATTTCCTGAACAGTCATAATTAATAATTATGATGCCCACATTTTATTTGTTGTTGAAGACTTGAAGTAGCCATTAATTTGCTTTTTCCCACATGTCTCCAATTCATCTTACACACCGCACTACAAGCTCTTGGGCTGAGGACAACAGAATGCTTGCAGATTATAAATTCTTTGGTGGAGCTCCTTCCCCTTCTCGGAATCAGTTGATGGTCATTTGTGGTGAAATCATATCTCCACAGAATGCAAGTAAAACATCGCAGTCTAACCTAAGGCTAATAATGAACGGACAAGAAAATCTATTCAAATGACCACGTGGTTTGGTTATTGCTTTGTTTTCTCTTTTTTGACAAAATAGGAGCTAATGCAATCTGAAAATGTTCATTTTGACCAGCTGAACATTTCCAACAAACTCCCTTTAAATCACACAGTGATCGTGTCTTAAAAACAGGCATTCGAGGAGAGTATAAACAAAGCAAAGCAAAGCAAAGGAATCAGTCCGCATTGTAATTTCAGCCATCTACACTGTCAAACCCCACAATTATTTAAAATTCAAAGAAAAAATAACATGGCATAGGTGAATAAACTGACATCTCGAGTTTTAAAGGCTATGATTGGCTGGGAGTAAAGCCTCGCAGAGAAAAAAAAGGCATATTACCTTGTTTGACGTACAAGGACTAGCTTAACAAAGACAGTTAAAAAGGCATTCTTCAAAACTGTTTTTTTTTTTTTTTTTTTTTTTTTTTTTTATCAAGAGTACACAAGTGGATACTTTGACACTGGTGAACTCTCCTGAAATGCCATCAATCATCTCACTGCCACTGAGGCTTTTTTTCCCTTTGTGGGATTAGTTCTTGTTGGTTTTACGCCCTTCAGGCATACTGTGGTTACCAACTCAAATATGTAATCATTCACCCAATCCTGCTATCCCATAGAGATAAAAAAAAAAAAAGAAGTTATCATTAAAGGATGGAATATTGAAGCTGTTATTCCAAACTGATAAAAGATCTGATGCATCATAGCACCGATCTGCCAGCAAAGCAGCAGATTCACTCCCAGGCAGCCAAGTAGTTGGCACCATGCGGATAACAGCGTGGAAATGACGCGTGCATTGTGTCATGGTGGAGCGGTGGTGGATAAAAGGCCCATTTTTCAGCCCATCATCATGTGGGTTGCACTAATCCTCTCTGCCTTCCTCCGTGTGAGTCCAGTGAAACTAGAGCGGTCAAGTGTGTGTGTGTGTGTGTGTGCGTGCGTGCGTGCCTGTGTGTAGGATCTTTCCCCAACTTTATCAGATAGGAGAGTCTGATGCTTTGTTGTTCTAGAGCCCGTGGGCTGTGGTCCTCATTGGCAGCAAAGGTCATCTCTTATGCTTTTTCTCCCAGTGTTTTGCCTCACATCCCCTGCCCACATCACGTGCCTGTATCTAGGGTGTGGCCTATCGTCCTACGCAACCGAACAGCACTATCATTGCCAGGTCCCTCGGCTTGTTCATTCATCAGCTCTGTCTCTGTCTCAGACCGTGTGGGTGTGTCGGGTGCTGGGGTTCCTCTTCCTTTCCTCACCACTTTCTAGTTCTCTCTGCTGCCCACCCACAGTCTGTCTGCTTACATGGCCCGGAGTTGTTCAGGGGTCCGACCCTTGTGGCCCCTGTGCATGTATGTATATACGTATGTGTTGCTTGCCCCTCCCTTGCCTGTAGCCCTGTGTTATCAGTGAGATCTGTGTCTGTCTGTGTCTGCCACTGCAGCTAGACACAGGAGGAAACAGGATGCAAGAGGATCAACTGTAATCTCACTCTGTGCTTTGTTCCACACAATCCCAGGCCCATCACTGTATTCTCTACATGCTGGCCCACCACTGGACATTTGCATGTGCCAACAATCACATCGCCGCTGGCTCGCTTAGGTGAGCGCTCATAGATGGGCAGTGTTGGTGCATTTTAAGGCAGAGGCACTGGTTGGAGGGAGAAGATGCTGAGAGACACGGAGCTTTATTTGACTGTGTGATGAGCAAATATCAGCAAATATGAAAATGTTTAAGTCTGGAGGTTTCTTTTGTTATGAGAAAGGAACCATGTCATCAGTGGCATATTTGACTCGTTGATTATAGTGATGAGGATAATGATGTCTTCAATGATGTGCCGTGGGATTCACAGGTATCTCAGTAAATATGTTTCCGTTGAAGATGAAACAAATTCAAATAAGATTGAAATTGAGGAAAATCCTCAACATTGTCCTCGCATGAACTTGATGAATGCCTCTTACAGCACACGGCGGCCTGCGTTTGTAGATCTGTGCAGGTGAGGTCCTGATTTGGACTCATTATTAGGATGAAAGGGTGGAAAGAAGGATTTGTGCTTGTTTTAGCAAGCCTCGGTATTCAGTCGAAAAGCTTTATCTCCACCTCGGGCAGATCAGAGAAGAGAAAGGATGCTTTTGAAATGTTTTGTGCCAGCACAATTTTCTTTGCCTGGGAGGCAGCTTACTTAAATTCTCAGCATTTAATGCTGTACCGGCAAAGTTAAATACTCTCATAATTGTTTTAGCTTTACTGCTCAAAGCCCTCCTTATTACACGAATCAAACTCGAGAACCTACAGTGGGTGGCTGTGCCAAAGCGTGTCACTTCCTCAGCTCTGTGATGTGAGTTCTCAGAGAATGTGGAGCCTAGTTCTGGTAAAACAATATTATTTTATTGTACAGGAACATGGCTGTGCTAATTCCTCAAGCTGCAAACCTCACGGACCACAACTTTGTCTATAATTTGCTGGGAGCATATGTTCATAGCAACGGTACATAAAGCGGAACGGAAAACAGTAGTAGAGAGCGCAGTAGTCAGTTCAGTGATTGGTACACAAAGCGAGGGGTTTTCCTCCAACTTTCTTCCCCTTCCATGGGGCCCTGGAGACAGAATTCCAGCACCAGTATGGCTTTGGTTAGAGCTTATTTTCAGTATTTTTGGTGTCATAACTTTATTATATGTGTACAGTGACGTAAAATAACTTTGTTATGTCGTATACATTAACTAGTGTGCATCATATTTCCATTTGAATAACCCTGCTGCAGAGTGACTGGTGTGTTTCATGTTCTGATTTTACTGCATGATGCTTTGGTTTTGCTTTCTAAAATGATGACCAGGGGCTTTTTTTTTTTTTTGGCTTTAGTGTTTTGATTCAATTTGTATACTTTTGCTGCAAGGCAGGGGAAAAGTAAGAAAACTTGAGATTTTGTTTTTTTTTTTAAAAAAACAAAAAATGAGTTACATGTTACTTGGGAAACAGCAGTCCTAAGCACTCTGGTTATCTCCTTTTTTTTTTTTTTAACTTTAAAAATAGAGCTGGTTATAACTGCCATATACTTTATTAAAAAAAAAAGTTTGTCATCATGTTTTTTTGTATCCTGTCAAAATCCCACCATAGGTGTAAAGACTCTTGGCCACCAGCAGGTGACACTTTTCCCTTTGTTCACTGTGTGCCATTCGTCTGTGACAAGATGTTCTTATTCATAATGGATGTGAAACTTGAATTTCTGGTGTGTTGCGGTGTTGTTGGAATTTTATTTCTTATGCAATCCAACCCTCCTGTGTCCCCGGGGTGTGAGTGCATGTCTGGGATGAGGGGACATTAAAAGGCTTTCCCCTTCACTGCTCCAGCACCAGCGGGCTTGGCTTGTGTGGAGAGGCAATTCAGCCACCCTGCTGGAAACCTGCCGGTTTCTGTGTGCATTTGTGTGTGTGTGTGTGTGTGTGTGTGTTAAAGTGTATGTGCATGTGTGTTTTGCTGTTGTTTAGCAAACACTGTCTCCCCACCCCACCACACCAGGAATCCAACCTAAACTACTTCTCTCCAGTCCTTTACCCATCCTCTGGTCCACCTCATCTTTGCAGTAACCGAATCACATCTTTGCTGTGATGTTTTTAAAGCCACGTGCTTCACTACATCCCTCTTAGCCTGTGCACCTTCCTGTGTACTTGTGCAATCTGAATTCTCAGAATCACGGTCATGTTTTATGGGGAAGTGTGATGACAAGGACAGAAGGAATTTGTTTCTGGCTGGCAGTACTAGTAAAATAAATTAGTTCAACATCTACACTGGCCACTTTGTAAACGTGAGGTTAGTCATAATAGTAACGGATGAATGTGAGAAGTGCAACATGCAGGTTGTCAGGCCATTTTTGTTCTCTCATGACTTTTTTCAGTATATTTTAAACATTTGTCTCATGATGGGGCAGACACACAACATGACTGACCTTGGCCTGGTTTTTGGAGAGAAAAGGGCGCTCTACAGCCAGTTCTTTGTCCAAGTCCCTTCAGTATATCTTTTCCCTTTCCTCTCCTGTCAGCAATATAGCCTAACCATGGCCGGTGAAGAGAGAAGAAAGCAAGGCCTGTTGAGGTCAGCGGCAGTGTTACTACATCAGCTTGTCTATACTACACTAGCACTGCCTGTATAGTATCCCCGGTTGTAAATCTTCTATGCTGTGTCATGTGAATTTTGGCTAGCGGTGTGCCCGCCTCTGTCTCTAAACACAGATTGCAGTTTTAGCGGCAAGCCACTACATCCAGAGATTTCTTTTTATGTCCTAGTTTCGGCAGATGGTCAAAAGACACGATGGGCATTGCAGCAGGGGGCGGTGTCCAAAGTGGTGTGGTCCGGTAATGTGAAGGCCAAAGCATACTGCATCAGTAGCCTCCAGAACATTTCTAGTTTTAGCCCCTAACACAGGGCTACAACAGAGGATTTTATGCTTATTAGCTCCCTTACCTGTTCTCAGTGAAACAAGGCTGATCTTCTTGCCTGCTTTCTTGGCTGCTGTAGCAGACACTTGCCACTAAACTCCATTAGACATCTGGTTTAATATTCCCCCATTCTTCTCTCCTGGATGTTTCCAAGTTCATTGAGGTTTTTCTGGTCACTCCAATTTTCCACTGGCAGCTAGCAAGGCTATCCCAGGGTGGTTCCTCCTGGAGTGCTGTCAGGACTCTGGGGCCAGCCTCTTTGGGGCTTTTTGCTGCTGTTATGGGTGCATTTTTCCCTTCAAAATTTCATCAAACACACATCTGTTCGGAGCCTTTTCTTTCCCGAGGGCACAGGCGTAAAAAGATGCTGCACACACAGGATCTGCACAGTACACCTATGCATTTCTGTTAAAATGTAGGTTTTGTGACTATATTAATATAATTTAGCCAAACAATTCGACACCAGAACACAGTGTTTGGTGTCTAGGCTCTGAGCTCATCACCTCCTCCAAATATGATACATATAGAAATCGGGGGTGATGAGTAAATGTTCACCCAGAGCCTACAGGTGATGCTGTGTTGGTAAAGGGGTTGACACATCAGGGTAGTGCACTGACATGTCGGAAGGAGAGATGGGAAATTCTGCAGCTAGACCACCAAATCGGGAGGGAGGATGTTTGGAATATGACATGCGGAGAGCGAAGCACGTTAGTGTGCATGACGCAGTGTGGCTCGGGTTGCCTGTCTGAACTAGCTTGTTGGCTTCACTCCACTTATTTTGTTCTTAACCTTTCAATCTTTGATTTATGAGTCAGTTGCTTTCAGGGAAACAGCATTAAAGCATTCTCTATTCCAATTGTCATTATTTGCCCTGTGAACAGCACGAATTGGGCCCCGAAATGTGCAAGCATCTAGAGCTCGGAGTACCACCCTTTCTCTGGAAACTGCCTTTATCCTGTTTTAAACATTACAGCGACACTCTGGTTGTGCATCTATGTGTAAATGTGTTTTTAACAGTGTATGTGCGTAAGGGTGGAGGGTAGTGGAAGTGTGTCGTGTTATTTTATTATGTGGCCGGTCACTGAGTGTTTGCATGCATGCGTATGCATGTGAACAGATCTACATTACAGCTGTGTGACTGCATTTGTGCATGAGGTGGGGGCAGCAGAATGTCACCACAAGCTGGTGGGGCACAGCTCTGCTACTAACCAAAGGAGCAAGTGGTTGTGAGTCAGTGCCCACCGGGCAAACCTGTGGCTATGGTATTAAGTCTACAGTACCAGTGCCAGGGTAGGAAATTAACAGTGGCTTTGGGTGAAAACAGCTCTGAGAGTTCAAAAATGCCCCTGAGACCAGAATAGGAGGTGTAAAAAGTCCCTCTCAAAAAAGAAGAGGAAATGAAATGGAAAACAGCTGCAAATGGCTGCATATTAGCAGTATATTTAGCAGTATATAAAGCACATTACTTTTTAAATAAAAAAGTTGAATAAAAATTAGTAACCAGTATAAACCCTATTGGATAACACAAGCCATCGAGTATTTTCTTGGCATCCGTAAAGCAGCTTATATCTAGTTTCCTTGTAATTTTCACTTTATCATTTTTGTACTTTTGTACTTAAATGCTGATCTACTGGAAACTTCTGACATGTTTAGAAGATGCAGTCAAATGCATTACACTGTGATTTAACTGGTTAAAATATACCAACAATAATACATGAAAAATGACTAGAACTCCATCCAAATTCTACTGGAGTTTACTAACAAATAAATCAGTCTCTGTCTACAGATGATTTGATTAATTATCTTTGGTTCAAACCCAAGTTTTTTTTGTTTTTTTTGCAGTGTGTATTGGCGTCTAGGTCCAGTATCCAGCAGCAGGAACTAATGTTTTGGTCTAAAGAAATACAGCAATTTCTGTTTGCAAACTACCAAATATGATAAACTAATAAATGATGAACCAGCAAGGAGCTTTTGGCTCTCTGAAGTGCAGAACAAAAAACACATTTTACCTAGAGTGATTCGAATAATTTCAGCTGAGTACATTACACAACACACATCAAAGACTTACAAAACATCCTTCTCCACAGGCTGAAAGGCCCCTTAAAACACTCCCTGGTTAGCCTTGTTTCTGAGGATTGGCCCCTTCTAGATTATTGCCACTTGAAGGGAGACCAGGGTTGTAATAACCCCCAGTCTTTTCCGTACCCAGAGAAGATGCCTTTTAATTCAGATTCCTTTGTAGCCATTAGGGGAAATAGTACAGTTCCTTCAGAGATGCAGGAAGTGAGTGCAATTGTATGACATGGCTATTGTCATCCTCCTTTTAGCTAAATTTGTACCCAGGTCCTTGAGATCATGTTTAATCCTAAATCCATCACTCAAATTGATGATTTTGTGATCAAAATGTGACTTATTGTAGTGGTTAAATTAATACAAATAATTTAAATTAATCACAGTACCCAATTTAGTCATTTATTTTATCTGTCAATGAGAAGTGTCAAACATTTGCTGGTTCCAGCTTCTCAGATGGGAGGCATTTTTCCATTTCCATTTTCTCTTTATTTCTCTGTTATCTCTCTTATTGGCAAAACAAAATATTTGAAGTCTGCACCCTGGGCATTGGGAAAATCTAATCCAGACTTTCCAAAATGTTTAATTTATTAACAGGCATGAGTATATATATATATATATATTTTTTTTTTTCTATATATATTCCGTATTTTTTTCCATAACCATGACCCTATTTCTTATTTTTGACTGATGAAAGTGTATATTATATTTTATCCAAGGCCATAAGCTCAATTTTTCAGCTCATAAAGAATAATGTGAACCTTCAGTTTGACTGCATTCATGGCCAGTGAGCATGTATTGTCTTTAAAGCCTTTTCAGACTGAAGTACAGACTATGATACACAGGTAAGATGAACTCTATCAGGTTTAGCTCCTGCTCTTATCTTTTGAAGCCCTGGTACCATCTGGTTTAGGCAGCACAGCACTTCCTTTCTTGTCAGTGATCAGTATCAGAGGCAGCGAGACCTGCAGACCCCAACTGTGTGCAGTGTGGGCAGCAGTACAAGGTGCTCCTGTAGAGGAATTCAGCACTTTGGACAGCACCTACACCAGCTCTCCCCACACTGGAATTCCAACACTGCACTCTTGCAGGCTAGGCCCAAGGAATTTGTGGTGGGAAGTATGACCACATTTCTACCAAGGTACAGAATGCAAGCTGTTTATGAGAGGAATGCAAAATGGTGGCTTATCAAGATGATGGGAAAGATTTTGGAATATCTGTGGCATTTTCAAAATCAAATTCTCTTCCCTGTGCAATACTACGTGGAGAGGAGTGCTAAACGTTTCCTTTTCATTAGATGGCTCTGGATTTGATTGCTGTTGTACTTTTTTGAGAAATACTAAAAATATTTTGGATTACAATTTGAAACAAAAAAAGAGAATCTTGTTTTAATCTGTCATTCTTCTTACTTGAGATTGTTTGCACTGGGCACTGTTCCCAAGCTGCTAAAATCTCATTTCATTTAAGTAATTCTCAAACAATATCTTTATTTTCTTTCAGGCAGCCGGGAAGCAGCTTTTACGTACGCCATCACAGCAGCTGGGGTGGCCCACGCTATCACAGCAGCATGCAGCCAAGGCAATCTGAGTCAGTGTGGATGTGACAGGGAGAAGCAAGGTTATTATAATCAGGAAGAAGGCTGGAAATGGGGAGGATGCTCGGCTGATATCAAATATGGCATCGAGTTCTCTCGGCGCTTTGTGGATGCCCGCGAGATTAAAAAGACTCCACGTCGTCTGATGAACTTGCACAACAATGAGGCAGGCAGAAAGGTAAAGAAAGATGCCTTTATTCTTTGTTTCACATATTTTGGGTGCAGAAGTAAATCTCTTTTGCAATGAGCTTTTTTTTTTTTCTTTTTTTTTTAAACACATTTTGGCCATGATGTCACAAAAACAAACAAACAAAAAACAGGAAGCGAGAAATGTAACAAAGCTTGTTTGGAAAAATATTGAAGTAAAAATATATTATTTAAACTGTCCCTTGTAAATGTCCATCACAGACAGAGCACACTTAACTCTAAACAACGAAGGCTACAGTAATTGGATTAAGCTTGTTTTTGTAGATCCCAACTGTGTTGCAGCAATGCTGCTTCACATGTCAGCAATAGTTTGATGAATACAGTCTTATCATGATATAAATGATGTCTGGAGCAACTAAATACAGCTGGCTGCACTATGGGAGTAATTACAAAGAAGAATTATTATTTATTCTTTAAGTCGCCGATAACAGGGCGTAATTTTCTGCCAAACTTTCCATGAATGGATTTAATGACAAACACATGTTTGTCCATAGATGCCGGGATGGGTGTGCTAATGTGTTCCTTTGAAAACACAAACAGTCCCAGATAAAGAGCTCAAAGTCACACAAACATGTGACAGAGAACTGTGATCAGTCAGTTGATCAGCAGCTTATTTCTTAGAGAACACGCTGCCAAACTTCATCATGAATGTTAATGAACATAAGACAGGGAGAGTATGGGAGGTGAATAAAAGAGAAAGGACAATATTAAATTGAAAACTGGATCTAATTAATAACTTCAGCTGTATAATGTTCACTGGGAAAATGGAGCCTGCCCCAGTGGTTGCCAGATGGAGGACTGCCATTTATCCTTTCCAGTTCCTTTCATGGAATTATGAAGTGTAAAGTCAGGAACAGGATATTATTGCAGTTGTCTGCACAATACCAAAACATGTCACTGCCATTTGACTGCATCTATTCAGGGTGTGAAAGCAGGCCAACAATGCTAGTGTTAACACAGCGGACTGATAGGGTCTACACTGCATGCCAGGGAACTGGCAGCTCTCTGGGTTGCAGTTGGCACTGTTGCTGTTCTCTGTCTGAGACTTGGAAACTCAAATGCTATGAGGATGTGTCAGATTCTTTTTTGTTGAGACTGAAGGAAAAACCAAAATCTTTATTTTTTACAGTGTAAGAACTTATTAAGGATGCAGCGGTCTGAGCCTTCCCTGAGCATACCTCTGTTTGTTTCCCAATGCACGCACTCCATTAGTGTCAGGTGGATTGCATAAGTATTAGATAAAAAACAAACAAACCGTAAGTAATGTGAATTACATTAAAAGTTAGAGACAGATAGGAGTCTGATTGTTCAGACCATTTCTGACGCTCTGTTTTTAGTCTTGCTCATAGTCCATAAAACATGTTTCTGTGTACTACTTACATCATCATTCAGCATCCACTGAATTAATGAGCTAAACTGGGGATGATGGTTTGACGAAATCCAGGAAATCAAACACTGATCCAAGCAGTGCATCTGCAGTTTGCCAGGTGGAAGCGCATACATATGCATCACTGTATGTAAACTTAACTTTATGAAGTTACATCTGGATTTTGTTCATGATTGGCATTTTAAATGACAAGTGTAAGGGGTGGGGTGGGGGTGGATTATTACCATCAATATTACTATTACTACTGATTGATGAAAAACCCAACCCCCCCCCCCTTACACACACACACACAAAAGTTTTATGCATGGTGTGTATCTGGTCGTATCAGACTAATCAGTAACAGATCAGAGGCTTTGATGGACATACTTTAAGTAAATGTTTCCATACATATGTCAGACTCCTTATGCCAGACATTCCTTGTGGTTTTTGTGCTGTGCATTTTTGGAAATCCTCACTCTGAATTAATACTAGAGGCATGCTTGACATCTGATCCCAGCTTTTATGTAGTTAGGAGGGCTCCTTTTTTTTTTTAAAAATCAAATTTCCTCAAACCACATGAGTGCATAGACAAGACAGAGAGAGCTATAGAACATCACTTGTGTACATTTCATAAGTGTCTGACAGAAGTGATGACTTGTGCTGTTGGCGAGGCATCGCTCCAGGAAAAAGCTACAACCACCCAGAGCAACAACAGAGGCACAGGCTTTGTTCAAGCAAATGAAGAGTTCTTAATTGGGTTAAAAGAGTCATTTCAGGACTGTTAGCAGTGGGTTAACAGGATCCAACTAAATGACACCCTGTGATTCCTCTGTTCCTTTGTCTTTGAGAATAGTTACACACGCTTTTTTCTTTCTTACTCTCAAGGAACAAAGGATTGACACTTGAATACTGACGACAGCACACAATATTTACCATATGCCGCAGGATTAGGAGAAAAAAGGAGACTTTTTGCCCTGTGTACCATATGTTGGAGATAAACCAAAAAAACCTTAGGATCAAATCTAAGGAAGGGAATCACATAAGAATAAATTGTCATATAGTCACATGTCAGATTGTAATATAACATAATATATCAAAATCCTCTTCCTTACCCGTATGGCAGTAAGTCTTTTTTGTTTTTTTAAATCACAGTTCTGGTTAAGAACCCACACAAACCATGAGTGTGTGTCCAGCTGTAAACAATTAATTGAGTTTGCCTGTTTGTACACTACATGTGTAACACATTTAATGGCACAATGGATTCAAATTTTCAATGGTGATCGAAAACATATGAGATGTTTATGTTTCTGCATCACTAATGTGGCTTGGGGAAAGTATAGACACAATTAGTAAAATGGGATATTACTAGTTCCCTAAGTACAAGTTTTTCCTTCATTCAAGATTTGCAACTGTGTATCACAAATGACTGAAAACGCAGATATACTTGGATTCCTCTATCAGCGCTCAGTGAGCGGAAGAATATCCGTCTGTCCATCTCTCTGTCTGCCTGGCAGCAAGAGTACTACCAAGCTAAAATTCATGAAACATGGTGGAAAGGTGGAACAAAACATGCAAATTCAAATAATTTTCTTTTAAAGTTGTGATGGGGCCTTGGACTTCGCAGACAATTCAATTCAATTCAATTCAGTTTTATTTATATAGCGCCAAATCACAACAAACAGTCGCCTCAAGGCGCTTTGTATTGAGGATAAAGACCCTACAGCAGGAGTAGGGAACTCCAGGCCTCGAGAGCCGGTGTCCTGCAGGTTTTAGATGTGTCCCTGATCCAGCACACCTGAATCAAATGACTGAATTACCTCCTCAGTCTGCAGTCAAGTCCTGCTAATGACTTCTATATGTGATTCAGGTGTGCTGGATCAGGAAAACATCTAAAACCTGCAGGACACCGGCTCTCGAGGCCTGGAGTTCCCTACCCCTGCCCTACAGTAATACAGAGAAAACCCAACAGTCAAAACGACCCCCTATGAGCAGCACTTGGCCACAGTGGGAAGGAAAAACTCCCTTTTAACAGGAAGAAACCTCCAGCAGAACCAGGCTCAGGGAGGGGCAGTCATCTGCTATGACTGGTTGGGCTGAGGGGAGAGAAAAAAAGACATGCTGTGGAAGAGAGCCAGAGATGAATAACAATTAATGATTAAATGCAGAGTGGAGTATAAACAAAGTAAATAAAGCGAATGAAAAGAAACAGTGCATTATGGGAATCCACCAGCAGCCTAGGCCTATAGCAGCATAACTAAGGGCTGGTTCAGGGTCACCTGATCCAGCCCTAACTATAAGCTTGATCAAAAAGGAAAGTTTTAAGCCTAATCTTAAAAATAGAGAGGGTGTCTGTCTCCCGAATCCAAGCTGGGAGCTGGTTCCACAGAAGAGGGGCCTGAAAGCTGAAGGCTCTGCCTCCCATTCTACTCTTAAGTATCCTAGGAACCACAAGTAAGCCAGCAGTCTGAGAGCGAAGTGCTCTGTTGGGGTGATATGGTACTATGAGGTCTTTGAGATTAGATGGGGCCTGATTGTTCAAGACCTTGTAGGTGAGGAGAAGGATTTTAAATTCAATTCTGGATTTAACAGGGAGCCAATGAAGAGAAGCCAATATGGGAGAAATCTGCTCTCTCTTTCTAGTCCCTGTCAGTACTCTAGCTGCAGCATTTTGGATCAGCTGAAGGCTTTTCAGGGAGCTTTTAGGACAGCCTGATGATAACGAATTACAATAGTCCAGCCTAGAAGTAATAAATGCATGAATTAGCTTTTCAGCATCACTCTGAGATATTGTGCAAATGCAAAAAAGCAGTCCTACATATTTGTTTAATATGTGCATTGAAGGACATATCCTGGCCAATGTATCAATGTATCAAACCTTGCAGATTTCTCGAGCTTTGTAACCTGTCGCATATCTATAATTGCTACAGCTCTACAGCTGATTTGTTGTCCCTACCACTCCCCAGGTTTTAGAAGAAAGGATGAAGCTAGAGTGCAAGTGCCATGGCGTCTCAGGCTCCTGCACCACCAAGACATGTTGGACTACACTTCCAAAGTTCCGTGAGATTGGCTACGTACTCAAGGACAAGTACAATAAAGCTGTGCACGTGGAGGTAGTCCGGGCTAGCCGACTGCGCCAGCCCACCCACCTCAAGGTAAAGCAGACTCAGGGCTACCGCAAGCCCATGGAGACAGACCTTGTTTACATTGAGAGGTCACCCAACTACTGCGAGGAGGATGCAGCCACAGGGAGCGTGGGCACCCAGGGACGTCTGTGCAACCGCACGTCACCGCATACAGACGGCTGCGACCTTATGTGCTGCGGTCGGGGATACAATACGCACCAATACACAAAAGTGTGGCAGTGCAACTGTAAGTTCCAATGGTGCTGCTTCGTCAAATGCAACACATGCAGTGAGAGGACGGAGGTGTTTACCTGCAAATAAGGACACAAGGAGCTCAGAGCCAGGAACGTGATGCACCAAGGACTAGCTAAACGAGGAAAACCCGGGAGAACGAGCGAAAAAGTGTGTCTTCGAGATTTTGAAGCTAAGAAATGGAATTTACACTATCAGCTCTTCAAGGCGTCGTTTTGCACAGCAGAATCTTATCTAATTGCTTTTCAGAAAGTAAATTCTAAATATCAGTAGGTAATACCCCAAAACTTTACTGTCACATTGAGATTGTGCTTATGTACTGATGTATCCACAGTGAAGTTGGGACTACATGTAAAGAACGAGGCCCTCGGTGGGAACTGTGCTTTGCACTCTGGGATTTGTAATTGTTAGATTGCAATATAACTAGACTTGCATGGAGAGGAACAGTCACATGGGAGTTGATCGAAATGACAGCCACTGTTTAAGTCTTTGATGAAAAACGTTTTATGGGTTTTGTCATATTTTCACTAACGGGGGAGGGGCACAAGTGGATCTTGACATGAATGATACCCCTAGCCTGGCTGGGGCTAATGGTGGAGGTCTGTAGAAATGAAGAACATTTTGTATGTATGGTGCATCAGGGTGCGCCAATATCTGAGTGGAGAACTCTGTTTAAACCCTCTGCTGCCAACTGGAATATGGTGGAGTATGTTAGTTTTCCAGTCACACTGGAACTGTCTGTTCTGAACACTGAAAATAAATTGTCTATTTATGTTATAGTATCTTAAAACAAAGCACTAACGGGTAGACATGTCTTTTTTTGTACTAAGTGTAAAGAAAATTACTTTTTAGAAACTCTGACTGGAAATGTGTGTCTATTAGAACATGACCCCCCCCCCCCAACCCCTAAAACACCTAATCTTTCCTTTAAAAAAACAAAAACAAAAAACAAAGTTTTCATGGCTACTGGTGTATTGACAGCAGAATAGATCTTTACATGTTTCGCATTCAGACACCTTGGCTCTGTTATGTTGTACAGTAACAGCTATTTCAACGGTTGTGCAATTTCAGTCAAAATACAGTAGCATGAAAACACTGCAGAGATCCTTCCTCATTAAACATGAACATTAAAACTGTGCTGGATGTGGATGTGTTAGGTGCTGCATCTATATTTTCTATTCAGACATATGAGAACTAAATAGCTCCCATTTTACTCAATTTGACAGTTCGTTGCTAAAATATCGATTGAATTAATTCTTTATCATTTTTTTTTTCAAATTCAACCAAAGACTAACTTGGAACTGATAATTTACTTTTTGCTTATTCTCATTTTGGCTATAGGGGTATTTTACTTCTGGCTAAATAAGCTCTCCTGTGTAACAACAATAAAGGATATTTCCACTTTATTACAACTTGGATCTTACTTGAGGAATCACATTGTGCTCACTATGGTAACTGCTGAAGTGGTAACGTGGTGACACAAAGTATCACAGAGAATAAAACGATTTGAAATTAGAGATCAATTGTAAAATAGTGCAGCATTTAGCCTAAACAGTACTTTATTGGTAAGGGCACCCAAAATACTCTACATGGATGGAAGTATTGGGCCACATCTCTTAATCTTTAATTCAGGTGTTTTCAGACCTGTCGCCACAGGTGCAAAAAACTGAGCACCTAGCCACGCAGCCTGTCTTCACAAACATTTGTGAAAGGATGGCTCGCTATAAAGATCTCACTGAATAGGATGCGACCACTGCAGCAAGTCAGTTTATGAAATTTCTTCCTTCCTAGATATTCCACGATCGACTGTGAGTGGTATTTTTTTTTTTCAAAGTGGAACCACATCAACTCAGCCACGAAGTGTCAGACTGTGTAAAGTTACACAGCAGGACTGCTGAGTGCTGAGGCGCAGCTCTAGCACCAGACTCGACGCATAGATGATAAAGGTGCTATCTACCAATGTTCTCATCATGAAAGTGAGTCTTCATTATTGTAAAGAATGTCGAATTACTCCTTTAATCCATGCAGTATAAAAGAGGCAAAATCAGTTTTAGCCTGGCACTTTATTACAACCACTCACTGTTTTTATTTCTTTTGACATATTCATATTTAGCTTTAGTGTATATCAGTTTATCTTTGGTTTACATAGTGATTAATAGAGTTAAGATGTAGAATGAGTTTTGCACATTTATAACTCCACATTTTACTCATATGATGCAGCCTAGTCTTGCAATTTGCATGATTAGTGTCATTTAAGATGTAGTATTAGCCTTTTTTATTTCAGCAAAGGTGCAACTCAGATGGATTGAACAAAGCTACCATGTTCATAATTGTGCATATTTACTCAATTAAATAGCTTAATATAACAACATTTCTAGCATGTATTCTTATACCGACATGTTCTCTTTCTCCTGAAATAGCGCCCCAAATAACTCCAACTAGAGGCATTTAAAAAATGACTCAGATGCAAATACATTTCCACACATAAAAAGCTGATGTGTCTTTGATTCAATGATGAATTGCGTTATGAAACATACAAGAAAGCTTACCCTTGAACCCTAAACACGCATTCTTCTTTTTATTGCTCACTGCCTGTTGGTACAAGAGTGTTCCTGCTCAGTGTTCAGTTGCCCGTGTCGGCTGTTCCAGCAAACATCCAAAGCTATTATTTTCATAAATTTTCTCCCTTCGAAGGAAAACACACACATTAAATTTGTTCATTGTGTGTGTCCAGGTTTGAAGCCAAACTTTATGTCGAAGTCTGTTATTCAAACATTCCAACCACGCTTAATATAGTAACTGGCAAGTGCATTAGGAAGCATAAATCATTAAAAATCAAAAATAAACAAATCAAGCACTCTGCTGACTTTGACGTTATTTTGTACACAGCACATGTTCGTAATATGCTGTGGTCTGCTGTCTTGATTGTGGCACGCATGGAACAGAAGTCAATTATCTCTCCCCAGTACGGAAAGGAGCTTCTTGCCTGTGTCAAGCTGAGCAGTGATCACAACGCAGAGAGAGGAGGAAAAAAACAATGCGCAGCAGAGATAATGGAAACGCAGTAAAAATGAAAATATGTAAAATTTGTAACATTTCATTCTGCATACAGTTAGAACTGTTTTTTGTTTAAGGCTTAATTATTAATCGGATTAACTGGGCCTGTCAGCACTTGTTACCTTATTCCTTTCCATGTCTTTTCTATTATGGTTGCAAGTGTAGATAATAATAGTAGATATTACTGTTAAAAAAAAAAAAATCATATGGCTGATAAGAAGAGTCTAAATGAGGATTTAGCATGCAGGATGAAAGGACAGCTGCCCTAACTCCCAAGCCTCGTCATGCTCTGTGTGTTGGCAGAACCGTTTGGAGTCACTAAATGGGTAGAGATCCTTCATGCAAATGACCTGATGTGAATAGGAAGCAGCTCAGTATGCCTCTTTTTTTTAGACATACAAACAAGAGTGTAGTTCTTTAGTGAGGGTGTTTTTGAGATGGATGGGATGGCTCGATGAAAGGAGGTGCATGTGAAGCCGGAAACAGCAAGTGAAAAGAGTGGATATTTAAGAGAGGAGCTAATTGAGAATGCATTGGCGAAAGAGTGAGTACACTGTATAAGTAGGAGCAGCTGTCATTGAAAGTTGGGGACTGCGTGCAAAGCTAGTAAAAATGACATTTTTTACATTATACAGTATATAGAATTAAATTCAAATTTTCATTAATGTTGGAGAAAAAAATGAACAAAGCTTAGAGTTTAAAAGCATTTTTTTTTTTTTTTGGAAACAGTGAGAAATTTTGAAACTTGATATAAATTTACACAATTCACAAATTACCTTTTCAGACATTATTAGCATCGGTGGTTTAATCTCTGTGAAATGGATATGTGAATGAGAGCCATTCTACTTCGTCAATTCGATGGGCGCTCGCACTCGTCCTCCTGTATGTGAAAAGCATTGTAGGCAGGCAGCAGAGCAGAAGTAAGATGTGTTTTGTTAGTTGTCTGAAACCCGGGGGACCGGAACCACATAAGCTCCCCATATTATGCCCTGGATTGAGAAAAATAAATCCATTTGTTTCTGACAAACATTTTGTCATTAAAAATATGAGATAGAAAAACAGAGTCTGCTGTGTGTGCCTTCTTCTAAAGCAGCTATTGTTTGGGTGTCAGGATAATTAGTTCATTGGAACATATTCTGCAAGCTAATGCTTCTGGTCTATTTCACGCTGGGAGCGATGCACCCACTTTTCCAGGAGGTAACATAACTGCTGGAAAGGATGAACCTTGCATCTGCTAAGCCCAAGCATTAACTTTATGTACATTTAGAACATTATCATGCTATTCAGAGCTCACTGGTAAAATGTGTCATGGACTCAAGAGCTTTGTGAGCCAGAGGGATGCCTTTAAATTAAGGGAAAGAGTCACAAGACTGAAGAGAAGAGGGAAGACAGAAACATGAAAAAAAAATGTGCCTGTGGAAGGGGGGTTACTTCCTTGTCCTTTGAACCAATACAATATCTTGGCCCAGTCCAATCCTCAATGTGCTCTACAGAGATTTTTAAAAGGATGTCAAAGTAATTAACTGGATCTTAGCCAAGTGTTTATAAACCAGCTTTTAGCTGAAATATGACAGGATAGTAAACACTTGTTTTTCCCAGGTTTTCTTTCCTTTCTTGTGAAGTTAGAAGGCATTCTGAAATTCCTTTGAAACGTCTCCAATTTTCTACCTCCTTTTGTAAGTTGTAACTTTGGTAAGGACATTTGGATGAACAGCTTGGCTTTTCAGAGATAAGAGACGTGATGATGTGTCAAGCGAGAAGAAATGGTGGCAAAAAAAATGACCCAAATGAAGGGATGAAATTTATGATCAAAGAGTCAAACGTCTGCTGAGCCGTTTCTTGAGATTAGCCAGACACCAAGTGAGAAGGACTGTTGTCTTCCAGACGCTGCACTTCAATTACAGACTTCTCCTAAGTAGAGGCAGGGGATGTTTAACAGCCCCGTGGATGACAGATTATTTTGGGGGCATTCCTCTGAACCTTGTTTGTTATTCTAGGATATAGTCTAGATTTTGGATAAAATCATGAAAGCGCTACTGTGTAGAAGGCATCTCTTAGCAGCCCGTGATAATGCAGCTTTAAAATTTAATTTTCAACAAAGCAGAGGAGCACACAATACAGTGCAATGCTGCCCACAAGCACAGCCTGCAGTAATTAAGAACACAGTCTTCTTTTTTTTTTTTGTCATGTGATCACTTGGAGTGGTGTTTTTCTGTGTTCCTATAACTTTGTTTTGACTGCTTGTCTTCATGAAAGACCATCATTTGGAGGTTTCTCATCATCTGTTTGATATTAGTGGTGAGGAACACATGGCCATTCAAAGGCAAAACCCTGTGTGACATCATAGACCACAAGGCAAAGTGGGGATCATCAAGACCCCAGACTGAGGACTCTGAACACTACCTGACTGCCTTCATCCATCTGTAGCTATATTGTTCAAAAAGATGGACCAACATGGGTCTCTGCTTCTGATGTGTGTTTGGGGGTTTTGCAGAACCGTCTCTTGCCGCTTCTGCAAAGACAAAGGAGAACTTTGTACGTGGTGATCGAAGGAAAAAGAACATGGCCCAATTCCACATTTTTTTTTTTTTACCTATATAGAAAAATAAACCAAAAGGAACATGTTTTTATGGATGAGCACACTAAAAATGTCCAGCAAAGAACTTTAAATACCTTCAGATTCACAGATAGCAAAATGAGCTATGTCTTTATAAGCAGACAAGACATTAGCCTGGGGAGTAATGACGCCCAATTTGGCATGCACACCTGTTTATATTGGACTGGGGCACTAAGCAGCGCTTGTAAAATACGAGCAAGGTTAATACTTATGTGGCGACGCCCTCAGGCCTCACAGCTACAGTAAGGACAGCATCAGCAGTCTGAGATGATGGGATGGGTCTAACCCCAGGCGCTGCTGTTTGTGTTCGTGTGTGCAAAGCTCATTTGGTAGATTTGAAGAACACATTTATTTGTCGGCACACCTCGTGTGTGTGTGTGTGTGTGTGTGTGTGTGTGTGAGTATGCGTGTTTCAGAAGACAGACACATCCCTATGGGAAGTGGGTTTCTACGTGGACACATTTGGTGAAGGGAGTTCGAGGACAGCCCACACGCGCTTTTGTGCTGCTCAGTGTCCAGTGGTTGGCTAGGCCACGACTTCTCCTTGAGGTTATTTTTCTCCTCATGTTTTGTTTTCGTGAAGTGAGGTTGGGGTTCTATAAGCAGACTCCACCTAGGGGAAAACTACAGGCCACTTTAGGGAGATTATCTTAGCACTTCACCCCCCCTCACCATCTGTGAAGCAAAGCAGAAGACAAACGTTCTGAAAGGAACGAATAATGAATTTCACAATGAAAACTATAACTTGGTAATATATTTTCCAGGCCTTAAACGCATACTGTTTCCTAGGACGAAAACTGACTCATTATTTAGTAATTCATTTTTCTAAACCATGATTTATTTTTTATAAAATGGAATTTGGCACATCCTAGCATGCAGATAATAAACCCAACTGACTGAAATTACAACAAACTAACTCAGTCCAAACCATAGAAAACCAGAAAAGCTTCAAGTGCTGGACTTCATGATCTGTTCTGATAAAACAACATCAATGCGCTACACAGCTGAAACCACAGAACTCGACACTCCGCAGCTGTGATTTGTCGTTTTTTTCTTTGTTAACTTACACAGCATCTAGTGTTCTAAGCAACGACACCAAAATCTGCAAAGTTATTTGTACACCTTCAGCCTTCTGTAAACTGCCCCATTGCTGCATCTGCAACAAGTTTATGACCGTATTCCTCCACTAAACAGCAACACTTTTGAGTCAGTTTCAGATGATACTTCAGGAGAAGCCAACCCCACTAGACAGCCAGTGCCAGTGTAATTTGGTGCCAGTGTATCATCCTTCCCTGTCTAGCCTGTGGAAAGAGCAGTGGTGGTAGTGAAGAGGTTCCATGATGTGGGTCACATGCATGGAAAATTCTGCTGAATCCATTGCTTTTCCATGGGAATGGAAGGTCACCGGAACAACACGCAAACAGCTCCAGCTCAACATGTAGCTAAGTGTGCTGCATGGAACACTGGGCCCTGTTGTTCAAACAAATTATTTTGTGACATTGTGACATTTAATGGCTTTTTCAGCTGTGTCAAACCCAAAAAGTACTGGAGATTTAAGCATTTCTGGCAGATAATGATGAGCAGTGTGTACAGAAAGTTTGCTTAAGGCAAGTGATCTTGTCCATCTCCTGCTCAGAGAGTTGATGGCTAACTCAGTCTGTCAGCAGAGCGCACCACAGAAAAAGTAACATTAGAGAAACTGGTTGCCCAGCACTTGTATATTTCTATCTCCATCTGTGTTATGGGCTGGAAGTGGGCTAGTGTACATGCCTTTGAATATGTAGGGCATTGGACACCAACTCCATGTGGTTTGGGAGAAGTTAAAGGCTGGTTGGGGCTTTAATCCAGCAACCCTCCTCCCAGTTTTCCCCTCTTTTTCTTGTCTCTGTGGGTCTCAACCCCCACCTCAACCCCCCGTCCCCACCTCACCCTCACCACTGGCTCCCCTTTGCCACACAGACCCATAAGCACCCCAGGTCCCAAAGACCGTCATCTCCTCACCACCCTCCGCCACCCCCTACTACACTGCATCCACACCAACTGGGCCTTGCCTCAGCCCCGGCCTCCTAATGGCTGATGGATGTGCCGAGGTCACAGTGATGATCGAGACAAGTCCTCTGGTCCATCACTGAGTCTTTGATCAACATACTTAACCCTTTCTTTCTAAGAACCCCCCCCCCCCTCAGTGAATGAGAATGTGGGGAGATTGAGTTACACAGTCCTGGGTAGCAGGCAGGCTGACATCCCTTTGGTAACACATGTCTTTGTTTAAGGCAAGGCTCTGGCACTGACAGTCCTCTTCCAAACTCCTGCGCTTCTATAATACTCAACCAGAGTTACCAGGGAGAAAATGTAAAAGCCAGAGTTTATAAGAAAATGTGCAGTTTTTTTACTGAATGACTCGTCTATTCACTCAGTCAACCACACTGGTAAACCAGTAGACAGGAATCTTGATTTTCTTGGAAACCAGCTTGAATGAGAAGATTAATGAAACTGTCCATTGAATATATGGGTGCAGATTTCCAAGAGAACATTTATTTTGCCCTGCAACACTTTATCCCAGCAGTCAAACTAATGTCTATCATTTGGAAAGAGCCTGTAGAGTTTCTTTATATTTTAAAAGCTTTTACAGCTGCTATACTGTAGCTGTCTAGGTCCTGATATTGTTTGAATACTGCTCAGTGTTTTGGGAAAATACATTTTAAATGTGTTCCAAAAGTCATTTTGTGTAGCAGGTGTCAACTTGTTGAGCAGAACCGCACAGCCACCAAAACAACAGCGTATTTTCTTCTCTCTTTTTTTTTGTGATACCACAAAGTAATTGAATTTAACAAGGCTTCTTAGAAACAGAGTACATATTTTGCTTAAAGCCAGAACTTGGTGATTATACGGTAGTTATTTATAGATAATCTGAATGATGTTTATTTCCAAGCCAGTCTTTGTATAATGCTTGTTTTTTTTAATGTCTTCTGTGACACTTTAATATGGCTGTGAAGTGCCATATGCATTATAAATCTAATTTGAGGATAAAGAATTGAAATGGTTCATTGAATTATCATTTCAGATCTTTTGCTTTGAGCTCTGTAAACACAACAAATCAAATTTATGTTCTCACATAATAATCATGCACATTTTGCTGAATGCTGTGAAAGATTAGCAAAATATTTATTTGACTTTGAATTTTCTGTTTGATGATTGTAGTCAGCCTCTCACCACATACGGACTGAAATGTGGTCTGAAAGAATAGTTGCTCAGCATGTTCATTTCAGGATCACCTTACCAGATTTCGGATATGTTCTATCAATTAGCAGCCCTGGGCAGAAAGCAGAGGAAAAATTAATATGTTTCTAATTTTAAGTGTCATGGTTTCTGCACATGGACCTGCATATCATCCTTCCAAAGAAAACTTCTACCCGTATATTTTTCTGTTTTATTGAGCTGAATTGCAGTAAAATGTGATCCACAAATACATAAACGCATTAGACCTCACTCGGGAAGTGCTATTAGGTCTTGGAGCAGCAGTAAAATCCATTTTAAACTCCTGCCAGTTCACTGGCCTGCAACCTGCAGTTACACCTCTCATCACTCGGACCATTAAAGAATATGGCCTGCTCTACATGCAGCTGAAGTGATGGGGCACGCAGACACTGCCCCATCCTGCCCTGTCATGCTTGGCCTTCGGTGGACTTTCCCCCATGCACACAGGTTGTTGAGCCAACGGCAGCTGTCAGATGGTGGTTGTTGGCGGGGTGTGGTGCCTGACTAGCGGGTCTGACCAGACACTTGTGCTGCTGCGCTGAGCCATTAGCAGAGAGTTGACCCCAAAGCCTTCCCTCAGACTACTGGTTGACGTACTGTGGTTGTCGGGGTCCACGATAGCTTGGGTGAATCACAGCTGAGTGGATGACCCGAGCTTCCAGCGGTCACATCAGAATTGGCTAATTCTGACAGAAGATGTCTGGGCTTCTTTTACATGTGTATTTTTTTTTTATTATTATTAATCTTTTATACACAGCCTAAGTAACTTCACAGCTACACAAACAGTGATTTGTGACCCACAGTAATCCTGTACTTGAGTCATAACCCTTCTTTTCTCTTTCCTAAAATATACTACTCAAAGTTCCCTCTGTAAGATCTTCAGATCTGGCAGGAGAATAGTGAACACATCTTAAAGCAGCGTTGGCTTAAGTGGTGACTGTCCCTATGGCAACGTCCTCATGTTTTCAGTTTTAAACTGACGTCTCAGTATGTCCTGTTGTTTCCCGATATGTGGGGTTAGAAACTGTTATACATGTAAGAGGTGAGTTATTAGGAAGTCTGTTAATTACAGGGCGTGAATAAGGTATGCAGTAAATCTCACAGATTAGAGGCTGGATGTAGCAAACTATCTGCAAACTCAACACTTGGTACTTTACAGGCCCCATGATGGTAGAATTGGATAACCACAATGCCAAGACATGGCATGGAAGAATCACTTTTCAAAGTCAAGCTGAGTGCATGAAAGTGAAGCTGATGAATGCAGATTTATAAAATTCTAAGGGGTTAGCCAAATGCAACGAAGGAACCACTGCGCCTCATTCCACACTTTCCATGTTATACTGAAAACTTTCCACATATGACCTCAAATCGATGGATTTTGTGTTAAAATTCAAAGTGCTGACATGGTGACAGAGGACACATGTTTAACACTTAACTAACTAATGATTAAAGTTTACAACTTTCATTATTTAAAAATGTTTTTTTAAACAGTTTTGTTTTTGCCGCTATGATTTTACTATTCGTCCAATTCACATATCATGGAAATATATTTTCAACCATATGCCAATATAGTAAAAACATAAATACTGTATGTTTGTTGGGGATGGGGCCAGGGTTGGAGCATTTTTTTGGGTATGATTCTATGACATATGATGCACAATTTCTTTCCTGGCTACTGACACTGTGCAGCCCACTCTCATGACTCTTAGAAATGAATGGATTTCAGTTGGAGGTATGTTTTGTACCAGCACCACACATCCTCTCATGGGACATGAAAGGCAAAGTGGAAGAAAAGCTGACATTTGCATTTCTGAATCCCTTTTGTGAAATAACTACATTCATATTAATACCTCAAAAGTAAAGCCCTGTTGTGGAAATAGATTTCCATCTAAAGCGCCAGTCGCACACGCCTAGAGACCGTTTGAGGACCTCTGAGCAGCCACCCTTCACCAGGGAAAAATCTCTATCCCAATGTCAACCACCTAGCTAATGAAAATTTTAAATCAAATTTATGCATGAGTTCCAAAGGAAGATCCTTAATCACTCATCTGCCTGCTTTCTTAGGTGTTTGATTGTCTGTTCTTTATATCACTTCCTCTTTCCCGCACTGTTAAACTCAATTCTGACATCATTACACTAGTCCAATCATCTTCTTGCCCTCCTTCTTTGAGTCAATCAGAATCCACGCTGTGTGGTTTAAATCTCTGTGCTTTTCTGTCATTCTCCCTTGTAGGCTCTCATTCATTATTATGAGTTCTTCACAATAGTTGTACTGATCTAAAGTTTCCTAATTTAGTTTGTGTTACTTATCTGAGAGGTTCCCATGTCAGGACATGATTTTAATGGTGAGAACATTCAGGGCGAGACCTTGCTTTTTATGTATGTTTTTATGGTCTGAAAAGTGAGTTGTCAATAATTAGTTAATTGTCTTATCAGTGAGTATTGTTAATAATTATTCCAAAATATTTAAGGTTAGTGACCTGTTCCATGCCCAGACTTTTCATGATAACTCACATGAATATGTCAGACAAGGTAAGAGGTTAGTGGCATACTGGAGCAGTCGTCAGAATACTGTAGAAGGAATAGATTAAAAAAAAAAAAAAATCCCTGTAGAACAACAACATTCAGCAGTTAATATTATTGTCGTAATATTGTCGTAATATTGACCTCTCACCACTCACTCAACAACTCTGAGTCACAGGAAAAGGCTGCTACTGATATTCAGGATAAGATGGGAGTGGACCATGTGGACCGACAAAGGCAAAATCCATTAAAAAGTACACAAACGCATGAGCTGGCATTGTCTAGGTGACTGTATATTGATGAAAGCACGAGAGTGGTGTCCTTTTTTCAGTATGATAACCAACTCATTTTTAATGCTACAGATTATACTGATTCAAACCTTGGTATGTGCAAATTTGTGATATTATGGTATAAAATAAAATTGATTTGACTTGATTGTACAACAAACACCTTGATATAAGGTCTCCTAATTGTTTATCGTTTATTAAAAAAAAACAATTGTGACGAGAGCATCTAATATCTTTTCCAGGTGTTGCCATATTTAAAGACATCACAAATTTATTGAGTAATTACAGTGCTATTACTAAATGATGGTCAAAACTCTAAATTATTCTAAAATTAGAATTATGCAGTTACGTATACATGATACTTATACAAGCACAGTTTGAGTACAAAGCAGTACAAGCTAATGAGGATATCTGTGACACATCAAATGAGTCATATTAGAGATGATAAAAAGTGAAAAAAGGTGCACAAGTAAACACAAATTTTCCCACTGGGTGGGCGCTGAAAAAGACTCAGTAAGAGAGAGAGTGAGTGTGGATCAGAAGGAGATAGGTCTAGAGGCTGGCATATTCACACACAATGGCCATGAGAGACTCCTTTCTCCCCTACGGCTGGCCCTTTCACAGGTTCCTCCTCCCCAGCACTGAAAAGGACCCCACATGAGTCCTCACTGCCCTGTCTGTCCACTTTCTTTTCCCATGATTCCCCAACAGCAGTTTCTGGGTGGTGTTGTGTCTTATTTGGATTCATTTACACCCCCCTGCCTGAAGAGCTTGGTTTTGTTAGGGCTGTTGTGGTAGCCTGCTCACTCTTTGGTTTAAAATATGTTGCATGTCAGTTATTTGATGGTTTGGCTGTTGACAAGTGTTGGTTACACTCATTTGGCTGCTCGGAGGAAAAAAAAAGGCCTCCAATAAGAGTGAACACTTGAGTACATTTTTCAAACGTGACATATTTTTTCAGCTCTGCTGTTTCAACATTGCATGAATGGTTTCCTTTAACCATAATATAATGTTGCTGGCACAAAATGTTCGAAAGAAATATTTCCTAATTATGACTGGGGAACATAATCTGTGATCAGATATCAAATGAAACCAACGTGGCATGTTTTCGTGCGGAGAGCAAAACTCCACTCTACAATTTTGGCGAAGCAATGAGATGTCTGAGATGCTCACTGACACTTTGCTCTGACTCAAAAAGACTGAGAATCATCTGCCACAGTAGCTCTAGCATTTTCCTGGGTTTTCGATCAACAGGTGCACCACCGCGAATCTCATGGAAAGAGTTAAGAACTAACCCTCCATCACTCCCAACCCACATAAAGACCTTGTGGATTGCACAGGAGGACAGTGGTAGATATATCACATGGAAAAGAGATATGGCATACTGCTATGGTTCTGTGCCAAAGGAGCTTGGAGAGCCATGTGCGGTCAGAGCGGTGAGGGGAGCCCTCACTGTGTTGGCAGGCACGTGTGCTATACTGCACCAGATGCTGGTTTATGATCATTCGTGTTAGGCAATTGCAGTCAAGTGTCTACCTGCTTCCATTTTAACCATACTGAAACTTGTGTGCCGCTGTGTACTGATTAAACTCTAAGTACAAGTGAAACCTTAGTATGTTTGATATCAGTGCAATGATTTATTTCAATTTCTAATAAAAATATATCAACCATGTTGACCACTAAGAAAAACACTTATTAGCTAACACAGTGCTTCTGGTCTGAATATTACTAATGTCTTAGCTTAACTACTCATTTGAAGATTTTCCATTGGCCATGTATTTGATATTTGGACATACCAAAGGAATGCTTTTAGTGGTTGATATATAATTAGTTGCTGTATAAACATGTTACATTCGTTAGACAAACTTGAGTTATGAAAGCTTTGCATAAGTTTTTTATTCCATATTTTTGTTGCTTGGTTTTTGACTTTGTGTTAAGCCGTTCTGCTACAGTATAACCTCCAGTGTGATAAGTGTACTCAATATTCCATAAGTTACAAATGTTTTTCATCCCACTGGCAGACAATATAGGGGAAAAACAAAGACTGGATACTCCATATTTAGACACAGTTCTGATAAAGCTTGAATAAAGATGGAGGTAAGTTTTATTGCTGTTGGTTTGAGAAGTTTTTAATCAACAGTTTTGGACCCCTTTCCACAGCCAAAAAAAAAAAAAAAAAAGACTCAAAGAACCAAAAAATGTATCACATCAGTGCAGTAAATTCCTGTTACAAAGTTAACACAATAAAGATGAATACACGAGTGGTGAATAACAAGCCCAGATGCTTCCACACAGGTGAACTGCATGCAACAATTTAGCAATTAACATCAAGTCATGATCTGTAGCATGAAATAGGTTCCGTATTAAAGTGTGGATGGCCAGAGCTTTAGTCACAAAGGGTGCCAAACTTGCTAGTGTTTCATTATATACAGAAACTAAAGTGAAATATTTATTTAGAACTATGGGAAAGACATTAGTAAACATCAGTAAAGCAGGTTCAGAAACTGTCATCAACAGCACACATTTATTTTGAAATTGGTGTTTTTCACTTTGACATGTGGGCAAAAATAGCCAAAAGGACCACTCTTCCCCAGGAGACTCAGAACTGATCTGAATGGCATTACACACTGCACAAAAAAGTTTAAATTAAAAGAAAACTTTGAAAACACATCAGAGCTAAATGAGAAAAAAAAAAATCATGCTAGATATCTATACTGATATCAACTAAATAATGTGTTAGGAACAAAAGCATACAGTACTACATTGTTTGATGGAGATGAAAATTATCAACCTACAGAGGGCTGAATTCAAAGACACCCTGAAAATCAAAGTGAAAAAGTGTCAGGACAGGTTACTCCATTGTTATGAAATTTCCTTTCAACAACTCAAAATGGTACTCAGTAGGGCTGGGCGATATGGACCAATAAAAAAAATCTCAATTTTTTATTTTTTTTTAGCTGAATGGCGATATGCAATATATATCTCGATATTTTTTTCTTCACAAATGGTATTAAAAAAAAGCACTTCTGAGTCAAAGCTACATGTCCCAAATGTCACACAGGCTCTTTTATTCACATTCAGCTGTAGATGTACATGAGAAATTGCTCAAAAATAAACTATTGGCATATTTAAATAATTATGCTCCTCAAATAAATTAATGCTTTTTTGCCCTATACAAAAAGACTCATAGCTGGGCTATTAAAATGTAAACAGAAAAGATACAGATCAGAAATAGCAAAAGGCTGACTTATTTTTTACAAAGCCAGTCCGGTGAAGTCTTCTTCACTGGAAAGTGCTTCCTTCTGTGTGTACTCTAGTATTCTGTGCAAATAACAAAACATGTAAACAGACTGAATGAACAAAATTTCATCCTCAGTCAGCAGAATTCTAGCCAGCTCCGTAAATCTATAGACATATGTGCTGTGTCTGCAAGCACACAAAAAAGACACACTTCCGCTATTAAAGTCACGTGACTTCTGGTACAAACCAACTTCTGCTATGGAGTTGCAGTATGGCGGGGCCCTCTTGCCTGCAGCCAGGGCCAGGGACTCTTGAGGGTCCGGGCGATGCCAAATTGTATGAACGGACTTACTATGAAGGCTGTATATATACAAAAGGGGAGGATTTCAGATTTACAAAACTCTCCAAAAGTCGTTGATGTCACTGGAAAAAGTCACTAAATTTGTCGCTAGTCATTTTTTGGAAAAAAAAAGTCACCAGCAGGGTCTGAAAAGCCGCTAAATCTAGCAACAAAGTAGAAACAATGGAGCGAAATCCTAAGTTGGTTTCATCTAAAACCACTGGTTGTAATGACCCACACCTCCTTTCACACCTGGATCTACAAGTATGATTGTAATTGTGACATAGACTATATCAATATAAACGATGTTGTCTCATCTTATATCTTGTATGAAAATATATAGATATTTCTTAAAAACTTGATATATCGCCCAGCCCTAGCACTCAGTAGTTTGCATGGCCCCCATGTGCTTGCATGCATGCCTGATGTTGGGGCATGCTTGTAATGTGATGACAGATTGTGTCCCGATGGATTTATTTTTATTTAAACTTTATTTATACTGGTAGTTGCATTTAGACTCAGTGTCTCATTTGCTAGAGAGACCTGTTTCAAACAAGCATTATAAAATTACAACAATAAAAATAGAAACAATAAAGTAGTGAATAAAAGGCCAAAAGTTTACACAAACAAGAACAATTTCCAAGTGATGATGTGACAAAATCATTTATATGTCTTTTAAAGTCTATGAGTGAAATCAATTGAGATAACTGCAAGTCCTTCTGTAATGTACTCCATGAAGATGGGTCAGAGGACCATGCCTTCTTTCTGAGCTCTAGACAAACTGATGGAACAATGAATGTAATAAAGTCTTGAGACCGCAGACTATGACTAAACTGTTTACGCAACATGTAATCAGATAAATAAGATGGGAGTAAACCAGAAATAGATTTGTAGATGATGATACCAATGAACTATCCTTCTAGAGGCCAACAAGGACCAATCAACCAGTGACTATAAAGTACAGTGGTGTGTTAGATGTTTACAGTCAGTTATGAATCTTAATGCCCCATGATAAACAGACTCCAACAGATGGAGAGAACGAGCAGGGACATTGATGTAAATTATATCACCGTAGTTTGGGAGGGGTAAAAAAGTAGCAGCAACAAGCCTTTTTGGATCGGGGCTACGGCTGCAGTGATGCAGACGCTGCACTGGTCCATCGTGGTGAAGAGAGAGCTGAGCATAAAAGCAAAGCTGTTGATTTACTGCTTCATCTACATCCCTACCGTCCACCTATTTTTACAAGTTTTGGGTAGTTACCAAAAGAACGAGATATGGATACAAGTGGCAGAAATGAGCTTCCTCCAAAGGGTGGCTGGTCTCTCCCTTAGAGAAAAGGTGAGGAGTGCAGTCATTCAGGAGGGACTCAGAGTAGAGCCGCTACTCTTCCACATCGAAATGAGGCAGTTGAGTTGGTTTGGGCATCTGACCAGGATGCTTCCTGGGCGCCTCTTGGGTGAGGTGTTCCGGGCATGTCCTACTGGGAGGAGGCCCCGGGGCAGACCCAGGACGCATTAGAGAGATTATTTCTCTCAGCTGGCCTGAGAATGCCTCGGTGTTCCCCTGGAATAACCTGGATGATGTGGCTGGGGAGAGGGAGGTCTAGGTTTCTCTTTTTGGGCTGCTGCCCCTGCAACACGGCCCTAGATAAGCAGAATAAAATGGATGGATTGAGGGGAAAATGTAAAATGGCATTTTACAGATTTTAGATATGTTTTTACAGCAACACATTAGAATGTAACAGTTTTATCTTTAAAATAAAAATGATTTTAAACTTGTTACTGTATTTTTACAGTCCTTTTGTGTGGGATGATTAAAAATCAGACGAAGTTATTCTTTTATCTTTTATCCTATAAAGAAAAAAAATCTACCTTGATAACAGTGGTCTCTTCTAGGAGGAAAATGCTACCTTTCATAGGCTACAAGGGGTCACTGAGTAGTTTTAGGAGTATGAAAGTGATGTGAATCATGCGCTATGTCCTTCACAGTCACCAGATCTCAACTCAGCTGGACACTTATAGGAGTTTTTGATGTTAAGTCGAACAACACTTTTCACCACCCTCTTCAAAAGACCAAATGAGGGATTAGACTACAGAGACTGACAGAATTAATGGCAAGGCACACTGAAGCAGACCTGGAGGAATATGGTGTTTCAACCTCTTACAATAACAACCAACCCCTCAAGATACTTGTCTCTAGAAGTGTTTGTGTCACAATTAAACCACACAACAACAAATCATAGAGTTCAATAACAAGCACAATTCTTATACTATCACCATGTCTGTGTAGGTTCTCAGTCATCAAGGTCATCATGGCAGCCTTGTGAGCTTGGAAAGAAGGCAACTGGACTTCTTTGGGTTTGTGAAAATATTTCCCATCTCATCCGAAAGGTTTCTTAGTTCTAAAACAACTGATGGAATGTCCCAGGTAATAAACTAAACTTCATTACCTGGGACTTTCCAACCAGGTAACCAAGGCAGAGTCCAGGCAATCAAGTTTAACTGGAAAGCTCTGCCTCCCAATTCTAAAACAACTGACAGACACAATAAAACCATTCTACAAATTCAGGGAAAGGGTCCAGGGCCTCTCATCCAAGAGGCTTCTTCCATTTTAAAACAGAGTCCCAGATAATAAATGAAATTTGATTACCTGGGACTCTCTTAAACCCAATGAAGTCCAGTTGCCTTCTTTTCAAGTTCTCAAGCACAATATAACTACCACTGGGATAACACATTCATTAAGTTGCCTATGGCAATTGGAAAAAATACCAAATGTGGAGTCATGGCCATAGGACTTCCCTGTAAATAGTGGCCATGCCAGTCATTAGTCCTGGGTCACAACAGCTATTCTAGTCAGCATTCACCATGGTCCAGTTGTTAATGATTGCGTTCCCTGTGCTGACACTAAGTGGTGAGTCAGGTCAAATGGACATTCAGAGGAATTCCATCTTGGAAATTCCAATGCTGCTGTTCCCTCAGGTTCACATCATGGAGGGTGCAAGGGAAAAAAGCTGGAACAATGTGATTTGGAATCTGGGAGGGAGTTTGTCACTGCTTTTTCACAGCTCCTGAGATATGAGTTAAACATGCGGAATGTTAATCTGTCAATGTGTGGTCATGGTGCGTTTTTGTAAGCGACTGCGATTTGAATCACGAGGCCCTGTGTTTGTGCCCGGGCCCTCTCTGCCTATCAGGAGCGATTAGAGGTAACTGGTTCTGACACCCTGATGGCCATGAGAGACATCCCTTGCCCGCCAACAAAGCCACATGTCACACACGGCCATCTTGTTTTCTCCCAACAGACCTCTGGAATGTAGTTCATCCCCTCGGTCTCCTCAATAAGACCATTCTACAAATTCAGGGTGAGGGTCTATTGAATCTTAACCCTTCGGGGCGATGGATGCAAAGTAGCTCTCAGCATGTGAAACTATGTAGAACGAATGCATTTTAGCACCCTTTATCTGCCCTTCAATAGACTGTCTTCATTGATGTAGGAACTCTAAAGCCTGTCTCAGTAAACTTGTCTCCAAAATGAAAAGGTGAATCAGCAGGGAAGACATATGTGATCATCAGCTGAGGCTCCAGAAATCTGAACAATACAACTGGAAACACAGGACTGTTTTAGGACAGACAAAAACATCCAACATAGTACAAAACTGTTGAAGTGTATCTGAGATTCCAAAGCCAGAGTGTACCAGTCATAACCTTCTTTGGTAGCTCATTTGAAGTAAGTGAAAAATGCATTTTTTAATCCCAGTATGCAGGGATAAATCCATGCCATGTTGGAAAAACATTTGCACCACAGCTCTGGTTTGTGGCTGGCTATTGTACGGGGAGTGGTATTTCACTTATGAAGTGATTCCGTTACAGCTGTCCCCTCAACCATCCCCCCTTCTGCACGCACTCACTTACTCCCATTCAACCACACACACCCCCACACACACAGGCTGAACTATTTAAACACAGTTCTCCATAAAGAGTGTTGGAAAGGTTACTTTTGAATTGTAATAGCTTACAGATTACAGGTTACCTTGTTAAAAAGTGATAAGAAGTGTAACAATTTTAAGATCTGACCTTTTTCATCAAAGATGTTACTTTTAATTTCTTTTTGATTATTTTTTTCTTACCAATAATTTGACATGGGCAATAAAACAGAAAAACGCTATTAAGGCTGTACATGTTTGGGATCAAGCCTTTAGATGTTGACAGCATTTTGACAAGCTTTATGCTGTTATGTTAGAGTCTCTCATTTCTCACTCATCATTTTAGAAGGAAAATATTATTAAATTTCCAGCAGTAAAAGGGTGTTTTTGTTCAATGACATGGCCACTCATCTTCAGCCAGTCACAGATATGGCAAACTAATGTTACTTAGAGCAATGCACATTGGTTTGCTAGGCAGTTAGAAGTTGAACATAGCAGGATGGCAGCCAGTGAAGTCCTATCTAACTATTGCGGCCTTCGCCATCTTGGTATTTGTATAAAGGGCTTAACTAACAGAAAACACTGTATATGGTTTAAACAAATGCTTTAACACAACTCAGACACAAGTCCAGATCCACAGCACTCAAGAAAAGGTTATATTAGAAATAACATATTATGCCAACATGCGCATCTACAGTGAGGCCCAGCAAAACTGCCTTGTAACGCACAATCTAAAGCTGGCTTACTAGATTCTGTGAAATGTCATCTTCTAACTAATATAAGCTGAATAATATATTTCACTTAGCTGGGTTCTCTGGCTATGTGGGAGGAAACTAATCTTGAAAAGATTATTATATTTACTTTTTTTGGCAAAGCTCTGAAATGGTATGGGAGGTAGTCGTGGCTTTTGTGGTCAGATGTTTATTGTTTATGCTTTGTATTTATCCCTAATTAATGCTGTGCTGATGAGTCCTGTCACAGACACCAGTGAACAACAGTCTGGTCTCACGCAATGTGCGGATGATTTACTCCCCACATTCAAGGCCTTGGAGGGTAGCAAAATGCTTCCTCCAGCTTGTCTCTTTGAGCCAGAGCAGGAAGACAGATGCTCTAGAAAAACACACAAAAAACCCCCAAAGACTGTCAGTCTGCATTCCTGTTAACTTCTCAAGTGCACGTCTTTTTTGGAAGCACTCTACTCATTTTCAGCATGCGCATCAGAGCAAAATGCAGTTCAAAGTCTTGTGTTTGGGAATCGCAACTGTTACACGTTTTTCCCAGATGAAAGTTTGCGACACACATGGAGACAAATCATAGGGGTCACTGCAAGGTTTCTATGACCCCCTTCCATGTCACTACTCCATCCAACAAATCTGTGTCATAGTATTATTCTTTTCAAATGATTTGCTCACTGACAAATGATGTGTGACTAATTTAAAAATAATGTGACTTGTCTTTCGTGAGAAATGGAACCTTTATCCAGTTGGAAATTGAATTAACATGCTGTGTGAAATTAAAAGTGACTGACCGTGATATTATGTGTTGCATTGTGGAGATGGTGGCACTAACAAAAAAAGAGACAGGAGGCTGAGTTGGAGGTGGTAGAGTTGAAGATATTAAGATTTTCATTGGTAGTGAGTGAGAAGCTTGAAGACAAAGATAGAGAGGCGAGGCTGAGATGATTTGGACATGTACAGAGGAGGGATGGTGGGTATACTGGACAGAGGATGCTAATTATGGAGCTGCAAGGCATCAGAGGAGGTTTGTGACAGAGGACATGCAAAGGGTTGGTGTGACACAGGTGGATGAAAGGCTCTGCTGTGGTGACCCCTAATGGGAGTAGCTGAAAGAAGGTGGTCAGCTTAAAACATGCTTTATAACATTTTGTAAGATGCTTTATAACATTATGGCCTTATAAACTAGTTTTAATTAAAGTCTTAACAAACAGGTGGTCAGTTTATCAATTTGGCACACATTGTGCAATTGTTATTATTAATTTCCTGTAAGGCAAGTTGAATATTGACATATTGGCTCATCTTTTTATTTTTTCTTTACTTGTTTTTACTGAAAACAATACTGCATCTGGAAATTATACTAATAAGAGCAGTAAAACTGAGCTGGTGGGGATATGTAGTGCTGTGTAACTTTTATGTTTGAACCAGTATTGGTGCCTGGAATTTGGTACCGGTACCCAGCTAATTTTGAAATAACAAAGTCACAATTTCTCTTACATACTAAGTTCAAACATCTTAATTGAAACATTTTGTTACTTATTTACATTTTAAACACTGCACCAGCTGCCTTGGTCACGGTTTAATAAAGTCTGTGATGTTGACATTACTGTCAGTGTTTGCATACTACAACATTAAACAGTAATATTTGACTCTCAGTGGTTATAATTACACACTAAGGTTTCAGACCTACTGTACTGTCTCACATAATGTGTTTGTGTACCATAAATACAAAAGCTCAGTGCAGCCCGTGTAAAAATGCTAAAACATCAACCAACATAGTAAAAAAAAAAAACCTCCCGACAATACCTTATCCAACTACCTGATTACCTAAAGAAGACGTCAGGGAAGCTGTCGATGTCTCCATCCAGGTCACCAAAGTTCAGGCAGTATACAGTTCTCAGCTAGAATGAAATTGTCACACAGATAAAGTATAATATTCAGCTCACTATTAAACAAGGAGATGACATGATATATTATTCTAACAGATCAATTCCAATGCCTAGTGCAGTATGGGGAATCATATTCTTTCCTCCAGAATTTTCTGGAATTAGATCTGTTCTATGTAGTTTAGGATTAAAGACGTATGTGGTTTGGAAGTCAAGCGTGGGGTACTCTTTTCTGGACTGGCCCTAAATATACTTTTCTCTACTTATGCTTAAAGCATTTAACATGTCTCCTCTACCCTATAGAGGAAAACATTGCTATACTTGAGTTTTGCCTGGAGTAAGGATCTCCCCAAGGGACAGAGTGGACTGCTCCCTTAACCCATCATATCAGCGGGGCTCCACCGACATATATAATCTACAATGCATAACTGCCTCTTACTGTATGCTGCTGCTATACCACTGAAGCCTGACAATGCCAAGGCCTGTGGTGACTTGGGCACTGCAGGCCTCAGTTTGTTTTTGTCTTGTTCATGGGTACCAAAATCATATTTCACCACCTGAGCATAAAAGTATTTGGTTCCAAGATTCATTTTTGTGTGTAGGTCACTTTGCTTCATGCACAGTGTACCACAGGCTTGATGGGCAGAAAACTGAATGTGCTAAAAAGAACTACTCAATAAATAAATATAATTCCATTGTACAGCTACCTATCAATGCCACTGTAGATCATTCCTATACATTAAATTGAGCATGCTGAGCAGCAAAGAAAGCAAACAGATCTCATCAACTCATCAACACAGCTGAGGGCTCAGAACTTGCAAAGCACGATACTGAAACTCCACAAAATAATCTGTCATCTATTTCTAATCTGTTAGCACATTTGAGCGTCTAACAGAATATTTGTGGATATATTTCCACATATGAAGTCGACTTTGAAGAGGAATTGGACGTTCTCTGGGCCATGTTGAAAGACCGGGCTTATATTGACATGTGGTGAGATACAGAACCTGGAAACCAATCAGGTTTACTCAGACTAGGCCAGACCAAACCAGTCCAAAGTAGTGTGATCCAATTGAAAATGAAGAAAAAACAAACATTAGTTCTAGTTGCCAGTCCAAATATAATGCTTGAAAGAAATGTGTTAGAAAGAACTTTCTTCCCTGTGCAAAAAATAATGCTTTTTCAGCGTTCTCTCTTGATGAAATTATTATAATCATATTAAATAATAAAGCCAAATAGCCATTGACAAGACAATAAATCTATTTTTATTTGCAATAGAAAGAAAGTGCAGCTTTCATCAGTTCTTCCACAGTGCCCGAGGCAGGTTCCTTCTCCGTGGTGTGGCCAGCACCCATCCAGCCACACAGGAAGCATCTTCTACTGCTTCCCCTCTTTTCTCTCTCTCCTCATTTCCCTTCTTTTTCTCGCTGTCTCCTCCTCACTTGCCCATGGTGGAAACTATTAACAGGGCAGGGTTCCATGGAGCAGTGTGGCTAGGTTATCATTCATACAGCTTTCCTTCTCTCTCTCTTGCGCTCTCTTTTACTCTTAGTACAGTAATCCTCAGCACACAACCCAATATAGCGGGGGGAGACTCATTGCCCTCTGTTTTTAGACCTCCACAGCCACAGGATAACGATTTTTCCTGATACACGCGTGGTGCAAATGCGTAAGACTTGACCTTTTTTTCTTGGGCCCTGGTGTGTCACAGACAGGGGTGACATGGGAAGGAAAATGTGATGGCCAACCGACTGTAAAACAGTTTTGCAGTGTCAACAGAAGAGCAATGTAAAGACCCAAAGAAATCCTTTGTAAATAGACAACTTAGACCTTGCAGGACAAGTAACATTTTTAGAAATCTGTTCCCTTCTAGAAAGAGATAGTTTAAGATTGGTTTGTGACATTTTGCTTTTATTTATTTAGTGGCACACAATACAGATAGTTAAAAAATATGAGGGGAAAAAAGGTGAGTGTATAGGTGGCAAAGACTCAAGCAAGGATGCTAAGAGCCTTTTTATCTCTGTGGCATATGCCCAAATCATATGACCACTGGGATATACCGGTTTCCCCGGGTGTTTATAGGTATTTTATTTTATTTTTTTTGCATTAAAAAAACGTGGAAATTAAAAAAAAACAAAACTTTTTCTAATGCTTGGCTAATGCCCCAAGTACAGATCTGTACTTAAAATACAGCCATGTATCTCTTTCAGAAAGAATCCAAAGTACTTAAATATGAACCATAATGAACTATTGTATCAGTGGATTGTACGTGTATTATGTATATGCAAAATGGAAATCTCTGTATTTCCATTCCCCCTGAGTAACTTAAAATTCAGTTTCCCAGATTGCAATCCACCGTCTAAACCTCATGCACTGTAGTGCAGTCTGTCCTCTCACTTTTAATCTCTCAGCCAGCCTCATCATCCTCCTTTCCTCCTCCTCCTTTCCCCAGGCTGCTGAAAAGCTGTCATTGATGAGAACACTGTGAGGGGGTGAGAGGTGCTCGGGCCCCACGGGTTCGTGTAGCAGCTCCACTGAAAGGCTCCCATTTAAGCACACACACCTGTTAACAAACAGCAACAATGGCCTGCATGGCTGCCAGTTCAGTGAGCTCCATACTCTGACCGCACTCCCACCTCTCAACCCCCTGGCGGATATTAAAGAACCTCTATTTACCCATACTGACAAACAGCGCAAAGGCCCCAGAGAGGTTGGCCTGCTCAGGGTGTCCTCAATCCACTATTGTCCGATGGAGAACTAGGTGGATGGATGGGAAGGAATGTTGTGGTAAAACACAGAGCTGGATGGGAGTTCTGTTTTACTGTTTTCGTGAAATGTTTGAACATCACATACAGTCCCTACTTATTACTGAAATGCATTTCATGTTACTTTTACTGCTATTTTTGGCTTAATAATCCAACAGGACCATTTCTATAAGATATTTCCAGTTTTATTGAATGAAGCATTCTTGAATTGTCCTCATTTTTTCAAAGTTTTTACCCCACATATATTTTAATTTGTAGATTTGGAAATGCAACTACAAGCCAAAAACAAAACAACAACCAACAAAATCATGCAAAAATTACCAAACATTTTTGTTTTGTTTTTGTGCTTTCTTCTGGGGCCATCATGGCCCCCAGATTGAGCCAATCAATAATTTATTACAAAGTAAAAAAACAAACTGTGAAAAAAAAAAATCAGCAGCATCATCAACAGCCTAGACTTAAATAAATACATTTTACAATTTACAGTAAAACTGGTAAAAGTTGTTTACTGATTATCTGCAGACAATTACCTATTCTTCAGGAATATTTTCGGATTGGACTTTTGAAGTATGAGAGCAAACATTTTTGCAGAGTGAACATCCTCAGGCATAAAGCCAGCAGGAACCAGCCACCCCTGATCGTTTCCATTCTTAAGATGGGGCCGCTCTCCAGTTCGGCTCTGACCACTCCTTTTGTGTTTGCTGGGAGGGCGAGGGGGGACATTCAACCCTATGTGACAGATAATAGCCTTGCTGGCCTGCTCACCCTCCACTCCCCACTACTGCTCTATCCTCCCATAAAATTCCACACTATAATTGCGTTCCCTGGAAGCCAGTAGTAGAAGAGGAGGAAAAACTTAGACGAAGAAAAAGAAAGATTTCTATAGTGAGGAGCCTGTATTCATCCAGGGCCTATGCACAGCAAACAACAAACTGCAAACCACAGTCTAGAAAGAAAGAGCCATAATAGTCAAAAGCAGTGAAGGACTGGCCCACCAGTCTCCAATTCAGTAGGCCCTGGCTTCTTTAATAACTGAGTGAGTTCACAATTAAACCCTGCTTGCTGGTAATGCAAGTCTTCTTAGAGTCTCAATTGGCATTGGTGGGAGACAAGGCCACTGTTGTGTCCTGGGATTAAAGCAGGCAAGGGGAATCAAAAGCCATTTTACAATACAGTAATCAGCATGTTTTCCCTCTGAAAGGCCCTCTGCTCCCCCATTTAGAAAACACAGAGCATTACCTCCTTTCTGCGCTATACAAAACCCATTCAGCCACATGCTTTATTATATGCATTAATCCTATGTGTTGTTGGGGTTCTGGAGCTCTGTGAAGAGGGGGGTGGGGGGGTGACAAAGTGTCCACTTTACACAGGTTGGTAAGAAAAAAAATCCATGACCTGACCAAGACATAGTCCTGAGCCATATCGCTTCTACGGCACCTCGGAGTTGGCAAACTATGTTTAGCTGAACCTCAGAAGGGAAGGTTGTTTTTTTTCTCACCGCTGCTTTGACTGACAATGACAAATAAAAATAGTTATTAAATCTAAAGTCTTACCATTTTCTTAAATTGAAACTTCTGGTGGTTGGAAACCCAAATTTGTTTGTGCAGAACTGTAGAACTGTAATTTTTTGTTTGTGTATAAATTTTACAAACAGGGTGCCAGCATTAATTAGTCTTATAAACATCACTATAAGAACATCTGCAAAAAGGAGGTGTCACAGACCAATGTCAAGTGGCTGGTGGATCTAAGACCACAACAACCTCCCAGAACAAGAATCAGGTAACATCATGACAGCAGCCATCCATCAAAGATCCTCACCGGGAATACACCGGGCATGGCAGTTAGGGCAGGAAGTTGGACACAGGAATGGCATAGAGAATCTGGTTAATTTAAAAAAATAAAAGACTCTTGAATACTAAAAGCTTTGCTTCTGATATACTCACAAGTCAAGGCACGACAAAGCTCCAAAGGGTACTGAAAACAACTGCAGAGGTCAAAGCAACAGATACTGGTTGATCGAACAATATCCTAAGACGTGGCAGACCAAGCTCATAACTGCTTGAATTCTACATAGGAAAGCTTAGGACAGGAATCCCCAGACATGAATAACTGGAGTGTTCAGCAAAATACAGGGCCAATGGTGCACCGATAACATTCATTAAGAATTTACTGCAGCTGTGGAAGACAACACTAGAAGCCAACTCGAAGAACATTGTACAAGTCACCATCAATATGAAATGTTGCAGGGTGATACACTGTCTCCACGGATGTCACGCACCGGTGCCACTGGTGTTCAGCCAGGAACTACCGTGGGGACATCAGGATGTCTTTCAGAATGATGTGGCCATATGCTGGCCAGGGAAGTTGATCAGTAGTGAAATGGTGTAAATAAAGGATGTCAGACACACAGGGCAACTACAACTACTTGGGTATCCCACAGTCCACTGGGAAACATGATGAAAATGCAAGGAGGTTGGCCACAGCCAAAATACCCCCAGAAGGTAAGTCAGGCTATCAGAAGCCAGATCAGTGATAGAAATAAGATCCAAGTCATCATCCAGTAGGCCTTCCAGTCATCAGATACCCACTGAGGATAAAACTGGAAAACTCCTTGCAATGCAAGGGATGGTTCCACCAAAAGTCTGGCACAATGAGACTCTACGAGTAACAAAAAGAGGGAGCGCAAGGATTAGTAAGTGTCAGAGCCACAATCCAGAGTGAAATAAGAAGTATCCGTGAATACATCATGAACATGGTCACCGTGCTGAAATGCTACAATATCATGTGCTGCTCACAACAACACAATAACAGATCTTAAGCAACAGATCCACAGAGGCAGGAGTCCACCATTGCAGACAGGTCCTAAGTTTCAAAGTGTGAAAAGAAATCCACGAGATAGTCCAGCGCATATTAGCAGGATGTAAGATGCAAGCTACACCATATACGGAGTGGCATAAACAAATAGTGCACAGAAACAGAAACATTAGATGCTGAAGGAACACCAAGAATAGATGTGGAAGATGGAGTCTAGCGTGGTCCCAGTGGTAACATGATCGCTAGAGACGGTAAACCTCAAATTTGTGAGTGGCTCCAGCACATGAGGTCGCTGTCCAGAAGAGCCCAGTCATAACTGCAAACTCCTAGGCCTCTGGTAGAAGATCCGAGCTTGAGGAAGACACAGAGAGGGAGATTTATCCATATTATAACAGTATTACATTTAACAACAGAAAACGGAAGTGATAGACTGAAACTTGGATATTTGAAATGAAAAAGTATATGAAATGAAGGTCACTTCCTTTCTGTCTGCTTACTGTTTTACTGTGCTGTAGGAGAGGACACATCTAGAACTTGATCATTGGATGGTGCTGTACAATGATAAGTCCATGCAGCTTACCCCTTCCCATTCACTCTCAGCGCTTCAGAAGTGGTTGTGAGGTTCATGGTGTGACCAAAGGCATTATTTTCCTGATGTGATGTCCAAAGCCACTGTAAGGCAGGCTATTACACATTTTATGATACAATGTTTTAGCTATTGCTTCTCTTTTGTGTTGTTTCTTTTCTTTTCATTACTTATCCAGTCATTACTGCACTGCAGTTGGAATATATGGAATAAAACCATGAAAGTCACAATATATTGAATCACTGTCAGAACCTATTGAATGAAACTAAAATATTCATGCATCCAGCCATTTTCTTCCAGTTATCCAATTTAGCGTCACGGAGGCTGAAGCCTGTCCCAGCTGCTATAGACCCTTTTACAGCCAACGTCATCATTGTTTACAAACAGTAAAAGGGTCTATAGGGCGAGAAGAAGTAAGAAGATGTATTCAAGTGAAATTTGGGTGTTAATATGAATATGAAATTCATTACCAGACTCCAGTATGCAAAACCAAAGACCAAAAAAGTAATTCTTATGGTAAAAATCTAGCAACTCTGTGCAGACAAAACAACAGACATCTGGAGAAAGAATGTAAACATGTTTTGCAGCATTGGAAAAACAAAAACATTTTTTTTTTTTAAGAATGCCATCAAAGGCTCTATAATATGACCTCTTTTCAAACTGTATTACAAAAGGTGAAATCCATGTATTACAATGAGGAGAGGAAATGTTCCATATTGCTGACCTTCTGTTTCTTAATCCAGAACCAACTAGCCAACCAATTCAGTTTATCCTGAGTCGTCCACAGCTGCTCATGTAATTGATCTCTGAAAAAAAAAGCCTGCTGCATGTCGAAAAAAAAAACTGGAATTGGGTCTTGATGAAAAGCTTCCTGTTGCAAACAATAAAAACTGAATGTTTTAAACATAATATAATGAATTTTAAATGAATGTAGATTCTGACCATGTTTTGTTTGATCAGAGGCACAATCAAGCATCCAAAAATTGTGTCTGTAACAATCCCTTCTTCAACTGAGAAAGATAATAATTGATGAAGGTTTCTCTACAATGTCTGCTTGGGGAATCAGCGTATAATGCTGTGGAGTTGCCTCTGCTCTCGCTCTATATTATGTTATGTTTGAAAAGCACTTAGCAGAGCATTAAAGGAGTCAAACTGTTTGCACTGATACTGAGCCTAGCGGAAACATTGACATAATTCTACTAATTTTTAAATGCTCATCTGCACCATTGGAGGCCAGTATCGGTGTGGTGAATCACACATCCACCACATCTCTGCATGTTATCTTCTGCATCTTAAAACATGCCTTTGCAAAAAACCAAAATGGAGCATAGTAAATCCCCCACATTCCCAACCAGCACCCATCTGCTTTTTGTGTAAGTCTGTTGCAATAGCCCTACTCATGACCTCTGCGTTTAAATAAGAAAAGAGAAACTCTAAGAAATAAAACGGAAGTCTCTTGAAGTGCTTTTATGCAACAGGAAGGATGAAAATGTGGTATTGTGTCTCCAGGCCTGTTCTGTGTGGGGCGCAGTATACACCGTGTCATTCCACAAACATCTCACATCTCCATTTTCTCTGTGTTGGATTGTGTCTTTCATAAGGAACTAGTGGGGAGGAGGGAGCGTTTAAGGGCATATGCTCTTAGAAGGAGAGTGAGAGAGGGATGGAGAAGGATGGGAGAGAAGAGAATGAAAGGGGTAAGAAAGTGGGAGGGATAGATGGAAGAGAAGAGGGGAAGATCTTCAGTGAGTTTGGCCGCTTTCCACAGAAACCATTAAGCATGAAGTGCATGTCTGTGTTCGTGTGTGTGCATGTGTGTTTTTGTGCACTGTGCGCCTCTGTTTTCCAGGTAACCACTTAGTCCACCTGACTGGAAGAACCACACACTAGAAAGTGGTAGCTGAGTTTTGTATGTCTTCCTTCCTTGGGCAAAGTTTGTTCTGTACTGTATACCTGAGGAAATGTCAGCACTGGCATCCATCAGCTTTTAACAGTGACACAACAGCATTGATGACTCAACTGGGTCCACCACTGATATTTCCATGGTGCATTTATATTGTTACATAAAAACATTAAAGTAATGCCTTTGATGGATCTTAATATGAGGAGAAAGAGTGCATGTAGGTGGTTATTTATCCCCAAACTTGGGAAATTATCTTCACAGCAGCCAAAACATGAACAAATATCTAGCTCATAAAATAAACACGATATCAAAAAAGAAGATAACTCAAAAAAAGGCAAACTATAAATAACATGCTTAAATAAACAAAGGATAGAAAAAAGCAAAGAGTTCAATAAATCAAAACCTGAATAATGTAGTTAGGATTTTCATTATCTGGCATTGTGGAGCTGAAACAGATGTTAGACAAAACGTTCTGTCACATGTCCAGTAAATGACATCATATTGCCAGGTTGTCTTGTTACGCTTGTGGTCAAGCATCATACAGTTTTATATATATATATATATATATATATGCTCCAGCTGTACCTAAGTAGGGTATGGGCACTGTACCTGTGAATATGGTACATTTTTGTACCTTCTTGTCATTACCTTTAAAAGAACATTTCTGTACCCCATTAACAAAATGTACGTTTATGACCTAGTACAAAAATATATCATATTTATTGGTACACTGCTCATACCTTAGGGTACAGCTGGAGTACATGTACAGTACCAGTGTGTCCACACTTTTGACTGGTTCTATATTTACTGACACTTATTTACTTACATTAATTGACAAAATTTATCTTACAATTAATTTATACGTTTTTAAACTAAACTGGAAGAAAAATAAACCTATGTACTCTCACCAGCCACTTCATTAGGTAAACTTGATCAGCTGCTCATTAATGCAGATACCTGTTCAGTTAGTCACAGCAGCTCAATGTATTCAGGCATGTAGACATGGTCAAAATAATCTGCTGAGGTTTAAACTAAGCATTAGAATGGAGATGAAAGGTGATTTAAATGACTTTGAATGTGACTGGTCTGAGTATTTCAGAAACTGCTGTTCTCTTGGGATTTTCCCACACCACCATCTGTAAAATTGACAGAGAAGGGTCCAAAAAAAGAAAATACCCAGTGAGTAGCAGCTCTCTGGGCAAAAAATGTCGCACTGATGTCACAGGTTAGTGGAGAATGATCTAACTGGTTCAAGCTGACAGGAAGGTAAGGTCAACTCAAATAACCACTCACTACAATCAAGGTATGCAGAAGAGCATCTCTGATTACACAACACGCTGAACCTTGAAGCAGTTGAGCTAAATCTGCTAAAACTGGACAATAGAAGATTGGAACAACATTGCCTAGTCTGATGGGTCTTGATTTATGCTTAGACATTTGGATGGTGGGGTCAGAATGGATCCATCCGGACTTGTATCAACAATTCAGGCTGCTGCTGGCGCTGTAATGGTGTGGGGGATATTTTCTTGGCACACTCAGGTCCTTTTTGTTCCAGAAGTGCATTGTTTAAATGCCATAGCCTACATGAGAAACACCACAGCCTACCTGAGTATTGTTGCTGACCAAATCCATACCTCAGTGACCACAGTGTACCCATCTTCTGATTGCCGCTTCCAGAAGGATAACAAACATCACAAAGCTCAGATCCTCTCAAGCTATTTCTTGAATGTGACAGTGAGTTCACTGTAGTCAGTCTCCACAGTCAGCACATCTTAGTCCAATAGAGCACCTTTGGAATGTGATGGAATGGGAGAGTCACATCATGGACGTGAAACCCACAAATCTGCAGCAACTGTGTGATTCTATCACGCCAACATGCACCAAAACCTCTGAGGAATGTTTCCAGCACCTTGTTGAACCTTGGCAACAAAGAATTAAGGCAGTTCTGAAGGCAAAAAGGGGGTCCAACCCGGTAATAGCAATGTGTAACTAATGAAGTGGCATGTGCTGTTCTGCCAGAACTGATTTGTTTCTCAGGTTGCACCACATGACAAAACACAGTGCTTTGCAATATTAAGTACTAGCATAAGGCCAAAACCCATTCATTGCAACAAAACTTAATTTTACAACTTTTTCAAACAAACATGTAAAGAATTTGAGTAAAAAGTAAAACCGCTCTTCATAACTCTCATACAGGATTTGATTCAAGTCCAGAAGCCTCATAGTTTATTGACCCGTTATAAATGCAAAACTGCCAGTGCAGGTTTTACAACTGTAGACATAAAATATTACACAATTCTGAGTAAGAAGCAGAAAAATTCAAAAAACGTGTTTTAACTGACATGAAGGTATTAATTCTGCATAAAACCCATGGACAGAATTTAGTTTCTTCAAAGCTGAAAGGATCAGGCCCCAAAAGACATTGATTAATGAGTTTAATGCTTAGCAAGTTTAACACATGAAGCTGTACCGACATTTTCAGCAGACTTGTCAATCTTCACATTGACAGCTATACCTGAGGATCAGTGTGTATACTGTATATGTTTTTTGCACATCACATTTAAAACCACTTATCTGGCAACAATGTGGACATGACGCTTGTGTAAATGGGAGCAATTTATATAAAATATCTCATTCCTGGAATTTTTTCAACATGCAAATGGTTTAATTTCAACGCCTCTCTAACAGAATGCCATCTATAGTCATTTCAGAGCCTTCAGAAACTATTGATGAACTTCCCACTAATTTTTAGAGACGTCTGAAGAATAATGGGTATAGATCAGGGGTCGGCAATTCAAAGAGCCATTTAAACCCGGTTTCCACGGAAAAGAAAACACAGAGAGCCTATATTGCGAAACAAAAATAAATAAATAAAATGATTTTATTTTAATATTTCAAGATCACAATAATGTTCCAATTTAGAACCACAACAAAAAACGAACTGACAAAAATAAAATGTACTTCAATTGGATACTTATAATTTACTTCCACAAGCCACACAGAGCCGCAGCATAAGCCTGAAAGAGCCGCGGGTTGCCGACCCCTGGTAAACAGAAGGGGTGTACTGATACTTCTACAGTACAGTGGTGGTACACCTTTTTCAAAATTGCTGAACACATCTCTGGGCAAAAATTACCAACATTGTTTGGCCTGGTGGTGATTACTCAGTGTCACTGTTTAGAAAATTTCAACAGTTTTTAGTTAGACTGTTAAAATACTGATGGTGTCAGTGGGTAAAAGAGAATGATAAGGACTGTAACTTAAGTCTTGGATAATGCATAAAATAATGACATTTAGGTATTAATACAGTTCCAAATACCTCTGTCATCTCTGAAAGGAATATGCGTTTATAAATAATTGCAAAATAGGTAGTTCATCTTTCCTCACTTTGACTGTCATCACAATATCTGTAATATCTCTACATAGCATTTTCAAATTGGTGGCCCATTATGAAAAGTAACAATCAAAAAAAAAAAATACAGTAGCTGTTCCTACAGCCCCTACAGTTTGGATAAATTGTTCAGACTTTAGTGGTCTTGCCATTCTAAGCTATTCACATTTTTTTAAGCTCTCTGTCAAGGATCATTATCACCACGCTGCCATGTTTGACAGATGATGTGGTATGCTTTGTATCAGGAACTGGTTCTCTCCTTCATTTTTTTTCTCTTCCCATCGTTGTGGTACAAGTTAATCTTGGTTTGATATGTCCAAAGAATTTTTACAGACCTGTGCAAACTCTTTTAGATGTTTTCTGGGAACGTCTCATCTGGCCTTCTTGTCCTTCACTGCAGCCAGTGGTTTGCACATTGTTGTAAACTCTCTGTATTTCCATTCATGAAGACAATAATATGCCTAGCTCCTCGAGAATGTTCTTGATTTGAACAGATCTGCAAAGTTGTTTTTCTTAACCATGACAATAATTTGGTCATCATGCACTTTAGCTGTCTTCTCTGGTCTTTAATGTTTTTTGGTGTTGCTGAGCTGGCCAGAGCATTCCTTTCTTTTAAAGAATTTACCAGATTGTTCATTTGGCCACATCTGAAAATTTTGCTACCTTTTTTTTTTTTTTTAGGTTTATTTGATTTTTCAGCCTAATAATGGCCTCCCATACTTGCACTGGCATTTAAATACAAACTCAACATTTTTAATCAACTTCTGATATTATTTCTGCTTCATCTGTCATGAATGAACAAGGACACAGGCCTCAACTGCCCATGAAACTGCTTGTCCAACTATTTTTGAGCCACTGAAAATGAGGGAATGGGGTTTGCAATGGGGAGTCACATATTGATTGTTTGATTTAAAATCCACTGTGGGTAGTATACTGGGGAATTATATCTTTGTTCAACAAATTGTGGACTTGGCTACATGGAAGGTTCTATGGACTTTACATCTCTTCATGTTAACTCCTATTTCTCTGCCTACAAAGAAGCAACCTCAAATTGCCACGCAGGGTGACCTAGAGGGATTAAATGGGCTTAATTGTTGCTTAAATCAATCAGAGTTCAAAATCTCTACTCGGTGGAGGATGTAAGCAATAGCAATGGACAACATATGATCATAAGATCCATGTTGACAAATTTCCATTTAAGAAAACAAATCCAGAAGAACTACTTTTGGACTGGCTTAAAAACAAACTAACAAAATGACTTAAAGTAGCAGTTAGTGTGCTGCTGTTCAAGTGTGGACGTGTCATGAATGCTGATACAGTCCTCAGCCAAAGCACTCGTGAAACTAAGGACTGTGATTAATATTCCATGGCTGCACTTGTTAGCATGCATCATCTGGTCCTTACTCACTCGCTTACAAATAGACACATGAACTCACGCCCAGACCCACACTATCCTCCCACTCTCCTGCATGGCCTCAAGTGCTGAAGGGAGATTAGATTCTGGGAGAGGCAATGCTTCCCATTACTCTCGTGTTTGGTGGCCCAAAAGCAAAATGAAAAATAGCCCTGTGGTCCTAATCCTGAACACACTCAACACACTCTTATAGTCCTCCCAGGGTGCACTTCTTTTGGCTTCCAGTGCTGCCATGGTGACTGGTGGCCATAAAACCATTAGTGGAATTGTTATAAAAGCAGCATGAATGCACAAATCACAAATCCAGTGCATGCAATTTATAACCACTTCTACACAAACATTTGGTCTTCATTTGAACTCTTTATGTTTTACCATGATTACAATGATCACTCTTCTTTTAACATGTGCCGTCAGGATGAAAACATATGAGTTCAGTGCGAGAAAAACACCGGGAGGTTAGCTGAAAATCCCCTCGATATGGGTTCCCAATGATGAGTGGTGCTAGAAGCCTGGCTCACTGCCAAGAAACCATTACTAATCCCTCAGGACTGTTAGAGTAAGGAGTGTTTGTGTGTGTTACACGAGTGCGAGTATCACCTAGCATGCATATAACTAGCGAGTGTGTCTCCTGGCTCTTGCCCCTTCCCCATGACCACCCTCCCTTCTAAAAAGGTCAACATCTAGATAAACTTTTCAAAAGCAGGTGGGAAGCTCCAAGTACATGGTAAACTGTTCTTACGCACTGACAATATTGCCATACAGACGATAATATGTGCGTGCGTGCGTGTGTGTGTGTGTGTGTGTGTGTGTGTGTGTGTGTGCGTGGACATGAAGGTTTTAAAACCATGATTTAAAGTAACAATCAGAGTACAAATCCATATAAAAGCTCATTTAAACATGAGTAACTAATCAAAATTGTTCCTTTACAACTTCTGGCACTTTTATTATATAGCAAGCGCAAAATATGCCGTGACAGCTAATGTGCGAATAAATATATATCTTTCAGTCTCTTTTCCCTTACCGCCCCCATGACAGCCATAAAATGTGTTTTTGAAAACATGATTGTGTTTACCAATTAAATGCTGGCTGCAGGCCCTTGAACTTTGTCCTGCAACTAAACAAACCCAAGCTAACCATGTGTTGCTATGAATAAATGCACATCAGGCCACGACAAACCTTTCCCATGCATGTCTGCATGACAGCCTCCAATGGCCTCACAGCAACCACAGGAAGATGAATGAACACCCACACAGACATAGCACAGCACAGAAGAAAATTGAGTGCCAACATCAACCTGGTGTGTATAGTCAAGTTCAAAGGTCAGCACCGGACTGTCTTGTGGTTCAGTTTGGCATGCTGGCACTAATTCACAACATGCTCGGTTGTTACAGTTGAAAGGTTCACTGATCTTTAAAGAAGTGCATAGGACCATTTTAGGCGGCAGTGTTTAACATCATACAGATTGCACATTAAGATCATCTGTCCCTGATTAGCTAACCGTGTTTTGATCATTCTCCAGTAAAATTAAGACTAGGTGGTTAGATTGTCTTTTGTCATTCCATTTCCTGAAATTCAACCATTTGCTATCTTTTTATTTTCCTGAAATAAATCTGCCTACCCAGTAGGCAAAATATATATATTTTTTGTTGTTTGCCAAGAGCATAACATTTGCTTATTTGCTAATCATGTGTTCAAAACAAAATCCAGAATCCACGCTGACCTCACAGGCTCGACCGCAGGCATGACAAACACATTAATTCACCCAGTGTCGTAAAATGCACCTCACAAGAAGCCAAGGCAAAGACAAACACAAATAAAATAGCGTGCAAATCTTTTCTTTCTTTCTTTCTTTTTTCCTATTTTGGGGAAGGGCAGCCCAGTGCTCTGCGAATGAACCCTCTATAAAAAATATCCTGTCTGCCAGTCAAAAAATTTAAGAGCAGAATTACAAGGACACCTCTTGCATCTGTCTGGCCCATGCAGTTAAACTTCCACATATTTAGCTCTGAGTGAACTAGCTGCACTGAAATTCTCAATTGGCATCAGTTCAATTTGCAGGGGAAATGTTTCCTAATTCACTGATTTATTACCACATTTCCATTGAGCCAAAATCTTTTACACACACACACACACACACACACACACACGCACGCACGCACGCACACACACACACACACACACACACCACCCCCAAACCTAATATCTCATTAACCATGCCACAAAGTGTACACTTATCTGTCTGAAACCTTTTAGATCTTCCTATTTTTCACAGGGTCTTAATGTTCCAGTCACAGTGATGAGTTATTAATCAAAATGCAGGTCAAAGAGAACTGTGTGGTCATACGCTTTTATGTCTAAGACCTTAAAATGAGCTATGAGCTTAAAATGTTAAACAGCTTGTATTAGATACAAGCAGAAGATTTGTTTAGTCAGAGTGGTGTATTTTTCTAATCACTAATACAGACCTTTTTTTTCTCCTATTCAGTGCTTACCATAGGTGAAACTTTGGGCAGTGTCTCTTTTCAGCAAAACTCTTTCATTATTTATCATGCGTAGTGGCGTCAGCACAAAAATCCATATAGCCGGAGAAAACTTAATCTATATATAAAGTTTGTTTGGGCTCCCATGCCCCAAGAATTTACCTATTGTTACAGCTGTAGAAAAGAACAACATCTAATCATGTGCATCTATACTAATTAAAAGGATAATGCGGTGGTAGAGCAGGTCGTCTACTACTCGGAAAGTTAGTGGTTCAATCCCCGTTTACTTTAGTCTAAAGTATCCTTGGGCAGCTGAACTTTGAGTTGCTCCTATGCATCCATCAAAGTGTTAGGTATAGGAAAAGCACTTGTTTGAATGTGTGTGTGATTGGGTAACTCTAGAATACGTTGATATTAGTGATGCGAATTCTAGCTCTTTTCAGAGAGCTGGCTCTTTGGGCTTATCTCCCAAAGAAGAGCCGGCTCTTTCGGCTTCCAAGTGGCTCCTCAGATTTTACTTAAAAAAATGTGTAAAATGAATTACTAATGTAAAAACATACATTATATCAAATGTTTCTTTTATATACTCAACATAGAATAGAGTGCTTCAAAAACTTTTCTTATATAGAGAAGCCAGGTTGTGATTTACTAATATACACATGGCAGCAAGAATGATGGAAAGTGCACATGTGTAGGGATGAGAATTGATAAGATTCTATTGATCTATTTATATGAGGAAACAAATACATGGGCTCCCAAAAGTGAATCCCAGGTGTGTAAAAAGATGCTTAAGCATGTTGCTGGTGTTTCCAACCTACCTGAAATAAACTTATTACAGACATTATGACTAACACCATTGTCATCTTTCTTCTTGAAGCAATGCTTTGAACCATTTCATTCTCTCTTCATTCAATCAATCAATCAATCAATCAATCAATCAATCAATCAATCAATCAATCAATCATATTTACACTGTATGTGACAGCAAAATATAAGAAAATATACAAAAAACACATCTCAATCTAATTTTTTGTAAAAAAAAAGTTCAAAGATCATATATATGTGTGTGTGTGTGTGTGTGTGTGTGTGTGTGTGTGTGTGTGTGTGTGTGTGTGTGTGTGTGTGTGTGTGTGTGTGTGTGTGTGTGTGTGTGTGTAAAAAACAAAATATTCAATTTAACCACAAATATTCAATTTAACCACTTAAATTTCTATGCAAATATGAATGCAGTTGAAAAACCAGTAAGCCACTGTGAAATATAGTTAAACTACAAGTTTAAGCACACACACTGGCCCTGTGTACTTAACTGAAACACAGCCAAACTATGCATATTGCTTATCATGCCCATAAACTGTCTATAATAGATGGTTTTATCCACCATGATGTAATGATAATATGCTGATGGTATGTCATGATGTAAGGTGGCTTTTCGGGAGCCAGCAGTGATTTAGATAAAAAAAATAAAAAATCTGCTCCTACTAACAAGCTTAGTTAGTGAACTGCATCCATAAACTGTATTGTTGCACCTCATGATAATTAATTCTAAGTAGTTCTTGGGAACAAACTAATGAAAACCTAGTATTACACTAACCAAACCTAAATGAGATACTTCTTTGACTTTTTTTTTTTAAGCACACAGCAAACAATAGTTTTTCCGATAATTCCATTAGAAATGCTCCAAAAGGCACTGATGTCACAAACATGCTTTTTAATACTGTTAGTTTGAGAATTTGAATGGGAGTCTATGGGAACTGACCCAACTAGGGAAACTGCATTGCATTGTCCAGGAGGCTGCTGATTGCTTGGTTGCTTCTGGAAGAGAATGTGCTGTTGCTTTGACAAACATGACAATTATTTTTTTTTTTTGTAATTCTTGATCTTTCCAAAGTGATCAATTCTATTTTTAAAATCAAGTTTAAATCTTCCAAACTCTTCTGCAGTTCTGCATCACTCTTGCTGACTCTGAATCATCCACTGGTGCCATTTGTGAATTTTGTCATTCTTTTACAGCGCTACCACAGGAGAATCATGAAATTAGTGCGTTTACCAAAGTTCCTAATTGACTTTATGTTGCCATTGTTTTCATGGCACATAATGTATTCAACTTATGTACTGCTATCTTAAAAGGCTTTGGTCATTTCATTTATTTCTGTGAGACGAGGTTGCCTCACCACCTCTGTGTAGTTTTTGGTCAGTGCCATGACACAGGCAAGTTTTATATCCACAGTAAGTAAAGCAAATATACTTTGCATAGAACTAAGCTGCGAAAGTGTTTACCGAAATATGTGATTTAAGGAGAGTGTAACAGTTTTTTGTGCGACAATGTGTGTCTCCATCCATCCAAACATGCATCCACCCATTCTCTTAACCACAATTCAGTGTTGCAGGGAGACTGGGCCCTCTCCTATGTGGACAAAAAGCAGGCTACCACCTGGGCACTTTACCAGTCCATCACAGGGCTAACACAGAGAGACAGAAAACATTTTAGAATCACCAGTTAACCAAACAATCATATCATGTGGGAGGAAGCTGGAGTATCCAGAAGGAACCAATGCAGAAACAGGGAAAACATGCATACTCCACAGAGAAAGTTGGCAGGTTCAGGCTAGAAACCTTATTGTTGTGAGGCAACAGTACTAACCATCTCCATCCTGAGATGTGTGCAAACCTGCTGACCAACAACAAGAAATGTCTTATTGTTGTGCTTGCCAACAAGAGTTTCTCGAACAAGTACTAAGTCATTCTTAACCTTGTTTTGCTTGGGTATCAAATACTTATTTCTCTCAGTGACATGCAAATCGATTTATAACTTTTATGTAATGTATTTATTTTCTGGATTTTTGGTTGATATTCTGTCTCTCCTGCAATTACATAAACATTCCTGAAGATACACATATTCAGCCTCACGGAGTGCAAGAAGAGTGCATTTGTTCATGTAAATGAGTCCTAGTGGATGTGTTGAGAGAGCGGTATGGCGTGACTGCAGGTGTGCCTCCTCTTCATGCACTGAGAGTGGATGCACATGACTGCAAACAATTCCAACAACACCGCATTCTGGAGCTCCCATCAGTCCTTTACATTGTGTGTTGATAAATCTATATTGTTACTGTAAGACTGCACTTATAGTAGTGTACAAATGAGTGGACAAGTGCCAGAAGTTGGTTTAGAGTTGGCAGAATTTACTGTACCTCAATGAGAGTTCTGCACTTCTAGATTTTTTCTTTGAGTGGGAAGTTATTGAATGACAATAAGTACAGTAAACTATAACTTTTTTCTTACATTCGCCTCATTTGATATGACTAATGTTTTTAGGGACTTATAATCCAAACTGTTCACTTCAACTAACTGTGAGCTCTCTGAAAGTGAAATGTATCAACTCGAGCATGGTGGAAAAAAATAAGAAGAAAAAAATCAAAGTGGCTATGGGATCACTGCAGTGGGTTTCTAATCCTTTTCAGTGGTAACGGGTGGTCTGCAAATTTGCATAAGACAACTGCCCTCAGAGGGATTACAAACTGGAGCTGGCAGCCCTTTACTGCTGGATTGTCAGCTGAATGTCAGTACCTCCATCTTGTCAGCTTAGCTTCAAACATTAAGAATCATTTAAGTGGAAGAGTGAACCAGCATTAAGGAAGGATTATAGAATCCTAAAGGTTTAACACTGCCTGACCCGGGTCTTGTTTCCACCAGGAGATGAACTGACGCGACATTTTGTTGATATGTTATGTCTTAGTCCTGACAAAGAATTTATTAATAGTAATATTTAACCAGATTTCATGGAGTTGTGCTGTAAACACTGTGAAACATGGTTGTAGTAAATAATTTTTTAATACCATTCTGTACACTTTTATGAGAAAATGTGCAGGTGAAAAGTCTCTGGAGCTTAAAAAAAAGGTGACTCAACTTCTTTAAAAAAGTGCTTGGCTTTATGTTACACTTTAGTTAGTTCTGTATACTGTAAGTACAGTTTTACCATATGACTCTAGAAAAAATAGGTAATTAATGTTAGTGGTTGTAACTAAGTGAAAAGTATATAAAAATTAAGAGAGGGACAAGAAACTCTTAAAGTTGTCGTTGGCATTGATATCTCACTAACAAGAATTACTCTTAATCTCACTCTTTGTTGCATTTTTTTGTTAAATCATTCACCCCCTTTGAGTTCTCATTATACCAGTAAGGCAGTGAGACAGGCAGGCGGACCTGTAAACGGGCTGTGCATGGAGTTAAGAACTAAGTCAAGCATGATGAGCATGCTAGTGGATGTAAACCAGAACAATTGTTTCCTGCTGAGTCAAACCCACAGGTCTCATTAAGTCATTAAGAGGTAATTAGCCTGTGTGCTAGTGAACAGGTAGTAGGAGAGCAGCAGTAGTAGTATTAGTGTACTTCTGAAGTCTGTAGCCATATCAGGCAGATCTAAACTCTGGTTTCATAATATAGACCACTGGCAAATTGCCATTGTTTGATTCCTTATCCTTTTCTTAATGTCTTAAACATATAGTGTCCTACAGTATATGACCCCTAATTTCCTGCTTCTGAATTCAGGTAAAACTGAGGTTATTGCACTCTGCTCCTACAAATCTTAGAAACATGGTGTCTAACCAGACATTTACTTTGGATGGCATTACCTTTGACCAGGATATGTCCTTCAATTCACATATTAAACAAATATGTAGGACTGCTTCCTTGCATTTGCACAATATTTTAAAATTAGACACATCCTGTGTCTCAGTGTATGCTGAAAAGCTAGTTCATGCATTCATTACTTCTATACTGGGCTATTACTATCAGACAGGCCTAAAAGCTCCCCAAGAAGCCTTCAGCTGATCCAAAATGCTACAGCAAGAGTACTGACAGGGACTAGAAAAAGAGCATATTTCTCCCATCCTGGCTTCTCTTCATTGGCTCCCTGTTAAATCCAGAGTGAAATTTAAAATCCTTCTTCCTACATATATGGTCTAGAATAATCAGGCCCCATCTTAAAGACCTCATAGTACCGTATCACCCTAACAGAGCCCTTCGTTCTCAGACTGCTGGCTTGCTTGTGGTTCCTAGGATACTTAAGAGTAGAATGGGACGCAGAGCCTTCAATTTTCAGGCCCCTTTTCCGTGGAACCAGCTCCCAGTTTGGATTCAGGAGACAGACGTTCTAATTTTTGCTGAAAAAGGCCTAGGCTATGGGGGTGGGGTCCCATCATGCACTGCGTGTTTCTTCCTGTTAAAAGGGAGGGTTTGCTTTCCACTGTCTTCAAGTGCTTGCTTATAGGGGTGCTTTGATTGTTGTTGTTTTTTTCTGTATTATTTTATGGGCTATACCTTACAATATAAAGCACCTTGAGGTGACTTTTGTGATTTGGCACTATATAAATAAAATTGAATTGATCTAGGATATTTATTTTGATGGCATTCTGGTTAAATGGACTAGTTCTTATATAGCGCTTTTCTACTCTACCTGAGCACTCAAAGCACTTTATACAACATGTTTGCATTTATCCACTCACACACACATTAATACAGGCACTGTTTTTTTTGTATTTCAAAGTGCTTTCTATCTAACATTCATAATCTGATGGTTGCATCAGAGAGTAACTTGGGTTTCTATATCTTGCCCAAGGATACTTTGGCATGCAGACTGGAGGAGCCAGGAATTGAACCACCAACCTGGATGACCTGCTCTACCTCCTGAGCCACAGCCACCCACGAAGGCATGTAGCTTCTTAAAATGGCACATTAAGCAGCGGTTACTTCAGGTTAGTTCATGCACGCACTATCTGAGTCTGGACTGGGTTCTGGCAGTACATCGTCTCCATTCAGAGTGATGAAGAACCACAGTGCGTATCCGTACCATAGCAACAGACAAGCCATAAATCAGCACCAAAGAAAGGGAAACACAGGAGAGGGTAAAGACTGACAAAAGTCTTTTGAAAGTACAAGCCTTTTTTTTCAAAGAAAACACTCCCATCTCCTTTTTTGTATCCCTCCTTTCTTATTCTCACCAATTCATAGCAAAACCCTCTCTGGCCTCTTTGTTTTAATGTGTAACAATATGTAGAGAAGGGAAGTAGGTTGTTTTTCGATTTTTTAGAATTCATTACAAGCTGTACATACATAATGAAATAATAGGTTAATATGAAATCATTTGAATTTGATGTTTTTGGAAAAGTGACAGCCTTAGAAGTTTAGTTGCACCACTCTCAAAAATACTGTTTCTAGTTTTATTTACTAAGTAACTTGTGTATGTTCTTCTTACATCGTAACTGGTATTTGGAACAATTGTGTTTGGGGTCGCAACTCAAAATTAGAGATGTGTCAGATCAAAAAATTGTATTAATTCATTATTTCCTGTAATGCCACCTGTTTGCCCTAATGACCTTACCTCTCTACCTGGGAAATCCCTAATTGCACATCAGCAGATGCATCCAACACTCAGACTCCATTTGTGGTTAATAAAGCTGGCATGCGTCAAAGTCCTGACTGGTACGATATGTTTAGCGCTGCCGTGAGCTGTTGTGAGTTGCTATGAGGTGTTATGATGTGGTGCTATGATTTGACATGACCTCAGGGGTCATTTGTCACCAACCTTAATGTGGTAGCTCTGAGTGAGCGTTGATGGTAACGTGCTTCAGGGCTTGCAACTAAATCAGCAATTGGCCAGCCAAGACAGCAGCTGCAGAAACCACATGAGGAGCTGATGGCAGGTAGAGCAGGTGCTCGCTGCCAAAGAAGGGCTTTAATCAAGCCTTAATGACACAGAGATTATGATTGGCTGGAAAATATAACTTTTTATTTAATAAGAATTTCAAAGATACTTTAATCCTGCTGTGGATATGGATGCCAAAGGGTAATGTGATGAAAGGAAGACAAAGAAAGATCCAAGGGAAAAACTGCTAATTAATTAAACATATAGCAGTGATCTTGTGAGATCAAAAGTGAGATTTTTAAAAGTGAGCTTTCACTGCTGTCAGGCTATGATGTGAAAATCTTTACTGTATTTTATATAAGTTACTAGTCTGTGTATTTCAAAAGTTGAGGCTCTTCCTATCCGATGATAGATAATAGCCATAATGTGCTATTTCAGCAGTTTCCAAAACATAATCAGGTCTTTCAGATGTACTTCATTGGCACATCATTTTATTTTCCAGTCAGCTGTAATACATTACCAGCTATCTTTTTTTTCACACAAAAGGTGAGGTGTAAAGTTGACATCATGCACATGTGAGGGCCACAAACAACCTTTTTAGAAGAGTACAAAAATATGTGCCACAATGCCACCCCGGCCTCCTCACAATCACAGTAATACTGACACACATCACAGAACAACCACAGATTATAGGCCACTTCTTCGGTAATTACTACTGGCGAGGCCTAAGGCATAATCTTGCAATTTCCTCTATGACGTGCAAAGCATGCAACTTCATATAGGTACCCAAGTCCACATGGATCACCACATTCTTTTCAGACTTGCATCACGTACTTTAGATTCTTCAGATAAAAGATTAGCCATTACATCGAGTGCGCCTGTGATACAAAAACAAACACTGCTCATATGGGTTCATTTCCTCTTGCTCATGACGACTGAGCAATTGATTTCCTCCTCCTTGGCATCACACACCTTGCTGAATCACCGTGGAATGCTAGCTGAACCACATTAGCTAATGATGTGAGAAATGTACACCGCCAGGTCTTTTTATTAACCTCACAAAGTTCTAATAGAAGTTGATTTCTGAGAATAGGTCGGTCAATATCAGAAGTCCCTGTGATTACAGGGGCAGTCGAGCCAGTTTGAAGTGTTACGTACACAGTTCTTTCTCTGGCTATCAGAATAAGGATATCAATATTACTCCTTGTGAGTTAAAAATCCTGCTGCTTGCTTCCTGGAACCTGAGCGATTTACATTGTTGTTGTTGTTGTTGTTGTTGTCATCTGCAGTTTTATAACAAAGCAGTTTTCTGATAAAATCTTTGTTCACATATGTCAAAGTCTTAGTCGTTCTGTGATTTTGGTTATATTCACAAGTAAAATTACCACACAGAGAGAAAATTAGAAATCACACAAGGCCAAAGCTTCTTGTTAGCAGCAGTTCATACTCAACAGTTCTTTAGAGTGCTACCCCGACTGCATGTAACTAAATTTGTTTCGTTTTTGAACTGTCAGCTTTCTCGGAAAAGGGAACATCTGAAACGGAAAGTTTCAGACAAAGTGAGAGGACATCCTATAGAAATATATAGTATAAAATTAATGTGTTTTTAACATTAAAACATGCAAACCAAAAATAAAATTATGATTTTGTAAAAGGGTCAGTTCACCAGATCCCAAATGTTTTCTCCATGATGAGAAAATTGGAATGCTTTTGGTTAACAAGCTGGACTCTAAAACTTACCTTTTTAATTTTTTAAATAAAATTGTACAGCTGTTCATTTTTACCCTATAACTGATGTAATTCTGAGAGTAAAGCTTATTTTTCCCAAAAGATGAACAACAGCTATCTGTGTTCGATCGTGCAGAATTTATGTGTAATCTATTTATTAACAGTCACAAATGACAAGGAAATGCAAAGGTCTGTTAAATAACTCAACACAGACTCATTGCGTTTATTGACTTGTGTCACCACTGTGGGTCCATTCTGAATTGGGAAAAACCCTACCAATCCTAATGAGGGGACACAAGATCTTACTTTTACTGTTTAATTATTAACATAAAGCTCCCAGCAAAGTTAAAAGCCAGCCCAAACAACACTCAACAGAAATCGCCACAGAAATTATACAGTCAAAACAAGAAAAAAAAAAAAAGGCTGTTTGTGGCATGGACATACAGTAGTTTGCATCCCATTCAAGCATGTACACCGATAGACCCCAGGTGGTGCTGAAGCACCTTTACTTTTAACCTCTTACCTGACAAGTACAGTTTTGTTCTGTTTTTTAAACAGCATCACATCTCTGACATGCTTGCAGTGACAAACAGGTAATAAACATAAGCAATAATAGCCCACCATTAGCCAATCTGATTTAAAATCTGCAAGTGAACTCTGCTAGGCACCTTGTCTGAGAATAAAATAATTATGTGAATTAAGTCATACATGTTAGCTTGTATGGAATTCCCATAAATCTTACAGATTTTTCATCATTTTCATTGCTCACAGGTGTAAGCAAAAAACTTTTGGATTATTAACTCACTAGTGTAACTTTTGTCAAATGAAAACACAGTACAAACATCCAGTTGCCCAAGTGAATTACATGTCTGGAGCTGTGGACACTCCACGAAGAAGAGCTTTCTCTCTGAGTGGACTGTTCAGCAGCACAAGTGAGATGAAAGAATAAGTTTGAATTGAATAAGCCCACGAGACATGACTGGCAGCATGTTTTGTGTGTGTGAGAGTTCGACATGCTACAGATGAAAAAAGAGATAATGGAACCAGTCTTTCTCATGCCTGATTGGCTTAGCCTAATCATATGATCATATTGTGCTGTGTGATTTGGCTAGACCTACCATCAATAGTATAGACTATGACTCATCAGTGAGTAACATTAAAGCCGTACCTACTGCTCAGCAATATTGCTCAAATGTAAGCAACATGACTGCATTATGTTTTGTAAATGGTTGCCTTATGATTATAGTGATGTTACACATAATGCATTGATATCAGCAGATTATTGTAGAATGGGTGCATTATGTAGTAATATTCCAGGACACATATGAGTATAACATGCTGTGAATATGTTGTGCATATGCATTATATCTGGCTTGTTGTTATAGGTTATATAAATAGAAAGACATTATGTAGTATACACCCTTGTACAAGAATGCAGCATTTACTTTTTCTAATTTGTTTACAATGGAAATTTTTACTGGTAGGAGGAAGGGGGTATGTTTAGCTATGTTTGTCTGTTTGTTTTAACACAACTACCAGTCCAATTCATACTGAATTTGCACAAACCAGTGACCCCTAGGTCATCTGATTAAACTTCAAGGTGAAGAAAAAAAATCCAGAAAAACTGAAAAAAACAAAATAAAAAAAAAACCCAAACATTTTTGGCCCTCTGGAGTTGACAGATGCACCAGATGAAACTGCCAGTTTAAGATTATGTAGATTTCAACTTGTGTTTGAACTTCAAACTCTGTTTTTAAATTGTGGTGATAGACCAAGTAAAGCCAGAGTTATGATCAATAATTCATGACATGCTTTTTCCTGTACATCATCCTCATGTGTATGGAAGCTCGTTTCCGCCACTAAAAAAAAAAAAAATCGCCATCCGTAACGCAAAATTTTGAGTTATTTTCTCGAAATTTCGAGAAAATAACTCGAAATTTCAAGTTATTAACTCAAAATTTCGAGTTATTAACTCGAAATTTTGAGTTATTTTCTTGAAATTTCGAGTTATTAACTCAAAATTTTGAGTTAATAACTCAAAATTTTGAGTTATTTTCTTGAAATTTCGAGTTATTAACTCAAAATTTTGAGTTAATAACTCAAAATTTTGAGTTATGGATGGCGATTTTTTTTTTTTTAGTGGCGGAAACGAGCTTCCATACATGTGTGATGTGCATTTAGTGCAGAAATAAACAGTAAAAACTGAATCTTTGTGAGCAGAAAGTGCTTCTGTGTCTGTTCTGAGATACGGTTACCATACTAAGTCTTTGTAGAAATATTAATAATAACAGAGTATCAGTCTCTTGCAGCATGCTTAAAATTGTTGATACTGAGAACATATTTTTGCTGGAATATGTATTATACCTTTACTAACCCAGGGGTGGCTAAAAGTATTTGGATAAATGTTTAAAGCAAGGCCTCCAAATGGAGGCACAACAATTTTGCAGGTCATAAGATGTCTGCTGAAGGGTTTTCTATTGGGGAGGCCATAAGCTTAAGATAGATTAACCCTTAATTATCATGTACAGTATTGATTTTGCATTTACCAATTGCAGCACAAATGCAGGTTAAGAAAACAGATCAGGCCATGTAGTAGTAAGGAGGATGAGGGAGATGCATTGTCACCTGGTAAACATCCCATAAAGAATTAGAGAATGCAAAAGACTGTCTCTGTGTGAAATCTGATGATTATTAACCTGATTTTTTTTTTTTTAAATCTGATTGACATCTCAGTGTGTGTGTGTGTGTGTGTGGGGGGGGGTTAAAGAAAGAAATTAATAAGCACATAAGCGAGTAAATGGTGTGCTACTGCGTGCAACTTATTGCTCTGCCTTTTTCCCTCGTCCCTGCACAAACGTCACCTCCCTCAGCTAAAGTTAGTTGTAGCCCAAGTGTGCATTTTTGCAGTGATCGTTTGCTCAGTATCTGTAACGTGGTTACTGAATTTAGTTGAATAATGAATTGCACCCAGCACTGAAACCAAGAGGAATTATGTAGAGCTGCAATTAGCCATTTTTAATTACTGCCTTTAATACATTTGTTAAAAGTAGAATACCGGTCCACTTCCTTGTTCAACAATAGCTTGTAGACTAGAATTAATTAATATTTAAAAAAAAAAAAAAAGGCCAGCAAAGAGAAGAAAGGATTCATTAAATAAATAGGGGAGTGGAAAAAAGATAAGAAAGGAGTTAAGTTGATCAGATGTGGCTTGTTAGCACATGAAGCTGCTGTCCTGTAGTTCACAGTATGCTGCTGACATTCTGCAGACCCATCATCCCTGGCTTTCTAACCAGTAATATAGATATAATGGAGTGTGTTCTCCTCAGTCCTTATCATTACTGAGAGACTTTAGGAAAGGTCAAACTGTTTTCTCATTTGACTGAAACAATTTGTTATGTGGACTATTTAAAAGATCAGACATTCAACAGGTCATGCACTTTCTTACTTAATTTATTTATTTTTTAATAGCACAGTAATAAATAGGCTATAATATGCGTTTGTATTTTATGGACTTGAAGGAAGGAATCTAAACCAGTTGTAATCTATAAATGAGTTTTAATAGAGGAATTTTGTTTTAAAGATGTGTTTGGCTTTTTATGGGGTGTTTCATAAAACTTGTGAGAAAGAGGAGTACAAGCTTAATTGATGAATTAATCAGTCGACACAATACTTCAAAGGCTTTATTAACAAGCGCGTGTGTACCACTTTATTGCAGGTTCTTTGTTCTATGAGGGACTTTCAATGTGGGGGAATGAATAGTCAACAACAGTGTCGTGTCATCACCAAATTTTCCTCTAACAAGATTGGTAATAGTGAAATTTAAATCTGAGCATTTTTGAGTAATATCCTGTCTCTGTCATTTAATGAGCCCTTCAGTCAGGGAATTTCAAAGTCTGTAATAAAGTGAGGAATGTAAATTTGTTGCTGGTATTATGAGAGCTAGACACAACACTGACACCTAGTGTTGGAGCAAAACAACTCAAAGCTCACCTAACAGCTGTTCACATTCAGTTCATTAATGATGCGCTGCCAGAACGCAAGACTGTACCTGCAAGGGATACTTTACAACACAAGAAGATGCATGTAGGTATGAAAAGCATGGAGAGTGAACAGTTCATGTGTGTTTGTGTTTCCCACACCGAATTGTCAAAACAAACAGAAAAGAGGCTCTAACCAAAATATGAATTAGCAAAGAGGTGAGTGATGCTGATACAGCTGAATGTGGCATTGTTCCCAAAACCACACAAAGACAAACACACACACACACACACACACACACACACACACGATGTATGGTGAGGCTTTAAAAGCCATTGAGCAGAGAGTGATAATTATGCGTGTGAATTCCAGGACCCCTCTCAGCAGCTCTTCTGGCTGGTGTTGAGAGCTGTGTCCTACTGGCCCTACTGGTAATGCTAGCCCACATACTGTTAGGTGTCACTGCTTGTAGCCCATATTATACACTTTCACTGCATCCCTGAAGTTCTGGCACAATCCTGTATAAACATGTGCGTGCAAGTGGTGGGTGTGCTTGAGCTGAAAAAAAATACTATAATGATGACCACCCATAGACACTGATACACGCTGCTGAACATTCAGGCATGCTGATGTTTGTTTTCAGTGCTTACTTTTATTTATTTATATAGGTTTAAATCAAACTAAAGGAAAAATAGTAAAGTGGGGGCGTGGGGGTGGACTAAACAAACTTGTGGCTTTTTTAGCTATTACACTATCTCAGATTTTATTTTTTCAAATGAAAGCTTTTACATACAGTAATGTGCAAAAGTCTTGAGCCACGCTATATTTCTTTATATTTTGCTTCCAAGGATCCAGACATTCTTGTAATTTTTTTAAAGTAGTCTTGAGCAGTAGTTCTCCAGGATTTCTGAAGGTCTTTGGCTGCTTTTTCACTCAGTTTTACTCCACTTCTTATGCCTAACCATTTTCAGAGGAATATCTAAAAAAGAAATAAGAAGCATAAAAAAAGGCACCTGACTAAAGGAATGAACCACATAACAGACAACTTAGCAAAGAACCAGTTTTAAAGTGGCTCATTAGGCACTTTGTTACTAGCAGCTTGTCACAAAAACACATAATTTGTTCCCATTTCTTTAGGTGAGCCAGAGATAGGACAGTTTCATGGAAATAAAATAGTAATTCTGCACCAACAAGATGATTACCAAAGACTTATTAGCCAATAACCTTTTCATATCTGTGCATGGTGTGCACTGTCTTTAGAAAATTTGAGGAAACCAGATACGTGAAGGACAAACGTCTAAAAATCTAACTACAGCAGTGGAGTATCTGCAGTATCTGAAAGTCATGTCCTCAAGAAATAGGAAAAAAAAAATCCAGCTAAGACTTGTCACAGGACCGGAGAGATGCATCTAACCCTTCAGCTCATCTGTCTAATGTTCACTGAACATCACAGCCTCATCAGAAATGGTGTTAATCCATTCTTAAGGCTGCGGTATGCCAAATTATGCAACAACAGGTCTTAGTTTTTTGTTTTGTTTTTTTTTAAATAAAAATCTGTATGTCTGAGAATAACTATGTCCTTTAAAAACACACTGGCAGAATTAACAAAGACATAAACCCTAGGTGAGAGGCCGTCTTTAGGCAGGTAATGTTGGCTATTTACATGGAGTGAAAGAAAGATAACTTTAGTGATGGTAAAACTGTTGCATCAGTCCAAAGCATTACACTGAACCAAAAGAAGTGCCAGGTGTCTGACGCATGGTTCATGCGTTTTAAAACTTTTAAACATTTGCCCATGGTGCAATGACAGATTTGCTGTATTGCATGCACAGTATCAAGACACTATCATACAGTTTACTTACTGTGAATCATATCAACCGATAGCTTATCTGATGGTTTATTTGGCCTCAACTCACCTTTGTGAGGTTTGTTAGTGAAATTGATTACATTTGCAAAGAAAAGCTTTTGCACAGCTCAGTCATCCTGAATGAATACTCGCAATGAGTGAGATAAGGTTTGAAACTGGTGGTGAGAAGACAATGCACATCCACGCTGCATTCTTTTATATCATATACACATATATAAAACTCAGTTGACTAAACTGAGTTCTTCCTTTAATGATGAACCCATAAATTCCTCCATGAGGTCAGCACAATCACCACAAATACAGGGAGCTTTTTTCTCCTTCATTTTCTCCCATGCGAATTACAGCATTATGTTTATCCTTTCCGCTGAATGTCAACTCTGGTGGGTATGGTGGTGGTTTGATGGGTGAAGTGCAATGAGCCAAGTCTGCTGTGAGCACACTACTCCCTATACCTGGCTGATGAATGTTAGGCATGTAGATAAAGTGAGTGCCACTGAACCAAGGCCGTACTGCTGCTCTGCATCCCATTGACAGCAGCTGTAGAGAAAACTGTGCGTGACAAACATCAGCCTGAATTCACATCTGCATCTTAAAGCAGGGTGTCTGGGATGCCGAAAAGTAGAAGGCAATTTATTGAACACAGCTCATGTCTGGCTGGGCAGATGGCAATCACATAATGCAACTATTTTAGCATCACAGTGGCAAGAAGGAATCAGCTGGTTTAGTCTGGGAGGTGACTAATAGGCAAAAATAGGAGGGAATAGGGAATTCTGTGGCAACTGGCCTTGACTAACCTGGCCTATACCAAGCAGCTTGTCAGCAAAAGAGGCAGATGACAAACGCAGCATAGTGGATGGTGGGTGGTGGTGTGGGGAGTAGGGGTTTGTTTCCTGTTACATCATCGGTAGCTGACAGACAGTGTGGCAGACTTATCTGTCTGTGGTCTGGACAAGCGGTGAGTCACACTTTCTGTTTACCTCAACATGAACCCATCCCTGAAGCTTCTCATTTGCCATCCAACAGCCTCCATTCAACAGCCACATGAGGGACAGTAGCAGGGTGGCTTCCACCAGCGGGTTTGGCATTCAAATCCAAGAATGTGCTATGCCCACACCTTGCTAAACCATGACACCTTTCCTGTGGCATAGAAGCTGGTTTCTTTCAAAAGGCTCCCAACTGTAACCAGGAAAGTAAATACAGTTCTTCTACTGTGGGCCTGCTTTCAGATGAGCAGACTTTGGTTAAATAGTGTTGGTAAAGATTTATTTCTTTTTGCCGAGTGAGGAGTTAGATTTGTAGGATTTGTCATGTGAGATAATAAATCGATTAAAGCTGCTTAGACAAGCACAGGAAACTACTTAGAAGAATGTTTATTATCATTTTTACTGACACCTTAGCATCAAAACTTACCTGATGTGGCAAACCTGAGCCACCTGGTTCCCTGTGCCTGGGTTAAATAAACAGTAGTCTTTGCTAATATTAAGTCTGCTCTGTAGGGGAGCTTTATACAAGTATTGGCATGTTGGCACAGCAGTGAGAGAAGAGTGAATGTACTGTAAATCTCTGAGCCGATGCATTAACTATCTAAGAATTTTTAAAAATGATTTCCAAAGGAGGAAATAGTAAACCCATCACCCAGTTCAATGTACTATGGACATACATTACCTCTCCTCCTCTGCCTTGCCTATGATGGCTGCTCAGCAGTGGCTCCTGTGACACCCCACCAAACACCACCACCACCACCAAGCAAGTTCAACAATAACCAATGATGACAACATCCTGAACTAGTCAGGAAGTCCCATCAGTGGGACACAAACTTAGATTAGTGGCTCATCCCCAGTCAAAAGAGCTTCTGGCACTTTTCCCTCGCTTCCAAATCTAAACCAGTAGTCTCTGGTGAGAATGTGTTTGGGCCCCTGATGTTTTAGCTCCCCTGTCAGGCAAATGCTTCATCAATATCCTTTCTTTGTATTCCTTTCCTTGCCTTGTTTTTTGGCATTCATCCAGAAATCAGAACCTATTATTTTTTTGTTTTTGTTTTTTTAGTTAAAAATATGCAAGATGTTTGCAAAATACGGGTGGAAAAATCCCAAAATATGATTTATGCAACGTGCCAAGAAAAGCAAACTGGCACACTAGAAGCTACAATTTAAAAGTTACAACTTAACAGTTGTATGTTTATCTGTTTCTCTTTCATTCAAGTCTCTGCATTGCCTAATTTACTAATATCAATGAAGAAAAGCACAGTTACTAAGATATTAACAGAGCCCCTCAGGAAAGCCAAGCTTTCCATATATTGTAAGAATCTCAAAAATAGCCCTGGATTCCTGCCACATAAATGAGGCCACACTTCCAGCAGAGCAAGACTAATCATGAATGCAAATAAGCACAGTGAAAGCAAAGGGAGCGAGAGAGTGCTGCAGCATCCTTTGGTAAACTTCTGGGAAACAGCACTTGGCACATATTGGGTTCTACTTATCGCTCAAAGGGAGGCCGAAACACACTAGCCCGTTGAGACGATCCTATATTTCTGCCAACAAGACAGACATTGAGAGGGTAAAGGAAACTGAGAGGCAAAAGTTTACCAGATAAATTTGGCAAAAAGGCAGTGTAATCAGCTCTGCTAATTTGGTCATTACAATTTAGTGCAACCGCATACTGTACACTCATTAGCAGTGGCGGATCTAGGATTTTTCTGAGTAAGGGGCCATCAAGGGGCCACAGTAGTCATAGAAGGGCCAAGTATTTGTGGTAGATGTGGTGATACACGGACCAATTAAAATTAAAGCCATTACATTACAGTTATGGTAAATCTTATCACCATGAGGTGTAAGAATTCAGTGAACTTATGTGCCATTTCACTAAATAACAATATCAGACATTTCATACATTACAGCATTAACTGTTGTTGCTCTCCCTAAATGATTTCTGACCTGATGAAAAGGGACTGGAGGTGCCCTGCTCCTGACCAGCCTCTGGTCTACTGTGTTCTGCTGCTCTCTGCCTCCTCTCACCCTGCTCATTTTCAGCCGGCAGACTCACTCTTTTGCTCAAAAACTGCTGAATTCCCACCTGAGACTGACCCTTTCTTTTCGTATTCTTCTCTGTCACTGCCAAACATTATAGTTAATGTGAACACACAAATGCAAATTACAAAGAAGTGCATGAATTAGTGAAATGCTAACATTCATGTCCAAACACAAGTAGGGCCTCAGTTAACATTACTCTTAACTAACTTTGCTTCTTAATTTAAGAAGGGGGCCAATCAGATTTCAGATGGGGCCAGTGCCCCTGTGGCCCCGCCCCTAGAACCGCCCCTGCTCATTAGCAAAGGACTATCCTTGGACCCATAAAGTGCTATAAAAATGTGTATATCTTTAGGAGACATGTCATTCCACTTTGATGAAATGTTTTAAATAAATGAGCAGGCTTTGAGGAAGAACTCTTTATGTGAGCTATGACAGTTTTATTAGGGTTGATTGTGTTTTTTGGTTGTGTGGCGAAACCTCCAGAGGGGTGTTGCTAACTAGTGTTGTGGCAGTGCAACTGATATTGCTTAATCTCACACTAAACTCTTAGCTCTGAGCATATGCAATCAAATGCAATGAGATATATGGACAAAAGAGAAGCGTAAGGATTGCACACGTCATTAAGTGCGCGCACACAAGACCCTGCGTATATTGTTCAAATTTACAGCAAGTTATTCCAACATAAAAACACACACATACTGGCCAAAAATTTATGATATGTTTAGAAACAAAGTATTCTTGGTATCAAATGAGGGTGTCATTATACTTTATTATCTGATTTAGACTTTTGTTTATGTTCAAAGAGATTAAATGCAACTTTAAGTGGTTGTTCTGTGCATGAGTCAAATTTAAAACCATTGCAAATCAATAGCTGGAGCTTTAGAGAAGTGCACAATAGCTCCTGGTACAGATTCAGGGCAGACTATCTGGAACACGGAAGAGTGTGCCAGTTCACACTAAAACATAAGTAAATACTCAATGAATGAGCCAGCTTCCAGGAAAAGGCAGAGCCCAGTGGCGATAGCTGCTAATCTGAGCATGAAGTAGAAACCCAAACAGAGGGCGACCACAGAGCAGGCCAGCCGAGTACAACGGCCAAATGCATTAGACACCTTTGGGTGATACCAAACCACAGGATGCGCAAGAATCCTGGGAGAAACAGCGTAAGCAGAGCGGCTGTAACCCACCATTGAAATAACTAACCACACACAGAACATCAGTGAGAAAGAACCCAGAGTGTAAAGAACTGAGAACTCTAAGCTAGTAATGCTTTAAAAGGATGCACAAAGAAATCACCAGTGCCACTGCTGAGCATTTCACAACTGGCTGTTTTCATTTTATAAAGAATACTAGATGGCATTGAAATAGTCATAGAAATTCGGGGAAAAGCAGATATTATTAAAGGTTTATTTGCCAAATGAGACAGAGCGTTTAAAGGGGAAACCACATTGTATTGTGTAAGAATCTGTGGTACTACAGGCCATCATTAACATTTTATCACTGGGTAATACATGTGTCTTTGGCGTTAGTTGTTTAGTGCCGATTTGAGCCTGAAAATGTGTAGAATTCTGCCGGGGGGGTGCTCAGATTCACTGAGTCATGAGCACTGCGTCTGCCACCTCTCTGGTTCATAAAAACGAAGAATCCTAGAAACAATCTTTTCTTCAGCAGTAATCTGTAGCTGGTAGAGGCTGCTCATCCTTGTCTTGCATTGTGGTGCCTGTGCATTATAATGTTGGAATGTTGCATCATAAATTCCATCTGAAAAAAAGGGGTAAAACTTCAAAAACACATTTTTCTTAAATAAAATAAAATAATGATTTAGTACTTTCACAACAAAATCTCTATGATTATGTCCAGGATTCATTTTACAAATAAATAGATAATTAAAGAGAGGGACAAAACACCTTCTCACCCAACTGTAATTCATATTGACACAGAAACAATGAGAGAGTGGCTGTTTCACAAACAACTGGAAAGCACAAACGTGGACTTTCCCTGTATTTTTGTTTGTGGAAAAGCCTGTTTGTCCTCAATCTGTCACATTCTTCACCATCAGTGGCACAACACACCACACGGCCTTGACCTAATGTTGTGGGTTTCCTCGTAGGAGCAGTCAGGAATATCTGAAAGACGCGCATTTGACACGTGTTGAATTTCTGCAAACAATTTTTTGCTGAATATTTACACATTTGTTAGAAACACTCTTACTGAAGTATTCAATTTTTTTTAAAAAAGAGACACTTTAAAGGAATTATGCAGATTTGCAAGCAAGAGCACAAAAATGCATCTAAAGATATTATTGCTCAGCCATAAGGAAGTAAGCAGAAAAAAATACTGTAAACAGGAAACATGGGCGTAAGAAAATGGATTCTGCAGTTTCAACTCCAGCCCGCTCTCAGCACAGCATCTATTTTTGGAAAGACTGTGAAAACACTCAGCAGGCATTGCTTTAAAAAATCTCCTGGTTTTGGAGTGAAATAATACTACATTATATGGTCAAATAAATGACAAGTCTAATGAGTGATAGTAGATATGTTACTGTGATTTTTTTTTTCTTTTGAGAGCAGTAAAGACCATAAAGGAGGCCGCTTTTCCACTTTATTGTCCGCAGCTGTCTAGTTGAGTCACTGGTACTGTAGATTGGCAAGTGGGCAACATTTTTTTTTAGAATCCTGGCACTTTGCCAGCGTTTGGTTCCTGTCATTATCTATGCTTTGTGTGTCCGTGATGGCCGCATGCGTGTAATGAATAGGCAAATCTTTTCCATTAAAATAATACCCTCATCAAGTGGGCTCCTTTCAGCAAAGTTGCATCAGTGCCCAAATGAGCTCCATGCTTCAAGACACCTCACAGAGTGCAGGACAAAGGCTGGAATTTTAATTGTTTCAAAGGAATCAGCTAGTTAGCCTTCTGCGGAGATATTCAAGGGAAAAGCTTTAAAAGGAAGAGGATGCGTAGATAAAAAGAAGGTGTTTAGAAAATGTTCCTGTAAATTAATCTGGGACAATCCATGGCTTTGAAAAGTTTTGCTTTGTTGTGATAAACTACAAAGGGTAGACTGCAAAGAGCGGTGGACTTGAAAGAAGGGGTTAGAAGGAGAACGGCAAAGGGGGTTAGTGGTTATTTGTCAAGCTTTCTAAAGAAAAGGTGCATCCTTTTTTAGTCTCAGGGAGATTAGACATTTTCTTCAAGTGACAAAACACCTTATTAACCTCCGCCTGACCTCTGAGGATTGACCTTTGACTTGTGACCTGGACACTGCTGTGCTTTACTCCGGCTGGGAATCAACATGAGCCTTTTCATCACAAAAGCTGTACCAAAATGGAAAAAGTGCTGATTGTCTGAGTGTATGTGGAACAGAAGATTGGGGGAGTGCAACAGAGAGAAGAGTTTAATTAGTGGCACAGCACCCCTGGTAATCCACTCTCCTTCAGTTCATAAAAAGAATATGGGCGGGAGGAATGGGTGGGGAGAGATGAGACGTTTTTAACAAGAGGTCAGGGAAACTTTGGCTTAGAACATGGGCCTTTATCAAATCCACTGGCAAATCTGCAGATTAGTTCATTCCATTGTTTTCAGGAAGTCCCAGAATGCAGGACATGGATTTAGGACCTTTGCAAGAGCTCCAAGTCATTGAACTGGATGGCAGAATGTGCATGCGTCTGTGCGTTCACATGTGACTGCATGTGCAAGTGTGGAAACACATGCGCCGGGGTGGGGGGGCACAACACAGTCAGGAAGGGGTTGTCAGGAAGCCTTGAGCTCAAACAAGAAGCGTTGACCAAAAAAATTCCAGTGATCGCTCATGACTTTCTGGCCACCAAAAGAAATGCAAAAGGATGGCAGGCCACTTTCCCACTGTGACCTCTCCATAGATAATATGTACTTTGGAAACTGTCATCCCTTGTGGTTTCATTAAAGGTCTTTTGATATTTACATGGCCTGTTGAGCTGTTCTCTATACAGAGTCAATTTGGTCAAAATGTGAAATTCTCCCCCTTAAATAAACACCATGCTTTCTTCCCTGCAGAGTCATTTTACCACAACCAAAGTCACTGGCATTTGATATAGGGTTATGGTCAAAACACTTGTGGACAGCAACAAAAGTCAGGGTCTTTAAATCTAATATTCAGTTACTGACAAAAGCCTTTTTCTTTTTCTGTCTTCTCCTCTCCTTTACCTGTTACGTTCATAATGTATCTTCAGCTTTATGCTTCCTGTCCTATTCAACCTGGGGAAATGGGGCATTGGAGTGATGACAAGGAGCAAGAATCACTAAGTTCGCTAAGACCGCTGGATGTTTCTCAGTTCACTCCTGCACGTATTTAAAGTAGGTGTCTTTCAACTCCAAAACCAAGATCTAGGGGAGAAAACACATTAGCAAAATTGGCAGAAAACTGAGACACAAAAGGCAAATGATTTATTATAGCTTTCAGCAGAAATACCAGAGTAGTGCAGGCCCTCAGGTGCTTTTTGGCAGAGTATAGAGGAGGATAAGAGAGTCAGTGCTGAGAGATGTGCTGGAATGAAGAGTCTGGGAGTTTTTGGCTATAGGTGAGCAGAGAAGGTGAGTTAGCTCTTCTTGCAGGTGGAGACTTCAGGGAAAATTGAAGGAAAATGCCCCAGCCACAAAAAAGGAGAGAAAAGAACTTTTTTTCTTTTTTCAAAGGAATTTCAGTTGGTTTGTAAAAAAAAAAGAAAGAAAAGAAAAGAAAAATCCCACATATTTGTCACCCACAGGCTGGTGACTTTTGCTTATGTCTTCTGACAATGATTGCTATCGAGAAAATACAAGCAACCTTGACACCTGTGGCAAAGTACACGATAAAAAAAAACAAGAAGGAGACAGGGCATGATTTTTCATGTGGAAACTTTATGAAAGCTGTTTCCAAACAAAAGGATTTTTCTCTCTTTTTTCCCTCAATTTATTCATACATGATTTGCAAAGAAATGAACAAACAAATTTGAGTTGTTTTTTTTTTTCTGAATTAAGGCCCACAAAATAGAAAATAGATATTTGCCTGTGGCAGCCTAAACACAATCATTCCCTACTTATCCTGTCCAACCTGTTGATTTCTGGGTTTATGTCTCATTTACTCCTGACATATAGCTTGATATTCATGTGTAAGGAGTGGCTGATTGTCAGTCCACTTACAGTATGGACTTTGCAATGACCTGACTGATGGGGTTCAGTATCCAGGATCCACATGTGGGTGGTGTTGTTTCAATGCTCTTCTGATATGTACTCATGTGTCTTCTCAGCTTGGCTGCTATGATACCCGAGAGAAGCTGTTGGAGAGGCAGGTCATCAGTCGGTGGTTTTAAGGTGTTGTACCCTTCCTTCAGGATTAGGATTGTCATGGCTTGTGTGAATCATTTTGGGTAAGTGTTGTTAGCAGCTCACTTATTTGTGCTGTCAGGAAATCATGGAGTGGTGTTATCTTTTTCAAACAGTAGAAGTGGCTCATGGCTGTCCAGCTCTCCATGCCTAATACTCATTATTGGATGTCTGCCTCTGTTGGTTCTTGTTCTGTGAGGTTGATTGTAGGTTTATAAGCCACTTGGCATTAGTGGTGGATAATGCCTCTTTCTTCCAGATGTCCTTCCAGTATTGCTCAGTCACATCTGTGGGTGGGGCTGTCCTTTTTCTGTTTATCCTTTGGAGGTGGGAGTATATGGTGGATGATCTGAGAGAGATGGATGAGATGCAAATAGATGATGCACTGTGGTGACGCCCAAGAGGGGCAGGTGAAAGAAGAAGAATACTGTCATAAACAAAAAGCAAAATCTTGCCTTTATTTCCCCGCCATTCACAGACCTGTGCACCATGGCAGATTATCTACAGTAATGTATTGGGATGTCCTAAGCACCGGAGGGAGAGCATTTAATGGAAATGGCTTTGGACCAGGGTTATAATAGTTTTGGATTTTACATTATAGTTTAGTTTTAGTTAGTTTTTACTTTTTTTTCTCTAATTCAGTTAGTTTTAATTCGTTTTCAGAGTGGTTTTGCTCGTTTTTATTAGTTTTTATTTTTGGTTTTATGCTTAGTTTCAGTTAGTTTCAGTATTAGTTTTAGTATTTTCATACTTAATCAGGTACCCTTTAAAGATACCCTTTAAAGAAATAAATTCAGCAACCAACTGTTCACAGACAGCAGAACTACATGCTAAATGTGTGTAATATTAAGGACACACATGAACATCAACAGGGAGAAACTGCTAACAATATGAACTCCAAAACTCGATAAATTCTACAATAAACTCCCAATAAAGTTCAGCATCAGTGCAGTAGATTAACAACAGCTACATGTGGTGTTTGACAAAAACAAACTCCTTGAAGGAGTCAAAGCTCAAATCCAGCTGCATCCTGATGTTCTCTCCACCTGATGCTGCTTCTGTTTTGGAGCTAGCTTGGTTAGATGCTCGCTGATTAGACTTGCAGGGTCTTTGCGGCCTATGTAGCCTACGGAAGTGTCCGACCTCATGTCCGCATTTATGCATGTATAGCTGGATTGCGTGTGTTAATTACCTTGTGGTTGTGTGCTGGGGGTTTTTTGGTCCTCGCTCTTTGTGCTCAGTTTTTAGGGTGCAAACATATTTGTCGCTGTTTTTTCACTTTCTTCATTCCTTCACGTCCATTCCCATAGTTTCAGCAGCTCCCTCCAGGAATTTGCTGACATTTGTGAGTCCTTATATTGATGCTTTGATTATTAGTCCTGATTGTTATTATCTGACTGATCAAGTAGCCGGAAACGCACAAGGACTAAACACAACGTTGTGGCTGCGTTGACTCGACGAGTAGTCACGTTTCTCTGGAGGTGCAGGCCGGGTTGCCTTGTAGGATGAGAGTGGTTTCCGTAGCTGCCTTGTGTGCGCTTCTCAGGTCTACTTTGATGTTGGTGTTTTTTTTCCTGACTAAGAAGTGTTCCGTACATCATCCACAACATCATCCACAACAAGACACTCGCTGCTATCTGTGCTATCATAGTAAAAAAAAAAAAACACCACATGTGACTCTCTGAGGAGCAGCGCGATGTGCGCACGCACGCACATGCGCACCCATTTGCCCGACGGCGTTCCGAGCTTAAACTCGGAGAGAGGAAAAAAAACGATTTCATATCAATCCACAAGACTTTTGAAAAAATAACAATATCTATAATTTCAGTTAGTTTTAGTTAGTTTTGTAAACTCACAATTCAGTTTTAGTTAGTTGTCGTTTCTTCCTTTTAATTTTAGTTTTTATTTATTTCAGTTAACGACAATGTTTTTTCAATTTCAGTTTTCGTTATTTCGTTCGTTTTCGTTAACTATAATAACCCTGCTTTGGACATAACAACATAGGCAAGGTCTTTGGTTTTTATAGGTGGAGTCACATGACTTTATGGTCACAACTTGTATTAGACACCTTTGAATAGAGCCTAACAGAAGCAGAAATAGATCTAGCAGTAAGCATGATAAAGAGTTTAATGTAGCCATTGGTGAGCTATACCCAAAGCTGTATAAACAACAACAATAAAGAAGAATAAAACAACACAAACTGTAATTTCAATCCATACCTCCCTTGTTGTGGTTGTAGTCCAGATTGATGGCTAGCTCCTGTTTGTGTAGTGTGCTCAGGAGGACCACATTCTTGTTTATCTTTGAGAAGTAAGAGCTAGAGTGGTGGCAGGTGTGGAAAACAAAAAGCAAACAAACACATAAACACTGTTGCAGGTGCATGTGGTGACACAGGTACGTGTGAACTGTGTCTACCAAACTGATCTTACTGCTTGGGAGCAGCTGAATGAGTCTATTGTAGGTGAAAAAATGTTCACAAATGACACTGTACCCCCTCAGTCCATTTGTCACATGAAACGCAACCTCTGGTTCTTCTCAGGCCTGCACTAGTCAGCTTCCTTGCATAGGCTTGAATCAGTCAAGTGTAGCTGGATTTTCTGTCACAGGCCATCATGTTCACATAACAAACAATCCCAATAATTAGTGATGTACAGCAATAAAACAGGAATAAATGATAACAGCATGTATCTTACAGAGATCCATCCATTGCTTTTCTTTTGCTCATCCAATTCTAGAGGAGAGGCATGTTTTGCAGGTCTTGGTTCGCCTATATCAAATTCTACCATTCTTAAGAAAGTAAAGTATAAAAGACTTTAAGCACATCATGACAGAGGAAATTACCCACATCCCAGGATGTGGCACTACTCACACCCACTAACATCATGAGCCCTATGCAGACAGATCTGATCCATCCTTTTTGTTTTCTTCTGATTTTATAGAAACTCTCGAAATTCATCATTTCCCAGGGGGTTTTATTTAAAGGTACAGTAAGTAATTTTATGAGGTTATTTAATAGAAAAAAAAATGTTGTACTCATAAATATACATTGATAAGTGTGTAATTACATCTTCCATCAAAATGATGCATTTTCATAAACTTAGAATGAATCCAGGATTGGGCGTCGGTTTTTGGAAGCTGCCATATTGCCCTGTCATCTTGAAAACAGTGGCCGAGATGGACATCGCTGTTCTGTCTAATTGTCTTTTATGCATGTGGCTAGAGACTGGCCACATATGTAGTTTAAAGATCAAAAATAGCTTTTCCAAACTATATATATGACCATTTCCTGTTTATACGTGTATATTTATATCATCTCTTTCTCATTATGTCTTTCTCTGCCTTCACCATTGCTCTCGCTCCTTCCTCATTTCCTCATGTTTATTCCCAAAACTGTCGCAGTTACTTATTACACTGGTCAACAATGATTTTGCTACCTGGAGAAAAATACCTGATATAAGGCATTTCAGGTATGCTGATTCCAAATCTGTAATCAGAATTTCTCTAGCACGTCAGGTTCTTCTTGAGTTATGTACATGTCAGTATTTAGCTAATGTATTGCTGTACTGGCGCTTCTCACGCAAATGTAGAGTGTGCTAAGATTCACTCTGATAAACAGTTTGATTACATTCTCACATCATATGAGAGTTTATTCAAGTTTTTTTGGATAAGTGTCCAAGTCCAATAATGTTAGAGCCACTTTAAAGACAGCAATGGCAGCCATCCCTTTTCTTCCACTTATCTGGGGCCAGTTTGTGCCCAGACCTCTCTCTCCCCAGGCACCTGTTCCAACTCATCTGGGGTAACACTGAGGCGTTCTCAGGCCAGCCGAGAGATTTAAGCTGGCCAGCGTGTCCTAGGTCTGCCCTGGTGACTCTTCCCGCTAGGACGTGCCTGGAACACCTCACCCAAGAGGCATCCAGGAGGCATCCTAATCAGATGCTCGAACCACCTCAACTTGCTCCTTTCGATGTGGCAGAGCAGCGGCTCTACTCTAGTTCCTCCCGATTGACTGCACTCCTCACCTCACCAGTCTGTTTGTTGAGGTGAGCCCAACTATATTTAGCCAGTATCTCTCACACACTACCTCAGGCTCCTTCCCCATCAGAGAGCTTCCCCCAATATCTAGCCTCGATAGCCTGGGATTGGTCCACCAGGGCCTCCACCAGGGCCTCCACCCTTGGCCGCCGCCCGACACACATTGCATCCAAGCCCTACAATGCCTCCTCTCGGTGTTGGACCTACAGGACGGTGGGCCCATCTCTCTTCTTTGGGTTACGGCTGGCCAAGCACCACGAAGTAAGGCCCAAGCGCCAAACGCTCTCCCACAAGCTCCCTTCCCAGGCCTGGCTCCAGGGTGAGGCCCCTCACCCAGGACCAATTTGGGGGATCTCCTCTAGAGTAAATGGATGTGGACACATGGCATATTGACAACTGAGGTAAGCAGCAGACTGACAACCTACACTCAGCACAGATGAACGCTGGCTACTGTTGCTGGGATTATGCACTTGAACTGGGAGGGGTAAGAAACCAGAATTCAGTTGACTGCAATCTACTGACATGCAGTTGTGAGATTTTACACACTGTACCTTTAATGGAAGTGTTAGTGTTAGGATAGCTCGCAGCGAATGAGTTAAAATAGGAAGCTTGAGGTGGAGCTAAAGAGGTGACCCAACAGGTGTTCATTCACCAACGTTAATAAACACAAAACATAACAAAATCAAACAAATCAGCCCAGTTGTGGTGTAGGATTCCAGCAACAGTGTAATGTCAACTGGCAGCATTTTATAGACTGCTGCTAATTAACCCCCAAGCCAAACCATTCTCTGGGGTTACACAAAAAAATTAAACTACTGACAAAACACACACAACTTATCTAACCAACTTTATTAACATTTTATCAATACTCCAAAGACAGCAACTATTAATAAAATATTTACTCACTTGACCTACCACCCACAATCTACAATAAAACTAATTAAAGCCATCCAATGTGGTCTTCAGTTACTTGGTGCCACCTGGAACCTTTAAACGGCCCTCAGGAAGCGTGGGGACTCTTTTGGTTGGAACAAGCCTCAGGAAAAAGCACAAGCAATGTTTTAATCCAAATGTTTACTGACTGTAAGGTAAAAATCTCTCCTCCTAACCATTAGAATATGCAACCAGTAAATGTTAAAATGTAATATTTCCTGTTGACTTAACCAAACTTGCAATAGTAATCAAAATTCCTGTTCCTAGGCAGACCTTCACCAGTACCAGCTGAGAGACTGCCAACAGAAACCTACAAAACCTTCAAACCTTTTCATGTGAGCCATAATGGCCTGGCTGTCATTTGTAGTCAAGGACTGGTTTATTTCCATGTTATGTCACATGGAAATAAACCGGGGGGAGGGGGGGTCGCTTTCACGGATGGCATTTTGTAGCTCGCATGAAATAAGATCATGTAGCAAAATTCTTTCTTTCCAGCATACATTAGCAATGCTAAGATTCTGCTATGTTTTAGGTACAGTACAACATTAAAATGGTCAGTGTTTGCCGCTTTAATTGAAACTAACTTCTTTACAAAGCTGGAAAACTACATCAACCTTTGTGCTGCAGTTAAACCTAGCCAAACAGAGTTGCCCACAATACAAAGTATTGGTCAGGCTGACTAAACAGACCAGAGTTTTTGTTTGGGTCTTGCCATAGTCTCACATATGCCAAGTTACTCATTTGTAATGTCTGCAGCTTTGTCTGTGTATTTTCTCCATGTAAATCCTCGATGGGGAAAGGTTCAAACACTGTTGTGATGAAAATAAACATGACTTTAATTGCTTACAATTTGTTGTTCTCTCGTGTAGTGAGCAGGCCTCTGGAGCCTTCCTCCTTTTGGGTAATGCTGTTTGCTCATTCATAGGATCACACATTAACATCCACTCTCAGTATTCGCTTTCACACACACCTCACCAGTGTCAAGTCTAGTAGTTCTAAAAACGTCATTGGCAGCTTGAAGGAAAAGCAAATATTTAACTAGAACTTAAAAATAATTTTCCAGCTCACTAAGAGGACCACACACACATACACACCGATCCACTCACACCAACACATATGCATGCATGCGTGTTAAAATTCTCTCCTTTCCTTGTGCACTCTCCTTCTCTCGTGCGCACGCACACACACACACACACACACACACACACACACACACACACACACACACACACACACACACACACACACACACACACACACACACACACACACACACACACACACACAGAGTTCTGCTTTCCTTCAAAGCCACATCCTGAATATCCTTCCTCAGGGGAGAAGATTTACACTGTGGTTGTCCTTCAGGTAAACCATAAGAGCTCTGCACTGAAGCCTCTACTCTTACAACCCCATGATTTTTGACTTGGTTTACAGTAAAAAAGAATACAGTGGAAAGACTGGAAAAGTGTGGAGACTTGCATTTGGGTATGAAATCATATTAATAGTTTTACAAAAAAAAATTCAAGCTTGTATCCTCAGGCCAATTAATAATTCCATTCAGACACAAAAAAAACCTCACTCTCATAAAAGAAAAGAAAGAAAGAAAGAAAAGCAAGAGTAATTACAACAGTTTAACCTAAATGGGGTTCTAGCTGCCCTTGGCTGGGCTGCTCTATGGTGCTAGGGAGGAGGATTGATGGGTGCTTGAAGAAGACCACCAAAGCCAAGCTACTGGAGTAAGCAGTGGCAACAATTAATTCAAGCCCTGTAAATGATCCAGGTTAACTATGCTCACTTGGCCTCTATCGTTGCGGTTTGAGTCTATAAAACTGTATGCTCCACAGACTTGGTTGCCATCAGTGTTTTAAAAAAAGTCCTGCAATACTAGATTTGGTTGTAATTGTAGAGTTTTTAAGAGAAGTTATTGTAATGTGAAACGTAACAGATGTTCAATGTGAACACACTTGGTGAGTTGTGAGTTAGAAAAGAGTTTTCTACCCTAATGTAATATTTCACCTCAGAAATATGAAAAATATTTGTCAAGATAAAATACCAGGACACAATGTTTATGTTGTGCAAACATGTTAAGTACATTTTAGCAAACTGGCCAACTGGATGCGGTCTAGCAGCTAATCTAGCACAGGATGCATGGTTGGTTAAAAAAATTTTCTAAGTAAAAGCTAATGAAAGCTTTTTGCTAATTGTGTGGAATGTAAAGAGTTTTTGTGCTGTTTTTTTTTTAACTTTATCTGCACATTTGTTCAGTTAAAATGATTCATGTTGTAAATTTGTGCATTAATATACTATTAATTTGTGCTCTCAGTGCTGATGTCTATTTTGAATGTGACAGCGTCACATTAGAGCTGTAAAACGTTCAACTTGATCCATTATAGTCAATAAAGTTTGACACTCTTCCATATCAAAGTGAATATGGAATACATTGTGTAATGCAATGAATAGAGCTGAACTTTCTTCTGCGATTCCCCCCAAAAAGAGCGTTTGCAGCAGACCACACATAAAAAAATTTATGCTTTTTCTGCATCTCAACCAAATACACAAAAATTACTGTGACAAACTATGCGATGTAGAATTTGTGGTTAATAGCTAGGCTTTAGTCTATGTTTTTTTAGCAATCTATGGCAAAACAGGTTTCATGTATAGAACATATTCCCTCAGTAGAGAATCTATATACAATCATGGCAAAAGGAAATTACAGGACATATTAAAGCAGACGTTTTGGTCGCTTCCTGGTGGTTTCCTGGAGCACTCAGACGTGTGTTAACCAAATCTCAAGCAGGAAAGATCTCAGCAATGATCTTAAACAAGCAGTTGTTGCTGTCCATCAATCTATGAAAGGTTATAAGACCATTTCCAAACAATTTTAAGTCCGTCATTCTACATTTGGAAAGATTATTCACAAGTGGAAAAGATTCAAGACAGCTGCCAAACGTCCCAGGAGTGGACATCCCAGCAAATTCACCTCAAGGTCAGGCCATGCGTCTGAAAGTCGGCAGAGGTGGAGGGGTGATGATTTGGGCGTGTTTTGCAGCCACAGAACCTGGGCACCTTGCAATCACTGAGTCTGTATACCACAGTATTCTAGAGTTAAATGTGAAGCCATCTATCCGACAGCTAGATAATGACTGAAACTGGGTCATTCAATGATCCCAAACACAACAGATTGAGTCAAGGCGTTGCAATGACACAGTCAAAGTCAAGTCCTCATCTTGATTGAAATGCTGTGGTGGGACATTAAGAGAGCTATGCATAAATGAATGCCCACAAACCTCAATGAACTCAAGCAATGTTGTAAAGAAGAGTGGGCCAAAATTCCTCCACAACAATGTGAGAGACTGATAAAGTCATACAGAAAAGGATTCCTCTAACTTACTTCTGCTAAAGGTGGTTCTACAAGCTGCTGAATCATGAGGTGCACTCAGATTTTCACATACTGCTTCTGTATTTTAGATTAGTTCATGTTAAATAAATAATAACACAGTATAATGTGTCATGTGTTGTTGTTCGTAAGAGATTGAAATCATTTTAAGACCTGCTAAGGACTAGATGATTCTTTTATAATGTCCTGATATATAAAACTTTACAATTGAAAGAGGGCATGCTTCCCACAACACATACTTTGAATAAAGAAAAATCAGAATATGGTGGTTACAAATGATTTTAAAATGAAAAGCTGATCATAGCTTGCTGTGGACCACGTTATGTGTTCAGTGTATGTTACTACTTTACTATTGTAAAAAGAGCACCACCTTTGTTAAACCTTTTTTTTTCCTCTGCATTTTCAGATGCTGTTGTTGCCATTAAAGGTGAGACTAAGTAGATATATATAACTGAAGAAAAACTTAAAATAAAACCTAGTGATAAACCCATCGGCAGTTAGGAAAAGAAAAGAGTTAAAAGGGATGTGTCAGAAAAAAGAATCAAACTACAAAAGCATGTAGTTGCCACAAAATTTCCCCTGAATGACAGAAGCAATAAGAAGCTTTGTTACAGGACACAATTTGCATTACATTGTATACAGTGGGGGAAATAATTATTTGATCCCCTACTCAATTTGTAAGTTTGCTCATTTCCAAACAAATAAACAGTCTCTAATTTTTATGGTAGTTTCATTTTAATGGAGAGAGACAAAACTAAAAATTTTAAAAACACATTACATAAAAATAATGAATCGATTTGTTTGTCACTGAGTGAAATAAGTATTTGATCCCCAAGCAAAACATGACTTAGTACTTAGTGGAGAAACTCTTTATGACAAACACAGTAGTAAGACGTTTCTTGTAGTTAGTCACCAAGTTTGCACACATCTCAGGAGAGATTTTGGCCCACTCCTCTTTACAGAAAATCTTTTAGGTTTCTTTGCTGCCACTTGGTAACTCAAAACTTTATTTTGGTTTCATCTGACCATGGCACTTTCTCCCAAGCCTTCTCTGAATCATTTAGATGTACACTGGCAAACTTACAATGCACCTGTACATGTGCCTTCTTGAGCCAGGGGACCTTGCAGGTGCTCTAAGATTTCAGTCCTTTACGGCGTAGTGTGTTAACAGTGGTGTTATTGGTGACTGTGGTCCCAACTGCCTTCAGATCATTAAGAAGCTCCTTCTGTGAAGTTTTGGGCTGATCCACCACCTTTCTCATGATCATCCTCACCCCATGAGGCAAGATTTGCATGGAGCTCCAGACTGAGGGCGATTGATGGTCATCGCACTAACAGCTGTCACCTTCTCACCAAGCTTCTTTCTGATGGTCTTGTAGCCCATTCCAGTTTTGTGCAGGTCTACAATCTTGTCCCTGACATCCTTTGACAGCTCTTTGGTCTTGCCCATAGTGGTGGAGAGCGTAACGTTTAGGTTGTGTTCGGTGGTGAAGAGGAGGCGGCAGACGTACTTAGCAGACAGTCAGAAAAACGCACAACCACACTGTTACTGGGAATTCCACAGTGTTGTCCTTTAATAAACATACTCTTCACCAACCTTATAAAGCCCGGTTGAACGGCTGCTGCATTATCATACTTGAAGTAAGCAGAGTTAATACAACCCGTAACAGTACTAAAAGTTGGGGAAATAGAAAAATAGAGGTCCGCCTCGATTCATGCGTCCGTCTGCCAAAACGTTTCTCCCACGCTCTCTACAGAGGAGCGGTGGTGCACACTAGTGACATCACTAACAAAAGCTTAGACTGTCGTAAAGAGACACCACACAATTATGACTGTTACAAGAGGATGGAATGAAAGAAGTTGATTCTGTATACAGGTGTGCTTTATACACATAATGAGTTGAGAGCAAGAGCGTTGATTGATTTATTGATTGATTGAAAATCTCTCTTTCCTCCATAAGTTCTACTTTTATATAGGTGGTCACACTTGTTGATGATCAGTTAATTAAGTGCATTTGATTAGCAGCATCTGGCTGCTACTTACCCTTTGTATTCCTATGGAAATAATAAGGGTGTACTAGGTTTTCAGAAGACTGCATAGAGTCCTGTGATAAACTTTCTTTTTCATGACTGTATTTTAAAACATTTCACTCTGAAAGAGGACAGTCAGTGATACTTTTAATGTGAAATGCATCCTGCAAATGAGTAAAATTTTCAAGTCTTTCAAGTCGTCTGTACAATATAGTGGTAAGGGGAAATACTTAACTAAAATAAAAGGTACATGGCACATAAGATTGTGAATATAAATAATTAGAAAATGCCTTAAAGGAAAAAAAGTACTGGGTTCTGGTGCGAGGTACTGTGCCTGCTTCCAAACCTATTATGTTCATGCAAACACTGGTACAGTTCTCCCAGTCATATTGTGACAGACTGTTATGATGATTGGCTAGCAATAAACACCACCCACCTATTACAGGGGTTACCAATCTACAATAAATGATACTTTAGCTTCCTACAGCAGGCAGGGTGTCAGCTTACACATCATCAGCATTCCTGAAGTCTTGCCCAGTGCAAAGGTCTATTTACATTGCCATAATAACACAATTGTTCAAATGGGCTGCATGAAATATGAAATGAAATGGGAGAGGAATGGAATCCAGTCTGATATGCTTGGTTTCAGAGGGGAAAGAATTGCTTCTCTCGCCTTGTTTATCATACACAGGCAAAATAAGTCATAATACTGACAAATGTACATTTCTTTTCAGTCTATGAGCATATAATGCCTTTGTGTGGTTTCTTGTCACAGAGCGCACTGTCAGATGCAATTACATACAGCAAACCTTCTTAGAAATACAGAACTTGCAATAGAGGCAGCAATGCATTCACGGTTAAATCGCTCCCCTTTGGACTGAATTTATGTTGTTTACTTTGAAATGTAGTGAGTGTATGTGTAGTATTATAAAGCACATTTTGCTATTTTAGTGACCTTGGATGTAACACATAGGCAGCACATCTGTTTTTCACACAGAGTAGTGATTTCATACCATTCAATAAAAGCACCACGTTTCAGTTTTGATTAGAAGATGCCCCATGGTGGTATCTTGCAGGTCCGTCATGGGCTTCTTACTGTAGAGTCTTTTTATGTAAGTCTTGATAAAACATGGCAAGCTCAGACTTGCCAGAGTCTCAAAATATAGCCAAATACTATGAACACCTTAGAAACTAAGACTTCGAGATGTCGATTTTCTGGAATGTGATGAAACAGCACAAAAAGAAAAGGGGGTATTTAAATCTCCTCTCTTTCTACTTAGCAGGAGAAAATATCAGTATATTTTTGATGTACAGGTATGCATGGCTTTTACACTCACATTATTCTAAAATTGCTAACTTAAACCTGTTTCATTACTGACAGGTGACTGTAGTGTGTGGTATACTGTGGTATACCACAGTGCTAGTAGTTATTTACATTGAAGTTCCTTGTATTTTTCTGCAAAACTCTTCCATTGTAATTCCCTGAAATACTTGTGTAAATGTCACTCTAAATCCTTATATTGCCTGCCATTACTCAAGATCTCCCCATGAGGTTGAATGATTATGGATAGTTTTACAGTATTATGCTAAGCCAGGCAATATGTCACGTAATATACAAAACACCACTGTGCGCCAAGCAAAAACCATGTTATTGTCCAGCTGCGGTCAGAGAGTCGGCTTCCCATGAAACAAGGCTCCAGGGGCCAAATGTTGCCGGATTTGTGGCCAGGGCCACACTGCAGTTTAGCCATCACATGTGTCATAGATCTGCCTCGTCCCCTGATGGTGGAACAGTGTGTCCAGGACTAGGCTGAAAGGGAAAGCTTCCTGAGGTCAGATGAGTATAATGCACTAGCTGGCTTTCAAACAAAACTGGTTTGTTTTTCTTAAAAGAAGGTTGAGGTTTCTGGGTTTAAGTCCATCACCCCCACACAACGCCACCTCCACTCCTCTCCATTTGTTACAATGGAAGCATTATGACTTATGTATTTTGACCTTTTTGATCTTAACATAAGATGGTGATTGGCACAAAAGTTGTTACATCATAACTGGAGCTCTGGTTTGGCCCGCCTAAATGTCAGCTATGTATAAACTGCGAACATAGTGCTATTGTTAAAAATTTTAGGAATATTACACAGAATAAACAAAAACTTATTCATTCAATTTACAAGTGCTTTTTTGCATGGGCAGTAAGGTGGCTGCAATTTCACAAAAAAAAAGCTAATTTAACTTTCACCAAAGTAATTACCACCCTATGAAGAATGAGACCGAAAAGTCCTTTTCAGTCTTCATAAAGAGCGTGGCCAAGAAAAGAAAACAGAGTCATCTCATTTTATAAGGTCTAACCTATACTGAAGGCGGTGGCTGAAAAAGGAAGCCATTATGAAGAAAAAGTTTATCTTTTCTCAGACAGAGAGATTATGCTTAAGTGTGAATGTACTCTCCTAACCGAGAGATAGCCAGGATCCAAAAATAGTTGAAGCTCACTGGGTGTAATGGTCAGCAATGGTCAGTAATGGCCAGTGGTTTGGCGAGAGCTGCTCCTTGTTACACAGCTCTTCCTGTCCACACACATACTGTATAATAAAGACTTCCTCAACAGGCTAGAAACCACTCCATTCTCAACAACAGTCTCGAGGTCCCTTTTCTCTCTTTGCCCCCCAATTCTTTCTTTGATTCTGGCTTTCTCTCAGCCTTTCCCATCTCTATCTCACTCTTTCCTTCTGCATACTGACCTTCCCAGGCTGGCCCGAGTCTTTATATTTCAGGCTTTGAGGCTACATCTGAAACAAAAGCAAAATTATGGGTCTGGTTTGGCTTGAGGAGAGCGCAGTGACCCCGGCATGTGGTTTTCTTAGGCCAGACCAGAGAGAGGTGAGGTGGGGAGAAGAATTTGTGTGAATCTAGCTGTGTATTTGAAGAAAACCCTAACCACACCTAATTTGAATGTGTCATGTGCAGGAGGGGGGTGATCTAAACTTGGGCTAGCCAGTGATGGGCTAAAATCCACATGCTACAGAAGACACCCCTTGTTTCACCTTCCTTGTTAAGAGATTTTCAGAGGGAACACAGAGGCCACAGTCCAGAGAGTAAACATGCAACTTATCACCTCATAGATATTCTCACCTCTTCACCATTTATCCAATACATAATGTTTGAAAATTCAATTATTTCTGTCACACGTCGCTCAGGGCCATCAACCTGAAATAGAAAGGAGTGATGCTATGCACGTCTACATAGCCTTTACTGTCAAACTATCACGCGTCCAAGCATTCAATCAAAGAGTATATGTTTTGAGAAGGTTATTGAGGCAAATTTTGCAGCAACAAAGAAAATGCCTTCATGCTAATAGCATGAAATCACACTGCTGGCATTCATAAGGATGAGGTGTAGCAATGGCAAAGATTTAAAAGGAGAGTAGCACATTTTAAGACTTTACACAGACGAATCACCCTAAAGCAAAACAATCAGCGAATAAAGCTCACAGTTTCTTCCTGTGTCTCTGAGAGTTTCCTACAGTGGGTCTGCATCGTACTGTGTGGTCTTGAACCCTATTTAGACCTAGTGGGTGACCACTGTACAATTAGGTATTCCATGTTTCACAGCAGCAGCAGAAAGTGGAATTCCTGTCAATGGAGCAGACCTTCTCATGTTTACTGCTCACATATTCTTCCTACCATTCATGGCAGTGCACCCAAGCTGGCTTATGGCTGATTGTATCATGCAGTATAAAAAAACACAACTCTTAAACCCCCATAAGACATTGTGTTTATCTAACTGTAGACCCTCCAAAAGAAGGTCTTACTACATGCAAGGATGAAAGTTGATGCCCCGTGTGGCAATGTGAGAGCAGACAGGGATGTTTTTTGCCCTGACTGTGTTTGACATAGCTAATTCAAGGATGACGCAGGTTCATGTGATAGGGAGACATCATCATTTTGAATTTTTTTTTCTTTAAATTGTATACATATAATGCACAGGAGCAACACAACACACGGTCATGAAACTTTCTCATTTGTCTACATTTCGAGACAAACCTCATGTAAGCTTATCTCAAAGTTTTATTTCTAAGTTAAAAATACAATAAAATCAACAATCCAGGGAAGATTTTGCCAAACATTCACACAGTCTTGAAGTATTCCTGTTTGAACTTTTGCGGAGAAGTCAGTTGCCAAGTATTCAGTGTGTTTACTGGTTTAAGTCAGTGGCTGTTGATAGATGACAGCTCTAGACATCTCCTAAGACAGACCAGATAGTCTTGATTCTTTGGAGTGGGTGTGCAATTTGGGGAAAATGTATAACAATGGGGAGAAATCACATTATGGTTTTCATCCGTTGAGCCAAACTGTACCATGCGTCATTCGTAATGGTGGAAAGGAGACTTAAAACATCAAAGTATAGACGGAGGACTTGAATCCATGACGGTTTTCAGAAAAAACAGCAAAAAAGCCACAGCTTTGGATTCATCTGCTAAAATCATTATAGAGTAAGACCCCTTACCACTGCAAGCTTGCCCCTAATGAGAAATCTCTCCATACTGCTGCTTGATGAGAGATGTTGTTGGGAGGTTTGGTGACAGACCCTTGTGTGAACAACTACAGCTTCATCACCCTTACATCCTTGAGATTAAGCTGTACACGCAGCGGTGACCTCTTAGCAGAAACCAAGCAAATCTAATGGCTTCTTGAAATCGACAGCGCGTTTAAAAAAGGGGCCTTCTCACTCTGTACCATGATTGCCATATACCACACACTCGCTTCATTTCGAAACAAAGCTGGCATCCATAAACTGTAGACACCATTGGTTGATTGGCCATGAGCTCTTGGAGAAAAAAGAATCTAAAATGTGCATAGTTATGCTTAAGTGATCAGTGAGAAATGGGAACATTTGCAGACTGATGAGCTCACGTGTTATGGCAAATCCTAGGAGATGGTGTCACATTTTCAGGAACGTGGATGTGGAAACACTACCCTACAGAAAGCAAGAGCCAAACACCTGCACAGTCCAACTTTACTACAAAGAAATGTAGTAAGGTTCATCTTTCAACTAAAGATACTGTGGATTAGTCACAATATACAATCCAGAGGCAGAGAATACGAACTATGGCATTATTGAGACTGAGGATGTAATGAGCCAGATTTTGTCAGAACCACCATTAATCAGTTTTAAGAGGCCTCCCACTCTGCAAGATAAACTGGTATGTAGCCATCTTCAATCAGACTCCCAGCAAACATGGTTTGTACTACAGTTACTTAATCACTGCAATAATTGCACAAATGTAGCACAGAGCAAGACATTCGTTGATTTCACTCCTCCAAAGGAGTTTACTGTTAGTCATTTTATTAATTGTAAAACCTAATTTGTCATCTATAGGCAGGAATGTCCCACCTGCAACGTTTTTTATAGATAGAACAAAGAGATGTTTGAAGGATACGTTAGCAAAGCACAAACATACCACACGCACAGGTAATATTAATTACCCCATGGCTAAACGAGCCTATCCTCCTTTAAAAAAATGACCTCATGGGGCATTTTTGCTGGCAGGTTTTATGGCCAATACCTGCTTTTGAAGTAAAATTAAACCACCTCTAGCAGTCACGCACGGAAGGATGTGTTCATAACGTGTTCGCTTTTCTTTGGCAAATCGTGAAGGAATACGTAAATATGGATTTTCTCAGATTTCTGAAAAGTCTGTGAGGACTAAAGGGGATTAGATGCAGCCAGAAAACTTAAAACAATTAATAGACTGGTTCTTATATTGCGCTTTTCAAATTTACTTGAGCACTCAAAGCACTTTATATAGCATTCCTCATTCACATCCATTTATGCAAGCACTCCAGTATTCACAGTATACACTTCATCAAGCTTCCAGTTAGCAGGTGACCTGCTCTACCTCCTGAGCTACGGCAACATTACACACTGACGTGGTCGACATGGCACCCATAGCCACATGTAGGAGTGCTCATTACTGAACAAACAACTGATAGTGTCGTTCAGATTGGAGGGCACGTTGGGTTAAACATAATAGTAACACATCTACTTTACAAGAATTTGAAATTCACCATGTTCTTCTTTCCACAGGGGGAGGTGACAGACAAAGGAGTCCTAACCAAAGGGAAAATTTTTGGATTTATAAATTACAGCCAACCAAATACCCTGATTTAAACGACAACTTAGATGTTACTGTTTTTTTTTTTTTTTTAATCTTTAAAGAAGCATTCATCTTATCTTATTGTGGATTTTGTTTTAACATCCTTTTGGAGCATCCCAGGTGGAAGGTTCCTATTGGTGGAACACTGCTAGAAAAAAATCTGGTGTTTTCATGAACTCTGTTAAACTCCATGACGAGCATGAACATGCTGTGAGAGTAAAGGTGTTTTTAATTTTTAAAATTTTTTTGTCAAGAGAGTGCCGTGGAGTTCTTTGATGATTTAGGTTACATGTATCCCTTCCAAGCAGGACCTCAAAGAAAAACAACTTGAATCCAGGAAGGGTTCCTTTACAAAAACTGTTGAGCACTGTGTTCCTCTGGTAAAGGAACTTGTTCTTGTTCATTTAAAATACTTTTTTTTTCACCCTTTGCTCTCAGCAGGTGCACAACTTTCTGTTTGGTCCAACAATTTGGTCATGGTGATCAAAATGGTGACTGGTAGAGATTGCCAGCACTACCGTCTTGCCACACTTGGTTCCTATGCAACTGGGCAGTAGAAAATGTTCTCTGGGCAAAGGGCTGTGTGTGGTCCACGGAGATCCCACGACAGCTCAGTGTTGCCCAAAAGAAAGCCAATGCCAAATCCACAATCTACATAAAAATGCAAGAATATTTCCTCAAATTTTGGAAATCATATTTAGAAGAATATACAAAAGGACCTCTAGCTTCCTCGCCTTTAATGTTTTAATGCTTTTTTCCTTGGCATCTACATGTGTCAGTGTCCTGCCAAAGTGTACTCTATGCAATACAAATTCAACATTTTACAAATGATTTGAAACTTTGATCTACTGATCCTATTCTAATGTAGCAGAGAAGGAAAATAATAATAATAAATAATCTTTCTTTCTTTTTTTTTTTTTTACATTATTGAAGTAGTCACTGTAATGATAAGATGGAACAATAAAGCAAAATGTTGTGACATTTTCTAGGCTGAAATACTTTGTCCCTATTGTCATGTCTCAAAGGACATCGCAAAGCCTGCTTCTTCATCTTGTGCGTTCTCCAGCACACAGCGTGTCTGCTCTTAATTGTGGTAGGCAGAACATCAACAAGACTCATTCTATTCTTCATTTAATCCCACAGACACACCAGAAAACAGCTACAGTAGTTTCTGCAAGCTACATTTTCCACGGGAAACAACCACAAGCCCAAAAAAGCAAAGCGCAGTGTCATCACCCAGGAATCCAAGAAATACCAGAAAGTCTGAGTTTTATTACAAAAATCATCTATGAGCACAAACAAATGTGGAGCACAAACATCCCTATTAATTGAGAAGGCAGATGGTCTTCTTGCGGGTGGGACACCAATGAGCAGGGACTGTGGAAAACAAAGCATCCACGGTGACCACGACCCTCCATTTCTGTCGCTCCAACTGGGAGACAGGGTCTGAGGTTGGAACCCACAAGACTCAAACAGAATTCACCAGCGTTGCCTCAGCGAGACACACAGACAGACCAATTCACAGGAACAAGTTGTATTGGGTTTCGGGTGGGGGGCTGTTGTTTATGCACTTCATCATTAGTGTTGTGTTTTCGATTCTGCTTTTTTCCTTGATAGGTTTGGGTTTGAATCCACTTCCACTCTGACCTATAATCTCTGGTGCAAAGGAAAAGTCTAGAATAGTTTTTTAGTAGTGATATTGAAACATAGAGACTCTGAAAGCGGCCTTCAAAGTAATTATCAAAAGCTCATTTGTTTGTAGCCTTCCATAATTTGGGGAATTCCACTGGGTGAAAAGTTGTACTTGATTTAAACAACACGTATAAAATTGTTTTCTTTAGGGTGGGATCATACTGACGCATCCCAAGAAACAAAATTCCCCCTAAAGATGTCTTTTCTCCCAGACATAGTAACTGGATCCTCTGTTTAATAGTTTGCTGTAGCAGGGGACTGACTGAGTGGTTTCCATTCCGCTGGGCTGTAACCGATTGTCCCAGTGACCACAACAAAGGATAAAAAGGAAGGAGGGTGAGTGGATACAGAACAACCCGGGGCTTAGTATGGACTTGAGAATCCTGAGATCAATGACTCAATGGCTTCCAGAGTCTCCTCCAGCTTAACTTCATTTTAATCCTCTGTATCGGTACTGTAGCTTTTATTTTACCCTCACTAAGTCAAGGCTGTGGGATACATGTATAGCATAATCATACACACAGGATGTGGTGTCTTACCAGTCGGTTTGGCATCTCAAAATGTTACACTAATGTGCGGGAATCAACAAAGCTTGATCTGTTTAATTCACCCAGTTGTGAGGTGAAACAGAGAAAAAGCAGGGGCTACCAACAATGTAGGCCATATGTCCAGTAAGTGGCATTTTGCTCTGTTTTGTGGGGCTGTGTGTTCACATGGGTGACTTTGAAGGTAACAGACAAATAGTGAACAGGCTAATTTATTTCAGTGTGTCGATGGAGCAGTGTTACCTTTGCAGACTTCCTCTACAGACGTCCATCGGTAACTATTAACCAAGCCTACTTTCTGTGACCTTGCACCAGTGCAAGACATGTTATGATGGCCTTCCCCATCACTCTGAATTTACAAAGGGTGTTAAAAGTAATTTATGACAGTATTAATTATCACTGGCAATTGTATACTACATTAAGTCACACAGAAAAGCTCCACGCCAGGGTGCCAGAGTCAAAGATACTCATTAATATTACAGATGACCTTTGTTTCATTGTGGTTTCTGCAACTCTAAATCACTGCCTGGTCGTGCACAGAGTGAAACAGAGCCCTAAGTAGGCTGAGATGCAGTGATGTTAAAAGAAAAGCAGGCAAACACATTTTGACTGTCACCAAATTAAAAATACGCCTTTTGATGCCCTAAGTCCTTTTACCCACGATGATGTCTTTGAACAATTGGATAATTAATTCTCTAAATCTCTGTTCTTAAAAAAAAATGAGTGTATACAGAGACAGTGGTTTAGCAACAATGACATACAGATGTGCTCTGGAAGACTGCTCTTTGCTATTATAAACCCATAAATAGTATTTCTATCAAAACTTTTTTTTTTTCCCCTCATTGAGCTCCAGCACAAACAATTGTGGAGCTTAAACTGTACAACAGCAGCTAATATATTCTTCCTTTCCTCTTTTTCAGATTAAAATTGGTTCAGAGTGAGTTTGACTGCAGGCTCGTTATATTTAAACGTGTTTGACACTTTTGCAATATGATTGCGCCAAGTCAAAGCCTAGAAGTTTTAATGCATTTTGTAAATAAGAAGTGAACCAAGTCATCACTGTATAGATGAATGGGTTTGTTTGTTTGCTTTATTAAAACATTCTGTAAAAGTATTTTAGTGATAAAATAACAGGCACAAGAGTTCCCATTGATTACATGGCATATTAAAGGAAAACATACAATACATATTTTGCTCTCAGATCAAAATGCCAAAGTCCACTGACAATTTCATATATTTACAGAGCAAACCTTTCCCTTTTTTCCCGATCTGCTCACTGCTTAGAGACCGAGAGGCATCTGAGAAAGTGTCCACTGAGGGGTGACAGTTGGGTGTATGTGCTTAGTCACAGACAAAACAAAACCTTAGCGGACACACAAAACTCACAGCTCATTTTCAGATACAATAAAAGCTCAAACATTTGAGGTCTTAAGGCTCTGAGATCATACTCACCACCACAGTATATACTGTAGATACAGTCCTCAAGGGTCAAGCACACAGCTGAGTGTTTCTAAAGTGAAGACAGCTACAGTTAATGATGTAAGTTTAATATGGGACTGGAATTCTTTTAAAAATCCTTGTTTCTCATTGTATTCAGTAGAACAGCTGGTATAGCATGTCGATTATGGTGATAGGCGGAGGCTAATTTCTGAAAATATGAGGTTTCTTTAACCTCAGTTCCAAAAAATAAAAAATAAAAAATTGGGACTGAGACAATTCATAATGTTTTTCTTTTTCATGAAAAATATTATCTCAAGGTAAGTCTTACAAAACAGCTGGTTGCAGCTGATTAGGCTAATTAGCAACAGGTCAGATTGGGTATTTAAAGGACCATCCATGTTGTTATCAGCACTCAGTTCAAAAGCCTGCATCTCTGGTGGTATGGGGCTGCATTAGTGCCTATAAAATTGCCACCTTGCACATCTGGAAAGGCACCATCAATGCTGAGAGGTTTATACAGGTTTTAGAGCTGCATCCTTCCATCCGGATGACGTCTATTTCTGGGACAGCCTTACATATTTCAGCAAGACGATGTTAAACCACATTTTGCAACAGCATGACTTTGTAATAGAAGAGTCTGGGCGTTGAACTGGTCGGCCTGCAGTCCAGAACTTTCAACAAGTGAAAGCATCTGGCACATCATGAAATGAAAAATATGACCCAGGACTGTTGAACAGCAAGAATTGTTTATCATACTTTTTAAAATACAGACTTGATAAGCAGTTAAAGAAAAGAGTGGATGCTACGCAGTGGCCTTGTCCCAACTTTTTTGAGACATGTTGCTGCCCTCAAATTCTAAATGATGAATTTTTTTGACCTAAAGGTTTTTTTTTTCAGTTTCAACATTTGATATCTTTCTATGTCTTATTGTGAATAAAATATAAGTTTTATGAGACTTACAAATAATTGCATTCTGCTTTCTTTTTTTTTGCTCAGTATCCCAACTTCTGTCAGACAGTCACTGGATATTTAAATCCTACAATTTGTGTGCCATGGTGTGAGCTACTTAATTGTGTGCTTACAAGCATTTTATTAAAAGTTTTTTCAATTTTGCAATTAATTTAAGTTGTCTAAATATGTAACAAATAAATGCCACATGAAACAAAACCATGTCTATACAGTCTAAGTTCAAGACTATTTTAGGTGGCTATCACACCAAGATTGTATGTGGTTAGATTTATTTCCCTTCTTTCCCTATGATATGCATCCACTTAAGAGCTACGGACGTCACAGTGTGTTCTGAGCTGCTTGTAACAACAGAGAGGGTGCACACTGAATTTTCATGAGTACAGCTTTGGTCTATATTCCCTAATGTGATTGATCTACTGTATAATCTGGCAACAGTTTGAGTTCAGTAGCGGTTATAAATGGTTACATTTAAAATCTGTAATTTATGTAGGGGCACACATCTGTGCTTTGTGTTTTTCTTTTGGGTCAAGGTGGGGCCCCATTTGTAATTGGTGAAACGTCTATCACGTTAAACCTCAAAAGATTTAACTGATTTAAAGAGCAGTAGATCACAAAGGCGACACAGAATAGGCAATTTGTTGTGGAGCCAGAAACTTATGATCAGATTTTGCAGCGACGTGAGACTCCCGCATTTTTTTTTTTTTTTTTTTGTGAGATACAACACTTTTTTAGGCTTAAGTCTGAATCAATTTCCTGTGTTATGTATTCAGAAAAGATGGGCATGATTTTAGCAGGCAGTTTGTTTTTTGCTTGTTTGTTTGATTTCTTACTAAAAGATTTTAAGAATTCCATTAGTTGGCTGTTACTGACATTTTAATGTAAGGTGGTGATATTTATTCAGGGATCTTTGTTAGGAGTCTGTGCAGTGTTGTGTTGTATGTGTCTGCCATCTATTGGACTCATAAGAAACACCACTTGGCAAATTCATGTGACATATTTAGAAAAATGTTCTTATCAATAAAGCTACTTAATTGTAATCTGTTTTTGTTTGTTTCATATTTAAAGTAGTCACCGTTAAAATCTGAGTTTGTAGTAAGTTTGCAATAAATAGGCATCAGGGCAAAAAAATAAAAAATAAATAATAAAAATCACCCTTTCACAATTAAATTACAGTTTTTATTAACCCATTATCTTTGTGAATACAAAATGTTCTAAAGAGATGAACATCTGGGGGACAGGGGAGAAAAACCATATTAAGTTGGTAGTGCCCATCTAAAAGAAACATTTTTGTGTTTATGGCAAAGAGGAATGGTGGTTTGTAAAATAGAGGAAAAAAATAAATACCCACAAATGTATTAAAAGAGCTCACTTATATCCTATAACATGTGTTGCGGTCAGAACTGTTGTAGGACGCCAGGAAAAAGAGGGAGTGGGTGAGTGCAGGAGTCGGCTGAGCACGTGCCTGCAGAGGTCCTCTGGTCTCTGTCTGGGATCAGCCTGCCACACCAGCCCCTGGGCTAGACTCCCATCAGCCCCATACCCTGTCTTCTCTGGGCCAGACACCACCATGACCACTTGTACTGAGAGCTCTGACCACCATTGTGCCACAGTAGAGTACACAAACAAACAGTGCAGGCACACACCGGCCCGTTCTCCTGCCATTACGTCTACTCATCAAGCCCACTTGGTTTAGTCATACCATAGGTCTCCAGTGCAAGCAGCTCCCTCTTGGCTTGGGATGGAGAATTTGGCAGAAGATATTTGCTCATTTGTCCCCACACATGTATGTGGTTTGGTAACTTTGCTAGGGACTGCTTCCCCAGTCTTTCTTACAGTGGAGCTTCAGAGCAAGCCAGGCCTTTTCTGGGTAATGTCCTCCCACACAGTCTGACTATAGAGCTTTCTGCTGTTCATTTCCAGCTGTTTACGTCCTTATTAATAATGTGGGTTTCTTTTTTTTCTTTTTTTTTTTTGTATGCACTATAGACAAGCCAAACATTAACATTTTATCATCTGTCATCAAGACAATTTAAAATGTTTCATCATTTAATTCCAGCTATTCCCACCTCCTCTCCAAATAAGGCCATTCAAAAAAAGTTGAGGCTACTCACTCTTATATCATCCCAAACTGAAACAGTTGCATAAGAAAGCGTGTATTAAACATTTGCTCAAAGTGTGGTTTAAGGTTATGCACATGCTCTCACATGCACAGACACATTGCATTTCTTCTCTCTTTTCATGTTGACCGCAAGGTTAACCTGCTGCCCTCTATTTCCTCTGAAGAGGATTTCCCCCCCTTCAGTAGAGCCTTAAAATCTATCACAGCAGACGACTTCAGATCCTGATTTGTGTGCGCGCCCTCTTCTATTTCCTTTCAAGTGCTGGGAGGCTTTAGCTGGGCCTGGCCACAGTGATGATTGTAGTCTGATAGACTGTCACTTCCACGTCCCCAGCTCTTTTTCTGTCTGAGAACACCCATCTTCCAAACTGAAACAAGCATCACAAGTACTGATATGTCTGAATTATCGAAAGCAACTGTCCTGTTGTGACTTTATTACAAAATTCATTATGTTTTTATGGTCATGGTACACCAGGTCAAATTATGATGGATTACTAATGTGATGAAAACATAGTTCACATATCTTTAATTTAAAAATGAAATATTTTTTGTATGCATATTAGCATTTGTTCTAAACCCGTTTTTTGGATTTCGGGTTATGTGCGGGTTCAAGTCATTTCCTGTTTTATTTTGTAATTCCTGATCTCTTTACGCCGCTGCCAGTTTCACTCCCTCGTGTTGTTTTCTGCACCACCCGTTCCTAATCAGATAATCACTTTTCCTTTTCTATATAGTCATCTGTTTCCCTTTGTTGTTTGCCAGACTGTCAATGAAATACAGGTTTTTAATTGTTATAAGAAGAGGATTTCAAAAATGAAAAAGAAATGACAAATACTGTAACTAAAAAATAATGTTTATTCCTTAAAAACAGAACAAAATTTCAATGTGCACAGTAAAAAAGGAAAGGAAGGTGTTTTACAAACCGAGGCTTAAACAAATATGGTTGAATTGAATCACCATATCCTGTAATGACCTCTCTAAATGCATGCACTTTCAATTAAAAAAGGTCTGGATGTCTTCTTATAACATGAAGTTTCTTCATATTTGTGCACATAATGCTGAGCTTGTCATCAAAACAAAAGTGTATTGCTCTTATTAGAAGCAGCTAGTAGCATTTCATCTCAGCAACTGTCAAAAGCAATATCGTTGTCAATACATAACACCTCAACACTGATATAAACATTGATATAACAAAACCAATGTGTACAGTGTTGACAATGGATGTCCTATAATGTAATTATTGGTGAAATCCTGATATTCGCCTTTCAGAACCAAAACTCTGAGACAAAGACTTGGATGTTGATGATGTTCTGACCAGAATCGCCCTTAGTCGTCAGGTTGCGCATGGACAGTTTCAGTACTGTCGTCACTGGACCAATCACAGGCTTCACCTGGCGAACAATACCTGAAAAAAAGACAAAGATGGATGTTATAACTGGTGACATAAGTACTGTGAATAAATATATAGAACTGCACTAAACAATGTTACTTCTAGTTGTATCGTGACATGTCTCGATAATCGTGATGACTTATGATACTTATAGTGCAGTTGTGGATCATTGGTCTGCTTCAGCTCAGACACGTTGATAGTGACAAAACGAGATACAGCGAAAGGTTGGGATGTAATTCTTGAGCTTTTTGGTTGAATTTAATATACTATCTAATTTCTATAACTATATATAGTTTATTTTCTTTCTTCTATCATTTATTTTGTTCAGAGACTTAATAGTTGGTTAACTTAAAGAGCTACAATCAGTAACTGCAATTTTCATCAAAGATCAGAGCGCTGTTGTCATTGCTGAGTTGTTTTGTTGTTCTTTACATGGTTTAAATGAAGTGACTTTCTTGCCTGCAGTCATATCTGGCCCTGGATAGTTTTGGTTTAAAGTGATGAGGGTGAAATAGTCTGCTCTTACCTCAGTACAACTAAGGACGGTGGAATGTAGTTTTTGATTGCATTTGTAATTTATCAGTAAAATTGAAAAAACAGTGTGCTAGTCACACCCTGATTTAACTAGCCATTCTTCAGTTGTTAATTTCACATCTGATAGCTCTGTCAGTTTTGTATATCCTTAAATACAGCTGTCTAGACAAGTTGTGCAATAGCTTAGAACAAACTGTCAGTGTTTCAAGTTTATGTTCTTCTGACTACATTAACTGAATTTGCAGCATACTATGATTAAATACATCCAGAGTCTCAGGTGGAGACATAATGTTCAGTCATAATTTTATTTATATAGCACCAATTTACAGCAACAGTTGTCTCAAGGTGCTTTGTATTATTATTATAGAGAAAACTCCAACAATCAGACAGTCTCCTATGAGCAAGCACTTGGCAACTGTAGGAAGGAGGAACTCCCTTTTAACAGGAAGAGACATGTGGCAGAACCCGACTCAGGGAGGGGCAGCCATCTGTCATGACCAGCTGGGGGGAACAAAAGAAAAAAAGAGCATACAGAGAGACAAACAAAACAGTAGTATAAAATGTATCAAGAGTGAAAAGAGGTAATTGGAGAAGAAAAGCTTAGTGCATCAAGGGAGGTCCCCCAGCAGACTAAACCTAATCTAACCTAAATAGTGGATGGCTCAGGGTCACCTGATCCAGCCCTAACCTATAAACTTTATCAATAATCTAAGTTTTAGCCTAATCTTAAAAATAGAAATGGTGTCTGTCTCCTAGATCCAAACTGGAAGCTGGTTTCATGTGACAGGGGCCTGATAGCTGAAGGCTCTGCCCTCCCATTCTACTTTTTGAAACTCTAGGAACCATGAGTAAGCCTGAGTCTGAAAGCATCTTTTGGGATAATATAATACTATGAGGTCTTTAAGGCGGGATTGTTCAGGACTTTATATGTAAGAAGAAGGATTTAACAATGAGCTAATGAAAAGACGCTAACATGGGAGAAGTTCAATCTCTCCTTCTAGTCCCTGTTAGGGCTCTTGCTGATAATAAGGAATTAAAATAGTCCAGTGTCTACACAGGAAACAGTTCACTCATAGCACATTGCTGAAGGTCAGTCACTAGTCAACATTCAAGGCAGAGTTGCCTGGGTATGTAACCCTCTAATGTACCTGTCATAGATCAATCAACAGTATGCTTTATTATCACTGCTAGTGGCTTCAACTGCTTCCCTTGAAAATGAGACAGGTTTAGCTCAGGACCCACCCACTTTGCATTGCCAGTGGTAATTTTACTTGTTGGGGCTTTAAGTCAGTGAATATCACTGACTGTCTATGATCTTTGGTCAACACATTGCTGCAAATCACTTCCTGCGTTATTAAGACATGCCTGTAGTTTAAAATAATTGATTTGTGTCATTTTGCTTAATAAATAAAGACAACTGGCTATCGTCTGCATAGCAACACAAATGTTTGCAGTGTTTTCTAGTAAGATCTGCTAAGGAAAGCAGGTATAATGAAAACTATTGGTCCCAGCACAGAACCCTGTGGAACTCCATGACTAGATTTTATATGTGAGGAAGACTTTTTGTGAACGTGAACAAACTGGAATCTAACAGATAAATACAATTCAAACCAGTGCAGTGCATTTCCCTTAATACTAATGGTGTACATTAGTAATAAAGCAATATAAATATATACCTGGTTTCTTCTCACAGTCCAGTGTGATGTACTGTCAACTTGTCTAGGGTGTACCCCACCTTTTGCCATCCATTGGCTAAGAGGTTAAAAAAATGGATGGTTTAATGGGTAGTTATTTTGTATGAAATGTGTAACACTAATCAGACTTTTCAGACAACAGGCAACAAATGTGGCGGTTTTTTAGTTCCTGGCACAGTGGTCAGGGTTGTCACCTCAAAGCAAGAAGACAACTGTGCAGAGATTTTATGTTCTCCCTGCATAACTTTTCTCTGAGTGCTCTCGCAATGCAAAGGTGTGTCTTCAGTTAATAAATGATTCTGAATTGCTTGCAAGTGTAAATATGAATTGGTTATAAACAGAGGTATGATTTGGTGTTCTTTACCTGGTTTTTGGCCTAGCTGCTAGGATAAAACAAAGCATCACTTTCTGATCTCACCCACCACAAACATCCCATTTTGGTAGGGATATTCATGATTTTCAAGTATTCAAATAGTCATTACATTTTGCAAAAACTCAATAGTTTATGGGACTATGTCTACTATTTCTATTTGTAGGCCACCATTAAACAACAAAAACAGAGCATGTTAACTACAAGACACTTGATAAATAAAATGTCTGGGGTGCGGTTATAATAGATGCTACTGTAAAAACAACAAACATGCAAAGTTCAAGGATGCTAAAACTAAAAGTTCTGAATAATAAACTAAAATGACATCCAGTGTAAACACAAGCTAGCATATCGCAAGTCTGTCACAACTATATCACTGAGAATGGAGTGGCAGTTGGGGGTTGCGGTCGATCTTTGGAGAACAGCGAAATAGTCACCAGTGAATATTGAATAGTATTTATTGCTTGGAATCTACATCCCTACTTTTTTTTTGTATCAGCTGATACATATAGATGAGTTTTATATAAAGTGTGCTGTTAATGAGCCAAAGGACTGCCAATGAAAAACCTCATAAACAAGAGACACAGTAAAACAGATGGAAGAATAAATATACTGCAACAAAGCATTACTGAATTCCCATGGAATTCATTGGGTGCTCTTTTTAAGTGAACATGCGATTAGAGGGGGGGAAAAAATGCCAGTGTTTATACAGGCTGTCAACAGACTTTTCTCTGCAGAGGACTGGTGACATTTCAGCTCTGGCCTGTTTGAACAGCTATCGCTAGAGTGCAGTCAGGCAGCACAATCGCCGCACTGTCCTCGAATCACACCTTCAACGACCCTCTTTTTTTGTTCCCATTTACTTGTGCTTCTCATGTTCAACTGAGTCAGTGACATGTTCAAGCCTTTAGTAGGATGACTCAAGAGTATAACTCAGCATGGATCAAAATGACAGATCACTGCCTAGATCAGTCTGAATTATGAGGCTCTTTCCTGTGGTACTTGTAAAAAAAAAAAAAAAGAAAGAAAGAAAAAGGCAGTAAAACCCATTTGGTCGTCATTCACTACAGGGCAAATGATGATACATTATGTGCCATGCACGTTGTCCTTTGGGACACTACATGATGGCCCCCCCACTCACTTATTTGCCTTTTTTCCCCTCCCTTCTCTTCCCTTCCTGAGGGGGGCTGGCGTTTGTGGCACCATCACTGTGGCCCACAAGGCTAAATGAGTCCCATGTGTTTGATGGAGGGGAGCAGTTACAGTCACGCGATACAGCCGTGGAGGCATTTCTCCAGGAATCGATCTTTAACTCTGGGAGGGGCAAGCTATAGGAACTTAGACTGGCGTCTCTCTTTCTCTCTGTCACTTTATTTTGCTCTCTTGTCCTTCTCTGAGCCAGGACTGTGGGCACACAACAGATTCCAGCAGATTCTGGTGATAAGCACTTGGAGGAGTGCGGAATGGGGCCCACTTCTACCAGGGTTGCCCCCTTGTTTTGGTGTTTTGGGATTCTGTTGCGTAGTGACACTAAAGGGGCCCGGGTCTGAGATTTTATTGTTTCCAAACCATTAGAGCCATCAGTAAGAACTAACCTTTTCTTAAACCTAACAACAGCTGCAATATTAAGAAAATAACTGACATGGAAAAAGAGATTGGATTTTGAGTTGGAAAATTATTTTCAGACATAAGCCAACTGAGATGGCACGCAACTCTGAGTTAACCATTGCAAATTCAAAGGGAGGTTCATTCTTTGTCCATGCACTTAAATCAAACAGAGTCCGATCAAAAGCTTCCGTCCTGGGATGAGCAATCATGCAATGAAGATGAGTAAGATATTATGAGCACAATATGGACCACTGGAATGACAGATGGGTTTAAGTCCACATTAAGGGCTTCTTTTATTTTACTGCATTAAGTGTGGCCTATACCTAATTAGGACTAAATACTTATAATCAGGGTCAACTGAGGGTAAGTTTTCCATTAAAACTCCAGAGGATGTTTCCATGAAAAAAAACTAAAAATCTTACCACATAAATAAATAACAAAAACACAGGCATATAAGATTTTAACTCAAATTTATTTAGGGCATCTAAACAAGGCAGTATGTGGTATGTGTCGGGCCCATTAGAGTTTTGTAAATTTGTTTGTGGTCTAATTAGCACATGCAGAGCGCAAAAGTGTGCTCTCCGGAAAAGAACTTTTGCAACAGCTTGTCCAAATCCTTAAGTTTTCTCAGAGTATTTAAAAAAAAAAAAAAAAAAAAAAAACATGGACCGCAGTTCATTCACCTCAGATTTTGGAAATTTTTTTTATGCTATTGAGTGCGATAACAAACAATAAACTGTAAGGTGTATCACAATTGTTTTACTATTGAAGAAACACGTGAATCTTTTTTGTGAATCTTTGTTTTGTTTGCTTATTTTTTGTTTTGTTTTGTTTTTGTACAGCCTTGAGGACAGGAAAGGGTCATTATGTTATTATACTGCGGGCTTCTGCGCCCAACTCTGCACGAAGTAGCTTGATACTACAGTCATTTTACGTGGCCTCTTGGAAGCCTCTGTGAAATCCCAACATGATGACTCTGTGTTTCCGTAAGCTTCCCATCAAAAGCACAGTGGTATCCTCAATGAAGGCAAAGCATCAGCTAACAGCTGGGCCTCAACGTATTCACAGTGAACCTGAGGTGAAACCACAACCGCATACGCATCTTTAACATTTCTTCCAGGCTACACGGCAAAAGGCCAATATCCACATAACAGGTTGGCTTTGATTTGCTACAGTACCACCTGAGATTCATATAAATAAATATGGGAAGGTTTTCAAAACCCTACAGCTGACAATGTGCCCTGTGACTGGGTTGCAAGGTCATGTCATCTGAGGCCTGGTGTACCCAAGCAGGAGTTCCAGTTGTAGTGCCGGAAAGGTTTGTGGTGTCTTTCCAATTCACTGAGGTATCTGCCGCAGGGTGCAAAGGTGACCCCACTGACTTTTCAACAGCCACCATCACACTAACCCGAACAGCTGCACAATCTGTCCATTCCCCAAACCATTCCACCACACAATAAAGTAGCCCTTTAAGAAGAAAACAGCCCTAAATAAATGTATGCTAGTAGCAGACGCTGCCCCAAAACAAAGTGAAGCAAATGCCAGGAGGCATTTGTCATCCTTCATGGCCACGAGATCTGCAATATTGAAGGGTTACATGTAAACAGTACAATTTCGGGGTTTTCTGGTTTTTACAACTCAGCAAGGAAGTGTATGACAAAATCCAAAATGAACGGGTTTAACACCAGAGACAAATGAAAAGTATGCATTGGCCTCACCACAGTATTGTATAATGACATGCTGGTTATGGCGCTATGCATGCTCACTGCAGTGAAACCCCTGGAGAGCATCCAGGTGGTGTATAAAGTTGCAGTATACAAAGAGGGTACGGGAGGGCATTCTTCAGCATCATCACTGAATGACTGTGATATCTTTCCCTGATGTACAAAGTGCATCTTTTACTGATTCACAGCTGCTGGCATAAATATAAACAGAGCGAAGAGTGGTTTCTTTTTCAATAACTCTTTTTTTTTTTTTTTTTTTTTACTGCCTGAACGATTTTCTCCATAAAAACTAGAGGGTAAGCCAAAGAAATTGCTAACTAGCTCCCTTGTTACCCCATTAGTAAAACAAGCAATTTTAGTTTTGATAACCCTTCAGTTTGGCTGAAATATAATACTTTCAAATGGCCTGGTGCAACAGCATAATCAACTGTACGAAGACGGTGTACAGACCCCTCAGGGTCTGGCTTTTGTATTTGTCTTCTTACTGGTGCGCTGATGGCCAGTCAGGTCAGGCTGTCCAAACACAACTCTGACCACTCCAAAGAGGGAGTGGGATCCATGTATACCCCTGCTCTGAAAGCATGTGTGGCTTGATATTTTAAGGCCAATTAACAGTGATTCATTGTTGGACAGTGGCACGCATGGGTTGTGACATCACTGAAGTGGCCATAGGGAATTGGCTGGTTCTTTTCTTGGACTTTCTGTTTTAGCAGTTGTGGGCCAGAGCAGCTGAGATGACATAACACACACCATTATCTTTACCACAACCTTTGCACTACATTACAACTGACCTTTCAAAGCTAAAAACCATAACTCAGAGGCATAAAATAGACTTAAATGTAGACTAAATGGATAAAACCATATAAGATGAATAACTGCTTTGTTTGCATTTTAAGTCAGTACTCTTTATTATGCATTAGAACTGAAGTATACAGTGCGTTCATGAGCTTTTAGGGTACTTTGCTATCTATTTGGGCAAGTCACTTCATGAACATGGATTTTAAAAAAGGCATTCATTTTGTGAATTGAGTGTTTAACTAAACACAGTTGGTTTTCCTTAAAAACACAGTGCTTGAAAGCAAAGAGTAATGATGAGTGTAAATTAAACCGATCACCAAACCAGGGGAGATAAGTGTATCATGATGAATTATTGCGACAGTTTTATTGCAAGCAATGTGTACTATATGTGTTCACACCAGTGTCTTGGTAACTTGACTTACTGACTGGATACGTGGAATGTCTCTGTGAGCATAACATCTCTGCATCGCTATCTCCTCATCAGTACATTTGAATGTGGTGGACCACCCGAGTGGAGCGCTGTGTGTTTGATTGTGGGATTACTGCGTGGAGAAGAGCGTGTTTTGATTAGCTATACTGTAATCTCCAGACAGGGATTCCTTATGGGCTTGGCGCACTCTTGTGGGCCTGCTGCTGCCGTGTCATGATTCAGCCAAATGACAGCCACACAACGTTGTTGTCTGCTTATCTCCACAGCTGTCCTCAACTCCTCACCAGCGCAGCCACAAGCCAGAGCCACAAGCATCACCGGCTCAAAAGCAGTCATGTCTCACAAAGAAGGTTCACATTCCACCAGTCACTGTGAATGACAGCACTAAAGACCATGACTACCTGCATAGAGGCCACCAGACAGGGGCTGTCCATTTACTCTTCTTTTATACATATAACCAGCTGCCTCACTTGCTGCCAGCATTGTGCCAATGGCAGTGCAAAAGATATTTATTCTCTGGACATCAAATAAACCGCAGAGGCATATTTCCACCTGCATTTCAAACTGAATGGAATTTAGCCGTGGCGTCTTCAACTCACAGATTCTCTAGAGGATGGCTATGATTCATAAATAGAACCACTATATTATCTGTTGCCATCCAGCAAGACAAACATCAATACTACACAATAAAATCTGTTTTTCCTACTAAAAAAATGAAGACAGCAGTGATTAATGGCACATTAAAATCCTTCCATGACAAATAATTACTCATGAAGAGGAGGCATTTGAACACATCCAAGGCATGACTAAATGTGCGCTGACTGGTTCATTCCATAGTTGGCTACTGATTGTATTGTACATTGGATTTACACACAGGGATAGTGGTCAGGGACTTGGCTAAGTCAACTGAAAGCACAAGTTGTGTAACATAAGAACAGAGGCTGAATGTATAGTTAATGGTACACATTTCATTTTGATCAACATTTTTGCAGCGTGGGCATGAAGAAAAGCCTCCTTAGTAGCGGTTAAAACTGAAAGAAAAAGCATGACCGTTCTTGGATGCAGTTTAATGGTAGACAATCAAACAAGGGAACTACCAGCATTTTATTAACAACTCCAACGCAGCCCGTGCTTCCAGCTGAGGCCACCGCGCCAGTGTTTTTAAAAGGAGGATTCATCTACCCTTCCACTGACTGCCAGAGTCAATCCCCCCATTATCAACCCACTCAAACAACCTATTCCTAATCAAATCAGTGACTGCTTTAACATGAGTAATGCATTCCAGCACTTTTTGCTGGGTGATAAATAACACTTTGGTGAATCTGCTGTTTGTCTACCTGAAGGGATTTTGTGCGGTCACTGCTGTGCTACTGCTGTGGTCATCGTGGGAATCTGTCCATGTCTGATTGGTTCTGATTATGTTTTCCAAGTGCTGAGGGATGTCTTTGTTTGCACAGATGCATCAAGGTTGTTATCCAGATGTGACAGAGCTGTTAAAGCCAGTGATGGATGAGCGGGAACTAGGAAAGGGTGGTGTGGCTCTTACACTGTGGTGCGTTCTCAGCCAGCTCTATGTGTGTGTGTATGCGCGTGTGCATACGTCTGTGGATGCGTGTGTGTCTGAAGCTGATGGGTTTTAAAATAGGGAGTGAAAGGGAAAAGAGAACTAGCCAATCAAACCTTTTAAGAATCACTTTTTCAAGTTAGCAGCAGATTCTGTGGATTGCTAATTGCCTCTTTTGTCCCGTTCAATAACACAAAAAGTGGCCAAAAATAATGACCAAAGTCAGTTTGAGTTCACACACTTGTTCATTAGTGGAGCCTCAATGTCTGCTACTCCTCACATCCCACCAAGCTGTAATACCACTGTTGGAGACACTGGAGATACTGGAAACTAAGCTTCCTTAAGTGACACGTCAGCTAGCCTCATACAGTGGTTACGCAACAGCTGCATCTGTGGGCCAAAGCACCAGCAGCACAACCCACTAAATAAAACCAAGAGGGCCTTCATCACACCATGGACGCCACACTTCACAGCAAGCAGTCAGTGACCAAAGGCTCCAGTGCACAGGGCCTCAATTTGGATATGTGATGGGCAACTGGTGCTAACATGCAAGAGCTGCATCCAATAAGCATCCAATGGGTTTGGGAGAGAAGTGGCTCCTCACAAACAGGCCTTTCATGTGGTCGTCAGTTTAAGTGCTCTAATGCTCGGCGAGACACTGAGGCCTAGTGTGGGGAAATGGAACAATACATTTAACCACATGAAGCACAGCGCCCAGGATTACTTCTGCACATATTTTCTCTCTCCCCGTCTTTGACTGAGAACTACAGTCTCTCACTTTGTCTTTCTCTCTCTACGGTTTTTATTCTCTTTCATTTCCTTGCACAAACACACATTGCCCCTGCAAATGAGCACCGCTATAAACAGGGAATTTCTCCTAAATCCTCTTTATACACATGCACACAGGCTCATACAGTAGATGATATATTACAAAATAAAGCTTATCACTCATGTCGAATTACACCATTGTGCATTCCAACAAAAATATACCATTATAAGACAGTGCAATATAATTACAATTGCTTTTACGGGGACTTATGTGAATTATTGGTGGTGATAAACAGTTTTCTCCCATGTCTTTGGGTGTATTTGATAAACACACATCTGTTTCTGCAAGTGTATGAGAGAGGAACACTTGCGTGCTCTCACAATCTGGCCTTAACCAGTGACAGCCACACACTCTCTCCTCCTCCCTCCATCCCTCCCTTTAATTCTGTAAAGACAGATGTGCGTACTGACAAGCCATCCCTTCATCCATCACTAAGAGAAGAAGAACAAGAAGAAGAAACTATCCTTCCACAACCACCCTGCCTGCATCTCAACACACCACCAAAACAAAAACACCTAAGCAGGTCCAACAATATGTCATCCTAGGGCTGAGTACACCCTCATCCTCCCTCAGTGAAGGCTCAGTTCTGCTCTTCTACAGGCACCACCAGTAGCCTTGGGTCACCACCAGACTAAAGTATAGCAATGGCTTCTACCCAGACATGTGTTGTTGTTACACACCACTGGAGATGGTATCTGTTGCTCCTACTTGAAATAGTGCAAGGCTTTTTTTTTTTTTTTTTTTTGTGTGCGCATAGTGGCAGCCACTGACCAGGTAGTTGTGATGAATTGCCTGTCAACAGCAATTAATCATGCATACATGCAAAAGAACACACAAATGTAGATTTATACCCTCTATTCTTGTACATTCAGGCCGCCATAACTTATTGTGGAAAATAATGATCTTCGGGATAAGCATAGCCATGGATAAGTGAATTAAATGGTACTTTGCTTAACCACAAGACTGTGAAAATTGATGCCAAATATTTGGTCAGGCAGAAACAGGCCTTTGTCTGTCTCAGAGAGCCACTCAGAGGACAGCTCTCCGAGCACAGAGACACGAGAGCCCCCGTGAAGACGATGACAGCTACATGATGCCATCACGCTGCAGAGACCATAACAAGCTGTGTCAGATGTACTTATGTCAATACATTCCTCATGGATATATTTTTGCTTTTTTTTTTTTTTTTTTTTTTTTGCTTGTACTTTTTAAATGCACACATGTGTGTTTGATTTGTTATAAAATAAATATATATATTTCAAAATGAGATGAGGTCAGAGAAACCACCTCCTTTGTCAAAAAGAAAATGTGATTTCCAGTCACAGAGACCGTCGGGTGGTGTGTTACATGTTAAAGTTGCTGTTGTCAGAATGTACTATTGGTTTATCCAGACTTCACAACAAGTACAATCCCTGTACTCACCCACATACATTCCATTCTCTACTCGCTTGATGATGTCAAAAGCATTATCCACGTTGCCCTCCAGGATGTCAAACTTGACGTCATAACTTCCGAAATTATAGGACTCGTCGGCTGGCACTGTTGTCCTCAGGAAAACAATCTCTGAAAATAGCAATTAATAAGGAAGAAAAAGCTTTCAGAATCTAAATCATAAGAAATGGCAGTGCCAATTCTTGCTTCTTTCTTTCTTTCTTTTTTTTTTTTTAAAGAGAAACACAACAAAATGTATGATGGAAGGGTCAGTGTCTGTGAGGGTCAGAGAAACATTTAAGCAGTTAATCACCAGTCCTTTACACTCCAACTCACAGGTTACGAGGAATGACAAGACGTGACACTGAGCATGAGTGTGTCTGAAACACGCACTGCATGTCTGCCAATAGATGCTTGTCAGCTGTCACAGCCTGCAAATGATTATGCTTGTTACTTATGTGGCAGTAACTCTCTGGGGAAAGCCAGCTAAACTTGAATTCCATTGAGGACCTCATGGAATAGGTAACAGAGGTAGCCATATGGATTTTGACAACTGCATGGAAAGCAGTTGATGGGAGATCATAGATTAAAGGAGATCAAATCAAGCAAAAAATAAATTAATTAAAAAACACAAGACATATTCAACCCAGTATCATGCCAATGCATGTAATAGACACACTGGTCCACTGTGTGGAGGTCATGGACACACATGCAGGTTTCATGTTTATGTTGCAGTACCATCTTTTTTTTTTTCTTAAGTCATCTAGTGTAATGTCATTAAAATGGCTGCTAATCAACAAAAAGGTGATAGCGACTTGTTGGCTTTAAATAAAACATGACCCCTGGTACTGCAACCAGTTCACGCCTCGGACAGGCAAAGCATGACATCCACACAGTGGATCAGTGTGCCGATTACACATTCTGCCATGATACCGGGCTGACATATTACACGTGTCATTGTTTATTTAATAAAAACTAAGCCAAAATGAAGAAGCAGTGCATGGAAAACTAAGTACACCCTATTTCCAGGAATTACTGTAAGAGAGTAATTAGGTGCTGCTAATCAAATGCACTTGATTAACTGATCATCATCAGGTACAGCCTGAGATGTGTTGTTGTTCATCTGAGGTTGCATTGAAATAATTCTAAGGCCTGAGAAGTGGAGGTATGTACTGGAGAGAAGAGGAATCAAAGTCAGCAGGGGCAAGACAGAATATATGTGTGTGAATGAGAGGGAGACAGGTGGAAAGGTGAATACCTGAGGTCATCCATCCAAAGAGAGGTGAAGAAGAGAGTGCATGCAGGGTGGAGGGTGGAGTGGGTGGAGACAAGAAAGCAGCAAGACTAAAAGGGAAGGATTTATAAGATGGTAGTGAGACCTGCTGTGATGTATGGTTTGGAGACAGTGGAACTGACAAAAAGACGAGAGGCCAAGCTGGAGGCGGAAGAACTGACGTTGCTAAGATTTTTATTGGGAGTGACCAGAGTGGACAAAATTAGAAATGATTACATCAGAGGAACAGTCCAGGTTGACCATTTATGAGACAAAGCTAGAGAAGCAAGGTTTAGATGGTTTGGACAGTGCAGAGGAGGGACAGTGAATATAAGAAGATAGGTAATGTGAAACTGCAGCCAACTGCTTAGCTTAAGAGAGCACAAGAACTGGAAGCAGACTGATTTTCTTTTGATTAAACATAAAAAAAATTGGCTCCCTTTTTCGTTAACACTCATTGTGCTTGGTTAACTGGATTATACATGTTTTGTATGACTATTGAAAGAAAGAAAGGTGTACCTTGTCTTGTACCTACCCTCAGGCCTCGTGAATTCTCTGAATGTGGGCAGAGAAATGAAGCTGTGTGACACTGACTGTGTGGGGTCCAGAATGCAGGCGATGTTATTGGGCTGACAGGATTTTACACAGCGAACAACATCAGACCGTTTAAGCCTCGCCGATCTAAGGAAGTGAACAAACATACTCACCCACAAAAAAGAAAAAGGAAAAGAAAACATACACGGCCTCTGATCTTTTACATTTTGGCTGCTTAAAGCTGACCACCTTAGGACAAATCAGGGCAACACGACGCTGTTACACAAACACTATCTGAATAAGACAGAAGGGGCACTGAATGTAGCACTCAACACAAAAAAACAATCAAATTCTTCAAATTCTATGTGGTTTGGAAGAATAATAAACCAACAAAGGCTAAGGCTCATGCTGCAGTCAAACTTTGTAGCTTGTGGAGACTTGTGCTGTCATTGATGACTTTCTGATGCACTATTTCAAGTTGTGTGGGAAATGAATTACTACACTCACAGAGAATGATCCACAACCTGCTCAGGAAAATATTTGGATTTGCTGAGCATCCCCGGCTTCACATCAGATAATCTCTTGAGGAGGATTTATGGGGAAAGGGAGTGTTCTAAAAGACTCCTAAATTCTAAGCAACATGACTATACAACTCCCCAGTCTCTCCCCAGGGCAGCTCTCATCCTATTATTTAGGGCTTTGTTTATTCCACAGACTAATCAGTGACAGGTCGGAGAGAATGGAGTGCCTCTACTGACTCCTAAAGCTAACGCCACCTGAAACATCACTATTAACTACCTGTCTGCTACATAAGACTTTTAGAGAGGTTTCTAAGGCATTAACAACACCATAAATCATGTGATCATGAGGGAACTTTTGGAACAAAATAAAAGCCTCGATTATGACATTCAAGATGTTAAACTCAAGCTGAGCCTTGACAAAGGAGGCAAGTCAGTACATGGTTATACTGGGTTATGAAAACATCCATGTTGTCATGTATAAGTCCAGTTAATGTGCATATATAGCCACACTGTGAGTCATGGCCGTGGATCTCTGGCACTCCTCGGGGGACCTATCTGCTGCAGCTCAAAGCCCAAGCCCAGCTTGGGTTGCAGGGCTCCTTTCATTGAGAGCAAGGAGAGAAGCCCCTGACAAAAAGTCAAGCAACCACTGGGTAGGGGCTTGTAATTAGCAATTAGCGGGTGGGTCCAGGTTTTGCTTTGGCTCACGCCAAACCCACAAAATGTTCTCCTAGTTTATAATACCACGGCCTGAGCTGCAGAAAGACCCAAGCAGGGCTCTAGAGGATGAGGTGAAAGTTGTTGGGGTTGAGAGTAAATTTATGAGAAGATAATGACCTAGAGTGAACTGCCGCCGCCACCACCACCACCCCCGACGCCCCCTACACGCAGACAGGCTCGTCAAAGCCGAGGCATCAGTTGAAGGTAATTACAGTTCACCGTTCAAAAGCGCCTCTGTGTGTATGCTCGTGTTCATCTGTGCATTTGTACATGCATGTGTATATGTCATGCACACACACACACACGAACATACGCACGCCTTCTTCATCTCGCCATGCCTCACGTGGTCCAGCCCAGGAGAAAAACCCCAATATTCTCAGACCAGAAAGAAAAACAGACTTTTTGGATGAAAGTCTTTTGGTCAAGTGTAGGGCCTTTTATTTTTTTGGTAATTATTATTTATAGTCAGCACATTGATAACGCCCCAACACAAACACTGCAGGGCATCATTCATTTTGTGCGCGGTGATGTTGCTGTACCACAAATTGTTCAGACCACCGGCCAGAGCCCAGAGCCCCATAACTCAATGTCAAAGGGGAGGAAAAAACTCCTGTACACCACTATGCTCTTATTCTAAGGCTATCCCCAATAGGAACCAAGTGCATCCTTACTAGCTTAACAGTTTGGGACAGGAGGAACCTGAGAAATCTGAATTTACAGTTATTAAAAGCCACAGCCCCTCAGGCAGCACCCTGACAGCATGTCAAACTATTTATAATGTCTGCTGGTGCACATTTCCTTCTCCTTTGCCACTGCATCTCTTCTCGTGTCACTTACTCAGCCTTCGTTTGGAACTATCTGTCTGTGTTGGGGTTTGCACCCGCAGCACACAGTGGAAATCGGTGTAATGTGAGCTAAAGATATGTGCATGAAAATCACTGCCACAAAAAGATGTTGTTGCAGTGGATAGTAAGTGACATTTGGGAAGCAAGAGTAACAATGCAAAGGCTGGTCCCTGCGTGGCTTATTGGAATTTGAAGGAATCACTCGACTGATTTTTTTATATGAGGACTTTTTTACATGTGTGCATGTGCAGTCTATAACAGAAGGTTTTGACTTATTGAATCTATATTTTTAGCCAATGTTAAAGAAAGAAAACACAGCTCATATGTTTACAGATATAATGCATGAAATCTTCAATAAAAACTAATGACAATAATAAATGCTGTTTACCATTAGTATGCTTAAAGTACTTTGTGTAACGATTGTTTCAATAATAAAACAGAATATACTCTGAGTGTTCTGAAACTACTAGAATAACAGTAATATGAAACTTTGTGAGGGGAAATCATGCCTCCATCTGTGATTTAGCCTCACATTCCAACTGCTCCCTTTGCTGTATTTGATTAAACCCCACAAAGCACCATTATCAAACACTGGTTTTGACTTGAACATGTGTTATTTCTATTTCAGTTTTAATAGAAAACTGTTCATCCAGCACATAAACCATAAAATACTGCAAAATGTCAGACTTTATCATGCAACCATCATCAAATTACACTCAGTTGTCGGCAGACTTGGGTTGTTACCATTTTGAGATTTACCCTGACCTAGAACGCCACCTACAGTAGCTTCTTTGACAATGCCTTACCTCAAAAGATACATTCAGTTGGACCTAACGTATACTGCTAAATAACAAACCACATGCTTTGTGTTAAAAAAAGAGTTTATCAATTAAAATGCAACATTTTTTATGGATTTTATGTGTTTACTGTATTTTACAATGTCAAAAAAAAAGTGTGCCATGTTTAATGTGCATTTATTGGGAGACAGAGTAATATCAGAGTTCATTAAAAAAAATGTAATAGAAAATTAAAAAAAAAGCCTGGATAGCCGATAAGACAGAGGTTACAAATGAACCGTAGTTCAACAGCAGCCCTGAAAGGCCCAGACCTGCTAGAAACCCATGGAAATCATATTTATATTTACCTGCACATGCTCTACCTATACTTTATGTTCTGTAATCATTTATAGTAGGCTATATTGCGTCATCATGCTTTACTCTTGCATGCATTTTGCAATCTTCTGATTTCTTCATGAGATTAAGTTAATATGCCACATCCATTTTAAGAGGGTAATAACTTGTGCAAACCTATGAAACACTTGTGCTTATTCTAGTAGGGGATTATAGGATACTCTGGGCTCCTACTGGGTAACAAACACCAGCACTTTAGCCAAGTATGTAGTGATTGTGCCATAGCGGTGCAGCCTCATTTCCAGAGACAGCTCAAAGTCCTGCGGCTGGTCGATGAGCTTAGCCAGTGACATCACACCACCAGTGGGCATCTGCTCAGTCCTGAAGAAACCGCCCTCGTTGCCAGCTGTAATAGCAATCTGGATGTCATCGCCAGGCACGGCGTGGGAGGGGCCCATGCGGAAGATGCTGGTGAAGACGGGGATGTTGGTGGGGAAGGTGAGGTAGTAGTGGGTTATTCTCAGGGGCATGGTCAGGCACTCGACAGACTCATTGCAAAGCAAGCGTTCACATCGACTGCAAAAAGAGAAGATCGGAGGCAGGACAGGACAAGACGGAATAAAACAGGCAAAGAGAGAAAGAGAAAGGGAGACCGGGTGTAAATTTCATTTGCCGTGCATGACATGCAGTGAAAGGAATATCACTTTCAGTTATGGTGCCCTCTGTAGGATCATGCAAAAATGTTCTGTCACTGGTGCCTCCAAACAAGGGTGTGGGTATACACAGTCTCATCTTCATGTGTGCCAAAATTAAACTGAGAAATATCCAAATGCATTTCATCACTCGTCACTGAAATGACAAAACATGCTACAGCCAAATTCATACTGGATTCATTCCAGCATTGAGCATACTGGACATGCAGGGGCCCTGATCCATATACAAACAAGGATTGGTTTAAAAAGCCTGATACTACAGTACATAAACTTAAAGCTTTTAATATCGTGACTGTTTCAGACTTAACTATAGTATAAGGAATATGGACCTTGCTCTGTGAGTGTTTATGTGCATGAGGACCTTCTAATGAGGGTCAACTCTTTATGTCTAACATTGCTGTAACACAGAGAGCAGAATCACAGATATGCCTGTTCATAAATGGGTCCCCGCTCAGCAAAGATTCTGCAACAGGGACACAGTTCAAATACTTACGTGTCTTCAACTTGTCTGTAGTTGTTTGGACACGTGAAAGAAAGGCATCTGAATCCTCCCTGTACATTGAAGCAGCGTTCACTCTCCATGCATGTGTGGCTTCCTGTCACACATTCATCAATATCTGAAAGGCAAAAAAGTGTTTTAAAAATCAGAAACATAATTGTCCCCCAAAGCTAGGGGGAAAAGGTGTCAGACAACGTGATACTGCAGAGAGCTTACCCTGGCAGCTGCGCCCGTTTACCGCCATGGTGTAGCCACTGACAGGGCAGGAACAGTGGAAGCTGCCAGGAGTGTTGTGACAGCGATAAGAGCAAATATGACCTCCGGTGGGCAGGGCACATTCATCTATGTCTGGAAAGATCAAAGAAAAAGGTCAACACTATTAAAACTACTAAGTTCATATTCATAGCACAGCTGACACATTTCAACTCTACCTTCACAAGTCATGCCATCTATGTCACTGAGCTGGTAGCCGCGGCGGCAGTAACACTGGTAGGAGCCGTACACATTGGTGCACTCTTGACTGCATGGGTTGTTCTCACACTCATTCAAATCTGGATACAGAAAAGTGTCACAGTTAACATAAAAATGTGTGTGCGTGTGTGTGTCTGTGATACAATATGTGCTTATTTTTTTGATGAAGAAAAAAGTTAAGGCTACCTAAGAAACATGAGTACTGGATCGATGACTAGTGAAATGCTGTATGGGCTGACGATATACAGTAACGCATTTCTTAAGTGAGACATTGATTACCAGTTGGCCTTGGAATTTATAATGCTGGCAAACTACGAGAACACTAGACACGGGTTTCTATTGTTCAAGTTACTAGGAATATGTGCACTCTATAATCTACAGAATCTATGCTCTATAAATTCTCCTGACCTCGATAACTGCCTTACCATCACAATTTCTGCCGTCAGCAGCTAACTTGAAGCCTGTGGTGCAGCTACACTGGTAGGATCCCAGGGTGTTGTCACACTTATGAGCGCACAGGCGGCCGGGGTAATGCCTGCATTCATTCACATCTGGAGCAAAAAGTCCAAAACTGACAAATTAAGAAGCTGGAAGAGTGACTCAAATATTTCAACACGTGGTGTGTGTATCTTGTACTGTACATAAAGGCTTAGGATACACTCAAATTTAGCCACTGATGTAAGAACACAAAGCAAAAACCAAAAAAACTCCTTACCTTCACAAATCCGAGTGACGCTATTGAACGCGTAGCCGATTTCACACTCGCAGCGGTAAGAGCCCAACATGTTGAAGCAAGCATGACCTCCACAGACGTTTTCAGTGGTCTTACACTCGTCAATATCTGTGGACAAGGGGTACAAGCAACAGAGAGCACCATGAAATCCACCAGAGGTAGGTTACTAAGAAACTCTGTATGTAGGTATGGTGAGCTCTATAGCCATACCAGTGCAGCGCGTGCCCTCTTCATTGACGTGGTATCCTCGACCACAGTTGACAGAGTTCCTCTGGCAGATGTAGGAGCCCATTGTGTTGATGCAGACCTGCCCTCGGCTGCATGGGCTTGTCTGGCTAACACATTCATTTATATCTGAAAATGGGAATGCACAGTGACAGTGTTATTTTACACAAAAATTAGTGATAACCTTGGGTTTCTGTTTAAGTTTCCAATATTAGGTTTTATACTAAATGATCAATTCAGTTATGTTTCTTAGTGTTTAGCTTTTCCCGTGTCTTTGATGCTTCTTTTTCTCCCGTTTGTCAGTCTTAGTTTCCCCAAACTTCTCTTGTTTTCATCTCCTGTTTTATTTCGATCATTTCTATTTCTTGAGTGTCTCATTTCTTTTAGACCCCACCCTTGTCTTCACACGTCTTGAGGCCTTGATTGTTTCTCCCTGTGTCTTGTTTCCTAATTGGCCCTCTGTGTGTAGCCCTGTCCCTCCTTCAGTCTTGTCAGTTCATCTTTTATCTCCAGTTTAACCTTTTTGTGCTCCCGGTTGCTTCACTGGATTTCTATTTTGTGTATACCAGCTCCGTGGTTTTTGTGTTTTATTTTGCAATTTCTTTTTAGCCATTAAAGTTCACAAAGTTCCACATTAGTCCTGCCAGTGTCCTGCATTTGGCTCCTCTCACACAGTGTTACAATGGCTCTGATTAAACTTACCCCAGTAATTTATTACTTGAAGAGCTATAATCCACACTAAAACACATCTTTAAATTTAAATATCCCTTCCTATCCTTTCTTCATTTTAAAATAATCTGGAAAAATAAATGTTAACATATTGATCAGGACACTTAACCACTGTAAATCTTTTGGTACTGATGCTTACCAATGCAGTTTCCAAGGGCATCTTGGATAAAGCCAGCACCACACTGAACTTTGGGCAGACAACGGAATGACCCCTTGGTGTTTTGGCATACAAACTGGGAGCCACAGTTGTGGATGCCAGTCTCACACTCATCAATATCTGAGTGAAGACATCAGAGCAAGTCAATAGGCTACGAATACCAGCAACAAAAAAAACCACAACTCAGTGTTCACGGTGTCTCCCATCAAACAGTGGAGGCAGGCAGTGCAGCTGACCTTTGCAGTTGTTGCTGTCAGTGAGTTCATATCCTGTTCCACAGCTGACCTCTCTCTGGCAACGGAATGAGCCCTCTGTGTTGATGCAACGCTCTCCTCCCCGGCAGTTGCTGGCTCCCAGCAAACACTCGTTGATATCTGAGAAAAAAAATGAGGTAGACAGTGAATCAACGCGTTGTGCGTCTCCTGCTGAGGCTCTGCGTTGAGGCATAAGTATTAGTTTTTTCCAGGTCCTATTTACTCTACTTTCTTTATCACACTAATGGCAGCATGCAGAGTCTTGATAATAAAATATTACACTGAAATTAGAATGCATAAAAAAAAAGTACAGAGGCCAATTTACCCTCACAGCTCTTTCCATCTGGTTTGAGTTTATATCCTTTGGAACAGGCACACGTGTCATTCCCCACACAACGATGAGCACATTTCCCTAAGACGCACCGCAAACATGTTAATAACAGATCCGTGCATTTTCACGAATGTGAAGAAAATCACAATTGTTAGCTTATTATACTTCACCATTGCACTGATCATTTAACACTACAGCTCCATTTTCAGTTGTCTCATCCTCGTTAGGCACTGTGCGAGAGAGGAAACAAAAAAGCTTGTTTATTCATACAATTTTTAACACCTCATCCCTTTAACGCCATGTGTATCATATTTGATACATGGGTTTTTGTGTGTATGCTGTTGGGGGGTTTTTTGGCACTGAAATGTGTCACCAGTGAACTGTTGACTTATTCTTGATGGTCACTTAAGTTTAAGCTTGTAATATGCAATCTACACAAAAACAATGAACTGGTATGTTAAAATGAAGTTAATGGTATTGTTGCCATGTGAACACTGGATGAAATTAGAATTTCAGCCGCGCTTGGAAACAACAGGCTATTTTTTGTTTTCAGAGAGCTGCTTAAACACCAGTCAGCAACACACTAAATCTGTGAAATTTCCACAGTTACTGTTCAGTAGCTGATATCTAACCTGCTTGTGTTTAGATATGAGCTGAAAAAAAAAATTGATTTCTACTGTAAGTGAATCCACTCTTGAGCTCTAGTGAATGCTACAGGCAATGGCCATAAGCATCCACTAAGGGGCAGTGTGGTCATATGTTTGACACCTAATTAGCTTCATGTGGTTTTGCACAGATTTCACTTCACTTTTATTTTTTTTAACAACTGTACTTTGTGTTACCTATTATGATTTAAAAAAGAAAAGAAAAAAGAACTAGCTTCCTGCAGGTTTGCATTTTTCACCCACATTCACCTTGATTTTTCTGAGCTCCTTCCATACAGCAGTCCCGGTACACCAAATTACACTGATAGCCAACAGACAGGTTGTGGTCACAGGGTAGACCCAGCTCATTGGCTGCCTTGCCCAGAAGACAACAGTCACAGCACAACTATAGAAAACAGAATACAATACAGCACATTTTATTAGACAGCTTAGCAGCACAGAGATACATTTTTGCCAATAACTAAAACAGGGGAAAAAAGCATCTTTTAGGATATTATGTACGAGGAAAAGTAAAACAAAACTGTAGAAGAGGAGAGTATGAATTGGTATGCTGCTTGGTTAAATAAGTGAGACAGCCTTTTAAACTGACAGCTGAGAATAAGTTGCTTTAGACAGACAGCCAAGCTCTCAATCTACCAGATAGACAGAAAATGAGTTTTTGTGTGTGCGTGCGTGTGTGTGTGTATTTTTTTGACAAGACATGCCAACTGGCAGCCTTCAGACAGGACCAGAAAGGCAGTCAGTAAGAAAAAGAGCACACAGAGAGACAGTGATGAGATGACACCCCCCCCCCCCCCCCCCCCCCCCCAATGCACACTCAGTCAATCATTATGATAGCCTGGTAATGTCAGTCATGGAGGAGAGAGGTGGAGAGTGTGACAGATGGGTAGGTTTTGGCAATTTGGTTATGCAGCTGAAATCTGACTGCACGTGGTGTACATGTGCAGTGTTTGTAGTGATTGCAAGCCTGAACACATGCCAACGACTGCAACTGTAATAGTTTTGCAGCTGTAGTGGCTGACTGCTGCTCGGTCTTTGGTCTCAGGATTCCTTTAGTGTAAACCATCCACAAAAAAAAAAAAAAGTGCAAATAATGAAAATGCTCATAAACACATTAACTCCTGAATAGTTCACACAAAGAAGTTATTTATCTCAGCTTTAACCAGCTTACCCCACCCCCACCCCCCTTATTTCTTTTGCTTCTCCCATGCTTGTTCTAGAGTAAATGGCCTATTTATTAGTTTCATATGTGAAAAGTCAATTCAGTCTCCCAGTATCATCCACCCTTACAAATCTTACAAAACACAGTACTGCACAGTTTCCAAAATTAAATTATAAAGCATTATTCAGACAGCACATTGAAACAAATCCACTTTTCTTCTTTCAGACTGACCAGAGAAAGCACAACATAATTTTGACAGTGAGTCATAAGTTGTCATCTAAACGTACACCGATTGGCGTCGTCCATCTCTCATAAGCCTGCTGTCCTTTACTTTGAGAACACAGAGATAACTGAAGAAGCCCAGAGTTATGGAACAATCCACCCACAAACACCTGATAAATAACTTTCTTGTCAACCTGATTTCCTCCATATCAAAAAAACAAATAAATAAATTCCACGTCCACCATTGTAGCCAACATTTGTGTGGTTTTGCACATTTAAGAGATTTTTAAGGCTCAAACCACACAGGAAAGGTATAAGCACCTAGAAATTTTTAAGCATATTGAAAACGTATCATGTATTTATCACTTTTCTGGTGATTCCAAACAGGCCGTTGATGTGGACGTAGGAGTGTGTCTCTCTCCTATATTTTTTTTGTATATATATACAGATGTGCACAAAACTGTTGGTATCCTTCTGTTAAAGAAAGAAAATTCCCAAATGATCAGTGAAATAACTTGAATCTGACAAAAGAAATATTAAATTTAAAAAATTACTGAAAATTAACTAATGAAAATCAGACATTACCTTTAAATTGTGGTTCAAGAGAATTATTTAAAAAAAAACAAACTAATGAAACCAGCCTGGACAAACACAATGGTACCCTTAACTTAATATTTTGTTGCACAACCTTGTGAGGCAATCAGTGCAATCATGTGGTTTCTGTAACTCTCAGTGAGACTCCAGACTGCACCTTTTAGCTCCTTCCACAGATGTTCAATATGATTTAGATCAGGGCTCACAGAAGGCCACTTCAGAATAGTCCAGTGTTTTGTTCTGAGCCATCCTCTGGGTGTTTTTAGCTGTGTTTTGGGTCATTATCCTTTTGGAGGACCCATGACCTGTGAGTGAGACAAAGCTTTCTGACACTGGGCAGCACATTTTGATCCAGAAAGCTTCGACAATCTTGAGATTTCATTGTACCTGCACATATCCAAGGCAGCGTGTGCCAGATGCAGCAAAGCATCATTCCTACTATCCGTCTCTTCAATTTGTCATCAATTTTCCTCTTGCAGCCGCATCCAGGGAGGTTGGGTACAGTTCCATGGACCTTAAACTTCTGAATAATACGTGCAGCTGTAGTCACAGGAACATCAGCTGCTTGGAGATGGTCTTGTAGCCTTCACATTGAACATCTTGTCAGTAATTCTCTTATCTTTCTGTGGCCCATGTTCACCATGACACCAAATAGCACAGTGACTACTTTTCACCCTTTAAATAGGCAGACTGACTGATTACAAGGTAGAAGACACCTGTGATGCTAATTACAGGACACACCTTAGTTTAATACGTCCCTATGTTCACCTTATTTTCAGTCTTTTCTAGGGGCACCATCATTTTTGTTCACATCTGTATACACTGCAAAAAAAAAAAAATTAAAGGAACACTTTGAAAACACATAAGATCTCAATGGGGAAAAATCATGCAGTGTGGACTGGGTAATGTGTCATTGCTAACACATTACCCTGTCCATACTGATATGGACTGGGTAATGTGTTGGAACAAAAGGATGCCACATTGTTTGATGAAAATGAAAATGATCAACCAACAGAGAGCTGACTTCAAAGGCACCCTGAAAATCAAAGTTAAAAAATGATGCAGGCTAGTCCATTTTGCCAAAATTTCATTGCAGCAACTCAAAGTGCTGTATGTTTGTATGGCCCCCATGTGCTTGTCAGTATGCCTGACAATGTTAGGGCATGCTCCCAATGAGATGACAGATGGTATCCTCTGGGATCTTCTCCCAGATCTGGACCAGGTCATCACTGAGCTCCTGAATGGCATCAGATGAACGGAAATACAATGTCCCAGATGTGTTCTATTTGATTTAGGTTAGGTGAGCGCAGGGGCCAGTCAATGGTATCAATTCCTTCGTCCTCCAGGAACTGCCCAAATATTCTTGTCACATGAGGCCAGGCATTGTTGCGCACCAGGAGGAACCCAGGACCCACTGTAGCAGCATAGGGTCTGACAGTGGGTCCAAGGAATTCATCCCAATACCTAATGGAGGTCTGTGCATGCCTCCATGGATATGCCTCCCCAGATCATCACTGACTCACCAGCAAACTGGTCATGCTGAATGATGTTAAACACAGCATAATGTTCTCCCTGGCTTCTCCAGACCCTTTCGCGTCTGTCACATGTGCTCAGGGTGAACCTACTCTCATCTGTGAAAAGCACAGGGTGCCACCGGTGGACCTGCCAATTCTGGTATTCTATGGCAAATGACACTGACCCTGGCCAAATCCAGAACAAGTGAAAAACAGCCAGAAAAGATGAGGAGGGGAAAATATCAGTGGCCTCCACCTGTAATACCATTCCTATTTTGTGGGGTGTCTCATTGTTGCCCCTCTTGTGCACCTGTTGTTAATTTCATTAACAACAAAGCAGCTGAAACTGATTAAGAACCACCTCTGCTACTTAAATGACCAGATCAATATCCCAGACTTAATGCTACACTCTGAATAAAAGTGCTCCTTTGGACTGGTACTGTACATTATGCAAATAAAATATGTCAGTCAGGAATCGAAAAAGAAGATGTTGCAATTGATGAAGTTCTGGTAAATATGGAAAGGAATCAGCTTTTATTATGTGTTAATACTGGCCCATTTTCACTCATGAAATGCTAATTTACTGAAGAAAAATAATACATCATGTGATGTATCCATCATGTGAGAAACATTTAGTCATGGCAGCAATTAATTGGTAATGTAGTGTAGTGTTGGTGTAGCTGGATAGAAAAACTACATTTCAGAAAACTCCATCTTCTTTTAAATGTGTTGGAGATCAGATGCCCAACACCACTGACTGAAATGCAGCCGCAAACCATGACAGAGCTTCCACCGTGCTTTACAGGTGGCTGCAGACACTCAATGTTGTACATCTCTCCTGACCTCATGACCTTGATGACAACTTGAACCAAAAATCTGAAATTGGGATTCATCACTGCATCAGAGCTGTTGCCACTGATTTTCAGTCCAGTTCTTGTGTAATCTGGCATACTTCAACCTTTTCTCGTCATTTCCCCTCCTTAAAAATGGCTTCTTGACAGCCACCCTTCCACTGCGACCATTTCTGATGAGGCTTCAGTGCCAGATGGATCTCTCCGGTCCTCTGTCAGGTCTTTGTTGGATTCTTTCCCATTTCTTAAGGACATGACTTTCAGATATTGTCCATCTGCTGTAGATAGTTGTTTAGGCCTGCTACTTCTTTTGTCCTTCAATTGCTGCATTTCCTCAATTTTTTTAAGGATACACTGCACACCATGCAGAGATCTGCCAGGTTTTCGGTAAACAGCTCTTTGGGAATCACCACGTTAGCACAAAAATTTAATTTTATGCGTGTCAAATTGTGTTATATTTGAAATTTTTAATAGATTCAGCTAAAGAAATGGGAACAAATTATGTGTTTTTGCAACAGGCTGCTAGTAACAAAGTGCCTAAAAATACCATTTAACATTGGTTCTTTCCTAAGTTGTCTTAAAATATAGAAATGCTGAGAAGTGCTTGTCTCTGAGCTGGTGAAAAATTCTAGAGTCAAGAGTTGAATTGATAATCTAGCTGAGAGCAACGAGTTTCATTCCTCCCTGCAGCGACATGCCTCGTCCCGCTCATGGCACACGCACAAAAACACAGAGATATACATCACCGCCCTCATCAATCACTTGCCACAGTGGCTGTCCAACAAAGTGATGAGAGGAGTTTCTGGTGATTTCATTTTCTGTTTTTGTACAAAATATTCATAAAGAACCATGCAAACAATACACACGTGCAAATACACAACACACCTTTTTAGACTTGGTGTCACAGGTGTTGGTGAGTAAAGAATCGCAGGCCCCCTGGCTTTTGGCAATGTTGATACCATTGGTGCACATTTTATCCTTGAGCACTGTTTCACAACACTGCTCCTGCACTGTCCTGTCAGCAAGAAAAAACACAAAACACAGGTGGTGCAGTTATTCTCAGCTCTATCAGTATCTCACGTGTTGCAAAGCAAATCTGTCTTAAAAGCGCAGCTCATTAAAATCAGCCTGAGGCGAGCCTGACGGGGATCTCGTGTCACACTGAAAACTGATGGCTGACTGGGTTGAGTAAGTCTAGAGTGAGTTCAGTTGAGGTATTGTGTTTTGCAATGTTGACCTTAAACGGGGTTGAGCAGTACTCTCTCAGGAATCTGTTCAGGTTAAACCAACATTTCAGTCCCAAAGCTGAACATTTGTCCAAAACATCTCTTTATTATTTTTGCTGCAGCGATTTAGAGAACAAATTCAGTAAAACAAGCCTCAGGATGAACCTGCCACACCCTGTAATAATGGAGGCCCCTAACAGACTGACTAACAGTATCTGTAGTTTACTTGCAGTCAGTGACATCACCGGGGCAGAATCAGTCCACTATTTCATAAGAAATCGGTGACACAGACTGGATTCAAGGCACAACCATAACCATAAAATGAATAACACATTGTTACAGGAAGTATTTGAACTGACGTTCACCTCTGAGGTCCCTCTAGGCATTAGCACAATATGAATCCTCTCCAAGGATCATTAAAAATTTAAATAACTGTTTAAATGTCCAAAGCAAGAGCACAGCCCAACGTCACAAGAGAGCATTATCGTCAAAATATCTGTTACTGAATGTTTCCGTTCAGATCAGATTTCATTGTATTGTCTGTCTGTCCAATCTGTTAAGGGAGGGTGACTGTTCCTCTCTGGTCTGGATCTCTGTCTCACTGCAGCTTTACAAGACAAAAATAAAAGCAGAACAAAACAACTTTTTTTTTTCTTTTTATAAACTCTTACCAGAAATCTCTTTCCACATAAACTACTCGAGATCTAAAATTCACGGCAGAGCGCACGCCTCCTCTGCAGACCCTTTTAAGGGCACAGTCGTGCTCCTGTTTTCCTTTTCCTTTCTCTACTCTCCACCCTTTTTCTCCTGTGTGTGTTTTTTTTTTTTAACTTGGTGTCTGAAGTAATCGTTCAGATTTCCTGTTATTGCCTCTCTCCATCCTCCCTCTATGTCGCATTTCACCTCTAAGGTATTTCCTGGGTTTTGAAACAGCCCCTCTTCTTACCCCCCTCACCTTTTTCCACCCCTAAATATTACCCTGCTTCCCCACAAATCCCTGCCCCTTTCCTCTCTTCTCCTCACACTATAATTTAGACAAATTTGGGATCACTTACAGTGGCTATGGTAAATGTGTTTGCCATCAGTTTTCACAGCAGCAGATCTCTTTGGCTTATGGGCCCTGAACCTGTGGCAGCACACCTTCTATGGTTACCAGCAGATGTGTTATTATCCCATCACTATTAGTGTTTCCTGCTCTCACGTGAAGTGAATAATGTGCCTACAGATTTACTGAAGTTGGGTACAGCAATCTCATATTAAGGGACATTTCCCCAATATACAGTGCATGCCAAATCACTTGACCCTAAGACTTCAGATAGAAAATCTGTTTTTCACAAAAGATGCTGCATTCAATGACTTGCAAGTCTAGCCCCCCCCCATTAAACCTAACAGAGCAAAGCAGCAGACAGCACCAGCTTACCTGCACGTGGTTGATGAAGAAATAAGGGGCACATTTGCACACTCGTCATTGACATTGCCGTACTTTTGCCCATCTTTACAGCACTCCTCCATTGACCTCTGTTCTGCTCCTATGAAAACAACACAAAGTTTATCTTTGAGTGCGCGCTCCATTTTCACGTCATAATAATTGTAGGCCCCACATTAGTGTGTCGGTCACCTGCCTGCATGCACACCAAGTGCTTAAACACACTGTGCCTCAAAAAGATATCATATAGCATACCTGTGATCCTTGTTTTGTGAAAACGAGCACAATTTATTTGACAAGCATTTCTCTTTTAGCACAAACTGTCTGACTGACACACAGTTTTTACCAACTGATCATTTTTGTCTGTCTTTCCAAACAAAAGACAATCCTGCCATTGTGACCTAAGACAAATTGTATAGCATTCTGTGAAATTGGAGTAAACAAAATTCAAAGTCTCTTTGACAATATAAAAAAGCCTCGAGGGATTTCTTTTTTTCTGCCAAAGACAATGAATGATGGATATGTTTTTGCAGAACCACAAGAGGCTTTCCGACTGGAGCACGACCAACTCTGTGGTAATCTGGCTGTTTATTCACGTGGATTAGAGAGTTTGGAATGCTTCGGCTCTTTAAACAATCAGCCGTAACAATTACATCAAGCATGTTCATTTGCCTGTGGTTTGTGTGATATGCCAAACGTGAAATAGCTCTGGCAGATCCACTTCTCTTTTTTTTTTTTTTTTGCCTATGTCTCAAACCAGGATCAGTGTACAAAATTTGCATTAATCACTGTTATTCCCCCCAAAGGAAAAAGAGAAAACAAATATTGAATTAATCAGAATAGTGATTGTGAAATACCTCGAACAGAACCATCTGACTGAGACAGTCCAGCAGGCGTAACCGAGATCAGATAATAAGTTAGATTAGGTAGGTAGGGAGGGAGGACAAGTGTCTGGAATTGCAGTCCACAGTTTTATAGATTTGCTGCCCTCTCCCAGGAGTGCAGGAGGAATTTTATTATGAGCATTAAATCAAACTAGTCAAGCTGAGGCAAAAGCAGGAATAGTTATTAACACAAAGAGTCTCCACACTGATAAACCTCGTGGAAACGCAATGCAAGCGGTGCAATAAAACACTTAATTTCTCAGGTTCATCACAAGTTTCTATAACCCCTGGTCAGAATCTGTGTTTGGGCAAGATAACAATGACATAACAAGGAGTCCATCAAAATTGGCACGCATTTTGTTTTGTTGTTTGTTTTTCAAGGTGTAAAGTGAGCGAGTGAGGCTACAGGAAAAACCAAAACAAAACTGTGGCCATCCCTCCTACAAATAAAAGGTTTAACCTGGCAGAATGGAGTGAATATGGATTTAGGATTTATTACTACACAGGCACATTAGCTGACTCACTACTGACTTTTGGAAGTCTGGCACATCCCAGTATTCTCTGGCCAGTAAACCTTGTAGCAGCTGGATGAAATGAGATGACATTTTAAAAGCTTTTCACATGGACCTACCAAGTAATCTCGCTCTCTCTCTCTCACACACACACACACACATTCGCTCACTCTCAATTTGTCTCAATTTGTTTCTGAATATGTAGGTAACACCAAGGTGTTTCAAAAAGGCTAGCACAAAAAAATGTGCCCACAAAAAAAAGATGAAATATGGCTATTTAACATTAATGACTCCTATTTAAACATGAACACCCAACTCTCCCAGCTCTGTGTACGTGTAAGCTTTTGGTTACACTTCTAATAACTGACACCCTCTTGTCAAAACACATGATTTGTACTGGAACTGGAAAGGCATTCAAGAGGTACACTTCCAGATTCCACAAACTAACTAATCGTAAACTCTTTCTCTTAGTCAGAGGCTTAGTCAGTACATTTTAAATGCCAGGAACAGTTGGTCCCGTACTCTCCCTCCTACTTCTCCCACTGATCTGTTCTGGACTTTTCTCCCCACAGTAGCATTCTGCTGATAACTAACTCTAACCCACTAGGCATCACTGAGTCATTCCTTTGCCACCGCGGTCTGCTGACTTGAAAACCTAAATTGAAAGACCAGAAGTGCTTTAAAACTGCGTGGCTTCTTGTATTTTATCAAAAGAAGTAAACCAGGCACAGCTGTGCTCTGGTTTAGATACAGTCTGCCATAATTCTCTGTCTCCGTGGTGCATTGTCTGTCTGGAGAGGCCTAATTTCCATTTTGGATAATGCCGCTAGATGTGAGGGCCATTCTGTCTTGGCAGAGCAGCACATGTCTTGTCTGCGTCTAGACGCCTCATGTAAACAAGGCTTAATGAGTCTGCTCGTGGAGCTCCGCCTTGACAGAGGAGTTGGCCCAGGCCAGATGTCACAACAGAAGTGTGCATCTCTTTCATAGACAACACTCAAGGCTTTTATGTGCAAGTTTCTGCCAGTCTTTCTGATATAAAAAGGCTGCAGCAGAAGTCGATCTTATCTGCTTACCCTATCTAGGAAGAACGCATAACAATAACAGATGCTCATGCAACTGGTTGAGCTGATGCAGAATTACAGTTGTGCTGCAAAAAGACCTGCAACACAACCCCCCTACAAAGAAGGCAGCTGAGAGAAAAGTCCCCCTGCTGACTATGAAATTGCCCCATGTGTGACCACAGCACCATGAGCTTTTAGATACGGCCCACCTTATGACTTGGTTACCCTGCTGTGAGGCTCAAGTATAAATCACACCCTTCTGTCTGGACCACCCTGTCCCGGTGAGATTCTAGTTGCTCTAAGGTAGCATCACAGCATACCAAGACACCTGGCCTTTGACTTGCAGGGCACAAAGTAAAGAAACACTGAGCAGGGATGACTCTCACTTCACAACTGGTGTGAAACTGCATTTTAACATTCTCCATGTGAGGTCACATATTCTTTTATCACTTCAAAGATCAAAGTGATTCTAATCATCGGTGTGAATAAAACGAAGAAGAATTAAAGGAAAAAAAGGTGTGAAAAGTTGGAGAATAGTTTAGATGGCACTTCATATTGTCACTGTGCTACTTACTGCACACAGCAAGTTATATCAAGGAATAGAAACAAGGGAAAACAATTAATAAACATATAAAAATTGAGCATTATACTTAACAGCAAGTGCAATAGTTTAAGAGATGTTTAGTCATTTTAATGCAGACCTGCAACACTTTGAAGCACCCAGCTTTGTAAACTTTGTTTTCATCACATGCCCCAACTAGTCCTCAGACACATGCATCACTTCCCCAAGTCTCACCCTTTGCCTGTTACCTGTTTGAGTCTTACTTTAAATCCCTTGAGAAATGTATGAAGTTAAACTGAAGTTATCATGCAATGTGCACTATTCACCCAAATCAGTATCATATTCACTGCCATTGTTTGGCTTACCTCAAAGCAGTGATACTCAGCTTCTCACACGAAGGTAGCTTACCTTGGCCAAGAAGAACTCCGAACAGAGAGCAGAGCAGCACTACGCACAGACCCATTGAAAGAAGTGAGACGCAGCTCTAAAGTGGAGAGAAACAGACGTCCGAGCGAGGTGGACTTCCCGATGCTGGCTGTTCTGCCGAATGTGGGAATAAACGGCAGTGCTCCTTTAAAAAATAATAATAATAATAACAAAAAATAAAAAAAAAAAGAAAGAAAAGAAGAAAAAGAAGCAAGACTGCGTCCGGGGGAAAGAAGTGGATGTGATGGAGCTGAGAGTCGCAGTTTCAGCGTGACTGAAGGAATGAGCGTCTAATTACGGCACCGCGAGGGGCGGGCTGGGGCCACAGGCACGGACGCATTGCTTATCAATTTTTTTTTTTTTTTTTTTTTTTGGCTTATTTTAGCCCACACTGCAGTCAAAATATATAATTTACATTTAGTATATGTAGAAGTGAGTATTCCAACAGGAATGTTTATCTAAAACACCTATCGTTTTAAAATATTTTATATTACGGATCAATTTCTGAGTGCCCTGAAGCGTCAGATCTGAGACACCGCTTTGGGGGATTTGTGAACCTACACTGGGACTCGCAGTCATCTTCGGGCTACTGTACCGTGAAGTGTGCATACACGTATGGAAAGTGTGCTTCCATCAATGGCAGAGCATTTCTGTCTGTGACTAATGACTGTAGTGATTACCCAACATCTGGAGCTGGTTTGGGGGTATTTTTTAAAAATGTGTTGTGGCTATGTCCAGACTGGAAGCCTTTCTCTGAAGAAATAAGGGGAATTAAAAAAAAAAAAACAGGCCTACTATAAAGCTTAATTTTCTATAATCACGTAAATTAATTAAATCTCTAACTGTGCCATATGTGTGAGCTCACCATCCGTCAAAGTGATCATGAACTGTGAAAAGTGGCTGGATATAAACAAGCCACAGACCCATGCATGCCTACATATGTCAACCAGAAGTAGCAAGAAGCAGAGAAATAATTGATGTACTGTTTTATAAACATTTTGTACCAACTAAGACCCTCTGCAAATTCAATCAGTCTACTGACTCTGGGCATGGTGACAGAGAGAGGTTAAATGATCTTCTAATCAAAGCCATATGGCTCCACCAGCAGTCTATCCAAACAAGAAACATCACCAAGGACTTGATTGTTGGGACACCACAGGCACACAGGAAAGCCCACAGGTATATGACAGCTATAAAAGGATAACTGCCCTATTAAATGTGTGGTGCTTGATGAGTCGTGTCTCAATCTCTTTGTGCTTCAGTCCACCACACTCTGTATTTTCTGCTGGTAATATTACTCTGTTGACAATCCATCTATAAAAGTACATTTTAATGGACACCGCTGGTGTTTTGAATGCTTGAGCCCATTAAAATGCATAATTAAATTGCAATTGTAGACAGTTCTCTTTCATTTCACTATACCACATCCCGTTTGCAGGGGTGGGTAAGTGAGTTGTGAGGTGAGGATGTTTTTTTCAGTACATGTATCAGGTTGCAATTTTTCTTGCTTGAGCAGGTAATGCATCATAGAAACATTATGTCTGTTTTTCTTTTCACTGCAATCAACCTGCACTTGGACAATACAGCACAGCAATTAGACCTTGGCACAAACAAAAGCAGATGTGTGTGTGTGTGTGTGTGTGTGTGTGTTGGGGGGGGGGCACTCTTAAATATATTTATTGTACACTGTACCTCTGGGTTAAGACAATAGCAGTGCATCTGTAGTTCCTGGAGTCCTCTATCAGCCCAACATGTAACAACCACCTCTAAGAGTTATCACAACAACAAAGGGCCCCCCCTTTAGTGCTGACCTGTCCTAATCTTATCTCTGCCTAATGTAATGAAGAGATAATTTGCCAAATAAGGAATGAAGAATGTCCAGAATGAAAGCCAGACCCCTGCCATGCGTCCAGGCTGGAGAACAGTCAAAGGGCAACTTCCCATGCCTTTCAACCCACCAGAAACAACTAACCCTCATTCCTTCGCTCCACCTCAAATCTACATTTGGGCTTTAACAAGAAAACGCAGCATGAGCTGACTTGCAAGCTAATAGGTGGAGGAAATTGGAGTGGCCAAGGTCACACTCAAACAGTGTTAATCTTGATGTTTGGGAGGGTGTAGAACAGCTCCTTTGAAGCTCGACAAAACTGGTCTTGCCGTGTCTGTGTCAATCTGCAGAGGGCAACTAACACATCAAAGGCAGACTGAAATCTGCCCTGTGGGACCCAAAGGAGCTGGTAGAACAATATGAAACAATTAACATGGAGTTACAGAGTGAAAACATGTAGAACTTCAAACACTAGATAGTTATTACTCAGAATATAAGCAATTATAGTAATTCTACTTGTTAATGCCTGCAAGTTGACCTGATTGCAGGAAGGTTTATGGCAAAATGTTCAATTGGATATGAGAAAATCATTATCTATACCTTATGCATATAAAAAAGCTTTTTACTAAATTAACATCAAGCCCCTGGAAATGCAATCTCATGTACAGTGCAGTGAAAAAGTATTTGTCCCCTTACTGATTTCTTAATTTTTGCATATTTGTCGCATTTAAATGTTTCCGATCGTGAAATTTTAACATTAGACAAAGATAACCCAAAAAATACAAAATGCAGTTTGCAGTGACAATTTATCCAAACCTAGCTGGCCCTGTGTGCAAAAGTAACTGCCCCCTAAACCTAATAACCCCTGGCAGCAAGAACTGCAATCGAGTGTTTGTGATAAATGGCAAGATAACTGACTCTTTCACCTTTTGATTCACTCTTCTTTGCAGAATTGTTTTAATTCAACCACATTTTTTCAAGCAGGAACGGCCTGTTTAAAGTCATTCCAAAGCGTCTCAATCGGATTAAAGTCCAGACATTGATGAAGTCACTCCAAAACCATTTTGTTTTTTTCTGTTTTTTTTTTGAGCCATTCAGAGGTGGACTTGCTGTCGTGGTTTTATCATTGTCTTGCTGGATAACCCAAGTGAGCTTGAGTTTTAAGGCACGAACTGATGGCCAGACATTCTTCTTCAGGATTTTCTGGTAGAGAGCAGAATTCATGGTTTCATCCGTTACAGCAAGTCATCCAGGTCCTGAAGCAGCAAAGCAGCCCCAGACCATCACACTACCGTCACCATTGAGTCTTGGTATGCTGTTCGTTTTATGAAATGCTGTGTTAGTTTTGTGCTTGATCTAACGGGACTCAAACCTTCCAAAAAGTTCAGCTTTTGTCTCGTCAGTCCACAGAATATTTTCCAAAAAGTCTTGGGGATCATCAAAGTGTTTTTCTTTAGCAAATGTGAGACGAGCCTTTGTGTTCTTTTTGGTCAGCAGTGGTTTTCTCCTTGGAACTCTCCCATGGATGCCATTTTTGTCTCTTTCTTATTGTTGAATCCTGTCATGTCAGGTCTCAAAATTAACATAATGTCAAGACCTTAACTGAGAAACGAGGCCTGCAGTTCTTTAGATGCTGTTCTGGGTTGTTTTGTGACCTCCTGGATGAGTCATCAATGGGCTCTCAGAGTAATTTTGGAAGGCCGGCTACTCCAAGAAAGATTCAGCACTGTTCCAAGCTTTTCCCATTTGTGGGTAACGGCTGACACTGTGGTTCACTGGAGTCCCAAATCCTTAGAAATGGCTCTGTAACCCTTTCCAGACTGATATATGTCAGTGACTTTGTTTCAGCTGTTTCTTTAGATTTTGGCATGATATGTTGCTTTTTGAGATCTTTTAACCCCGCTTCACTTTGTCAGACAGATTCTATTGAAGTGATTTCTTGATTCAACATGTCTGGCAGTAATCAGGCCTGGGTGTGGCTAATGAAACGGTAGCTTTCCAAAAAAGCGTGGTTAATGAATTAATTCAGGATTTAACAAGGGGGGCAATTACTTTTTCACACAGGGCCAGGTAGGTTTGGATAGTTTTTCCCCTTAATAAATGAAATCATCTTTTAAACACTGAATTTTGTATTTACTCAGGTTATCTTTGACTAATATTAACATTTGTTTGATGACCTGAAACATGTAAACGTGACACATATGCAAAAAAACTAAGAAACCAGCAAGGGGGAAAATACTTTTTCACAGCACTGTAACAGCGCAATTAGATTTTTGCACATCTAAAAAATAAGATCAATAAAATTACTTCAGTCAGAGATAGAAATACCACAAAATCCAACAGCTTTAATTCTGTTTAGACCAGAAAAATTGGTGTCTTCCAAATTCTTAATTCTTGTCATGCAATACAATTGAATAATTGAAAATAAATTGCATTTCATACCATGAAGGCAATTGTCAAATGTTTTAAATAAAGTGGTACACACCACACATTATTTGTGCTGCCTGGCAAACATCCAAGTAGTTAGGAAAAACTGAGTTTTAACTCAATACCCTCTTCTCGACTGTAACAGCTCGGTGCGTCCCGGGAATCTGAATATGTGCGTCTGCGTTTTGCAAGTAGAGACATATTGTCAAGAGATGAGAGCTGAGAGTCTTGACAGTCAGGTGAAGCAGTCTGTATCATCTCTTGTTTGATTTCTGGAAAGGTCTGGTCAGGGTAGATAAGCTTCAGATAATCTTCAAAGAGTTCTTTAAATTTCCTACATGTTACGGCAATTTCAGTGTTACTCTGGCACTGAAGGAAGATAAGGAGAAAAGCACAAAACTGTTTAATACCAGAAAGGTCAAGAATACTGAATAATGCTTATTTTGCAAAATATTTTGTCTATGGTACCTCACTGAAGGCCCCAAAGATGAGCCTGATGTCTGACACAAACTCTGCAGGGCTCTGATAGCATGCGCTCTCCTCAGCGTCCAGACGGATTCTCACAGTGGAAAAGCTCATTGGTCCCTTTGTAGTCAGACTGCTATCAGCACGTACCTGCAGTATTTAGAGAGGAAATGATAACAGAACAATAACACAGTATTGACATTTTATTTTTCCAAAATCTACAGTGTGTAAGCAGCATGAACACGGGGCTGTGGAGTTTTACCCTGTTTTGTTATGTAAAGGTTTAAAATGAACAGTTATTTCAAGCCAAAGCACCAGAATCACACTGACCCTTGAGTACAATTATGAAATACTGAAATTTATGTGTCTGCAGGTAACTTTACTGTTTATTTACTGTTAAGTCGCTGTGCTTCTGATTCCTAATTTCTGTCTTCACTGATAAATATGGCACATTACATGCAATTAAAATTACAGTTACAGTAACTCCACTTGGCACTAATCCTATTAACCTTTCCACGATAGTCATCGCACTTCCAGACTCACCAAGGGAGATACAGAATTTTGAAAGTCCGAGTTCAGCTCACTGCAAAACAAGTACAGCAACAGTCTCTCACATTTCTGCAGAACAAAAAAGAAATCTAAATTAATACATGTTGTTCCCATCTGTGGTGCGGCAAGTAGAATATCAAACTGGTGAGGGCTGTCTGTCAGAGCCTCTTTAACACCATTCTGCCTTGTGTCCGATGCAACATCAAGTCAGTGGGTCTTTCAGATACTAAGTTTAACAAACCAGGGTTTTAAAGTGATGCAAATGTTTTACCTTAAAAATAACAGCCTTAAAATCACTTTGATGGTACACTGATTTGTAACTCGGTGAATTACATCTTTATTTCCACTACGTGCCTCCACAACGCCTGTTCTGGCAACATGTTACTTGGAAGAGCAGGTAAGGTCTCCCGGGGAAAGTGCATTGCTGCGCTGAGGACGGAGCCAGCAGGCAAGACCCTACAGCTGAGGAATGACAGGACAAGTTGCAGCTGCACACAGGAGAAGGCAGCGACGTGCACTGCAGAAGCAGATGAGGAGTAAGAAGGCCAGGCTGCTAAACTAAACTAATGGCTAGCACATCCAGGTTGGCTACACATTCACTTTTTATAACCAACTTTTTCTTTCTGGATGTTACAAAAAAAAAAAAAAAAGAAAAAAGAGAACTTTTCTTGCTGAGATAACGATAGGGAGCTCTCTTCCTACCAAAGCTGTCTGCCAGACTCAGTAGGTCAACTTGATGGTTTATTTCCGAGCTGACTGACACTCCTGGTCAGGGGAAAGGCAGTTCAATTCTGCACACTCTGGGTGCCTTAGTAAATTTGTCCACTTGCTAGTTTTTGTTCATAAGCCAAATTAGGGTATTTCAACAGTAGTTTAGCTGCTAGCTCACTTGGTGAAAAGAGAAAGCATCCGCTTCCCATAGCTGGTAATATAACTTCACTGACTATTATTATAAACTATTTTTTAAGTGCTGTTTGTAACCATGATTCAACATCTTAAATTTAGGAACACAAGTGTGGGCTACAAAGTAATGTGTAAACTAACATTTCCTGCCTCCTACACACTGTAGTACCACCCCCACCTAAACTGAGATGAGTATTTCTAGAAGCAAGACGGAATCTGAAGTCTTCTGTGCTGCACGTGATAACGACGTGCTAGTCCGACTACGGATTTGTGTTCATAGCAGGAGCTATTGATAGGCTATATTCTTCACTGACCTACATAAGGTCCTTTAGATACCACTTTTGGCCACAGAGGGCAATGTGGCCACTGCTCAGCAAATGCTACATACTATCTGAAAGTATCATTCTGCTATTACACTATATAATTTCTGGACAAAAATAAGAACTTACTTACTTACACTGATTCTTAAAACATCTACCCAAAATATTCTCATTTGCATCAAAAACCATTTGTAGTTTTGTCCCTAATGTAGCCTTGTGAACCATGGTGAACTTTATTTTAGCTATTTGTGATACATTGAAGATATTTTTAAAAGTTTTATCATTAATATTAGCAGCAGAAGTAAGGTGAGGTGATGTCTTAACTATCAAACCTGGAATTAATCTGATGTTAAATAGTTTCAATTGTTCAGTGGCATTTTACAAGCTAACTGGAAATTTGGAAAATGCATGACTTATTTTATTATGCGTAACTCTGAATTTAACTTGTATTACCTGGTAATCAAGAGTAATTTCTTAATATGATATTACTATAATTACATAAATAGTACTAAATCATTGAGAAAAAAAAAAGGAGTACTGACTCGTTTGTCGACAGGGGAAAATGCTCCTTCAAATTCCATCTCCTTCTTTACTGTTTTGGCTTCAGGTTTGCAGTCATACTCCATCTCAGGCAATAACAGGTCACGACAGAAAGTGCAAAACCATTCCCTGCTGAAAAGAGACCATTTACAGACTCAATGTGAGAGCCAGTAAGCAGTAACTCATGTCAACAAGTGCATAATGCTGCTGTCAGATGAAAATCTCACACCTCCAAAATGTAAAAATCAACTTGTCAAACGCAGCTTTTTTCTGACATGTTTTTCATTCCACCAAGAAAACAAGACAGTGATTCTGTATTAAAATGAAAATACATGAGTTGCGGCATTTTCACTGAAGACCAGCAATAAATAAAGTTTGACAGAACTGACCTTGGAGATTTGAGGAGAGCTGGAATGTGGCACGTAAGATGAAAACCTTTATGACACTTATGGCAGCATAACAGCTCCCCCGTAGTCTGACACACAGCACATAAGACCTCATTAGAGTCTTCCAGTTGGGCTTTATTTTGGTCTTCCTGCTGCTGTTCTCCCACTGAATGAATGGGATTTGGAGCTCTAGTCTTATTCTGGCCCAGAGGCTCACTTGGAAACTGTGAAGAGCAATGGGGTTTGTCGTCTATGCTTTGAATACAAGACGGGACATCGTCACCTTGGGAATGGGTTTGGGGTTGGTCGTCTGTGCTGTCGGGGAGGCTGGCTCTTTGTTTGGGATGTACCTGAACCCGCAAAACACAGAAACCAAGGTCTGAAAATACCATAGCCAACATTTTATATATTTATCATGATCCTGGAGTTTTAGGATTTTGTTAATATTTTGAGTTATTAGTAGTTATTACTGAGTTATTAGTAGTAACTACACTGTTTCCCTGTCTGTTCCTCCCACTGTCTTGTATTTCTATTAGTGCCTTTTCACCTGTCTCTGTTACTATGTTTAGTTTGAGTCTTCTTGTCTATATAATTGTCTTTTGGGTATTTTGTGTTTTAATCTGACGGCCATTTTTCTGTTGTGTTTAATTTTAGTTTTTCCTCCTTTATGATTACCATCCTCGCCCTAACTGTTTTCACCTGTTGTTCATTGTTTTCACCTGCGTTCTTCTCCCTCTTGTTACTTGCTGAGTTAATTAGTACACTGTATGTCATGGGTTGGGGTGGGCTGAGTGGTTGTAGTGTTTCTGCTTTTGTCAGGTGGTTCAGTGGGCAGGCCGCTTGCGTTTCCGCCCTCAGGTGGAACCCGTCGCTGCGGGCCAAGCAGCACACCTGTGGCTAGTTATGCTGATCAGGGCTTGATGTATTGAGGAGTGGCAGAAACAGTAGCTCGCCTACAGATTCTCCACATTTGCCATTCTTGCTCATCGGGTGCTCACTTCTGCTTTCTCCTGTTTTCTCTTTCATTCTTGTAGAAAATAAAAGTTGTTTGTGAGAACTGCTTTGTCTCCTCCTTGGGTCCTTGACAGAACAATCTGCCAACACTCCGGACCCAGCAGACTCAGAAGTTGGCCGATCCACCCTGTCTCCTTTGCTTCCTCGGGGTCGGCCACCACTGCAACCCAGGACCTTTCTCCCCCTAGCCCTGAAATGTTCCGGGGCGAGTTAGACCATTATAGAGACTTTTTGCTCCAGTGTTCCCTCTTGTTCCAATCCACTCCAGGGAGGTTTGATAATGACTATCTGAAGATATCTCACTTTGTGAGTTTATCTTTCCACGAACCCAATCAAGTCTGTGTCTTTTGATCATTTTGTCTGTGATTTCAGATCCGTCTTTGATCATCCCCTCGGGGAGGATGAGATGGCTCACCATTTTTTGGGGTTTTTTTTGCTCCGCCACGGAGAAAAATCAGTGGCAAAGGTCTCTTTTGATTTCCAGGTTTTGGCCAGTGAGTCCGGTTGGGATGAAAGACCCCCTCAAGGGGGTGTTCTATTCGGCGTTGGGAAAGATGAATTGGTCACTCGCAATGAAGCTAAAACCTTAGAAGATCTCATCGGGCTTGCTATAAGGATAGATAACCGCTTGTACGAACACACCCGTGAATGGGGCTTCAGACTGCAGCCTTACTCACTCCGTGACCTCTTCTCCAATTTCTCGGGGGAGACTGCACTTGGCCCTCCGAAAGAACATCCAGGGGAGCCTATATGCAGTTGGGCTTGGCAAAATTAACCCCCGAGAAACAGCAACGTAGGATGGCAGCATGGCTCTGTATTTACTGCAAGATGTCGGGGCATTTTGTGGCAACCTCCCCTGTCCGACCAAAAGACAACAGCCGCCAATAAATACGGGGATACTAGTGGGTGGTGTGCAGTACATTGACACGTCCCCCTGTATGCAAGTTAAAGACATGCTCAGCTTTAACCAAGCAGACATTCCGCTACAGGCATTATTGGACACCGCCGCTGAACAAAACTTGTTAGACGCCAAAATCGTCAAACAATTGAAAATTCCAACCATCCTGCTCAGCTCTCCCATGTAGGTCATTGTATTAAACGGCCTAAAGCTTTAATCCATCTCCCACCAGACTGTTTCGGTTTCTCTCACACTTTCTGGCAATCACAGAGAATCCATTAAATTTTTTGTTTTCGAGTCCCCTGCCTCTCGCCCTAAGACAGCTGGGATAGGCTCCAGCCCCCCCGCGACCCTGAACAGGATAAGCGGAAGCAAGCGAATGGATGGATGGATGGATGGATGGATGGATGGATGGATGGATGGATGGATGGAGTCCCCCCCAAAAATCCCTTAATCTTGGGTTTTCCTTGGTTTGCAGCCCATAATCCCCACATTGATTGGCAACAGCGTCACATCATTAGTTGGAGTCCTTTTTGTTCCTCACATTGCTTAAAATCAGCCGTAACACCTGCATCGCCCCATCAAGTCATCTCCTGAGTTAATAGCACCTGATCTAGCCTCTGTACCCCCTGAGTATCACGACCTCACACCAGTCTTCAGCAAATCAAATACTCTGTCCCTTCCACCACATCAGCCATACGACTGTGCATCAATCTCCTCCCTGAGGATTCCTTTCCCTCCAGCCGGCTTTACTAACTCTCCATTCATCAGGCTATAGAGACCTATATTAAAGACTCTTAATGCAGGTATCATCTGCCCCCCTTCATCACTGATGTGGGCGGGATTTTCCTTTGTGGAGAAAAAGGACAAGTCACTATGGCCCTGCATTGATTATTGGGCCTTAATCTGATTACTATTAAAAATAAGTATCCACTTCCTCTGCTAAGTTAAGCTTTCAAGCCCCTCCATGAAGCCACTTTGATTTCCAAGCTAGATCTTTGTAATGAATATCATTTGGTTAGAATTAGAGAGGGGGGATGAATAGAAAACAGCTTTTAATACACTACTTGGACATTTGGCTTAACTAATGCGCCGGCTGTATTCCAGGCCCTCATCAATGATGTGCTTTGGGATTTTTTTCATGATTTTGTTTTTGTCTATCTGGATGACGTTTTTGATCTTTTCCAGGGGCCTCGAGCATCGCAGACTCATAAGGACTCCAACGCCTCCTCGAAAATAAACTTTGTCAAAGCAGAGAAATGTGAGTTTCACTCAGTGTGTCATTCTGAGGTGACATTATTGAGAGTGGTCGGGTGAAAGTGGACCCTGTGAAAATCAAAGCTGTGTAAGAACGGCCCAAACCCACCACTAGAAAAGAACTAAAATGTGCCCTTGTTTTTGCCAATTTTTACTGCAGGTTTATCTGTAACTACAGCCAGACCACTCCAGGGTGCTAGCCAGAAAAGATTTTCAGCCCAGCACGCAAGCTGATGTTAATTAGCAAACTACACAATCCTTGTGGACGTGCGGTTACATTTCTCGAGAGGTGCATGTCAGATTACATCTTATGTTACAGCGTAGGGTTCAGAAAGGACTTCTGGTTACGTACATAGGACCGATGCAGAACTCTAATTCAGGCCTTATTAGCTCAATAGAGCGATAATTCTTTTTGCATACAAACCAGAAGCGTTACACTTACATATCATGCATTCAACGTGTCCCAGAGTGCCGTTTCCTTCCACTAATGGGTTTGCAGAAATCACAGAAAAAGCATTCCCAACAAAAACATTATAATCCAGATGTTTTCTCAATCCAAGATTCAAACTCGTCCGAGATAGTCCATGCATCCTTGGTGTGGATTTGAACATCCTAGGTCACACTGTTCTTAAGTTATGGCCAATGTTAAAGTTTTTGTGGAACAGATGCCGCCAACACCAAGGCTATGACAATAGCTTGACTTTTTCTTTAAAACAGCCGAGCTAAAAAAGGATACTGTATTCATAAATATACATAGATAAGTGTGTAATTATGTCCCCCAAAAAAACTGTTTAATTAAACCATTGAAAACACATAGGCTGGTTTGTGGAAACCAGCAAGTTTCCCCACCATATTTGAATACAGTGGCAAGGAAAGGGCATCTCTCTTCTGATGTTTTACGTGTGTGGTTAAGAGACTGGCCACATACGTAGTACGTAGAGGAGAAGAGAACTCATAGGTGTTTGCGTGCCATGGAGGGATATTTCAATTTGTACCTGCATGTTCAGACTCAAAATACGAAGGATTATACCCATGTTTCATCATCTGAGAAGGTGTTCCCTTCCGGTGACACTGGGGTAAAAGCGTAAAATAATGTAAAATATTTAACTGACACATAGCAATAAATCAGGAATAAAAAAAATGGATAAGTGTTGATACAGTATTATTCAAATGTGTTAAAATATAATGTGTACAAAAATGTTTTCTTACACAAACGTTAGTAGAAACACGCCAGTCAGCTGCAGCCATTAAGAGGTACAGTTTAAATGTAATGTTTTTGTTCTATCTTGCCCGACTAAAACGTGTTTGTCCTACAATTGCCACCCTAGCTAGGATTATGCACTTGAATTAGAAGGGGTAAGAAAACAGAATTCAGTTGACTGCAATTTGCTGACATCTAGTGGTGATATTTTACACACTGTAGCTTTAATTATTACCAGAGGTGGGAAGTAACGAAGTACAAATACTTCGTTACTGTACTTAAGTAGATTTTTCAGGTATCTGTACTTTACTTAAGTATTTATTTTTCTGACTACTTTTTACTTTTACTCCCTACATTTTTACACAAGTATCTGTACTTTCTACTTCTTACAATTTCAAACAGACTCGTTACTTTTTAACACGTCAGAGAGAAGTTTGCATTTCCGGTCAGTGCGCCGTCAAACATCAAACGATCTGAGCCTAAACGGAGGAATAATAACACATAAGAGACAATCGTACTGGCGTATCCTCCATCACCGGCTTATCTCGTACAAAGGGATTAAATACGCAAACCCATATAATTAATGTATCATTTATAGCGCTATAATCAGGGGTTACAGCGGGCCGGACCGAGTCCGTAAGTTGCGCTGCGGCACATAAACAGCTTAGCTAGCGCTACTGAAGAGGAGCGAGCACGAAGGGAGTAACGTGTGGCAGGTAAATGCAACGTTTCTAAATGCTCAACAAATATCAGCAAACACACAAAGTGTGTGCAGTTTGTTACACAGCTAGCTAAAAGAAGAGCTGCTGTATTTCAGGGAGAGCAAAGAGAGAGAAGTTCACTCAGAGATGGAGAAAGAGGACAGGAGAGGAAGAAGAGAGGTTAGAATTAAAGGTAAGGACTGGAAAATAAACTGAAGTATGCTGACGTTGTGTAATTCAAAGATTCTATGAAAATACTGCAGTTTAGGTTAGCTTGTTGTACTGTATTTACAGTAAAGCTCTGTGTTGGTGCACAGAGACTGTGTTCATGGTCAGAGTTACAGGTTACATCAGTGCAGCAGAGATGAGTTTGAATCAAAGCTGCTGATGCTGAGATTCATTCACTGAATCCAACATTTCTACAGCCTGTATGCTGTCAGTGTAGGGGATGGAGATCAGCTCAGATAGCTGTGAAATACTGGGTTACATCTTTGTGAGTTCACTTCATCCACACAGAGCAGTAAACCTCAGAGCAGCAGCAGCAGGTCAGCTGATCACAGCCTGCACACCAACATCATTTACTGCAGCTCACAATAGAAAGCTGTGATTCTTCTCCCCATGCAGAGACACTACAGCTGATCTTAGGGTTCCTCCAGCTTCTGAATCCCACTGTAACCCCTGAGTATCCTCATGTTGGTGTTTAGGTGGAGGCACAGTCACCCTCTACTATGGAGGACACAGAGAATAGAGCTGTGTTTAAATTCCCTTTCACAGTTTGTGTCCTACATAACAGATTCAAGCTGAGTGCATTCATTAGGATTAAAATTTAGATTGGAATAACGTTTGTATTCTCATGTAATATTATTTTATATTATTACAATAATATATAATGAGGTTCGGTTAGTTTTACACAAAAATAGCTTGTAGAAACATCCTCCAAAGAACTACTTTTACTTTCTTACTTTGAGTACATTTCAGAGCCTGTACTTTTTTACTTTTACTTAAGTAGAGAAGTTGAACCAGTACTTCGACTTTTACTAAAGTGTTTTTTAACATAAGTACTTGTACTTCTACTTAAGTACAGAATGTCAGTACTTTTGCCACCTCTGATTATTACCATTATGATTAATCTTTATCACTGGATGAATTGTAGTGAAACTTACTGAGACACAAAACATATAGAACTAACAAGCACTGCTGATTAAAATGATAAAAGTTACACTAAGATTATTTTCTAAATTAAACTAATGCTGTTACTAACTAATGTTCCTTTTTGTTCCTTTTTGCTCCTGTTTCTAATGCCATCACCCCATTCTATGGCCAGTGTCAGCTGCTCCCATTGATATGGCTAGTAGGTGCCTTACTTCTTTTTGTCATCTTCTCCTACTGGCTACTCTCTTTAGGGACTGTCACAGCAGATCATCTGCCTCCATCACACCCTATCCATAGTATCCTCCTCTGTCACATCAGCTTTCTTATATCCTCCTTTACTACATTCATGAATCTTCTCTGTGGGCTTTCTCTTTTCCTCCTACCTAGCAGCTCCATCTTTAACATCCTTTCTCCAGCATATCCACTATCCCTCTTCTGCACACGTCCAAATCATCTCTTACCTCTCTAATGCTGTCTCCAAACCACTCGACCTGAGCTGTCCCTCTGATAAACTAACCTCTAATCTTGTCCATTCTGGTCACTCCCAGTGAAAATCTTAGCATCTTCAATTCTGCCACCTCCAGATGGACCTCCTGTCTTTTTGTTAGTGCCACCATCTCCAAACCATCTACCACAGCAGGTCTCACTACCATCTTGTAAACCTTCCCTTTCACTCTTGCTGCCATCCTTCTGTCACAAATCCCTCCTGACACCCGTCTCCACCCACTCCACCCTGCCTGCACTCTCTTCTTCACCAGGTTTTTAAACTCATCTTCCTTCACTACCTCTGCTCCTTCCATCATCACTGTTGGACCTCTCTCCCTCTCATTCACACACACGTATTCTGACTTTCATTCCTCTTCTCTCTAAGGCATACCTCCACCTGCTCCCTACGCTCACTACAGATCACAGTGTCACCCGCAAACATCATAGTTTACAGAGACTCCTGCCTGACCTCATCGGTAAACTTGTCCATCACCATCGCAAACAAAAAGGGGCTCAGAGCAGATCCCTGATGTATTCCCACCCCCAGCCTGTAACCTGTACCACAAACCTCACCATTGTCTCACTGTCCTACTACAATGTCTTATAACATACTCAAACACGTCTCTGCCACTCCCAACTTCCACACAATGCTTAACAAATTTATTAGACCACCACCCAATGTAAGGTTTATGTCACAGCTGCCCTAAAAAAAACAAAACAGGATTGTTAATTACCAAATTAATTTTTTATGTTTGTGTAATGGTTAATCCATCCGTATGCACAAGCTCTTTAATCATGATATTTTTAATGCTAAAATATAATTAGTGTTGTTATCCATGAATTTTGTTTTACAAAAAGGCAGGAAAAAATAAAGCACATTATTTTTTGATTAACATGCCAAATCACAGTTAATTACTTGCATTTCTAAATTTTTTTTGTTTTTTTTTAGTGGGTGAATGTTGAATAATGTCTGACCTCTAAGAGAAGTCCAGTGTGCCACCGCAAATTTTGGTATAAAAATTCAGTTCAGTGAATAAGAAATTCTTTGTTTGAATGATTTTTTTGACGGATTTAAAAAATATTTGTTTTCTTGTTTTTATGGCAGGTGGTCTAATAAATTTGTTAAGCACTGTAGCTAGGCAGCATCAGATAGTAGGCTGTAAGATGACTTAGGATACCAAGAAGATTACGTGAGTAAAGGATTAAATGGTGAAAGCTGAAGAGGGAAGAATGGAGCACAGAGTTCAGGGAGGAGTTGAGACAGGCTCTAGGTGGTAGGGAAGAGTTACCAGATGACTGGGAAAGTACAGCTGTAGTGCTGAGGGAAACTGCCAAGAAGGTGTTTGGTGTATCCTCTAGACAGAGGACAAAGGACAAGGAGACTTGGTGGTTGAATAAGGAAGTACAGGAAAGTATCCAAAAGAAATCAAAGAAAAAGTGGGAAAGTCAGGGAGACTAGACGTACAACAGAGAGGTGAGAAAGGAAAAGGCTTATAGTGAGTTTTATGTGAGACTGGATACTAAGGAGAAAAGTACTTACTGATTGGCTAGGCAGAGAGATCAAGCTGGAAAGGATGTCCAGCAGGTTAGGGAGAGAGGAGGAAATGTACTAACGAGTGAACGTGTTTTGAGAAGATAGACGGAGCACTTTGAGGACCTCATGAATGTTGAAAATTAAAGAGGAGGATGGAAGGAAGACATATGAAGTGAGGGCAGCTTTGAAGAGGATGAAAAGCCAGTTGAGTTGAGTGGAGTGGAAAGGCAGTTGGTTCTGATGACATACCTGTGGTGGTATGGAGATGTCTAGGAGAGAGGGCAGTGGACTTTTTAGTGAAGAGTGAGAGGATGACTAAATGTAAGAATGCAGATTTTCAAAAACAAGGGTGATGTGCAGAGATGCAGTAACTACAGAGGGATAAAGTTAATGAGCCATACCATGAAGCTATGAGAAAGGGTTGTTGAATCTGAGTTAAGAAGAGAGGTGATGTTCAGCGAGCAGCTTTACTGTACACGTCCATTGTCTTAATCACCATCCCACCCACCCCCCAGCTTCAGACTCATGATCCTGTGACACGCTCTTCACCTCCACAACACTATTCACATACTCTTCCTACAAGACTACCCTACTCCATTTCTCTTCCTATCTACACCATAGTAGAACAGTTTGAATCCACCTCCAATGCTCCCTTGCTTCCATTCCACCTGGTCTCCTGCACACACAATATACAGTGGCTTGCAAAAGTATTCATACCCCTTGAACTTTTCCATATTTTGTTACAACCACAAACATAAATATATTTCACTGGAATTTAATGTGAAACACCAACACAAAGTGGTAAACAATTGTGAAGTGGAAAGAAAATTATGCATTATTCAAAACATTTTTTACAAATAAAGTGAAAAGTGCGGTGTGCAAAAGTATTGAGCCCCCCTGAGTCAATACTTTGTGGAACCACCTTTTGCTGCAATTACAGCTGCAGGTCTTTTAGGGTATGTCTCCACCAGCTTTGCACAGCTAGTGACTGAAATTTTTGCCCATTCTTCTTTGCAAAACAGCTCAAGCTCAGTCAGATTAGAAGGAGAGCGTTTGTGAACAGCAGTTTTCAGATCTTGCCACAAATTCTTGATTGGGTTTAGGTCTGGACTTTGACTGGGCCATTCTAACACATGAATATGTTTTGTTTGAAACCGTTCCATTGTAGCCCTGGCTTTATGTTTAGGCTCGTTGTCCTGCTGGAAGGTGAACCTCCGCCCCAGTCTCAAGTCTTTTGCAGACTCCAACAGGTTTTCTTCCAAGATTGTTCTGTATTTGGCTCCATCCATCTTCCCATCAACTCTGACCAACTTCCCTGTCCCTGCTGAAGAGAAGCAGCCCCAGAGCATGATGCTGCCACCACCATATTTGACAGTGGGGATGGTGTGTTCAGAGTGATGTGCAGTGTTAATTCTCCGCCACACATAATGTTTTGCATTTTGGCCAGAAAGTTCAATTTTGGTCTCATCTGACCAAAGCACCTTGTTCCACATGTTTGCTGTGTCCCCAACATGTCTTCTGCAAACTGCAAACAGGACTTTTTACGGTTTTCTTTTAACAATGGCTTTCTTCTTGCCACTCTTCCATAAAGACCACATTTGTGCAGTGCATGACTAATAGTTGTCCTGTGGACAGATTCCCCCACCTGAGCTGTGGATCTCTGTATTTCGTCCAGAGTCACCATGGGCCTCTTGGCTGCATCTCTGATCAGTGCTCTCCTTGTTCGGCCTGTAAGTTTAGGTGGACGGCCTTGTCTTGGTAGGTTTACAGTTGTGCCATACTCTTTCCATTTCCAGATGATGGATTGAACAGTGCTCTGTGAGATGTTCAAAGCTTGGGAAATCTTTTTATAGCCTAAGCCTGCTTTAAACTTCTCCACAACCTTATTCCTGACCTGTCTGGTGTGTTCTTTGGACTTCATGATGCTGTTTACTCCCCAATATTCTCTTAACCAACCTCTGAGGCCGTCACTGAGCAGCTGTATTTGTACTGAGATTAGATTACACACAGGTGGACTCTTTTTAGTCATTAGCAGTCATCAGGCTTCTGAATGCAATTGGTTGCACTCAGAGAAAAGGGAGCTGAATACTGTTGCACACTGCACTTTTCAGTTTTTTATTTGTAAAAAATGTTTTGAATCATGTATAATTTTCTTTCCACTTCACAATTGTATACCACTTTTTCACATTAAATTCCAGTGAAATATATTTATGTTTGTGGTTGTAATGTGACAAAATATGGAAAGGTTCAAGGGGTATGAATACTTTTGCAAGCCATTGTATGTGCCTTCCTTCTCTCCATCATATCAACCAGCTCTTTCCCTTTACCAGTCATAGTCCCCACATTTACAGTCCCTACTCTCACCTCTAAACTCCTGCCTTTCCTTCTCTGTTGCTGTCTCCTAATACGCCTTCCCACTTTCTTCTTCCATTGTCTTTGGCCAAAAATAGCACAGTTTCCACAAGTACCATGTTGGCCTGCAACACTAGAGGTGGACACATGATCTGCATCTGCATGATGCCCTTCCTGATGCAACCCTCACCATTTATCCACGCTTGTGACTGGCACTAGAAGTACACTGGCTTGTGACACCCCCTCCCCCCCTGCCCTGTGGTTGGTTTCAAGTAACAAACAATCTCCTATTAAAATCATACTTTGTGCCAGTCCAATTCTTGCTGCATAAATAAGCTTTGGATAAACACATCTACCAAAAATAAAAATCTATACATAAAATACACATTGGACTGCAATAATAACTCATTTTGTTCTTACACAACTGCCTTCATCATCTGGCTCATCTTTGATGACAATTATTGGCCCTGGAGATGATCGTTGTCTCTTCTTTACAGCAGATCCCACTGCTCCACTAGCGTGGTGTGTTTTTGGGGCTTTCCAGGAACCGGTCCTTGGGAACAAAGCAAAAGACAGTCACAGACAAATTCACTCAAGAGACCCATGCCACAGAGGTAATAGTGTCATAAAACAATCTGCGCGCGCGTGTGTGTGTGTGTGCATGCATAGCTCCCTCCTACCCTGTTTTTTCTTGGGATACAGCAGCGTACTCTGGTGAATTTTGCTGTCCTGGCACTTAAGAGAAGTTACAATGTGTTTGTTCATTATAAAGAACAGAACATAACACATATTCTCGATGTCACAAAAAAAACTGCAAAAGTACATTATATACAGATAATGGCAAGCATACCACTTGTGCTTGATAAGGAAGTTTCTGCTCCCTGAGGATAGTTTGGTTTCACTGTGTACACTGGACCAGCTGAATCATTGCTCCTGTTCATATATGTAGGCTCAATCTAAACACAGGATTGCAAATCAACTACTAAACAGCAGGTATTATGCAACGATAACAGCCTTCAGTCAAGAGAGGAAATTCCTTACCCTCTGTTGTGAATGAGGCAAATTGACACTACCATTGAGGGGCAATGGTGTTATTTGTGCATACAAAGGTGAAGAGGAAAATCCATCCATGGGCTTGGTTTGGTAGCTGGAGTCACTTCCTGTTCCTCTCTGATGAATGGAGAAAATGCAGAAAGGTGGAGAACATGCAATCATTTACATTACAGTTACATTCCTGTCAGTATCTGTAAGCATGTGATGATGGAAATGAATTTTTTTTCAGATATGCTAAAGCTATTTTACAGAAAAATCAGCTGATTCTGAGGGGGTCACTTGGGAGGCAGTCATTGATTTTCCATGAAATGATCCAACTGCTGGGTTGTAACACTAACACCGCAGACATCATATAACAACAGCGTTATGTCAGTTCCCTTAAATTGGTTTATGGCGATAAAAAGAAAAACAAAACTACCCAAAACACAATCTAAAGACCTAACACAACATGACCACAGTATGCTTTGACAAGTCTCCTTCACTGCACAAGATCTGCATGCAAAATACTAATGCAGCTCTGACAACTTGTTCACATCAGGGCAACAAAACTAATTTGTGCTTTACATGCCAGCATTGTCCTGCTTCAGAGTTGGAACCCAAACATCAAGTGAAGTAGACTAAACAACTTGAATAACAAGATATTATCATCAAGCTTTACTCAAGGAGTTTTCCCCTTTATCCCCTGTTGCATGCTGGCTTGCTGTTTGCATTGCTGCTTTATTTGATTTACTTTACTTCTGAGCTCTAAGTTCATCCAAGACTAAAATCCATCCTGACAAGGAAAGACATAAATTGCTCAGGATGTGAAAGCTGTCAGCTCTATTTAGGACAATGCCATCTGCTGTCTGTGCTTGTTAAGAAGGCCTGTCATTCAAGCACACATGCACACTAACACAAAGAAACGCACAGTAACCTGGGGAGAAAGTCCAGGGCTCAGTAGGTTCCTAGTTGGGCTAACATGGTTGGGCAGAGGCCTCATAAACCTGTGGTCTGGTTTTGGAGGCAAACTGTGAGAGGGAGACCCCCTCTGTAGGGGCCTTGGGACTGTTCGCTGTAGTTGGATGCTTTGGTACCATGTCCAGGGTGGAGGAGATGGCTGGGGCTGCCATTGAGCCTGGGGGGTTAGCTTGTCCACCTGCATCTGGAGCTGAGCCAGAGTGCTACAGGGAGCTCCCAGGGCAAGGCTGTGGGGTGAGCCTGAGGGGCCCTGCTGAGTGTGGGTGAGCTGATGATGAAACCCACCCAGCTGGCGGTCTGGTATACTCTCTACCACTAAAGTGCCTGAGAGGAAATACACACATAGACAGGATGAGCATAACAAGGACTGATGAAATATATACAATACAGAAAGAAAAATCCAGAGAACTGTAGAGAAGAGTATATACAGTAAAATGTGAGGCAGTCTGTAAGGAAAACTATGCTAACTGGGGCTACAGCTATTGACAATAAGCAAAGATAAAAATTTCAATTAATACGTGTTGATTAATCAGTCTATAAACTGAGGAAAAGGCCAAATGATAACAGTCTTCAAATGATTAAAATATAAATTAGGTTTCAAGGCATCCAATTCTACTAGAACAGAAAGTGAAGAATCCAATCTCAGGGTTGTGGATCACACCATTTATCATCTTACCCAAATCAACATTCGAGGCCCAGTAAGAGGCTCGACACTGGAAGCGTACGGTGCTCTGTGGTACAAATGAGGCACTGCATTTTGCCCGCAGGAGGTTTCCAATCTGAAACTGAATCTGCAAACAGATGGGATGTTATTAATAATTTTCAGAGGAGGAACATGCGACGCTACAAAAGGCATATGTTTGCACTTCATCACATCCGAGACATACTAGGCTTTCAGAGATGAGCTGAGAACAGGAAAACAAGACTGTGATGAGATAGTGCTTCAGGGCTAATTGATTACCAAACCTCACCAAACGTTTACAGTACAACAGGGCCGTGCCCCCATTCTTGGCCGTGGCCCATTTGATGAAGTCGATGACATGATCCAGGTGTCGGGATAGATAGCCAATGTCTTCCTGCTGTTTATGCAAGAGACTCTCGTGATCTTTTGTAAGAGCCTATTTAAAAAAAAAAAAAAAAAAAAAAGTGAGAAGTGCAGTGTTCAAGCAGCTTGAGGGAAGGCACTCTGAGCCTCAGGGCGACAGTCAACTCACGATACAAGTAACATTCTTCTGGAAACTACACCTCAGCAAGCTACAGCACTACACAGCATTGTTTTGCTCTACTATTTTATACATATAAAGGATTTTGTCATACCTCAAGTTGATTAACCAGCATTTTGCCCTTTTTGTTTATCTCATGGATCAAACTACAGATGGATTTCTTTATTTCATCATGAACAGAAGTGCGGTTCTGTTCAACCAGAAGAAGTCTGCAAAGCATACAATGAAAGTGTCAATTAGAAAATACAGAGAACAATGTATATTTATTAGTATGGAGGCACAAAATAGCTTTTTTTTTTTTTCTTTTTTTTTAAACTAGGCATCCTTATGGGTGAAATACATACCCACTGTTTATGGAGTTTGATACCTCTTCTATCAGTTTCTTTTTCTCCTGTAGCTGATGAGTCATACTCTCCATATGCTCTTTGTGGTTTTTATAGGCAGCTTCAAGGAACTGATAACTAATTCAGAAACAAGAGTGAGTCAGTACAAACAGGCTAAAAAGCCAAATGAATTATGAAATATGCATAATGAACTGGGATTTTTTTTTTTTGGTAATCTTAATCTCTTAATGCATGTTTTTTTTTCTCCACCTCAAATACATCACACGCAGGGGCCCAGTGCCATATGCAATTCAATTCAATTGATCATCAGTCATTATTATAGAAACAATGTGGAGTTTTGACCTTGTTAATACAGTGTGACTGCCTGTATGGCTTATGTAACTAAATCACACGTCAAATATAAAATCATTAAGGACCACCAAATCAAGCTGATGCAGAGGTACAGGAACCATTTCATCACATTACAGGATAAATTGTGACGGTACTTGTGGTCTTTATGCTTGACAAGTTGGCAGTCCCGACAGGTAAGCAGGTCACATGTCTCACAAAAGAGTTTCAGTGGCTCTTGTTTGTGGGTATGACAGAACATCGGCCTCTGACTCGACACAGTACAGACGTCTGGAAAACAACAAAAAGCTCATCATAGTTATTTTAAAGCTAATTTTTACAGTATAAAATGCACAGTATATGCATTCACTGTATACTGATGTATACAGTATTTATCATTTTGCCTATTAAAATATTTTTTATTTCAACAGCAGTAGGACGAATCCCATGATAGTCCTTGCATTTGTCATGGAAACGGCACAAGCATTTAATTTTTTTTAAATAGGTGAGATGAGCACATGGGTTAGAATACCTTCCGACTTCTGTCTGATCATGTGGTCTTTGGTGAATTTGACTCTTTGGTGGGCCTCCACACAGGTGGTACACAGGTACTCAATACACTCAGCACAGAACCCAGCAGCTTCAGTGTTGTCGTCACAGGCCATACAGAGCTATAAGTAGATGAGTCAAACATCAAAGGCTGAAAAACATTTGGTAACATAAGGTGGCATTGATGGTTCTTTGCAGTTTTTACTCCTTCTTCAATCAAGGGAATGAAATGATACCTTATCTGCTAGAATGACATCAGTAGACAAAAAAGTATCCATATGTCCAGTTTGTACTCCAAAGTACTGACTTTGCTGCCCAGATTTCCCAGCTACAACCCATCACTAACTGGCCTTGCTTTTCTGTAAATGCATTTCATATCCCATTTAATATTGTGTGTACTTGCCCATGGGGCTGCAAGTGGAAACCATCTGGTAGCTTATTCTGGTTCTTTTGCCCAAGATAAATATGTAATAAAAGTAAAATATTGTAGAACTATCATGATCACTACCCTTAAAACTCGGGCTGTCCCCATGTGGTAGTTAATTTGTTACCGACCTGGACCGCTCTCGCCACTGTGCTGCTGGGAGCCTCAGATGAGTCCTTCACAAACATATTATCCATCACATCTACCGCCATGCATTCCTGCCTGCACACCGGACAGCGGATCACGTTTACTGGAATCAAACAGGAACATTGGTATAAATCAGTAAAACTGGATATTTCTGGTATTATTTACCATTACCTTATATATTGGTATGATATTTAGACAGGTGCTTATGGTCATAAGTAGCTACAAATGCTCGTTAAATGCGTGCAGTTGTAAGGCACCAGCTCGTTCTTGGCTGCAGAGAAGTTGCCTCTCGTTAATCGATCCTTGATCAGTGTTTGTAAACAGCAACTCACGTGCTTTGGTCGCGCTGTCGCCCTTGGAGACGGACACATCCAAATTCCTTGAAGGTAAAGGTAAGCATTTCTTGCAAAAACTGTGCAGACACGGCAGAAGTTTGGGCTCCCTGCTGTGAAAGTTTAAATGGCAAACGGGGCAGGTGTCCAAGTAATTGTGGTCGGTTGCACCGGACCTCTCCCCCTGCATGCTCTCTGCTTCGTTCTCAACCATCAGGACAGCAGCACCTCCGGACTCCCGTTTTTCCACGCACGCATCCATCTGAAACAGTTTTGTTCTTTAAGTCTAGATGACTGCGCACGAGACGCACCGACACGTATAAGCAAAGTAGTATGAAGCGTAATTTTCATTACACTCTAAGCTCTAGAGAGAGCCTTTCCATACCTGCACTGCCCCCTGCACGTTCAGAATTTTTAATCCGAGTACATTACTGTTTACATGTGAAATAATTACTCCACTCTAACAACAAACAGGAAGCACGAAAGAAAGAAATACACCTGAGTGTGGCGCCTGCCGCAGATGTTGCTCAATTTGCAGCGCACGCGCTCGTTGCGGCACGGGTAGGGCGGGGTCAAAAATATTGATTGGAGAGGAACCGGCTGTGTGGCTCTGGTGCTGTGTAATACCGCCAATTTTGGTATCGATCCGATCTCGAGTAAACAGAGCCGGTGTTGCCGTAAGTTGGAAAGGCAGCTTTTGTAGAAGAGAGCAGCGTGTCATGATTTATGAGATTGATCATCATCAATTTGCCAAATCTGAGCACATTTTAATGACTAGTAAATCACTGTGATTTTTACTTTCCTCAATAATTAGTTAACACAAAACACACCTTTCAGCTTTTCTTGGATTTTGAAAGTGGGTTTTTTTGAGACCTGGAATGTAAATGCGCCTGTGTTTAAAGCACTTTGTGTGCGCTTCTGTTGTTTAATTGTGTTGTAAATAAAACAGACTTAAGAGCGAACGCAAAGGGGTTACCATATTCATATTTTTTCGGTTTCACTAAAATAATTTAACACAATTCAGTGTGTTGAATATATTATTTGACTATACGCAATCAGTCTGCTGAAGAAGCAGCGATCATGGCCAATATTAAAGTAGCTGATTAAAATAATTTATGCTAATTTTGTGACTACGTGGATTTATGAAAGTCAATTCCAAGATGGCAGCTCATTTAGCTCAGGTACATTGTCCGTCAAACTCCATATCTACCTTACGTGAGTAGATTTGAAAAAAAAAAAGAAATCTAATATGAAAAAATAAACCTTTAGTCAATTTTAATAGTGTTTTAGGGTATGTTGTGTATTAAAAAATATACAATACCAGTCAAAAGTTTAAAGTCAAAAGTTTAAAAGTTTTTGATTGGTAATGTATATTGATAAAAAGATGGCAGGTCCAACATGACAACAACCATAACAGCAAAAATATTCCTAAAAATACTTTTTTTTTTTTCTGACCAGAAATACTAAAAAAAAAAAATGAGTGCATACAAAAGACATTGACACTTTATCAGACATGCATTCTGTTTAAGTTTTCTTGTATATATCTGATTGTTCATGGAATATTGCATCAGACAGTTTCAACCAATAAAAAACTGATGATGTCATTTTTCATTATAACAACACCAGAGTAATTGTAGTGATTTATTAATGTGTAAATATCATTCCCAGTAAATTTGGCGGTGGCCTCGGGAAGCCCCAAAAAAGCCCGGTCTGAGTAGGGTTAATATTAAGTATTCCTGAAGATCCAACATGAGTGATGAGTGAAACATTACTTTCACCACTATGTGGGCCACCTGCTTATTCTTTGCCTGTCTGAAAGGGCTGTGACAGTGACCTTTGTCTCTGTGCTGAAGGTCTGGGTCTGTCTGAGGGATTTTCTTCCTCCTGCTCTGGGAGAAAGCTCTCTTTTTTGTGGTCTTTCATGTTTTTATATAAGTTGGTGGTGTTGCCACAGTAGAGAGTTTCCTTCCAACTGGCATCACTGCTTGCTGTGTTTTCATTTACAGCTAAAAAGCACCTCTACACTTTCTCACTCATGACATGGCTCAGTGGTAGTACTCAGTGAGCCAACTAATCACAGTAGAGCAGGGAGGAGGGGGTGGACCAAAGTGTGCGTGCATGAAGGAGCAGTGTTTGTACAGATATGTCTGCTTTCTGATGAACGGGAGCAAAGTTCTGAACTTGCATGAGACAAACTAAAGCGTTGCTCCTGTCATGCTAGTATTGATCCAGTACCAATACCAGCGTTATCAATACTAATGATATTTAGCCACCTCTAGTGCTTTGTCCTGGAGAACAAAAAGTTTTCCAGGACAAAAACTAAAAAATTTGCACATTATACATTGAGAGGGTTACTGAAAGACTTTATGGTAGGCTGTGTGCTCAGTGAATTCCAAATAAATGCGGAATTTGGTGTTGTTTCTTTTCATTAGGTCTATGCATATTTGAGCCTACTATTTGTAACACAGTATCCTGAAAAGCTGATTAATATTAATATTCACATGCGATTGTGAGTGAAACATTGACTTGTGACTGGTGACTGACTGTGACTTATCTTCTACTTTCCTAATCTGATGAAAACAAAACTGTGTGTAGTAATGCATCCTTATCTATGAGATGATGGCTCACTGTTATGCATTGCTGTACACATTACAGCTCACCTGATTGCGGTTATGCATAATGCACTGGCAAGTTCTCAGTTTAAACTGTTCTGGTTCAGATAAAAGGCACTTACGTAAGTGGGTGGAAGATAATGCCTTAACAGTTCAAGGTTCATAGCCAGGCTCTGTATTAACCTCTTAGATAGCCCAGAGAACAGTTCAACTGTCTGTATTTTGTACACACATGAATCTAACAGCAGAAAACCACAGGATCCCTTTGAATGATGGTAACAGTATTCCACTCCTGGGATTGGGCACCTTTGGGGACCCTCAAACGGTAAGAATATCCTGCAGTCTCTGCATTTCTAGATTTAGACACAAACAAGGCTTGTTATGTCTGCTTCACCAGGAAGACTTCACATAATTTTATGTGAGGTTTATTGGTTAGAGGGATTTGATATTTATCAGTTAAATGGAGCACAAACTGTGGCTGAAGCTAAGAAATAAAGTAAAATTGATATTTTTTGTGAATTCCCAAAAGACACCCAAAGGCACTGCACTTGAGTGTGTCAAGCTGGCCATAGACGTGGGATACAGGCACTTTGATGGGGCGTTGGTTTATTTCAATGAGCACGAAGTGGGTGAAGCCATTAGGGAGAAGATAGCTGATGGAACCATTAGAAGAGAGGACATCTTTTACTGCGGAAAGGTAATGCTTGCTAGCATTTGTTTCATTTACTTTCAGTGCTATACACATTTAAGAATAAATATTATCATTAGTACTGCAAAGACCTCTGGCATGAATATTTAAATGGTCATTGGTAAACAAATTGCTTCAAGCTGTTTAGTTGTTTTTTAAATTAGCACTGCTATTTTTTTCAGCTCTGGAATACCTTCCATCCACCAGAGTTGGTGAGGCCAACCTTAGAGAGGACACTGAGAGCCTTAAAACTGGACTATGTGGATCTCTACATCATTGAGCTTCCGATGGCCTTCAAGGTTTCTACAAATTCTCCTTACAAAATTTTAAAGCAAAGTAGTTATTACATATACACTAGATGAGAGTTTAAAAACATGACATAAATATCACAAATACATGAAATCTGGCTTTCGCCATATCATGTGTAAGAGATGAGATTATACATGCAGGTGTTTGCTTGGTTAAGACTGGGTAACTGGATTCACGTCTATATGTTAAAGCGTTGTAACCATGACCATATTCTGCCACATGTTTAAGTTACCATTTTTAATGCAAAGTATTGACTTATACTTATATTTTAGCCTGGAAAGGATTTTTATCCAAAAGACCGGGATGGAAAATACATCTACCACCAGACAGATCTCTGTGCAACATGGGAGGTAAGCTCTGTTAAATTATAAAACACATATTCTATTTAAAGCCTTTCCATATCTAGTGCTCATTTGTAATGTGAAAGTCTCATGGAATTAAAAAATATGTTGTTTTCTTATGTAAATATAAATACCATTTTACATTTACATTATCAGTTTTCATGAGAATGATGCCTCACCTCCACTTGCGAAGCTGAGCATGACTTCACTGTGGTGCTTGTGCTCTCACGAGGCCAATCCTGGCTCCATGAATTTTGGTTAAAAACACATCAAGAATTTCAAAAATCATATATTTATCTTATTATAGGCAGACAAAATATTCAAATCAACAAGTATAATTTAACACAATCATCAAGTGTAGAATGAAGCTGATACTATAGATAAAATCCGCATTTAAGACTAAGACCTTGAGCTACCCCTCAGGTTTTTTGAACTGGAAGCCAGACTTCCATGTATTTTTTAAAGGGGTCTTGGGCAATAGCTCTCCCAACTTTCTGGAGGTCTTTCAAAGTTTTTAATTGGACATTGGCTGCTGTTTCACTCCTTTTGTCATGTCCTGGGCCGGTGGCCCAGTGTTTTATGTTTTCTTGGTATTGTTTCTGTTTCTCGAGTCATAGTTTTGCTTCCCCTGTGTTATTAGTTTCATTTGCCTCACCTGCTGTGTCCTGCTGTTTCCTCTTCCCCTGATTACCCATTGTGTATTTAAGCCCTCAGTTTCCATGTGTTCTTTGTTGCGTCGTTGACGTTATTGTGCCAGCGTGTTCCAGTGTTCCCTGTGTCCTCCCTTCGTCTCCCTTCTAAAGGATTTTTTATTCGTTTTCCCCCTACCTAAATCAACATCTTTTAAGTTATGCCGTTCTCTGGAGTCTTGCGTTTTGGTCCTTCCTCGCCCGTCTTAGCACCGGCCGTGACACCTTTTCTATCCAGTCCTTGTACCTGACCATTTTCAGAGTGTTTGTTTGTTTGTTAAACCACTTAACACTGACCAATGAATCATTCAAGCATAAAAAGGCACCTGTTTAACATACATCTTCTGCTGCTCTACCTTGGACACATCATCAGTGTTGTATCTTGGCTTTGGGTCTTACAACAGACACCCTCTGCCAGGTGACCCGACTGGGGTTGATCAAGCCCCAGCCTGTGTCCAAGTGGCTAACTACATCCCCATTTCTACCCCCTCTTTAGCCACAGCCATCTCAAGTCCTTTTCTGCCGCCTCTACGTTGGCTTTAATAGTTGACCTCCTCCACTGGCATGCATATGGTTCTACACCCATTCCTGCAGCAGTCCTCCACCAGCTCCTGGTATTTTGCCCTCTTCTTCTCCCTGTCCTCCCAGGGCACTGTCATTTCCAAAAGGATGAGCTGTCTTATGGAGCTTGACACCAGGATGATGTCTGGTCTCAAGGCAGACTGGGTGATGTGAGATGGAATTTTTAGTTGTTGATCCAGATCAATTGACATCACCCAGTCCTGTGCCTGGTAAGCAGGGCTCTTGGGCCACTCTTGGGTCTAAACCTTGGCTCTTCACCTGCCCTGACAAACCTGATGATACTGGCCATCTCTTTGGTGGGTCTACTATCACCAGTCCCTTTCCTGACTGCCTCTGCGATGGACTTGAGGACCTGATCATGCCTCCAGCGGTAACGACCTTCATCTAGTGCCTTGGAGCAGCTGCTCAGGATATGCTCGAGGGTCCCTGGCCTTGAACAGAGTGGGCAGGCTGGTGTTTGATGGGCTGGGAAGAACATCATATACCCCCTGAATCAGGAACTTAATCCTCTGTGGATTCGACTTCCAGATGTCCTGCCAGGTCACTTTCCACTCCATCGCCTGCTCCCACCTTGTCCAAGCCCCTTGCTGTTGCATGGCCACTGCTCTGGCCACCGCTCCACCTCCACAGCGGAGCATACCTCCTCCTGCAACAGTTTGCACCTTTCCCACTGACTGTGTTGAGTTGGATTGATGGTACCCTGCCAAGCCCAGCTCTGCCCCGAGCCACCCCCCCAAGAAGCACCTTGTGCTACAAGCGAGCCTCTGTCTGCTGTACTGTCTCTCCTGCCTTCTGCTTCCACTAAATGAGCAGAGGCCAAAGAATTCTTGGCAAGATTCCATGCTGGTATACCCAAGCCTTAAATTGGCCTGGGAGACCAGACTTGGTTCAGGTCGTCATCAGGACATATAGATGAAGTCAGGAGAGTCTGCAGCCACTGTAAAACACAGTGGAGGCTCTGTCTTTGTTTGGGGTTTTATCTCAGTCAGTGGTGTTGGGGAGCTTGTCAAAAAGTGGGAAGTGGAACACTGTCAGTCAGGGATTTGCCTCCTCAGAACCTTGAAACAGCATTGGATCATCTTGACAGAAAATGGAACCGAAGCCAACATCCAAAGACGAGATTTGGAATATTCTTCCAGAAGCCTAAAAAAACTATTCCTGAAGACTATTTGAAGAAATTACGAGAAAGCTTGTCTAAGAGAGTTCAGGCTATGTAGAAAATGAAGGTGGTCATATCGAATATTGGTTTTCAAGCTTGTTAGAATTGTACAAACTCTGTTTTTTAAGGTTCAGTAAGTCTCTCTCTGAAACTCAAAATATTAAAAAAGAGACTTCTACGCAGTACTGTATGTATCCTTGTGCTTTGTAATCTTTGCTATCTCAGTAAACCTGTAAATAATACTGCTATCAGTATTGACAAGGCAATAATAAACTTAGCACAAAAAGTAAGGAAATCTATGTTTGGTTAATTATTCCTTTGTTATAACACTCTTTCTTGGCAATAAATTTTATACTATTAGAAAGCCTGTTTATTTTATCTTAAACTCTGCCACATTTGTAAGGAAAATGCATTTGTGGGTTGAGTAGCAGAGTTGAGTATGTGGGTTGTGCCCATGAAAAATTTGCCAAGCAGCTTATTGACTCTTGTTTGATGTCATTAGCTGAATTTGATGATTGAAATTTTTATTTATTTATTTATTTTTTTGACCTGTCATGTCTGGCAGTTTTCGCAATCAGAATGATAATCCGAAAGCATTATTGTACCAAGCATATTTGCTTTTACAAGACGTGCTCTATAATTATTTTCTATAGGCTATTCTTGTTAATTGTATTTTTTAATTTTTAGATATATATATATATATATATATATATATTAGGGGTGGGACTTTAACGCATTAATTTCGATTAATTAATTACGGGGAAATTAACGCGTTAAAAATTTTAATGCATTTTAATCGCACTTTGCACCGTGGAACGTTTCTCAGTGCACGAGTTCCAGGCATACAGATTATATCGATGCACAATGTCCAAATTAGGGGCCGCATCCTGCGAAGGACCCGGCCCACGTCTTTCGCAGCCAACGAAGACCACAAAGGCCGGAAGTGAGCGGCTAGCCTTCATATCAGCGTCACCTGCCGTCACCTCTGCGTAGCTCATGTCGCCTAGCAACCGTGAGTGCGAAGCACAGCTGTGTAAAAGCAGCTGGTTAAACTGAGAACTTTTTCTCCTTTTTGTGGTTTAATTTTAAGTCTTTAATTCAAAATAAGCTGTTAAAACAAGCATAACACATTTCAACATCAAGGAATACAGCTGAGAGAATGATTAATTTCCAACTATAATAAGTGAGACATTAATGTTGAATAAAACTATCCAGTTATGATGCTTAACTTTAATTTCAGGAGTTTGCTTATCACAGGAGCACTTCCACCCTTCGTTGGTCTGTGTAGTAGACTGGTGGGAAAATAAACAAAATTTTGAAGTTTAAGCTTATGTATATTGATCTATTCACCAACTAAACTTAAATTAATATTTCTCATGTCAAATATTGAAATGCGATTAAAATGCAATTAATTTCGATTAATTAATTACAAAGCTTGTACTTAATTCGATTAATTTTTTTAATCGAGTCCCACCCCTAATATATATATATATATATATATATATATATATAAATACACACACATACATACACACACATATATAGATATATACATATATACACATATATATACATATACACATATACACACATATATACATGCATATACATACACACACATACAGTCTTGCTGTAGTTTGTAGTAATGTATATGTGTTCCTCTGTCATGGAACGTACTCAATAATGTGGGCAAGAAGCCGCAACCACCCTCCCACGGGATCCAGAGGCAGGCAGAGAAAGACCCAGGGGACCCGGGTCATCCACGGCCCACCAGGAGCACAGAAGACCCGAGACCACACATCCCAATGGCAACTGCGCACACACCCTAGAGGAGGAAGACCCCAGACAGGGCCCCCATGGTCAACGGGCAAGAGCCCAGAGAGCCAGAGGCAATGAGCAGCCCGCCCCCCCGGCAGGCCGGCCCCCCCCAGCATGAGCCGAGAATGTAGCCCCGAGGCCCCAGGCGCCCGGGAACCGCCCGACACCCAGCCCTAACCCTAACCCTAACCCTAACCCACACACACCTACACCCACACCCACACATACACACACATACAAAAAGACGACAACAAACATCACGCCCACACCCAAAAGACAACAGCAAACATCCTATCCACACACATACACAAACACAGTGGTCCCGAGTCCAGGACCAACCAGTCCCCCGTGAGAACCGCTGCTCCCACACCTGAGCGCCCCACCCCCCCAGAGGACATGCGGGCACCCCAGCATCCCGGAATGCCGGCCAGACATCCCGACGCAGGCCAACCCACCCCACACGGCGGTGTGCCCAAGGGAGCGCAGACCCCTCCAGCACAGGAAGGGGCCCAGCCGGGAAACGGGCGACCCCGGGCACCAGGGCCCCAGACCCACACCCCAACCCCCGCAGAGGGGGCCGGCCACCCGGCCCAGGGCCAGCCCCCACCACCACAGGCACCCCAGCCCCCAACCCAAAGGCCATAAGAGCATCCATCCAAGCCCCCCCACCAACCAGGGCCCGCACACAGACACCTCAAAACGGTAGCCACAGTCCTCCAGTCCGGGACCCATCAGACACCCGGGCCCCCCCGGCCCGCCCCCAGCCACCCGCCAGGCCCCAGAAGAGACGAGACCACAGCCAATCACCCCCACTAAATGATGGAATTGATCAGTGGGGACCAGAGATAACCAAATATGTCCAATTGGTTTTTAGAGTTTGCAGACATTCTCGCTAGACTAATGTGATCAAAAAGTAAATTTCTATAGTGAGTAATACATAAATCAGTTTTTGATTTCCAATTCATGAGGATAGTTTTCTTAGCGATGCATAAGGCAGTAAGAACTAAATGTGACATATTTGCTACCATATCTAATTCACTTACATCACCTAAGATGCACAGTTTGGGTGAGGCTGGGATATCACAATAAAACCATGTGGATAAGTCTTCACATATCTTCTGCCAGAACCTTTGAACCGGCACGCAAGACCATATAGCATGCATATAACTCTCAGCGTGCTTGCCTGAAAAGTGGGTGCATATGTCTGAGTGTCTGAGGCCCATTTGGAACATTCGTTGTCCTGTATAGTATATTCTATGCAGAGTTTTGTATTGTATGAGTTGTAAATTTGGACTTTTAAACATTTTGAAGATGTTTAAACATATATGTATCCAGAGGTTTTCATCTGGATTGATGGAAAGATCCCGCTCCCATTTTTTAGTTGGGAGGGAAATTGAATCATTAATTTTAAACAATAGCTTGTATATTTTTGATAGCAATTTAGGAGTACAGAGAATTAGAAATTCTGTTACCCATACAGGTATTTCCAAGTTCAGATCATTTAAATTAAATCTTGCCTGTATGATGGACCTTAGTTGCTGATATTCCAAAAATCTACTGCTGCTGATTCCATATTTTGATATAAGTTCTTGAAATGGAATAAAGTTTCCATCTTGAATAATGTGCTCCAAGTTATTTATACCCTTTTCATGCCATGACAGAAAATTCAGTATTTTCTTTTTCTGGCATATATCTGGATTGTTCCAAATGGGTGTCAGTTTACTTGGGATAAGTGAAGACTTAGTTATTTTTAAAAATTCCCACTAGGCTGTCAGAGAGGTGTTTATGTTAAGGCTTTTAAAGCAATTATCTTGCTTGATACAGGAGCTAATGAAAGGTAGAGCAGATATTTTTAGTTTTCCACAAAGTGCTTGTTCTAGGTCCAACCATGGGCTGTCTAGTGAACTTGGTTTGATCCATTTTGAAACATACTGCAACCTACTGGCTAAGAAATAGTGAATGAAATTTGGTAGCTCTAGACCACCACTGCATTTTGGCTTTTGTAAAGTTTTTAAACTTTTTCGTGACGGTTTGTTTTTCCACAGAAATTTTGTCATGTTTGAATCTAGTGTCTTAAACCAAGCAACAGAAGGTTTATTAGTGATCAGTGAGAACAAATAGAGGATTTTTGGCAAAACCATCATTTTAATGGTGGAGACTCTACCCATGAGTGATATAGGTAAACTATTCCAACGTGTGAGATCATCCTCTATCATTTTTAATAAAGGAATGTGATTTAATCGAACCAAGTCTGAGAGTCTGGCAGAAAAATTTGTACCCAAATATTTAATGTTGCCTGACTGTAGTAACGTGGTGGTGGTGTTCTCAAAATTACAGTTTAGAGGCAAAACTGTTGATTTACTCCAGTTAATAGAGTAATCAGATATAGATGAGAATTTATCTATCAGGTTAATTGTCTTCAAGAGAGAAGCTTGTGAATTCCCAAGGAAAAGTAATACATCATCAGCATAAAGGCTTATCTTATGGTCTGTATTTTTTGTTTGAATTCCTTTAATATTTACATTTTGTCTAATTGCTGCTGCCAGTGGCTCAATAAAGATGACAAAAAGTGAGGGAGAGAGTGGGCAGCCCTGCCTGGTGCCCCTCTGCAGACTGAAGCTTTGGGAAATAAGATCATTTGTCCTAACCCGTGCATTGGGGGAGCTGTATAGTGTTCTGATCCAATTAATGAAGGATGAACCAAATCCAAATTTTTGTAGAACTGCTAATAAAAATTTCCAGTTAACCTGGTCAAATGCCTTCTCTGCATCTAAAGAAACAACTGTGGTTTCTAATTTGTTAATGGAACAGTAATCTATTACATTTATTAATCTGCGTGTATTATTGGCTGCATGTCGACCCTTGATAAAACCTGTTTGATCAGGATGTATCATGAGTGGGGTAATATTTTCTAATCTTCTGGCCAAGACTTTGCAAATTATCTTAAGATCTACATTTATGAGTGAGATTGGGCAGTAGCTGGATGGGAGTGTGGGCTCTTTGCCTGGTTTAAGAAGCAGGCTGATGTTAGCAGAGTTTATATTTGGGGATAGTGTTTGATCATTCTGAATCTGAGTCACCATTCTGAAAAAAATGGGTGCTAGCTCAGACCAAAATTCTTTATAAAACTCAGCTGGAAAACCATCTGGACCTGGAGCCTTATTATTTGGAAGGTGCTGTAGGGCATCTTGGAATTCAGACGTTGAGAGAGGTGAATCCAGAGCTGCAACCTGTTCCTCATTTAGTTTTGGTAGATTTATACTGTTAAGAAATTCTTCAATAGCAGTATCAGATGAATCAATCTGTGATGAGTATAAGGCTTCATAAAAGGGTTAGGGTCTTTGAATCATTTATTTATTTGGAAATTTAACAGGGGCCTTAGTAGCGTGTGGGAGAACCATGCACAGCCATAACAGCCTGGCACCTCCTCCTCATGCTGGTCACCAGCTTGGTCATGCACTGCTGTGGGATGGCATCCCATTGTTCAACCAGCATTTCTCACAAGTCAGCCAATGTGGTTATTTTGGCACAAACAGCACACCCAAGCTGATCCCACAAGTATTCAATTGAGTTGAGGATAGGACTGCAGGACTTCCATCCTCTCCACTCCCAAATTCTAGAAGTAGTCTCTGATAAAGGATAAAGCTTGGTCCCAGACTGTGGAGATGTGTGATCGCCACTGGCTGCAGGATCTCATCTCTGTATTGAGATTGCTTCCAATGATGACAAGCCTGATTATCAGCACCTGGGGTATCAGAACCACAAAACAAGTGTCAATAGCAGAATGAGTTGTTTGGCATTGGCAGAGGATTTGGCAAGTTTTTCATTTTCAACCCACAAATGCATTTTCCTTATAAATGGTAAAAGATTAATTACCAAGAAGCATTGTTACAACAAAGAAATAATTGACCACATACACATTTCCTTAATTTTTCTGCAGTTTATTTTCTTCTCTTCTTTCAGGCTTTAGAGGCTTGCAAAGATGCTGGACTGGTTAAATCCCTGGGAGTCTCTAACTTCAATCGCAGGCAGCTGGAGCTGATTCTGAATAAACCTGGCCTCAAGCACAAACCTGTATCCAACCAGGTGACTCCAGCTTCTGGCTTTAGATCTCTACTGACATCACTATGAGGATATTCTATATAGTACAACAGTACTTTACAGCATGCATTGGTATTGTGTGTTACTAATAGAAAGGCATTTCTTGATTAGTCTTTTTGTTTGTTTTTAAATTCCTGTTCTTTGTGTTTTACAGTGGTAAAAGCTTATCAAGGAGATTTTGAGCTAGTTACTCGATGAATGCTACAAAGTAGTTAAAGGCTATGCTGAAGTGCATTTTTTTGGTAACTTTAACACACAGCACAGATCCCTTTCAGATATATTTTTTATTTACCTGTAGGTCGAATGCCATCCATATTTCACACAGCCAAAACTTCTGGAGTACTGTCGTCAGAATGGCATTGTGATTGTTGGCTATTGTCCAATTGGCTCCTCTAGAGATGCATCCTGGTAGGTTTTAAACTATATAACGTTTTACAGGCTGGTGTGAAGTTGTTGTCCTCTCTAGTACTGCATTCATGTAAAAATAAATAAATAAATAAACATTATTGTTGTTACCAAACCCTCAACATGATGGTAAACCAAAATAATTTGGCAGAAGACATCATTCATATTTACCTCTGTCTTTTTTTTTTTTAGGGTGAATGTGAAATGTCCTCCTCTGCTGGACAATGAGCTACTTATATCCATTGGGAAAAAGTACAACAAGAGTAGTGCCCAGGTGGCTTTGCGATTCAATGTTCAGAGAGGAGTTGTAGTGATTCCAAAGAGCTTCAACCCTGAGAGGATCAAACATAACTTCCAGGTAGTATACCACAAAATGTTTTTTTTTTTTTTAATTCTCAGTGCATGTTAAATTAAAATTAGGGAACCAATACTGCCAATTTTAACCTTTACATACTGTTTGGGGTAAATTTGATCAGTTTTAACATTTAACAACAGTAAAAATACCATTTCTTTTAGCCTGAAATTTGATTACTTTTCCTAAGGTGACGACAAAATAAGCAAAAATTAAAATATTTCAAAATGTTATACTTTTAAAATTTAGGGAATTTTAAAACTGAACAGGCACCTGCTGGTCTCTTCAAGACCAGCAGGTGAAGGATCATGGAGGTATCTCAAAATACTGCAATATTGTAAAACAGCATAGGAGCGATATGCACTGCTCAAAAACTTAAAGGAACCTTTATCCTCATGTGCAATATAAAACGGGAGGATATTGTCGTCATACCATCCGTCCATCTATCCATCCTTCCATCCTTCCATGCATCTGTCTATGAGGTTTTACCTTTCCGGTCTATAGACTCCAAAACCACAAGTAGCTGAGCCATGAAATCTAGCATGTGTGTTCTTTACTCTTTAAAGATATGCAATGCGATATTCATGTTCCTGGATGTTTAGTACCTTTTGTACACTTTAACTATATTTATTTAAAGTGGAGAGTAGGGCAGCATGGTGGTGCAGCGGTTAGCACTGCTGGGTTCGATTTCACCTTGGCCCAGGCTTCTCCCTCTCTCTGTGTGGAGTTTGCATGTTCTCCCCGTGCTTGTGTGGGTTTCCTCCGGGTACTCCAGTTCCCTCCCACATTCCAAAGACATGCACTTACTGGGGTTAGTTTAATTTGCTACGCTAAATTGCCCATAGGTGTGAATGAGAGCGTGAATGCGAGTGTGAAAGGTTGTTTGTCTCTCTGTGTTGGCCCTGCGACAGGCTGGCGACCTGTACAGGGTGCACCCTGCCTCTCGCCCTATGATAGCTGGGATAGGCTCCAGCCCCCCCACGACCCTGAACAGGATGAATGGATGGATAGATGGATGGAGAGTAAACAACATGGAGAATTTCAGGCTGCTAATGCTATGATAATATATGCTAATGATGTGCAGCCTTTCTCATGCCTGATTGGCGTAGCCTAATCATGTGATCATATTGTGCTGTGTGATTGGTTATACCTACTTGACCATTATTGACTGAAATGGAGAAAGTGGGGTTCCCCATATCTAGAAACTGACCTAGGTCACTGAACAGCTGGCAGTAACTAGATAGTGAGAATCATGGGAATCCCAAAGAACCGGTCTATTTATAGTAACATCAGTTCTAGGCTACAGCCTTATTGATTATCCTTTGATGCCAACTTCTGATTGACTGAGTATTGTCTAACATGTTGGTCAGGGATGACTCATGGTCATCAATTGTTCAAACTTTGACACATCACTGAGCAGTTTTAAAGCCATATCTACTGCTCAGCAATATTGCTTAAATGTAAACAACATGGTTGCCTTATGATTATAGTGATGTTATACATAATGCATTGATGTCAGTAGATTATATAGTATGGGTGCATGATGTAGTAATATTCCTGTACACACGAGTATAATATGATGTGAATACCTTGTAAGTATGCGTTATATCTTGCTTATTGCTATAGATTATATAAATAGAATGACATTACTTAGTATACACCCATGTACAAGCATGCAGTATGTACTTTCTCTAATTTGTTTAACATGGGAATTTTTACCCCACCCCCTGAGGGGGAACGGGGTATTGTTTTTGATCAATAATTTACACCATGCTTTTTCCTGTATATTGTCCTTACATGTGATACGCATTTCCTAGCAGAAAGTGCTTGCGAGCAAACAAATAAACATAACCAAACAAAACAAAAAAATAAAATAATGACATCCCTTTTCCTATTGGTAGAAAAATGCACCACATCAACCAATCAAAATATTATATGGTAATGTGTCCAATTTGGTTGCTGAGAACAGGTGAAAGTTATGAGAGTGACAGGGACAAAAGAGAGACAGCAATTTTGATTGCAAGTTTTGAAATGTAAAAGATTTGAGATATTTTAGCGTTTAGGGTCGTGTGTTTGGTGTGTTGTGTAGTCATGGTCAAGGAAGATGCTAGCTAAAAAGCCACCAAAGGCAGACTCTATTGTAAATGCTGTCTGCAGGTGTACAACAGTGGGGAGTGACACACCTGAGAATATCAGGCCTGTGATCTGCCCCTCTGTTTTGTGGTGGACAGAAACTGTAAATAGTTGTGCAAAAAAATAAAATAAAATAAAATGCCAGAGGCATTGCCTGCATTTTAATGTAAATAGTTGTATATAACTTTGTTGTTTGCTAAAAAATAAAAATAAAAATTGTTAAATGTATTCAGTTGTTTGCTTATGGGTTAGATTCTCAGTTCAATGTTGGTTTTGTATATTTTTTTTTTTTTTTACTTTTCCTTAGTGTCTCAGTTTTGAGTATTTTATTTTGTTTTGCACTCAGTTTTGCTTCCTCTGACTTGTTTTTTCTCGATTTGGTTCAGCTGTGTTTCCCTGATGTTTTCCATTTCCCCTAATTACCCCGGTGTGTATTTAAGCCCTCAGTTTTTTTTTTATTGTTCTTTGTCTATGGTGTTTCTCCCACTGTGTGCTCTGTTTGTTCTGATTTTTGTTTAAAAAAAAAAAAAAAAAAGGTATTTTACTCCTTACTTTTTAAGAATTTAGAATCCATTTATTCTGAGCTGGGTGAGATTAAACTCACTGAGATTAAACAGAGCTCAAAACAGAGGTTGGAGGGGTCAAAAGATTATAAAGGCACCTTTCAGTTAAACGACTTTCATGAATTAACAGAAATCACTTGAACTGAAACAAATTTTTTTTTTTTTCCAGATATTTGATTTTTCACTCACTGAGGAAGAAATGAAAGCCATTGAAGCACTGAATAAAAATATTCGTCTTGTTGAGCTGCTGATGTAAGTATAAGGTTTCATGGACAAATATCTATTTTTTTTTTTTTTTTTATAATGTGAACCAAATTGTTATTATGCTTGTAAATAAGTTCCTTTTTTTGTTGTCTTTTTTTTAAAAATTTCTTTTGTTTTTTGGACTCAGGTGGAGTGATCATCCAGAGTACCCCTTTCATGATGAATATTGAACTTTTTAACTTTTTTGTGATGAACATGATTTTTAAGAAAGATCGAATAAATGACAGATCATGGACTTTGACACCTTTGTGGAGACCAGTTTGGTGCATTTTCACTCTAAACACTAGAGGTCTCTAGCTCACAGTGAAGATGTCTAACAGGCCCATAACTCATTGTTGGTTATACCATCATAAACTTACACAAGAATCAGACTGAAAATCAATGGCAAGAGGTGTTATGGAGTAATCTATCCAAATTAGATTTTTTTTCTCTTTTTGGTGGTTCAAATCATTGTAATTATGTACAGAGGAGGTCAGGAGAGAGTCACGACAGTTAGCATTTGCAGCCTCTGTAAAACAGTGGAGGATCTGTCATGGTTTGGAGCTGCATTTCAGTCAGTGGTGTTGGAAACATTATCAAAATTTATGGAATTATGAACACAGAATATTTTGATTATTCATATTTTGTTTCACTGTGCAATACCATCTGGACAGCGTCTGATTGCCAGTGATCCCAAACACACTGCCAGTGCAGTAAAAGCCTGGATAGTGTTCCACTGTGTGTTCTTATATCAGTCATGGACCGGCTTCCTCAAAGCCTTCAAGAAACCCCTCAGTACCAAAGCAGCATCGGATCATCTTCAGAGAACAGAACAAGCCAACATCCAAAGAAGAGCTTTGAATGTCCTTCAAGAAGCCTGGAGAACTATTCCTGAAGGCTACTTAAAGAAATCCCATGAAAGCTTCCTTAAGAGAGTTCAGACTGTGTTGAATAAAGGTGGTCATACCAGATATTGACTTACAAGATCATTAGAATTGTACAAATTCTGTATATACTGTAGTTCCATGCTCTGCTGCAGCCCCTTCATCCTTACCTTCACCTTTATTCACCATGAAAATCATGGATGAGGCAATAACTGTCTGTCAAACATTGATAGGAATTGCCAAATAATGTCCAAGTTTTGTCTGTCTTGTTGCTTCAGAGAGAGTAAATGGGTTCACTTGGATCAAATTAAATTACACATATGAATATTTTCTTATTACTGGCCTAATGCCTCTTTGGAAACAATGTTTCAGCTAATATCTATATAATATCAGTTTGATTCCTCAAACATGCTGACCTGATGCAGTTTTTTCTCTTTTTTTTTTTTTACCTAGAGCTAATAAACACATTTTAGGGTGGCCCAACCCTTCACAATATATAAATTGCAGTAGATTAAATTTTAACCTCTTGTATTTTGAAACATTAAACAAGATGTGTTTATAAATATACACTGTAAACCCAGATAAGTTGAATCTACTTAAAAAAACCAAGGTAACTTGTTGCCTTAAATTTTTTAAGTAATGAAACAGTTTATTTAACTCAGCCTATTAAGTAAGCACTACTCCATATCCAATTGAACTAAATTGTATGTTCTAATTGACCAAACTTATCCTTTATAGTTCATGAAAAAATAAAATGTATTTTGATGAATCAATCTCCCTATCGTGGTTGTGTGGGGGTGGTGGAGACTGGAACCTATCCCAGCTGACAAGGCAGTAAGATGCAGGGTACACCCTGTACAGGTCACCAGCTTGTTGCAGGGCTGACACAGACAACCATTCACACCTGTGGGCAATTTAGAGAGACCAATTAACCTAACTCCAGTAACTGCATGTCTTCAGATTGTGGGGGGAAACCCATACAGACACAGGGAGAACATACATGAGTCCACACAGCATAAGGTGGAATTGAACCCAGACTATCAGATAGCTATTCTAGCTGTGAGGCAGCAGTGCTAACCACCACACCACCGTGCTGCCCAGTAACACAAATATTTTTTACAGTGTTGAACTGTGTCTCTTTAAATTTGGTAAATAAACAAACATGATAAAACTCAGCCCTGCTGAATGCTGGTACATTAACATTTACAAATAACATTTGTCCATGGAACAATAAAAAACTATACAAGAGAGCGTTGTGAACAAAAACACTAAATGTCTACTATTCCAAACAGCGAGAGGCCTGGGCCAAGCTGGAATTGAACCCAGACCTTCTAGAAGGTATTCTACCTGTGAGGCAGCAGTGCTAACCATGACACATGATTACAATAAGATAGACCTTCAAAAAGTACAGTCTACTCAGCATTCACAAGTAATGTTCACATTCTGGGCAATTTTAAGTAATATGAACTCAATATTTTTAAGTGGAATCAAAATCTGGGTTTACAGTGTAGTTTAAACCAGCACACTTTTTTTTTAAATCTAAGAAGACTGGACAGACCATTGAGGGTGTGAAAGATTATTATAGTTAACTACAACTCAACTAAAACTTGATGTGGAGAAGCACAGTTTAACTCCATTTGTCCCCACCTCCACACACAGATCCTTTGCATTGTGACCTCATAACAAATGCCTTGAACTAGACCCATTTGGATCCCAGTGGTGGGAAAAAAGAAAATTCTGAATGGGCTTCTGGCTCTGTGAGGGAGGATTGAGGGAATAAAGCCTCTTTTTTTCCACGGTCTGAATTAATGGTGTTTTTAGAGCCGGGACTTTGTGGAGCAGGCGTGATCTTTTAATTACCACCAGTCAGAAAAGATCCGAGAGAGTGAAACAGCAGAGTGACTCTCGTGAGCAAAACAATCAATGTTACACAATTTTTGCATTAGGCATTGTTGTCCTCCAGCCTCAGTAACAAACAAGAATAAACGTCCGCCCAGTCTAACCAGCTACTCCACAGTCGTTCTCAGAACAGACCCTGGGAGAATGTGTGTGTCAAAAGGTTACGTAATTATCCCACCACGGTGAGACAGCACAGACCTCTAGTGTGCAGTGGGGAGTTAGTGTGTGTGCGCTTGTGTGGCGGGGTGTCTGAATGAAAATAGATGGTAGAAAGAGAGAATGTGTGTGTGTGTGCGTGCGTCCGCGCATGGGGCAAAGCAGAGGGAAAATCACTCAGCGGCACCAAAGTTTCCAATTTCTCAGTTCTCCGCCCCTTCACTATATAACATCCATGTTAAAGAGTGAAACCTGAAACCAGCGCAGCTCCATATGCTCTGCTCTCTTCTGGAAGCTGTCATACTTCAACATTATGAAAGGTGAGTAACTTTTATTATTAAACATATTTTATTGTTCTGGAGTCATAGATGAATAATAAGTGAAGTTATTGCTCCTTAGATGAAAATATTCGCGGTCAGCTTCAAACGTGTTGGCACAAAAGCTCTTCTCATGCACTTCTCATCTGCAGCAGCTTTTTGAATAGAATACCATTCTTATTAATGAACTATGTTTTTCCAGCGTTGTGTGTGTTTTAAGCGTTGATATTTTTGCTAAATTAAAACTTGCGCATTTGTTAAATTCACACATTAAGCATTACAAAATAACAGGAAGAGAGATGAATTAGCTTCATGGGAAGCAAAGCAAAATAAGTTAAAAATGACTTTTTGTTCACAGTTTATTCATTTATCTCGTGCAGCATTTAACAAAACATGCTGTAAGTGAATCTTCCAGAGATAACTCGCATCTGTGTAACACTGATATCCGTACAGTGGGGAAAAGGTCCAGCAGTCACATGCATGCAGTACAACTTACAACTTGTAAGTTTAGATTGTGTAAATCATTTAGTAGGAGTGAAGTGACGAACGGTCATCATTTAACACAGAGATGAAAGATACACAATTGATAGACAGCGTGGTGCTTAGATTAGAGCATTACTATGGAGGAAAAGTCTGGGGATGGAAAATAGCCTAAAGGGCTTTCGGTAATGCTTTGGCATCTCACAGCCAAATAATTACCGATACTCCTCTCCCAAACACGTGCGCCACATTTACAAATAATGAAGCTCCAGCGTTAACTGGTTGCAGTCGAATACATATTGTGAGAGAAGATTATCATCGGATCCTGCAGGTCAGACTGGAGTTCGCTTGTTGTATTTCACCTAAAACTTCAATATGTCGATTCACTCTATGCTGAGTTTGCAACCCCAGCAGCAGTCAACCAAAGTGAGCCACTGCGCGCTACTGAAAACCTAAAGGAGCTTTAAGGGGGGTGAATATTTACTTAACCATGGATTGTGAAATAACTTCGAGCTAGTTGTTGAGTTTTCTGGCAGTCCATCTGATAACAGATTTATTAAGGCACGCTTTTGCTCGGCATCTTTTCAGAAGATGGTAGTTTATACTGATTATAGGTTAATATTTAATTTGATATTTTAATTTATTTTGTTTTTGTTTTTTCATTCATTCATTGCTGTATTTTTCAATGTTTGGGAGATTTAGAGGTTGTTTGTTTGTTTGATTTATTAACGATACATCTTAAAATATGTAAAGAGTCCTGACCTACTTCTAAGCCCAACAGAGGCACCCAAGCGTCAGTATGTCTCCAGAATCAGTTGAACTCTTTTGGTACACATGGGATATAAGATGATACATCTAAAATTCATTCAGGCATTCATGGTGACTCAAGAGACAAAGACGCCTTACGGCACTCTTTGACGATTAACCAACTTCTGGAGCCTGACCCCTGTGGCCATTAGAGGAACTGCAGGTGTTGGCACTTGATCGTTGACTTGATTGTTTAATGCTGGAGGTTGCTTCTTGGGGAAAACGACCAATATTTGGGGGGCTTCTGGCGGATTGAGATCTCCAGTTCTGTGTGAGCATCCCTCCAAAGCCTACTCCAACATTTCTAACGATTTTGCATATTCATGAGCAGATACCTGTTTATAGAGATCATTTTAGGAGCTTGGGAAGAACATCAGAACAGAGCAGTACATGACTGTTTGTAGGATGGGCACAGAAACTCAAATCAAAGTTTATTTGTCACATGCATATTCATACAAGGTACAACTAGCAGTGAAATGCTCTGACGACTACCCTTACACCATAGCACGATATAAATAGAGTGAAGAAAAATATCTTAAAGAATTAAATAATATATAAGTCAGGCTGGCTGCTTTATGCAAAGCTTAGGTAACAAGATACTTGACATTTAGCATATAGATATGTGAACCATTTGCATCTATATTTATCACATCAACAAACTATTCCTTTGAGGACCACAGAGTCAGCAAACCTTCAGTCACTCACCCAGTTACTCAGTAACTCAGTCTGTCGGTCACTCAGTGGCTCAGTCAGTCCACTATAGTTCAGAAAGAGGCCATGTTGGCTCTGTTTCCTAAGAAAAAGCTCTGTGCCTTCAGGAGGTTGTCTCCAATTCTGGCACATTTTCTGTGCCTTTTCTCTGATGGCCAAATGTGTGTGAACAAATTACAATTTCAGTGAGGAAATACTATTGTAAATTCTATCTTTTAGTGCCTGTTAAAATCATGCCTTTTGAAGTGAGGCACTTGGCCCATAGAGAAGCTGTGAAAAGGGGAGGTAAACTGTGATCTGGGTGCAAGGTCAGTGAGGATACGCTTGACAGTAAAGGGGCTACTCCACTTTTGTTGCACCGAGCCTTCATTCCCACCAAGTAGCTTCTGAAAACAAGAGCTCTATTTTTTTTTTTTTTCTTTTTTTAACCTCAGCCACATTTTGGCTCCACTGCTGAGATTTTGGCTCCTAAAATGGGTCTAACCTCCATCCCTATGTACACATCACATACAGAGTCACTTTTGTGCTCCACCTTGTCAGCGGGAGTGCATTCCTAAAGGCAGCTTCACACAAGACTTTGTGATAAATAGGCTTTCTATCACCTATGTTTTTTTCTGAAGTAAACATAGAAAACATGCATCAACACTAGTCCTGTGAGACCAGGTCACACTACTTGTGAATGTGTGGAAAAACAGAGGAAGGGAAAAGGAATTGGTACATTTTTTTTTTTTGAACTGGATTAGTGTCAATGCATTTCCTGCAGACTGATGACCAAATCTGTTTTAATTTGGACTGCAGTAGCGACCACAGTGTGTCCCGGAGAGAGGAGAAAAGGGTAACGGACGGGCTGGTGAGAAGCCTGTTAATGCAGCCTGACAGGAGTGAGCACAGTCAGTGAGCTGTTTGTTTCCTCCACAGAGAAAAATTCTTTCAGTAGCGCTGGCCTCAAAACAGGATCTGGCAGAGGGCCTGACCAACTTCTAACGTAGTCACATAACCTCAAGTAATGACCTCATTCAAAAAATAAATAAATAAAAAGGATGGCATACATTTTGGCTCATGTAAACAAAACAATAATACATAGCACATCATATAAATGTTCATTGAGAACTAGCCAAGGTCCTGAAATTGCTTTTTGCTCCTGTTGAGGTTGTAGGTACATTCACATCCAAAATACAAGCAAACTCTCTGCACATCATGCTGAATAGAGCATAATAGAGAGAATAAAGAAGCAAATGTATTGCAGCAGAAAAATGAACTAATATGAAAGTGATTGCAGCAAATAATGTATGACGATTTGCATCAAGGTTTTCAGTTGCACATCAGGTTGCACTTGGCTATACTTGTGGTGAGAAGTTTACATACATGCATTGTGGGCATGAATGCCATTGTAATTGTGGGCTTTTAATAATTTCTTTGAACTGCTCTTTTTCCAGGGTGGGATGATCATACAGCATACATCGTTAATGACTTAAAAAAAAAAAAAACAGGAACTGGGTGCACAAGTTTGAATTTGTTTTGGATTTGGATATATGGATCTGGCTCAGATATAATAAGTGGTGCTGAAGATTATCTACAATATCTTTTAATTTGAAAGGCCAAGGCCTATTAACTTCATGATTGACTACAACAAGGGACAATCCAAGGAACTCAGTGAAGATCTCAGAAAGGGGAACTGTAGATTTAGATAAGTTGGGAAGGATTCCAAGATCACCAGTTTAAACAACAGTATGTAGGTCCAAGTTATTTGGATGCGTCACAGCTTTGCCAAAGTCTGGAAGAAGACCCAAACTCTCACCCTCAGATGAGAGGAGGTTGTGAAGTTTCACTGTGATCTATGTACCTCGTTAGTTTTTGGAATTTTTGTATCTCTGCAGTAGATAATTCACCCTTTTATTGCCTTTTTCATGGATATTGCTGTCAGCTTTACAGTAAAGCTCACCCTTTGTTCCGCTCTGTGTTCTGATCTGCATGTGGGTCTGCCTTTAAACCAAATCCTGACACTGTGTGTTTTGTTCAACTTCTTAGCTCACCCAAACGATATGGAAAACACGTCTAAGGTGGAACCTTCTAATGGGCACAGCAGACCACTGGACATTGTCCCCAGTACAGAGGAGGAGAAGATGACAGAGAGAGGTCAATGGGGCAACAAGGTTGAGTTTATTCTGTCTGTGGCAGGAGAAATTATTGGCCTTGGGAATGTCTGGCGTTTTCCTTACCTTTGTTATAAGAATGGAGGAGGTGAGTGCTGCTAATACTGTTTTTTTTTTTTTTTTTTTTTTGTTTTTTTTTTTGTTACCTTCTTATCTTGAGGGGTTTTTTTTAGCATTTACTCAGTCACGTACCACATCAAGGTATTCTAAAAAGAGTCTTTTTTTTAAGTGGCAGGTTCATTTCTGTCTGATACATGAGCCCTCACTAATAAGGGCTCATGTTTTGAAATAATTTTTAAAAATGCACAAAGAGAGAGACAGAAAGAAATTTTTAACTTCCAGCAAAATAATTTCACAAAAGGATGTTTTACCCAGAAAACTTTTGGAAACCTTACTATGCACTATGTATGCGTGAAATTCAAGACCTACACAATATTGCTTGAGGACATGCTGGAAGCAACTCAGTCAACTTTTCCTTTAATCTGTCCTTCTACAGGTGCCTTTTTTATACCATACCTCATCTTCCTGTTTGCTTGTGGGATCCCGGTCTTCTTCCTGGAGACAGCTTTGGGTCAGTACACCAGTGAGGGAGGCATTACCTGTTGGAGGAAAATCTGTCCTTTGTTTGAAGGTAATCTACCAATTTTCCCAAGAGATGATTTAATGGATATTTTATTGTGTATCAAATTTGTCTAATTTACATGTTAAATGTAAATACATGATTCTCTGAAACACCTGCTTGTGAATTACATCATATACACAACAAAAGATGTAAGGGAAAAATAGTGAGTGCAGTTAAACATGTTGTTAAAATAGCACTGAGAGAAGCTGAGTACAGAGGAAATTTTTGTATCCACATGTGTAACTCAATGGACATAAAGTGTGTTTGTGGGTGTGTGCACTTTTGTGTTTGTCAGTTTGGTATGCCTGACTTATTGTGAATGTTGAAAAGGCATGAATGCTGGCTAAGCTCCCGTTTCTAAGCAGACCGTGTGCAGATTACAGGTTGTGCAGAGTCAAGTCACAGATAGAGTCATGTTGGAACAAGAGCGTAACAGAAATTTCCCACTCAAGTGAAGGGAAAACTTGATTGTCTGAAACACCTTCGGATGAATGAGACACACCACAGTTAACCTGAATTTAAGTGTTTACAGACTGTTGCCAAAAAAAGTGATAAAATCAGATTTGCCCCCCCCCCCCCCCCCCCCCAGTTGTCAGTTATCAGGTGACTGTTGGATTGGTGAAAAGTACTGTAGGGAAATTTCAGTCAAGGATTGCTTATAGTGGTATTTTACTGCTTGTTACCTTAAGCCTGTTCTATGTTACAGGACTGGGTTATGGCAGTCAGGTAATTGTTGCTCTGCTGAACATCTACTACATCATTGTGTTAGCCTGGGCTGTCTTCTTTCTGTTTAATTCCTTCACCTGGGATCTGCCCTGGGCATCCTGCAACAACACCTGGAACACAAGTAAGACATAAAACACTACACTGACAACTTTTTCCTTCTGCTTGTCAAATAATCCTGAGAAAATGCTTAGTCATGCACAAAAAACATAGTGTTTATTTACAAAAGAGTACCATTAAGAATAGCAGGTAATGGGGGAAATTATGGTTCAGTGGTGGTTGTGCGTTGGCAGTCCGTGGGCATCTGCAGACTCTCCGTCTGCAGAGGCTGTCTATTTTCAGAAGGAGGCAGTGCCAGAAATGTGTGGTACACCCAGTCTGTGGACTACTCTTGCTTGTGCTGGTGTTGGTCCATCAGCCAGCCGCAGAGATGAGCCATGTTAAGGTACAAAGAGCTGAAGTGAAACCAAGTGTTAAAAACAATGAAAAGTGTCCTCAGCAGCCACTGACTGTACGCTTCCCCTGGTGAACTCCACTGTGAACTCCTGTTTCAGTCCACTTATCAACCAATCAGCATTCGACCTACACATATTGGTTGAATACTTGGAGTCACTGTCAAGCTGGATTATGGTGTTATCCTTATGATAAAGAATTTTAACATATAAGTGCCTAAAAGCTTTGCATGGTGCCGTGCATACTCTTGGTGCAATCATTAACTGTGGGTAGCTAGGTCAACATCTCCAAAGGGTTGTACAGAGAAAGACTGAATAAGATTTTTCAGGCACACAGATGGCTGTAAACCTTCCTTTAATCTTTTCTCTTTTTATATTTTTGACTTAAGGGACTGAATGCTTCAGTAAAACTTAGTGTTTCTCTCCGTCTCAGTGGAGGCACTGTTTGTCTTGCCTCTGCGTAACTTGGAAACTCCAGAGAACGCTTGGATTTCTTCACGGGATTGAATGTCTTTTTGTCTATCGTTCATTCAAGATTCCTGTATGCCATTTCAGAGGGGGAATAGCTCCATCAATCACCATGAGAATACCACCTCTCCTGTCATTGAGTTCTGGGAGTAAGTGCCCTTTTTGTTTGCCTATGTCCTCAAATAGCCTTTCATACCAACAGATTTACTAAAAATTCATCACATGGTTTAGATTAAATCAGCTGTTAAAACTTGTTCAATTGATGATGACGATTTCTTCTTTTTTTTTAAGCACTAGATTATACATTGTCATGTTCATATGTGTTTACTCCAGGCGCAGAGTGCTGAGAATTTCCTCAGGTATTGACCACATTGGTTCTCTGAACTGGGATCTGGCTCTCTGTCTTGCCTTTGCATGGATACTCTGTTACTTCTGCGTATGGAAGGGAGTGAAATCCACAGGCAAGGTAAAAAAAATGAAAAAAAATAAAAATAAAATTCCCTCTCATATTAGACAACCATTCACCATTAGAACAGGATCTGCGTTACAGTATTGATGTACAGAATTATATGCCAGTAGTCTTTTGGTGTTTGTCATAAATAAAAGACAAAGATTTGCATTTACACAATGTCAGATCTCAAATACTGAAAGTCTGATGTGCTAAATGCTACCAGAGATATCCAAATCTTTCTCATTTCCATATTTGACATGTAGCAGATTAAAGACGTCATATTTTAGAAATAAAATATGAAAAACAAACACACTAATAAAAAATTAAAGGTTTTGAATGGGAGGAATTGTTATAAAAGATGTTAAACTCATGGGAAAGTGATGTTTCCTTGCAGGTAGTTTACTTCACAGCTACTTTTCCTTATGTAATGCTGCTGATTCTCCTGATCAGAGGAGTCACACTGCCAGGCGCCTCCATTGGAATCCACTTCTACCTGTACCCTGACATGGATCGACTATCTGACCCACAGGTGAGTTAAACAAGTGCACCTGTGCTCACATACTAAAGTCAAATGAAATCCAGATCAAGTGAAGTGACTCGATATAAACTGGCCTGATCACATACTTAATGGTTCAGCATAAGACTGGTAGTTTTTAAGCACTAAAATTTCCCAAACATACACATTTCATAATTGTGAAATGCTTAAAAATGTTGTTATATTGTACAAATGTACTTTCTTAGAAAGTTGCCGCTGTTTATAAGAAATCGCCACCATGAGCTTGTCTGATCTGCTCCGCTGGCAGAGATGCGGTTTGAGATTCAGATAAAGATTTTTACATAAGAGTAAAAATCTTTTTACATAAGAGTAGGTGCTTTGCACCTACTCTTATGAAAAGCAATAAAATACCAGCACTCACTCTTGAAGCCAAAATAAGAATTCAGTTCAATTTTATTTATATAGCACCAACTCACAACAGTCGCCTCAAGGCACTTTAGATTGTAAAGACAGAAACAGTCAGTTATTGCAGGTTTATGGTGAGGAATTGAACCCTGTCACTAACTTTCTTTAAGCAGTTTTAACAATCAGATGAGAGTGGATTGGGAACTGGGGTGGTAACAAGGACTCTTACACATTTCCTCTTTACTTGCTTTTGGATAAAATTCCACTGCACCCTTCCCCCCCTTCATTATCCTGCAGGGATGAACACAGGCCACTTGTGTGCAGGCCCAGACAAGCCAGGGTGTAAGAGAGCTTTGGAAATATACGTACCCTTGTGTGTAATGTTGCGTCCGGAGTTTGAGCAGTTAGTTGGACATTCTGTCAATCAGATCTTCAGTCCTGGCTAAAACACGCCCCAGTGCAGTGGGAGCATAAGAAGAATGAGAAATCTCATTAAAATTTTGAGGTGTGAGTGAGTGTTCAAAGAATGCTCTATTTTATGCCTTAGATGTTTAAATGGCTTTGCTAATGTCAGGGTGGTGGGGTGAGAGGTTTTGGGGGTTTCAGACACAGGTGCCGTTTACACGAGACCGTTTTCATTTTGAAATGGCGTCGTTCTGATGCGTTTCGGCCTTGCGTTTACACGACAACGGTGTCGTTTTGATGCGTTTCGCCCTTCTGTTTACACGACAACAGAGTGAAAACGATGTGTTTCAGAAACGGGGTCCAGAGTGGAGCGTTTCAGAAACGCACCGGCTTGCGTTCTCGTGTAAACCGGGGTGATTTGAAAACGCTCGACTCGCACATGCGTACTATGGTTGCGACGGCCACAGTTTTTCGTGCATGCGCAAATTGATAAACAGTACTCGCGGATTCACGAGTGCTTCTTGTGCTTTTCTTGTGTTTTTACCGTTTTGTAATTCAGCGTTGTGTGCACCAGCGATCCAACCTCATCGTCAGTCCACACAAAACCTCTTACATTGGCTGTTTTGTAAGTAATGAACAATTTGCTGTACTACCTACTGTGTCACTCCACGCATGCGCGTCTTGCATAAACAAACTTTGCAAAGAGAAAACCAACGCCAACTTGTGGCCTGGCATGGGAACTACATCGTTTTCATCGTTTCCATCGTTTCACATGTCGTGTAAACGCCATTGTGTAAACGAAAGGCTGAAACGCAGACACACCGGATGTAGACTTTTTTTTTTTTTTTTTTTTTTTTAAATTGAAGGGCATGTGGAAGGTTTTGAATGTCAGGTTCACTACTGGCATTTTTGGGTGTGGCGGGGATGTATCTGGCCTTTTGTCCAGTACCCGCTACTCCCATAAATTGGATCAGAGGGTAAAATTTATTTTTTATTACAATAACTAGTAAGAGACAACTTAACAAATAATGTAATGGTAGTTCTTGCTTGTTGGCGTGGGTTTGAAATCTGTTTCCAAGCATCAAACTGTGTAGAACCTTTGAGAAGCATTGTTTATACATCTAGCTATCAAAACTCTTTGAAATTTATTGTCTCTTGGTGACTCAGTGAACGAGTTAAAGGGGCGTGTTTATAGTGAGAAGTAGATACTACTCAGGGGAAGGAGGGGAGACTCCCAGCAGGTTGGGAACTGGCTGACAGCCAGCTGAGCTCTCATAGAGAATACCTTTCAAAAAGAATCACCAGATGTCTGTGATAACTGAAGTTAAGTTTTGAAAATGTAAAATAGATGGATGAAACTTTACAGTTTTGCATTTTGCATTGCAAATCACCTAAACTATTCCCAGCAAACATTTCTTCATTCATCAATTTCAATCTAATCTAATAAAAAGACGCAACTGAAAAGAAAATTAAATAAAGTAATAAATATTTTTGCTCACAAACTTCCTCATACTACAGACCCCAAAGCAGATGTGCAGGTTATTCTAATCCTGGTAAACTTCATTTTTCATTTGTTGTTTGCTGGGATTTTACTTGTTCAGACCTGCATTTTTTTTTTCTGTCAGGCTGCAACTTAATTAGATTTATCACATAAATTTCTCTAAACTTTAATATTATGCAAAAGTCTCAAGCCACCCGTCACCCAACTCAACATCACTGAAGCAGTTATGGGATCATCTTGACAGAGCAGAACAAAAGGCAGCCAACATCCATAGAAGAGCTTTGAATGTCCTTCAAGAAGCATGAAGAAATTACAGAAAGCTGCCTGAGAGCGTTCACGCTGTGTTGAAGAATAAAGGTGGTCACACCAAATATTGATGTTCAAGCTTGTTTCAGTAAATGGCTGCAGGTATTTCCTGTAAAATATAAAGAAATTAGTCGTAGCTCAAAATTTTTGCACAGTTCTGTATAATGAATAAAAGATGCAAATTAAAGGGTATTAGACCAGTGTTAACTTGATGGCAGTGAGGGGGGTGTGTGACTGATCAACTAATTGGGCTGATTGTGGGGGCAGGGATTATGTCTTCTTCCACAAAACGCAACATTAGACGAGTACCAATAAAATGGCATCTGGACAACTGCGTGATTTCCATAAATTGAATGTTTACCAACTTGATATTCAGTTTTTGTTTCATTCATTTTAATGTCATCCTACAGCTAAGGAAAACACAAAACAAGTTATTTTAAAGGGTTATTTTGATGCTAGCAGTCTCAAAATGTTTTCTGTCTGTTATTCTCTCTGTTTGTGATGGGAGGTTAAAAAAATCGTGGTCTGGGAGAGCTGTTTGCATCTTTGCTCATTAAGGGCGAAGACCAGCTTGAATGCTAATGCTGTGTTAATTCTCTCCTACCTGTCAGCATAAACATTTTTGCACTAATAATTAAATAAAAACATACATAACTACTGCAGTATTAGGTTGGGCACTTTTTTGCAGTACATGTATCCTTTGTTGGATTTGGAGTGTCCCTTTCACAGCATAACATTTTTGGAGTAGAGTTTTAAAATAAATCACACAAAGGTGATATATTAAGATTAGTGACACACAATTTAGTGCATTGAGTAATGCCAAAAGTAAGCATACATGACTGTGATTGTTGCGGTTGACAATTTATTTGGAAAGCCAGCGTGCCAGCGGAACGGGAGGATTCCCCATAGTTGGAAGCACAGGGCCAAAGCTTTAAGAGAGGGGGGGGGGGGGGGATCAGCCATGGTCCTGTCAAGGACCAGCTGCCCATTTTAAGTGGTTGTATCTGTAAATACAGTGCCAGGAAAAAGTACTGGCCTCCTTTTCAATATCTTAGTTTTTTGCATATTTGTCACACTTAGATGTCTCACAGTTCTTTAGGAAGCTAAAGAATTGTTTTTGTGACTGAGTTTAAGCTTAAAGATTCAAGATTCAAGAAGACTTTATTGTCATTATATGTAAACATATAACGAAATTTGCGTTCCAGAACACCCATCCAAGAGAAATACAAACAACAGAAACAAACAGGGGGGACAGGTGTCTGAGGTCATGCAGCCGTTTTGCTGGCGCTACCTTTAGCAGGAAAACAGAAAGAGATACACTGGGATAGGTAGGTTAGAAAAAAAATCATCTTGTACTGTGTTCATTATGAACAAAAAAACACCTCAGCAAAGCAGTAGCACATTTAAAGCCTGGAGAGCACTAGGGTGGGTAGGGGAGAGGCTGCCAGCGGAGACGAGCAGGATACTGTGATGGCCGCACAGCTTCCAGACCAGCAGTTCATGATAATGTTCATGATAAGATGGTATAGTCAGCCTTGGTTGCCAGGATACCAGTTCATACAGGTCACAACACGGGGCGGGGGTGAAGAGCATCTGTCTAATAACATCTCCAAGAGGCGATTTAGATAGACAGCCATCCAAGGTCGTCTGGGAGCCAAATTCCAAATACTGCAATTGTTTTGGTTCAGGCCATCATAACTTTTTGCTGACAGACCTTACAGTTTTCTGGTTACCTCTTAGAAGTCCAATAATCTGAATTTGGTTCTACTCCGCCATGCAGAACAGAGACCCCAACACTCCTCCAGATGTAATCCATTTCGATTCAGCTCTGCTGAGTCTGATAGAGTTCGTACTGTTTCTGCATCCCTCATAGGCAGCCTTACTAGGGCCTGAACAGCTGCCCAGAAACCAGGTATCCCCAGGTCCAATTTGGGAAAAATCCTGGTATTAATATATATGCCACTTCCACACAGTGCAGCCAGGAACGTTATCTTCCATCCCTACGGGAATCCATAACATAGCCAGCTGGGTGTGTAGTCGGACCAGAGGAAAGAGGGTTTCCCTTCTCCCAATCTCCTTGTGATGAGAATTTGGCCATCAATAGTGTTGAGAGACTGACCAGATCCATAATTTCATTTCCAGTTCAGGGATGTGTGAAGAGATGCTCTAAGCAGCGAAGCAGCAAAAAGCAGGGGTAGATAGGGAAGGCTGGGGAGAAGAGAAAGTAGAACATAAAAATTGTTTTTTTTTTTGTATTTCTTTCCTAATCTTGATTAATTTCTGTTCAAAGGTATGGATGGATGCTGGAACTCAGATCTTTTTCTCATATGCCATCTGTCTTGGCTGCCTCACTGCCCTAGGAAGCTATAACAAATATAACAACAACTGCTACAGGTAAGGATGATCAATTTTTTTTCTTTTTTTTTTTTTGCATCACAATCACCTCCATTCCCCCACCCCCCATCCCCAAAAGAACTTATTTTAACCTACTGCTTTTCAGTTTGAGCTTTTCACCTCTAATTGTGAGCATTTTATTTTATACATGAAGTGAATTTGGTATCTGTAACAGGTAATGTTTTCAGCCCATATCTATACCTGTCCTTAATGATTGTATTCTTTTTGTTTTGTTTGCAGGGATTGTGTGGCCCTTTGTTTCCTTAACAGTGGTACCAGTTTTGTTGCAGGCTTTGCCATCTTTTCCATCCTGGGATTCATGTCCTATGAGCAAAATGTGCCCATCTCAGAAGTGGCTGAGTCTGGTTTGTAGCTCTCATATTGTTTATGAAAAAACACACACACACACACACACATAGATAGACAGATAGATATAGCCGGATTCGCTTTGTGGGTGGTCTTTTGTCCTCCAAGCTTGTGGGGATCTTGTGGGTCCTGCTCAGTATCTTAGCTGTTCTTCTGGACGGAGATCTTGGATTCTCGGATGTTGTTCCTGGAATCTGCTGGAGCCATTCTCCCAGTTTGGGGCTGCCCTGAGTGTCCTGATTACCACGAGGACCACTGTTGCCTTCTCCTTCCACATCCTCTCTTGCTCTTCTCTCAGCCCTTGGTATTTATCGAGCTTCTCGTGTTCCTTCTTCCTGATGTTGCCATCACATGGTATTACAACGTCTATCACTACGGCCTTCTTCCTTTGCTTATCCACCACTACTATGTCTGGTTGGTTAGCCAGTGTCACTTAAATGTGACCAGTTTGTCTGTATCTGGAAGTCCTACAGGATCTTAGCTCTGTTATTCTTGACCACCCTTGGGGTGATATCCCATTTTGACCTCAGGACTTCCAGGCCATACTCGGCACAGATGTTCCTGCCCGCCACTTGGTTATGGCGTTACATGTATGCCCTGCCTGCTAGTATCTTACACCTGCTGTTATGTGTTGGATTGTCTCAAGGAATACCTGTCAAGTTTTGTATTTAAAAATACGGGAAATTTTCCGCTGCTGAAAATATGACGTCATTGCCTAATTTGCATAATTGTTCATTTGGATGTACTGTAGTTGCAATCGAGGCTGCAGGAGAGAGGAAAAACATCTTTGGAGAGACAAAAAGTGCAGAAAAAACACCATAAATATGTTTAGAACTACAAATAAACTTTATGAAATAACTTAATGACTTTAATGCTTTGCCTAGACCCACATTACATAGATCAATTTTGTCCTGTATTGTTTAATGTTAGAATATCAAATTTATTGAAAACATTGTGGGGTGAGACTGCCAGCTACATTCAACTCTCCTCCTTTATCAGCCACTTCTTCAGTCTGCTGGTGGTACATGCCATGCAGAGGCCTGTCCATCCATGAGGGTTCCTATTTTTTTTCGGGTTTCTGCTGCCTGAGGTGCTCACTAAACACATAATCCTTTGAGGCCATCTTCATGATGTACTCATGGATCTTTGTTCTTTCATCCTGGATAGTGGTTCTGGCACTCACTAGTCCTTGGCCTCCTTCCTTCCACCTAGCGTACTCTCAGGGTGCTGGATTTGGGGTGAAACCCTCCATGCATGGTAAGGATCTTTCTTGCCTAGATGTCAGTGGCTTCCATCTCCTCCTTTGGCCATCTTATTTTCCCAGTAGGGTATCTGACAACCGGCAGGGCATAGTCCGGATCTTGTTCTTCCCATTTAGATGAATCCTCAGTTCTTGCCTTACTCTCCGGAGGTACTTGGTGGTTGCAGCTTTCCAGGTGGCTTCTTCATGGTTCCCATTTGCCTGTGGGATTCCAAGGTACTTGTAGCTGTCCTCAATGTCTGCAACGTTGCCTTCTGGTAGTGCCATCCCCTCAGTTCTGACTACCTTCCCTCTCTTTGTTACCATCCGACGACACTTCTCCAGTCTGAATGATATTCCAATGTCATTGCTGTAGATCCTAGTGGTGTGAATGAGTGATGAACAGCTAAGATACTGCACAGGACCCTCAAGCTCCCAGGCCTCTGGTAGAGGACCCAAGCTTGAGAAGGAATACATACATACCACCCCCCAGGCAGTGAGAGGGAGTTTTTTTTTTTTAAATACTGCTTTTCTTGAGTAAACTTAAAGATGCAGTTCATGCATTAGAACTGCAGAATTTTTTTTTTTTTTTTTGGGGGGGGGTGCATATGTATGGTAGAATACTTTTTCCTAAATCCCAGTTTAAGTGAACATTTCAGTATATTTTCAAAGTATTTACTGGATTGAAAAGACAACCAAAAATTCTAACTTCAGTGGGATTTCTGTGTACAACAGGTCCAGGTTTAGCCTTCATTGCCTATCCTCGAGCTGTGACCATGATGCCTTTTTCCCCTCTGTGGGCCTGCTTCTTCTTCATTATGATAGTATTTCTAGGACTGGACAGCCAGGTGAGCCCAGCATCTAGCACTGTCCACCCAGACAAGAACACACACTAAAAGAAGATTCTAATAATAGTCATAGCATAATCCCTTCTAGTATCTTCCATATAAATACTGAGATTTAGTATTTTTTCTTTTTCTTTTCTTTTTCTTCAGTTGTTGAGTACGTTGTTATTAACAGCTGATCTGCTCACATACATACACAAACAGAAGTAAGCACATCTCATAATTTTTACTTTTTTTCTGATTAGTTTGTATGTGTGGAGAGCCTGGTCACAGCCGTTGTGGACATGTATCCCTCCGTCTTCCGCCGTAAAAACCGCAGGGAACTCTTCATCCTGGCAGTAGCAATAGTATCCTTTTTCCTTGGGCTCATCATGCTGACAGAGGTTAGTTTATGTGATCTCATTTTAAAATGTTAGCACAAAATAGGATCACACAATAAGCATTTTGGAAAGCCTATTTGAAAACTTTCATTTCTAAGTGATAATGAGCATAAATATTATCAGTTCCTGACATTAAAAATTTAAACAGCAAAACTAGCTTACGGGCCTTGTGAATTTAAGTGAAGGACCTTCTAGACTTTTTTGTTTTCTTTTGTTTTGTTTTCTCAGGTCTTTGCCAAGCAGTCTGCCAAACGCATTTAAAGTGATTTTTTTTTTCTTGAATTCACCTACTGTAGCTTCTCTTTAGCAGCCTATTAAAATTTCTTCAAATCCAGTCACTTGGCACAAATTGCGTTGAAACACAGCCAACCATGAACAGCTTTTTTTTTTTTTTGTGGTAAATTGTTTTCACTTTGGTAACAAGTACATAATTGTTAAATGACCCGAAAGCAATATTTTGCATCATGCAGGTTCTCTTTCATTTGTTTTACCCATATGGTTGCAAACTCATGTCTGTCTGTCTGTCTGTACCCACAGGGAGGCATGTACATCTTCCAGCTCTTTGACTACTATGCAGCCAGTGGGATGTGCCTGCTCTTCGTGGCCATTTTTCAAACAGTTTGCATTGGTTGGGTTTATGGTGAGTTTGTTATTTAAGGCTATCAGAGCTATACAAAAGGCTCAGTGTTAATTTGCTCATGATTTGCACAGTCCATAAAATTAAAAGTATAGATCGACGGGTTGAGAGGAGAGTGCCAGTTAAATGTGACTGTTTATTTTGAAGTTCAAATGAATAAAATAAACTATTTTTACTAGTTGAAAATAATTAAACATAATTTAGGTGCTAAGCAGCAACTTGTTTCACTAATTTAGAATTTTAATCTGATGTTTTTCTTCAGATCTCTGCTGGTGAGGGTGAATCTTGACATGATGCATTGTTTCTTCTCTCTGACCACAGGTGTTAATCGTTTCTATGATAACATTGAGGATATGATTGGCTATCGCCCCAGCCCCATCATCAAATACTGCTGGCTTTTCTTCACTCCAGCAACATGCTTTGTGAGTTTTCCCTTATCCATACACATGCTTTTACAGTCCTCTACTGAAAGAAGAGTAGCCTCTGCTGGCCACAATTTAAAATACAAGTCAAAAAATTTATATATATCTTAAAATAATACCATAATTATTGAGTCAGAGTATTTAGTTGTGAATTAAATATGTCATGTATCACTGTTAACGTACCTTTGTACAGGGAACCTTTGCCTTCGCCTTGATCAAGTACTCACCTTTGAAGTACAACAATGAATATGTGTACCCATGGTGGGCGGATGGGATTGGCTGGATCCTGGCTCTGTCCTCCATGCTTTGCATACCCCTTTGTATGGCATTAAAACTGTACAATACCCCAGGAACACTGAGGGAAGTAAGTCTAAAACTATTAAGTGAAAATAGATTTGTTAGAAATTAAAGTAACAATCCATTTCTCAGACATTATATCACTGACATGTTTTTTTTTTTATCTTATTAATTTTCCATTCACAGCGCCTTGCTCTTTTAACCACTCCTTCCACTGATTTACCAAAGACAAAGCAGGAGCAGGAGAGGCTGCAGGCCATCTTTGCAGCAGATGGTGTCAGCCACCATCAGAAAGCACCTCCCACTCGAGACGGCTACTTCCCTGTTGAAAAGGAGTCTCATTGCTAAAAGCTTGAAGGTTGGAGTCAAAGTCCATTTAGGGGTCAGATGTTGCTCACTGACCCTCACCATCGCGGTTCTCTTTGCAATACCTCACAAGATAAGCTGGTGAAACACGCACATATGTAGACTTTAACAGTCTGCTCACCTGCTGTTGACAGCTGGAGCTTTCTTCCTTGCATGGCGCCTTCAGTATACAGTACTGTGCACCCTAATTTCTTCATATTTTGCTAGCAAAATTTGAAATTGGTACAGTCTACATACATTGAAATACAGTATATAAGGGGGAAAAGGCAATCTTCAGGAATAGTTTTCCAGGCTTTTTTAAGGACATTCAAAGCTCTTCTTTGGATGCTACCTTTGTTTTGTTTTCTGCCAAGATGATCCCACACTGCTTCAATAATGTTGAGGTCCTAAAACCTGTTGCCACTGTGACCTGAGACCTGTTGCCACAGTCCAGTTTTTGTGTAATTTGGCATATCTCAGCCTTTTTCCCCCGTTTCCCTTCCTTAAGAATGGTTTCTTGACAGCCACCATTCCACTGAGACCATTTCTGCTTTAGCCAGATAGCAGATGGATCAACTGAAGGGCCTGATGCAGCTCTCAGGTCCTGTGTCAGGTGTTTCTGATACCAATCATCTGCTGTTTTTTAGGCCTGCCACTCCTTCTTTTGCCCTCCATTTCTCCAGTTTCCTCAATTTTTTTTTTCTTTTGAGTAAGGACAAACTGAACAACAAGTTTTTTTAATAGCTCTAAATTACTATTTTATGCCTGTCAAACTGTCTTATCTTTGGCATTTTTCGTAACCTGTCACAAAAACACAAAATTATATAATTTTGTGTTTTTGTGACTGGTTGCAGGTAACAAAGTGCCTAAAGGTATGACTTAAAATGATTTTTTGCTAAGTTCTTATGTGTAGATATAGGACTGGTTCTTCCCTTCAGTTAGATGTTGTTTTTTTTTTTTAAAGCTCAATAGTTCAGTATTAAATGGTTCAACAGGTTTTTGGAAGCAAAATATAAAATAAAATAAAGGGTGGCTCATAACTTTTGCACAGTACTGTTAAGCATGATGGCAACAGCAATGTTACATAAAAGATTTACTTCCTTTATTAGAGAGCTGGATGACATCTCATTTGCCTGTGGCAGAGTAACGTGAAAATGTAAACACTGTTGTTACACAGTGGCAAAGAATTTACATTTGACTGTCTGCTTTCTAAGGAAGCATTTTCTTCTGTTGTGGAAATCTCTAATGTTCAGTAAATCTTCACTCTGGTTACTTTATTAATTCTAACAGCTGACTGCTGCAGACTGAGTGCAGGAGGTGTCACACGAGTCCCCAATACATTTGGGTTTAATTGAATTTGCTTAATGTATACAGAGTAGAACCATATTGTTTATCCAGTCCTATTATACTGACAGCTTTGTTTTTACCATGCAGTAGAGAGTTGTTCTCATGGGATGGGTTAAAAAAAATAATAATAATAATAAATAATAACAATAATAAACATACTGTAAAAGGCATATTAATAACCAGTGCTTCAGAACACAAAGATTGGATTTTATATTTCCATTTATCTAAAATTTCCACAAATCAACTTACTTAAGATGTAATGATTGTTTATTAATGATGTTTTATTTTATCTTAATTCTGTTTGTACTGTTTTAAAGGATTCACTGTATGATTATGATCTGTCTTACTGGGCTTTGCTGATTTGCATTCATCTTTTATATGTTAAATGTTCAGATTATTGACATTGTTTTAATTTAGTGTGGTTTGGTTTGCCTTATTGTTAATTCTGGGAATGCATGAAATTAAAATGTAATCTGCCTGAAGCAAAGGGACAGCTGTGCCACTCAGATTATATCAGAAGTGAGTGCCAGTGGACAAAAAAAAAGAGAACACCTCGCTCATTATCTCTTTCTGCTGTATCACAATGAACTTCAGCCTGCATTTCTTTATATGTTGAAATTAATATGTGATGACCGATTATAAAATTTTATATACTAAAACACTTTTTTTTTTTTTTTTTTATGAATGAATAAAAATACTTTCATTTGGAACATATATTTCTACTACATGTGTATATTTTGTGGGACATCTTCAATAAGATTGTGTTGGTCTTAATTACAAATAAATGTTTTACATTTTAGTAATTTTGTATGTGATGCCTCATTTCCTGTCATGAACCTTTATGTAACCAACTTACATATATAACTATGCAGAATTTTCCATTTAAATCACGCGGCCTAACTGGAACAGCTACAGTGTAGTCAAATCTTAAACATTTAAAGTGTAATCACTTTATAAGCTGTGCTCTCAAAGTAAAGCATTTGAATGACACGGGAAGTCGCCAAGTTAGTGCTGCAATGCATTGCAGTACTTAATGTGTAGTACAAATCTGCAGTACATCTATGAATCTTCTTTTTGCTCTGACGACAGTGAATCATCTGCCTCCTTCTCACTCTGTCCCCAGCATCCTCTTCTGCCACACCAACCCTCGGCATGTCCTCCTTCACTACATCCATGACTCTTTTCTGTGATCGTCTTCTTTTTCAAAGCTCCATCTTCAAGATCCTTTGTCCAATATGTCCACTATGCCTCCTCTGCACATGTTCAAACCATGTCAACCTTCCCTCTCTAACTTTGTCTCCAAACTCCTCAACCTGAGCTACTCGTCTGATGTACTAATCTTGTCCGTCCTGATCACTCCCAATGAAAATCTGAGCCTCTTCAACTCTGCCACCTCCAAGTCTGCCTCTTGTCTTTTTGTTAGAGTCACCGTCTCCAAACCAGACAAGACAGCAGGTCTCACTACCATCTTATAAATATTCCCTTTCACTCTTGCTGCTATCCTTCTGTCACAAATCACCCCTGGCACTTGTCTCCACCCACTCCATGCTTCCTGGACTCTCCTTTTAACCTCTCTTGTCCATTACTTTGAAAGGTATTTAAACTCATCCCCCTTTAATATTACCTCTACACTTTGCATATGTTCGCCTTTCCACCTGTCTCCCTCTCATTCTCACACATGGATTTTTGTCTTGCTTCTACTGACTTTTATTCCTCTTCTCTCCAGTGCATACCTCCACCTCTCCAACTCTCTGTTCCCTGCTCTCACTACAGATCACAATACCATCTTTGAACATCACAGTCCCCAGAGACTCCTGCCTGCCTGCCTGCATGTTTCCATCACTACTATAAACAAGAATAGGCTCAAAGCAGATCCCTGATGTATTCCCACCCCCACCTTGAACCCATCTGTCACTCCTGCAGTTGCCCAGTTCCTCTCCCTATCATATGCTTTCTTTAGATCCACAAAGACACAGCGCAGCTCCTTCCGACCTTTTCTATACTTCAACACTCTCAAAACAAACATCACATCTGTGTAGTGCTCTTTCTCAGGATGAAGCCACACTGCTACTCACTGATCATCACTTCTCTTCTTAGCCTAGCTTCAAAAACTCTTTCCCATAGATTCATGGTGTGCCTCATGTAGTTACCATTACCCTTGTTCTTGAAAATCAGTATAAATACAATTCTTCTCCATTCCTTTGGCATCTTTGTGTTTAACAGTCTGGTCAAAAAAAAAAAAAAAAAAACTCCACTGCCCTCTGGACCAATCACCTTTCCGCTTTTCACCCACTTCATAGCTGCCCTTACTTCCTTCTTACTAATCTTCTGCACTTCCTGATTTACTAAATGTCTCTCTTTCATATTTTCTTAATTCATCAACCCCCCAAAGTACTCCTTCCACCTTCTCAACACACTCCTTTTACTCATTTTCTACTCATGAATAATCTTTCTCACGCTAGAATGATGGACTTGTTTGGAAATGGCCTCATAAACATTCTCAGACTGATGGGCAGCAACAGCTGGTTCACAAAGACGATGTCTGATGTTTTTCCTCCTCGACACTGTGTTAACACACACCTGAATGATCCAGACACGCAAACTGCCAAAACATCTGCTTTTATAAAGGTGGTCACACTTACGGATGGTCAGTGGAGGTGTAATTCATTTTTCACATACTGCTGCATTTTGGCTTAGTTTTTGTCAAACAATGACATGGTGTGATGTGTCATGTGTTGCTGTTCATGTCAGGTTGTATTTACCTAATTTTAAGACCGGTTAAAGGAACAGATGATTTATTTAAATTGTATTATGTCCTGATATGTAAACCTTAGAAATGAAAGAAGGTGTATTTTCTTTTTAACATGACTGTAGATGTGATTTGTTGTATATGTATGATGCCAAAATGTTGGTCAGTGTTGGCCATCATACCAGACACTCCAAACAGATGCATAGGCATTCTGGGTTTAGCTTTGTATAATTCCATGTCTTATATTTGACATATAAAAATTCACAGATTTATAAATGTACTTCCACGAGCCCTCAGATCTTTAAAGTAGCAGATGTTGTCTCACATCAGTATGATCTGGTATAAAGTCTGACAGGTCTTTAAAAACAAAAACCAAAAAAATGCCAGAATTTAATACAACATTTCCTCTGTTGTTTCTTAACATCTCAAAGTACTGAAAATCCTCAGAAATATTAGGGAATCGCTTGGGGATTTCTGCTCTAGTGTTTTAAAAGGAATCAGCATATGGTCCTGAAATAAAATGTCACAATTTGACATTTAGTGTCAGAAGTGTAGGGTACTACAGAAGGTAAGGTACTGGCTTGAGTGCAGCTCCAAGCTATTTGGTGTCAGTGACTTTGCGTGACACCAGGCAAATGTGTTCCAAATAATCTGACCAATGACTGATTTAACACAGACAACAGATCTGAAAGTAATAATTCCACTCCAACTGTATAATGTAGAAGCTCAATGTTATTTCCCCCTCTTTCATCACAGTTAAAGTTTAAAGGTGTGAAAGTTTGCAGTCCACCTCCCTAAAAGCTCATTCTTTAGCAAGGCAGCATTGAAAGCAAGGTGAAGGGCTCTGTGTGAGATGCAGAACAAAGACCAAAATGGACATATTTACTTTTGGAAAAAAAAAACAAAAAAAAAAACTGAGCCAGCATGAGAAGGAAATCAGAAACATGGTGCGGCTTTAAGTTGAACCTTACAAGCTGCTCTGGTTTACAGATCCTACAAATACATTTTTTCAGTCTCACTCTAGATGTGCTGAATAATGCATATAGAGTGGAATAATTAAAAAATTAAATGTTCCTTTAACAAAGTCAAAGCAGTGATTGCCTTGTGGTAAGATACATGGTCAAACCTCTCAGAAATGCTTGTCTATTTAGTTATTGGATTAGTATGGGGATGCATAAATAAATGTGAAACATTTAATGTTATAGCCAGTTTATTTGGAGCTTACTTTGTTAAATTCAGCAACTAAAATTGTTACATAATCTAGTGTTTTGCATGCATGGCAGGTCTTCACAAGAATTTTTCTTCTTCCTGCTCCCTTTTCACTCATGTATAGCAATCGTTGTAATAGAATGTTTGATTTAATGGTTTAATTGAGTGAATAAATTGAAATTGAACTGAACTGAACATTATGCAGTTCAAATTCGGTGTATTTTTCACACAATTTCAACTGTTGCAACCTCTTTTCTGACCTATAGGTGGTGTATGTCGATAGGTAACCGAGCAGAAGCGCTCAGAGTACTGTGGTCCACACCAACCCGGGCTTCGTGGCTATCTGTCTATGCCGAGCTTTTCCTGTAGGGGTCGTTGCAATCATCTGTATCCATCACTGTTTACGGAAGTCCGAGTGACGTGTCACTGTCCAGCGAGGCATTGTGGGAAGGAAAGTGGCGCTGACACGGCCGCTGATGGCAGACTGCTCAATTTAGCAGAAATCTTCGACTAGTGAACAGCCGTAAGAAACGGAAATTTACGGTAACAATGCGACTCCGCGAAGCTAATGTGAGCTGGCTTTGAGGAGGGTGAACGTATGCCGGTGTCATCGCCGCTCACCTGCGCACAGGCGCTCGAAGCAGAGAAGTGGGATCCTGTGTCCATGGACCGCGGCGTTTTTATTTTCTTTTCCGAGGGAGGTGAATAAAGTAGCGACGGATTATATCTCCACGGTGGATGGGTGTGGGGGGCGACCGCGCTCCCACATTCCTTAACCTTTAACGTATTTTGAGGTTTTCTGTAGAAAGGCGCCGTCAAAGATGTCGACCAGCAGTCCCGAGGCGGTGAAGAAATTACTGGAGAACATGCAGACGGATCTGCGGTCTCTCTCCATGGAGTGCAAGAAGAAATTCCCCCCAGTCAAAGAGGTTAGCCTGCTAGTTAGCTTCACCGAGCCGGCGCCCCGGTCTTTAGCTGTTTGCCCCCATTTGTGAATCTGATTTTATGTTTTTATTATGTTTTCCATTTTATTTATTTATTTATTTTTGTTTGTTTGTTTCGTAGCAACTCGTTGGGCCTTTACTCTCATACTGTACTTCTCATAAGTTGTATCAGCTGCTGGGCCTCCTTACGTACCGGGCGCTTAATATGTTTAGTGTAAGGTGCTTCAACAGAAGGATTTTCATGAAGTCATAGAACTTAAGTTATTTGCCTAATAGCGTAGCTACACTTAAGTATCTGTCTGTCACCATATTTCACTGGAGTGCTTTTTTTGAAGTGGCTACTAAAAGTGAGAAAACATTTATTTTGGGGAAAAAACTAAACTAAAAGATTGAAGGAACTATTTAAGTTTAGCAATGCAATTTTCTTTAAACACTGTTCAGTATATTTGGGGAAGAGTGACTGAATGAAAGTTGACCCATTAATTTTGTTCTACCACTTTGCACTGTTCAGATGGGCTTAAAGTCCATGCAGGTGGGTGGCTGCAGAAATCACTGATACTTTGGAAACTTATGTCTGGTTTTAAAAGAAATCACTGATATGAGCATGGATGCCACTGATATCATTTGACAGGGAATCCTTCTTGTGATATAGGGGAACGAGCCTTTAAAACTTACTCAAACGTGCCATTATTTATTTAGAAAAAAAGTGTTTTGGGTTTTAAGGACTTTGGTGATAGGCCTCTCTTGAGGTTTCTGCTGTCTGACAATGATAGTTGGTTTCAACGGGCTTGCCAGTTTGGACACAGCCAAGTGATTTCACATACGTATTGTTGTTTGAATGACTTACTGCATCATTGTAGCCTGCAGACTGGCTTTGTTGCGTGGCACTGTTCTGTTGGTGACATTTCTGATTACTTAATGACTTGAGAACAAACAATACAAGGCTGTGCACAAAAGAAATACAGTTCAGGCACACTACTACAGTCAAACTTAGACTGTTTAATGACAAAGCATCTTATAAAGGCTACATAAAACATTATATAATAATGAGGTGATATTATATTATTGGATAAACACAACCACATATGTGCTATTCTATTATTTTCAACCAAATGTGTCTGCCAGGATAAGGCCCTCTTTGTTTAGGCTCTGTTCACACCAGTGAAAACAAGCTCCGATTCAGAAATAATCCTTTAAAAGGTTAACACTTGAACCTTTCACACAGACATGTAGGCAGTAGTAGCATGATAAAATGTTGAGCTGAACTGTACAGCAGCTGCTGGCATAGACAGCAATGTCAGCAACAATCAGTATTCATATTGGAATAACCACTGGTAGTCAAGGCTGATGTCTTTATGAGAGGCTTTTGTGACCATAGAAATGTTCATCAGCCAGCTCAGCAGGACAATTCATATCACGCCATGCTGGCTTAGTTTGTTTTCCCTCAGGGTTCACCTTGTATAGAGGCAACATTAAAATGAAAAAAGGAAATGGCTCAGCGGGAGCTTCCAGTTCCTTTGTGTTTCACTCACTCCAGATTCAGTCCCTTGACTTCACTGGTTGATGCTTCAGAATGAGTGGTGTGGCCATCAAAAAACAGGGTCACAAGAAAACATACAGCCCATCTTACATGTTGAACTGCTTTCTAGCCCTTGCCTAAGGGGCCTTATGAAGCCGCTTCAAATATTGATTTATCATCACCGAGGTTTCCTCGTCCTTACCAGCCTCGTTCCCTGAGGGATCAGAGTAGTGAAGAGATCCCTTTTTGATGTTCCGCACAACCTGAGCTTCCTCACGCTCTGATCGATGGTGCTGTGATTGAAGCAACCTTTTCCAATCTAAGCAGTTATAGTTAAATTTGCAGGCATGTTATTGTGCAAGAAATAATCAGTGTACCAGTGGTTGCCGTTTGAATTGAAAATATTTGCATGGCTCTTTGAGCAAACTAACATGTCCTTCAATTTGTCCATATGTTGAATTGAGTTTTAATTATCAGATCTTCATAATTTCTTATGTTTTTGTTTTTGTTTCTTTTTTTTAAGCATCTGAATTTTAGAGAAATTAGCCTCTTAGCAAATATCAAATCTTTGTAGCTTTATTGCTGAAGAGCAAAATGTGCCCTTTCCCAGCCAGTCTTCATTCCAGTTCCTCCCCACATTTCTCAATCCATCTCACCACAGCCAGTGGTTTCCCAGGGCTAAGAATGAGGAATGAGTCCCATTGATCAGAGCCCCCCCACCCCCCAGTCACTCCATGGCACATCATATATATGTGTGTGCGTGTGCGTGTGTGTGTGTGTGTGCGCGTGCGCGCGCGCGTGTGTGTGTGTATATATGTATATACACACACTACTCACAAAAAGTTAGGGATATTTGGCTTTTGGGTGAAATTTCAGGACAAGCCTAAAATGCATTCAAACCTTTACAGGTGAACTTAATGTGACCTTCTCTAAGCTTTTGAATGCACGTGTCCAGCTGTTAAATGTTTCAGAACTTTTTGCACAAGTTGCTGTTCTCTAACGAGGAGCTTAACGGCAAAATTCACAACAGGTGTTTGATCCTCGGATCGACCAATAAATGTCCTGGTTCATGATGAGGACGACTGTTTAAACACCAGCTCTAACCAAACCCCAATGAGATATTTAAGATGAATTGGACTGCAGAGTGAAGGCAAAGCAGCCAACAGGTGCTCAGCACCTCTGGGAACTCCTTCAAGACTGTTGGAAAAAACCATTTCAGGTGATTACCTCATGAAGCTGATGGAGAGAATGTCAAGAGCGTGCAAAGCTGTAATCAGAGCAAAAGGTGCCTACTGAAGAATCTAAAATCTAAAACATATTTTAGCTTAACACTTTACTTACAGTTTACTTATAGGCAACCTTTTTATGGATTGCATTGTGCATCTCATTTGCTAGACGTGCCATATATGCTATATGGAGGCTAAAGAACAAGCAGATTTGTTGAACTGATGCAGGCTCTTGACTAAAAAAGGCCCAGCAAGCGAGTTCCAGAAAGTTGCTTCGTTTAGAGTGTGAGCATGTTTAAGGAAGTAAATTTGAGTTTCACTAATGTTGCTTTTTAAAGACATGTCGGTTTGTAGGTGAGGGTCAGTTTGACTTATTCATATACACAACTCTTCAAGCATTAGAAGTACTAAATAAGTTTTTTTTTTTTTTTTTCCTGTTTTTTTTTCTTGTGTCTGTAAACTTCCAGCCAAGTTGAGATTTCAAACTTAACCTTTTAACACTCATTATTTATGTAATCCCACAGTTGATAATGTCTGCTCAGTGTTTTGCATATGATATTGACAATGTGCGATTAATAATATGTTACTTGTTGGCATCAGATTGCCAGCTAAACAATGGCAGGTGTGTGTTGCTGTTAAGAAAAGCAGTAAAATTGATTGTTTTACTTTTGACTTTTTCTTAGGGTTGAGCAAAATATGTAAGCACATTCATGGTTTTATTTATAGATGGACTAAATAATCAGTTTCAAAAACTGTTAAAGTGAACACATACCAAGAGTCTGTGAAGATGCATAAAATTTCTACGCAAGTTCAAATAATTTATTCTTAGCAATTAAGTGTAGGAGCCAGGGATTCTCAGCAGTATGCTGCTTAATGTGACTGATACTGTATCTGTTCAGTGATACCAAAATAGTTTCCTTTCTGACTTGGATAAGAGGACTTAAGGATTTAAGTAGAGTACTTTTCTGTAGAGTAATACTCTAGTTAACTTTGAATAGACTTTAGGTTTTCAGAAATACCAATAAAAGAAGGCCTGCATTAAAGTAACCAATTTATGGTGCTTCTCTCTGTTACAATGACATCATCAGGCCAGTGGTATTTTCCTCAGCAGGGTGGCAGCTTTGTAATGCTGACAGTTTTCCAGACAAGTGAGGATTACACGTTACACTAGAAAGCTTATGCAGCACTTTATATGAGGAAGCAGGCAGAAAGAGGAGTTTTTCTGCAAGGAGAGAGATTTTGCAATTTCCAGTCAACCACAGACTCTAACAATTAGTTGGCCAATGTGAAAATATTTTTATTGTGAATAGTTTTAATGGTTTTGTGCAAACCCCTTGACATTTTTTTTTCTCTTCATATGGGAGGGTTCATTTGGAAGGCTGAACAAAGGAAACACAATCTGCTTCTAATTAGAGGAATTTATTGGTTTTGTTCAACTCATACACAGATTGTATACACAGAGCATAATTTTGAGGAGTGACAATCGACATATTTTTCAAGATTGTTTTTCATTCCATTAAACCCTTCCATCCTCTTCCGCTTATCCTGTTCAGGGTCACGGGGGGGCTGGAGCCTATCCCAGCTGTCATAGGGTGAGAGGCAGGGTACACCCTGTACAGGTTGGCAGCCTGTCGCAGGGCTAACACAGAGAGACAGACAACCATTCACACTCACATTCACACCTGTGGGCAGTTTAGATGAAGTTTTTTGTGTCTCATCATTACCAGCCTCAACAAATGACAATTTGTATCCTGTTAAATAACTAACCTAACAGTCATCATTTATTAATATACTGTGGTTGAACAATCATTCAGTTCATACACCAATCAAGCATAACATTATGACCACCTGCCCTTTTGCTGCCAAAACAGCCCTGACCCATCGAGGCATGGACTACACTAGACCCCTGAAGGTGTGCTGTGGTTTCTGGCACCAAGATACTAGCATCATATCCTTTAAGTCCTGCAAGCTGGGAGTTGGGGCCTTAGTGGATTAGACTGGTTTGTCCAGCACATCCCACAGATACTTGAGTGGATTGAGATCTGGGGAATTTGGAGGCCAAGTCAATGCCTCAGACTTGTGCTCCTCAAACCATTCCTGACCCATTTTTGCTTTGTGGCAGGGTGCATTATTCTGCTGAAAGAGGCCACAGCCTTCAGGGAATACAGTTTCCAAGAAAGGGTGTACACCAGGGGTGTTAAACTCAATCACAGAATAGGACAAAATTGAATCAGCAGTTTCTGAAATACTTAGACTCATCTGTCTGGCACCAACAACCATGTTCAAAGTCAATTAAATCACCTTTCTTTTCCTTTCTGATGCATGGTTTGAACTTAAGATCGTCTTGAGCATGTCTACATGCCTAAATGTATCGTGTTTCTGCCATGCAATTGACTGATTTACTTATGTTAACAGAGTTGAACAGGTGTACCTAATGAAGTGACCAGTGAGTGTATATTGTGGTATAGTCGTTCAGCAGATGTCACGGATTCACAGGTGTGAAGATAGCATAACACCATCCCGGCCTGCAGTTAACAGCGAATGCTCAGATTTGATATGCTGGTATAATTGTGCCAAATGTATGTCATTGATAAACAAGTAGTTATTCTAAAAACTGTTTTGCATTAAATTCGTGTTGATTGAATAAACCATGTAACGACTTATCATTCGTTGTAAACCTAAACTCGCCCCACCACAGCTGTATTCGTTAAAATGGCAAAACCAGAAATTGCTGTTCTGACACTGGACTTTTCAGTTGTTTCTGCTGATGGAAATATCAAAATTGGAAACAAGAAGCTGTAATTATAAAAAACTGAAAAAAGGTCCTCTGCAGTAGGGTTTAATCCCGGGATCCGGGATTCCCGGGAAATGCGATCAGAACCATTTCCCGTTTCCCGGGAAACGTTAGACGGGAAACCGGGAAAAAAGTCGCGCGCGTCGATTTGACTTTCAGAAAGAAAAGAAAGCTTCAGAAAGTTAAATTTAAGGAAATATTGAGAGAAGGGTTCGTTTAAAAGCATTACTCTTCATTTCAGGCACGTTCAGCCTCCGTTTAAGGCTTCAGCCTTCATCTCAAGCGTTTTAATAGAGGTATTACACAGTTGTACTTTTTTCCTCTTTAATTTGTTGAAATCGTAGGCAATGTGTTTACCCTAAGGTATTTTGTATTATATAATTTTATATTATTATATATTGTTATATTGCATTATATAGCCTATAAAATATGCCTGCCCTGAACAATAAAGAAATATCTGTTTAACTTCGAGTGTTTCTTTTCCTCGTTTGCAGCCGCTTACTAACAATCATGAATTAGGATACGGGCCTAATGTGTGAAGAAATTATCATGAAATAGATTGCTTTAACATATTTCGCTTTTAAAATGGAGTTGAGTAAAATGTATATTTTTTAGGCTATAAGGATTGGCCAGTTTTTCAATAGACGATTCACAGCGAACCTACTTTAACCCTCAGACACGGTGTTATAAATTTGCTGTTGCCAGAATGGCAATGACCAAGTCGTGGTGCATTACTCAAGGCCCTGTGTTATGTCATATTATAGTGTAGTACGGTAGTTAACTTTTCAATGACTGTTAAACAGCGTTCCACTGGTGGAGATATAGTGCAACAGATGTCGCCACGACAGCGTGGCTGAGCCTTTATCAATGCTGTGGAGATGAACCGTATTGTTTTGCACCAGCAGTTGTAAAATAGCTTGGTATAATTCCATGTACAATGGAGGAATATTCTAATTATATTTGTTAAGGGAGTGTTGAGGAACGATACAACACCGCATAGCTCGAGCACTCGAATGTCCAGATGTAGGTTTTATTGCGTTAATCAAGCCGACGTTGCCCCCTACTGGGCATAACAGGACATAGCTGGAAAGCTACCTCTACAATATCAGAATAGGTTAAGGCCGACACAGGCTACAGAAGGCCTAATTAAAATAAATAAATAAATAAACTTTTTCCCGGGATTCCCGGGAAATGGCTCGTCATTTCCCGGGATTTGATTCATGTCATTTTCGGGAAAAATATTAAACCCTACTCTGCAGTACGTCATTTTCCTGCAAGCCGTTATGGCTCTGTTCCTGGAAGAAGGGAGGAGAGGGAGCCTAGCATTTTTTTAGAGATTAATTTTTAAGGAGCTGCACAGTAAATGTTTTCATGAAAAGCCTTAACCATTAACCAGTAGTTGCTACCAGCAGTCTGTGAATGGTGAACCTTCAAAGTGGCTCAACTTTGTGACATGTTAATGTAATATAATCATGTCAGTGCAGTACATAATCAATGGTGCCTAATCCAAAGAGGTTTGTCAGTATGCCTTTAGTATTACAGACGTAAGAGAATGTGTTGGTAGAATATTGTGCTGCTTTTTTCTTTAACCATTTATTTAAATGATTTCTGTCATTAAAAGAAAAATGTGCACACACTGGACTTTCATAGCTGGGCAGTTCCATGTAAAGATCCGCCAACCCACTACAGTTTCAACTAGAGTACCGTATTTTTCGGACTATACGTCGCTCCGGAGTATAGGTCGCACCAGCCAAAAAATGCATAATAAAGAAGAAAAAAACATATGTAGGTCGCACTGGACTATAAGTCGCACTTTTTTCGGGGGGGGGTTAATAGAATCCGAGACCCAGAGCAGAAATACCATCTTGAACGGCAATTTAAAATAATAATGGATTAAAGAACAGGACGAACACGGTTACACCTACGTTATGCTAACGTAGCACATTCAGCTACATGACGCACAACGAACACGTGTTCGGTATGTTAACGTAACATTAAGTTATTCAGATAGCCATAGCATAAAGAACATACTAACAAGTTAACCAAACCATCAATCCATTGAATTCTTCATCCTCGGTGTCACTTCTAAACAATTCCGTACACTCCGTAGACGAAGCGCCGCTTCCTCTTCTGTGTCGCGTTAGTCAGACTCGTCGTCAGCTGCAGTTCCAATTATTCCAGCCTTTCTGAATCCCAACAGGATGGTTTGTCACTGAAGCCCATGTTTTCTTGATCCATCCAATGACTTCCAGGAAAGTTGGGTGGCGCATTCTCCCAGTTGCCGTTAAGCTGTGCTCTCCATCCATCATCCACTGTGCCCACAGGTTACGCAAGACTGCCTTAAAGCTGCAGTTCACGGAGATGTCAAGTGGCTGGAGTATTTTGGTTCATGTGTTATAAATGTCACATATACGTCGCTCCGGAGTATAGGTCGCACCCCCAGCCAAACTATGAAAAAAAGTGCGACTTATACTCCGGAAAATACAGTAAATGTACCTGAAACTTCGTTTGGTGTGGAGCATGGCTTTTACTGAATCAAAAAATTCACAAACAACCACAAGCTTTTCCCTTCCACCCCAGTGGAGTCCCTTTGAATCCCAAGAATGAAGCCATGTTAGAAAACGTAGAAAAAGGTACCCAGGGCTGTTGAACCTTACATATTGGAATATAAGCTCTACTTCGCTGCTGAAAGTTCCTAGTCATTCAACGTCCAACTGGGTCAGGGATCAGATTCACTTAGGCCTTCCTCTTTGGTTGTAGGTGAAGTAAACCTGGCATCAGGCTTGGAAGTAGCTAATAAGCCCAATACCCCAGATCAAACTGAACCTGAGAGCTGGGGGGGTACACGGGGGGAGTTTTCTGCATTCAGTGGGAAGTACATTTCAGCCAATGTTCCTGGTAAATGAAGTATGAAGAGACTTAACCCTAACCCCTAACCCAGGTCTAAAGTTCTACTTCACAGGGTTGACCCAGTGTACATATATTTTCCTTTTGTAAAAGGTTGATTCAAAATATGCGTCCAGTTGTCACGTCGGCAACCATGGAATAGCCCAGCTACAAAGGTTAAAACATGTAGAGAATTAAGAATTCTTTTGCAATAAAATACCTACAAGTGTTAAATGGGAGGGAAAAAAAACCCAGAATGGCTAAATATGAAGACAGATGACAGCGCCGGTGTTTTGTAATTCCCTGCGGACAGCATGTTTTGTTATGTGAATGGCTGGGCGGGAGGAAAGATGAAGACAGTAAAATTGAGACCACGTAGGGTCTCGTGGAGGGTGAGGTGAGTACTGATAGCAAATAGAGATGGGAAAGAAAGGGGCGAAGATCTTGACAGGCTTGTCGTGGCACGCAGTTATTGAAGAAAGATAAGAGCAGCCTCAGTTTTGACTGCTGCTCTCACACATACACAGAACAGCTCTCATTGAGTCTGTCTCCACATCATCCCCTTCCTACCCTTCCTCTCTCTTGACATTCCTCCTTACCCCCTTTTCTGCTTAACATCTCATCCATGTCAAGCTTATGAGGAATACCTAACTGGGTATTCTTCATACGCTGAAGCCCGTTCTTAGCACATTTACCAGGCCTCCTTATGTTTGTCTACCGCTGGGCCTTCCTGTTTTTTCTGCTATGCCCGTCATTACAAGTAGTCATGTCTATCACCAGTGGTGCATGTGTGCTGCACCTTCAACACCTTTCAGTTTGATGCTGCATCAAACGGTGACCTAAATGTCTGCTGTTTTTTTGTTCTCTCTAGGCTGCAGAATCTGGCATAGTGAAGATTAAGACCATTGCAGCCAGGAACACAGACATACTGGCAGGTAAGTGATAAAAGTGGTGTTAAATCGTAACTGAGATTTTTAGTTGTTGCTTTGTGTTTTAAAAAAAAAAAAAAAAGGCGAGGTGCAACCCACTCTGTGTGATAAGGAAATGATCAGCTGTTTAAATAAGGAAGAGATTATTAATAATTGTAGTTTTTCCCACTGAGCTAATTTATAGTAATAAAATTACTCACTTTCTTTAGGTAGCTTTGTTCAGTGTGCAGAGCTACAGCTTTAAGCTGGAACAAGGCCAGATTCAAATGTACAGGCAGATAGTTATATTCATGTTTTTGTGTTCACAGAAAAATGCATCTGCACAACTGACACACAGCAAAATACCCACTATGATTTTAAATATTTTTCTTACATAATGCATGCACTCAGCTAATGTCAAGTCATGCACAAATGGCCTTCACCTCCACCAAAAAAAAAAAGATATTTTTCAAAAAAAAATCATTGTGTCATATTGGTTATAAAATAAATGAGTTTTTTTTTTTTTAATGAACCCTTTTCTTTCTGCGTTGTTTGTAACCTTTTTCAACTCTTTCTGGCTGGTTGCTCTGAATAATTGAAGTACTTTCAAATGTAGCTGAATAGAAAATTGGTTTTAGTGCTGTCTTGATAAACAAGTCCAGCTTTTCACAGCGTTTGCCGAGTTGACACATAGTTGACATTTTCCGAGTTCCACTGATGACTGTCCTACTGCCCCTCTGTAACTGTCAACTGTACAGCAGCTCGCTGCAGAGATCACTCGTCTCTGTTTCAGCAGTGACTTTGTCACAGCAACTTTATGAGGATTAAATGTGAAACCTGTTAGGCAGGTGTAAATAACTGGTGAACTGAAATTCAATGTAAAGCAAGCAGAAATGATACACTTTTAAAAAGATATTTTAGCATGTCACTGAGATGCCATTTAAAAAGACATATTTTCATTTACTGTTCAAAATATTCACTTTGTCTGTAGTACCAGTCACAAGGCTGACCATCATAAAAGCAAACAGATTTAAAAATTTTTTTACTTTAAGGCATTTTATTATAAGTAAGTTGCATGATGGCATCTTCTTAAAAAAAAAAGCTTTTATTTTATTAGTTTTCTTTATTTGTGTCCTATTTTCCTGCAGCCCTGAAGGAGAACAGCTCAGAGGTTGTGCAGCCTTTCCTGATGGGCTGTGGCACCAAAGAGCCGAAGATCACCCAGCTGTGTTTGGCTGCCATCCAGAGACTCATGTCCCATGAGGTCGTATCTGAGGTGAGGGCTATCAGCTAGCGTGGTATCTTAAAATAGTCTTTTTATACGTACACTACACTAAAAGTTTTGTGTATGTTCAGACTGTGTATCATAGGTCAAATAAAACCATTATATGATAACAAACAGCACTGAATTGAAAGCAACAGTGAGATTCACACATGCTAATTTACACACATGCTTTTCAGCTTTAGGATTATTTGGATGTTTTGGTTTGTGGCCTCCTGTTGACTTTCATTTCATTACCAGGAAGTAAGTGTAGATTGGTAAAGAGCTCAGTGTTTGACATTCACGTTCAGTGTTTATGCATGGACAGATTGACATTCAATCGGCTCAATACTGCAAACAGTGCAAGTCATCAGTAACCAATCAGGTAATGTAAATACCAGGATGGTCAATTTAATTCCATTCTGAAAGGCACCAAACACCTCTGCCACTGCTCGTTTTCATTAAACTGTGATCTACACAGTGTCTGTATTCGAGGAAACCATTGGCCTAGAAAATGTATTACTTGCCTGCTTGAACAGTTTAACATCATCTTTGTGTGCAGTGGCAGTTAAACGGTGCTGAAGAACCTGGTGGAATGAGGTACCAATTTAAGGAAATAGGAGGCTGTAAAACTATAATTTCCTAAATGAAAATGTCATTTGATATAAGCCGATGCGATGGGTGAAGTGGTTTTCGACCTTTTAAATAACTTGAGTCAGACCTGAGAGGAGAGCAGTTTCCAAGATGTTACCCCCAGAGCTGTTAGTACTCTGTAAAGCTTATCGAGCTACTTCATGCTTTCTTCATTCTGACCGTCATTTATTTAATTAGGCGAAAATAGATTCCAGAGCGTTTTTTTTTTTTCCCCCTTTGGTGGGAGAGAAGATGTGCTCTTCACTTCCTGAGAAAACTCTTTCTCAGAACTGGTCATGCCGGGTTGCTTAGCGTAATTTTGATCAACTGTTTTTGTCAAACAGAACTCTTTTTTTTCATTGCAAGCGGCAGTCTGAGCCGCAGAACGACAAAGACACGCTACCTCAGTTGTGATTCAGTTGTTGCTGTTCTGCCATCCAAGAAGAGAATTGCTGAGTGGAGAAAAGAGGCTGTGAATTGTAACTGTTTGAAAAGAAAAATAAATTTTGAATAATGAAAAGTCAGATAAATTGGTGTTACAGCCTCCACTTACTAAGAGAAGGGTTGTAACATTAATTAAACAAATGGAGAGTTTAAGGGAACGTTTAGTTTATTGTACAAATAAAAAAAAGGTCACACACAAAAAAATGATACAGCGTGGAGAGTGGTTTCATGCAACTCAAACAAATAAAACAAAAAGTAACTTTTAATAGAAGCACATCAGCTAACCTTCACTGTTTTTGTTTAATAAAATAAAAAATTAAATCCTAAACTCACTGAGCTGCAGGAGCAGCTTCCTTAAAACTAAGGTCTCTACTAACTGTGTGGTGAGCAGGAATATCAGTGGCTAAATCCAGGCCCAGCATCCCAGTGTTTTATGAATACTTCAAATATAATAAAACAAGGAGGTTACACAATTAAACCTAGCGGGCAAGAAATCTGCAGTAAACAAAATCTTTCTAGGCAATAAGAAAATCTGCTATGAAATCAAAGGTGAGCTAAAGTGTTTAGCAGCTGCCCTAATCAGGGTGGAGCAAAGGACAGGTGAGCCAGACTAATCAGGAGCAGCGGCCTGCACACTAATCAATAGGGCTGGGTATTGTTAGGAACCTCACGATTCGATTCGATTTCGATTATTGCTGTTGCGATTCGATTCGATATTGATTTAAAGTTGTGAAGACACAAATGATTTTAGATAATGTTGATATTTTTAAAATATTTATTTTCATACAAACTTCTGTAACATCACATTTCTGAGCAAAGAAACAAACTTCTTTCTGCAATGTGCTTAAAGTAGAAAACTGTTCTTAATAAACAATAAAAAATAAAGTGCATGTAAAATAAAATTAGGCATAGCTTATCTTTGAAAGTCTAATATAAATAAAAATGCATTTCAATAACATCTGTGCATATCAGTGCAGATTTAAACACAAATCATAGGGTTGTATTCAACTGAATTGCACTGGAAAAGTTTAGTGCTTGTAAACATTCTTAGCTTTTGAACATGTAGTGATTAACCTCTAATTTTTGAACATATCTTGAACTGAACTATAGTACTGTAGCCAGAAATAAAGAATTGTACTGTAACAGTACAGTTCTTTATTTCTGGTTACACACTAAGTGGGCACGTGGAGATTCTTGTTCAGAAAAAGCAGCTGATCCACATGCTCAGGCTTCAATGCACTTCTCTGGGCTGTGACTATGTCACCTGCTGTGGAAAAGATCCTTTCAGCAGGTACACTACTGCCTGGGATGCAAAGGTACCTTTAAGCTTGGCATGACAACAACAGGTTGTGCTTCGTGTTTTTGTAGCGCATCTGCGTGGTATCTGGTTAAGTGGTTGCGCAGGTTTGTCGTGTTACTGCAGTACTTTAATTCTCTCTGGCACAGCTTACATACCACCTTGCTTTTGTCGACTTCTTGAGTTCCAGATTTAGACGGGAAAGCAAAATGAGCCCAAACATCTGACTTAAAAGTTGACGGAGTTAGCTTTCTACAGCTGCTCGCCATGACTGTTGTTATGCGCTCAGGTGCTCAGCACAGTAACCAAACTCTCAGCGCCCCCAATGTGTCAGGAGGTGAATCGATTCTGAGGAGCCCCCTAATCGATTATGAATTTTGCGTGAAATTATTGCGATGCATCGATTCTTCAATTATTTTACCCACCCCTACTAATCAACATACAAAACTGTTAACTATGAAAGTGGGGGAGCAGTTGAGTGACCCAGGACTGTAAAAACTAGTTAATGAAGTGTTTCAATCTAGAATTACTGCCTCGCAGTTTCTGCCAACCAGTCAAGTCTCAGTTTCTGTCCATCTCTCTTCTGTTTCAGAGGTATGGCGTTATGGCCAAAAACCTGTTTTGTCTAGCCACAGTGACCTCAACCATAAATTCATATCATTTAATTCTTGAATCCGAGTGGACATTTATACCAAATTTTCAGAAATTCCTCGAGGCTTTCCTGAGATGTTGCATTCAGTAGACGGCTCTAAAACAGCACCTTCAGGCAGGGCGTTAAAACACAATATTGGAAATTAGGTTTGTTTTTCTAAGGTTTTAAAGTCAAACGTTATCCTGCGACTTCAGCCGGTCATTACACATAAGAGCAGCTCTTAGGGGCTGCATGTAGTTTTATTTTGGACAGCTTGACCTAAGAAAGGACATGCAGTGTCACTTATGATCAGCATCAACAGTAACTGGCAGTTAGATCTGGTGTTATTGAACTCCATGATGTTGTAACCCCAAGCAGGCACAACCAGCTGGTCCCACAAGAGTGTGTTTTTGTGCATGTGTATTATTTATGGCTGATACCTTGGGCAAGCCAAAGCCCTGTCATCAGCTAGTAACTCTCACACTGCCTCCTAAATGCAGCTGTGAGCATGCTTGTGCACATATGTGCACAGATGCATTTCTCGTAACGATCAGTGGTTTATTTTATTGTGTGTGTGTGTGTGTAACAGGCAGCAGCAGGGAACATCATCAACATGTTGTGGCAGCTGATGGAAAATGGTTTGGAGGAGCTGAAACTTTTACAGACAGTCCTGGTCCTATTGACAACCAACACAGTTGTACATGATGAAGTACTATCCAAGGTAAAAGCACACACAAACTGAGATGTGTGGACTCAAATCTTAATAGTTCTCTTCCTCAGTGAGTCATATCTATTATTAGCTTTGACTATAATGTTTTATTATAGCCAGTGTTTATGATTTATGGAGCCGTAGCTCCAGGGTATGCAGCATCGTAGCTCTGTGCCAAAGTAGATGAACAATCGGACACATTCTGTCCAGTCCTTGAAATCTGGCTGAGAACACAGAGGGTTCATTTATAAATTGCATATGCATCTGCTGTGCATATGTAATTTTTCTTTTATTTTCCGTGCCCAGGCTATTGTCCTGTGTTTCCGTCTCCACTTCACCAAGGACAACATCACCAACAACACGGCAGCAGCCACCGTCAGACAAGTTGTCACTGTGGTGTTTGAGAGGATGGTGGCTGAGGATGAGCGTTTTAAAGGTCAGAGTGCATTGGTGCTGAAAATGGGAAGATGATACAGTAAAATTATGAGATGAACAATTACTGAGAAATCTAAGGAACTGAAAAGTCTAGATAGGTACATCCTTACAGCTGAAACTATTTTAATAGAGCATAGATGAAATTATTTTTAATCACAGAATAATTTACTCTTGTGCACTCCCAGAGTTGCTCAGATCTTTAATATATTTTGTACTTAACCTCAAGGCATTGTGGAGCAGCCCCCTCCTGTCCAGGGCAACACCAACCGCCGGTCTGTTAGTACTCTGAGGCCCAGTGCAAAGGATGCATACATGCTATTTCAGGTATGTCCACCAGGGGGTGGTAGGCATCTTTAGAGCATTCTGCCTTCCTGTCAGTTTGGTTAAAATTGAAGTTGGTTTTGATTTCTTGCTTATAACCTCAAATTGAAGTCTGTTAAAACGAATTCAGAAATATTTATTTTCACCTCTGAAGCGAAGGGAATTTCTCAAGGAGTGATTCAGTTGTATTCAAGTCTTTCACCCACATTACACTTTCATGTGATGATGATTGTTCTTCAGGCAGAGCTCAGTCAATGCACTGTTTCAGCCACTGTGATGTGAGTAGGACAACACTCCATTGTTTTGAAGGCTGTTGTGCACCCTCCTGCAGGACTTGTGCCAGCTGGTGAACGCTGATGCCCCCTACTGGCTGGTGGGCATGACAGAGATGACGCGGACGTTTGGTCTTGAGCTGCTGGAGTCTGTTCTTAATGATTTTCCTGGAGTATTCCTACAGGTAAAGAGAGAAAAAAAGCAAGTTTGTGAACATCAAGACCAAAAAAAAAATGTGTGAAACCAGAAGTGGCAGAAAAGAACAGTCTGCATACTGTTAGGCTCTAACTTCATTTCTTTTTAGTCTTAAAAGATTGTTGCAAAGGTTTTGATCCATCTGATCATCTTCAGACATTGAAACATTGTACTTTGAAATAAATGAATTTACCTGATGTTTTCCTCTCCCTTTGTTTCCTACTCAGCACCAGGAGTTCAGTTTCCTGCTAAAAGAAAGAGTATGTCCCCTTGTCATCAAGCTCTTCTCCCCTAACATCAAGTTCAGGCAGGGCAGCAGCAGCGCTGCTTCACCAGCTCCTGTGGAGAAACCTTACTTTCCCATCTGCATGAGGTTGCTGCGTGTGGTCTCCGTCCTCATCAAGCACTTCTACAGTTTACTGGTAAGTAACTGATCTGCAGCAATGGTTGACTGGCCAAAACAGTTGCCTAATGGTTGATTTTTATGTCTGTGGAATTTTCTTAAGCACAGAGCTGATACACATAATTGATCCTGTCAGATTAGCATTGGATTACTGAAGCAGTAGTTTTGCCTTAGTTCTGCACCAAGCACTTTAATGAGCTTAGCTGCATTTGAGTAATTCGGCATTCCAGATGTTTTTATTTAGTGGTATTCTATCAATTTTTTAATATGGAAGTGTTTTTTTTTTCTCCCTTTTGCTTGAATCTATGAAGAAGCCATCACACTTTCTGCGAGTCAAAGAATACCTTCCTGAATGCCAGAGGGGATTCAGGGGTTTTGCTTTACTTCCAATCTGATATGTGTGTGCTTGCTTTGCAGGTGACTGAGTGTGAGATCTTCTTGTCTCTGCTGGTGAAGTTTCTGGATGGGGAGAAGCCCCAGTGGCTGAGAGCAGTGGCTGTGGAATCAGTCCACAGACTCTGTGTGCAGCCTCATTTATTACGGTAAGCAGTGTTAAAAGCAAGGCAAATGGCTCTGAAAACTTTAAACTGATACTGTGACTAAGGATGTTTAGCTATGTCTGAGAGTGCAGTTTAGGCTGATGAAACTTAAGCAGACTTTGACAAAATGCAGCTGAGCTTAAGCTAAGCAAAGTCTTAAATATGCTCATTTTTTTCCCCGTATTACCACCCTGCACTACTATGATCTCAAAACCACAAAACTTTCTTTCCTCTTTCAGTTCATTCTGCCAGTCTTACGACATGAAGCAGCACTCCACTAAAGTGTTCAGAGACATTGTCAATGCCCTAGGATCCTTCATCCAGTCTCTCTTCATTGTTCCCAACGCAGGCAACGCGGCTGCTGTCGGTGCACCAGCAGGTAAGTTGACTGAGTAGTCCTTATTTAGGATTTCTGTAGATCTTTCGAATGCACTCTTCCCTCACCTCATTCCTCTCTGGCTTTCTTTGTAGGTGGGTCAGGTTCAGGTGCTCAGGGTGCGGTACAAGGTGGTCCAGGGACAGGAGGAGTCAGTGGCACCCTGACTACCCAGGCTGCATTTGAATACCGTGGTACCTGGATTCCCCTTATGACTGTTAGTGTCCAGGGAAGCGCCAAGGCCACCTAGTAAGAACTACTTCTGCACATACTTAATAATCTCCCCTTATTTATTTTCCTTCATGTGTTTATAAGGATGTGATTCCAGTCACAGACACAGAGAAAGTAAACAGTTCGTGGACCGACCGTCTCTGTGCTGCACAGCGGCATAAATTTACACAAGCTTGTAGCATTGTTATCAAGCTGCACTCTGCAAGAAATCCTGCAGATTCTTTTTCCTAAACTCTCATTATAATAAGACAGAGACCAAAGGGACTTTTAGATTTAGCCTGTGGCGTTTCACAGAAAAGCAAGGTTTAAGTGACAGGGCTCCTAGCAGGAAGCCTTCGTGTAATTAAGATCTTGTCTCTGACAGGAGTGATGCAGCAGTTAAAAAAATTACTTGCTGAAAAGAAATGGTTCGTTAACCGTGATTGCTGAGAAGGAGGTAGTGCTTATACAGCAACATGAAATCGAACTTTCAGGCAGAAACTTCAGTTCACATACTTCACCTCATTTGCTTTCTCCCTTTCCCTCCCAGTTTAGAGATGCTGGACAAGGTTGAGCCGCCATCCATCCCAGAGGGGTACGCCATGTCAGTGGCCTTCAGTGCTCTGCTCGATCTGGTGAGGGGCATCACCTCCATGATTGAAAGAGAACTGGCCATGGAGGAGGCGGCAGCTGCTGAATTTAGAGAGGCTCACCCCGACCAGGAGTGGAAGCCACAACCTGGTGAGAACATACAGAAAGAAAAAAATGTTAGGTTGATAATCAGTGAAAAATATATGTAAACAGAGAGTTAGAGATGGGAGAGGACGGTTGTGTGTATAATGGTCACGCTTGTACAACCACTAGTGGCCAAAATTATCACTGAATTTCTTTATAATTTCAAAGAAGAAATGGAAAAAAAAAATAACTCAGGCATTTTCTGTTTGTTTTGTTTTTTTTTTTTTCACCATGAAACTTTCCAAAGTGATGTGATGCCATTTAGGAACAAACCCAGTAATATTTTGTTTCTGTATCTCAGGAGCCCACCTGGTGTGGGAGGAGATGGTCAGTGCCTGCTGGTGTGGTCTCCTGGCTGCACTGTCTCTGCTGCTGGATGCCAGGTACTTATAGTCTGTCTCAGAAATTACCCTCTTGGAGTCAGTAGTCAGCAATCTGTTAAAAGTAGTTAACTAACACTGCTATTCCCAGTTTGCCATTTTCAATTCAAAAATCAAGATTCAGCCTCAGTCTGAAGACGTCATGTTCTTGGTTTCCTCTTTTGTGTTGCATACACATCTTATCATCTTCTAATTATGAAAAAGCTTTGTCAGAATTTGTGAGGATTTAACTACTAAATTAGACAGTTCACTGAAAAAATATCAGATGGAGCAACAATACTAGCAATATGATGAGTAGTACATTGTTTCACTTTTCTGTTCTCCCTCTCATCCTTTCTCTCATGTCTTGTGTCTTCAGCACTGACGAGACGGCAACAGAGAACATCTTGAAAGCAGAGCTGACCATGGCGTCGCTGTGTGGCCGTCTTGGCCTGGTGACACCTCGTGACGCCTTTATAACAGCTATCTGCAAGGCCTCTCTGCCGCCACACTACGCCCTAACTGTCCTCAGCAGCAATGCTGCCAACCTCTCCAGCAAAGGTGGGGTTGTGTTAGTAGATAAGTGAGAAAAATAAATGGAAAGTATAGTTTGAACATAACTCAGGTGTCATATAAGCTTCATTTTAGTCATTTGCTTGTACACACTCACAAACCCAAGTGAAAATACCTGTTATGCTGCAAACCATTAAAAGTCCCCATTCTAAAGCCCTGAGGATGGCCTCTGGTCACATGTGTTTAATGAGCAGTTCTAATCTCCCTCATGGTTACATGTGCTCAACGTGTAAACTGTTGGTATTCTACCTGTCCCTGCTTCCCTACTCTTGTTGCATTAATCCATAACATTTCACTGTGGCTTCTAATTAGGCCCACCAAGGAGAATGTGTCTGGGGAATGTAGACGTACACACACACACAGCTGCTCTCAAACCAACCGCTCAGATATTCACTATTTGCATATCAGCTTGTAGAGATAAAGCCAGCAATTTGGGTCTTGACTTGCGATGGGATATTTGTCTCGGAGTTAATTAAGAAAGCTTTTCTTGCGTGTTGTAAGCTTGCTACAAAATCTGTTCAAAAACCTTGACTCCTGTATGTGTGTGTGTGTGTGTGTGTGTGTGTGCGCGCATCAGTGTGTTTACACACATGTGTTTTCTCCACAGCGTACTCAATCCAGGGCCAGAATGTGCAGATTATCAGCCCCTCCAGTGAATCTCATCAGCAGGTGGTGGCTGTGGGGCAGCCACTAACAGCTCAGCCCCAGGGCACCGTGGTGGTAAGGACACACAGCTTCGAAAGAGGTGGTGGTTACACAATAAATGTAACACATTTGGGTCTTTTAATTTGTGTAGCAGTTTTCCCAAAACAAAGCTCTTGCTGTTGGGAAGGTTATATCCACATAAGGCTGGAAAACCACTTTTCAAAAAAAAAAAAGGTGGTAGCAATTCAGTGAGTCCAAATGAACTCTAGACAATCAAGATCAAAAAATAAAATTTGATAACTCTACTAAAATAAGTTTAATTAAGTGGAACTCAATATAAACTGCTTTTATTTTGGTAAAACCAGTCTACAAAACCGAAAATCTTGCCAGTATTAATGTGCATAGTAAAGTACAGTATATCCAGTACCCACTAATAATGCCTGCATAAAATAAGACATCGTTTCAGGTAAGGTCAGGGGTTGTTAATAGAGACAGAATATTGATGCTTGTGCATCTCAATATTGCTTGAGAGCAAAAACATTTTAAAATACCTGCACCTGACCTCAACCCTGACCTGGAATAATCGTGCAAAGTTTCTAATTTTCCCTATAGTAATGTTAACATCTTATTATTTTCATGGTCTTTGCAGTTTTTGGGGGGTTTTCTTGCCGCTACCTTTTTGTTACCACAGTTTGCACACACGTGATAACTTCGAGCCTTTCCTACTGTTGTAATCATAATTTGTTCTATAGAGGGGCATCACTTAAATATGCTTTAGAATTTACTGTAATATTACTGTCTGCCCTTGTCTCAGCTGACTGCCAAGAACATCCAGTGTATGCGAACCCTGCTCAACCTGGCTCATTGCCACGGAGCCGTGCTGGGCACCTCCTGGCAGCTGGTACTGGCTACCCTCCAGGTACTACAACCACCTACAGTCACACACATATATACACACTCTTATCTAATTAGACAAGTCCCATACAATTCCACTGCATGTATACATGCTCAAATATACACTTGCTCTTTCTGCGTTGTGCTTTGTGCAACTCCCAGAGAGACAATGTAATCATTCTTAACCCATTTACATAAAAATAAATGTATTTCAGCATGTCTGTGTACTCTTTAAGACCTTGTCAGGTGATATAGAGTCGTCTTTTTTCAACTCTTCTTTACCGTCTTACTTTTTTCCCCCAGCACTTAGTATGGATCCTGGGGCTTAAGCCAGGCGTGGGTGGTGCCTTGAAGCCTGGTCGAGCAGTGGAGGGACCCAGTACAGTCAGTGCTTTTTTGTGTTTAACTTGTATTGCACTTAATGCTTCTCAGCTCATTGCTGAAGGTGATGGATGAACTGGCTATGCTTGTGTCTCTGACCTAAACAGGTGCTGACCACAGCAGTGATGACAGACCTGCCTGTCATCTCCAACATCCTGTCCAGACTATTCGAGAGCTCTCAGTAAGTATCAGTCTGTCACCTGTGAAAATGAACAGAGTTTATGTAGACACTTCAGTTACTTACCTAATGTTCTTAAATTATTATATACAATAAATCTTTGTAAATGACTTAGGAGTACTGTATGTTCAGAGTAGTGTTTCCTGTTGCAAGTCTGAATTCACAGCATTTTAATGCTAAGGAAAATATGCATAAGTATTTTTCTGTGATCTAGGTACCTGGATGATGTGTCCCTGCATCACCTGATCAATGCTCTCTGTTCCCTCTCCCTGGAAGCAATGGAAATGGCTTATGGAAATAACAAGGTAAATGGTTTCTGTAGTTGACTGTTGTTTAGGAGTAGATTTATTTTGGATTTGGTTAAAATCCTAAGAGGAACTTGTGTTTGGGTGCAATGTATGCAGTAATTTTTATTGTATTTATTTATTTATTTTTTGTCACCTTCTGTTTTCTGTTCTTTTTTTCAGGAGCCGTCTCTGTTTGCAGTTGCCAAGCTGCTTGAAACCGGCTTGGTCAACATGGATCGCATAGAGATCTTATGGAGGCCGCTGACAGGCCACTTATTGGAGGTAAAATCCAATATCTACTTACAGCAAAATGGTACAGATTTTTATATATATATATATATATATATATATATATATATATATATATATATATATATATATATATATATATATATATATATATATATATATATATATATATATATATATATATATATAAAAATTTGTTTTTGGGGGTGGGGGGGGGGACTACATTAATTTGCAGTGACACGTTTCATAATTAATGAGGCACATTTTTTTTTTCTCTCGTTGATAAACTATTGAATCATTTTAGCTTACAAAGAAATTTACTTGTTAAATTGATGCTTGAGCTAAACAGCAATTTTATTTTTGGTGATAATGTTCTTAGAAATCCCAGTAAGGATTTGGAAAAGATTTTCCAAAAAAAAAATAAAAATGACAGGATATTAAAGAGTGACCAAAAAAAAAAAAAAAAAATTCCCTTTTCACCACATTCTTTTTATGACAGTGAAGTATCAATTACCATGGAGCCAAGAGCACAAAAGGCCCCTAAAATAAATATAAAATTATATCTGGAAACAGGTTTATTGTAGTAGGGGGTATTTTTTTAGTAGGGGTATTTTTTATTTTTTTTTAATGAACTATACAGGAGGTAGTTGTACTGCTGCTGCTTTTAGGAAGTGTTTCCAGTACACACAAAAGATTGAAATGCTTGTTTTATTACCACCATATTGTTACGAGCTCAATCAATATAGTGGTATTAAGTCTTGGCAAGGTTAAAACGATCCTTAAACATCACTGTTATGTACCCAGAATACACCCTTTATGTTGTAGTACACAATACAGCGCGTAGGTCATAAAAACCAGCGAGTTGAACCACAATTTCACAAGATGAAAGGAAATGTCAACTGAATGCAGATCATTATGAGATATAAACTGCATGTTTTTTGTAGTCGTTTCTTCAGCTTTCATCAGAAAATTCCTTTAATGCATCTGTAAATGTGTTTTGAGGATTTCTGCACATTGAAGAGTTTTCTTCACATTTTCTTTATCTATCTCCTTTCTCTTTTGCACACCTGTTTGTTTTGCAGAAGGTAAGCTCAGATCCTCTACTCAGTAAACACCGGCTTTCCCATTTTTCTCTCTCTCGTTGTTCCAATCTGTTTTTGCTGCCTCTCAATCTGACGTAAACATGCTGGAGCTGAGAGGTCGCTGTGTCAGAATGTGTCCACAGTGTGTTTGCTCTGTTATCGGTGTTTGATCCTACATTATTTTGCAAAACTTTTCAATGCGAAGCCCTGATTTGTCACCAAGTGAAATCGAAAGCTGCACCTGCAAAATATGCTTAGATAAAATGCTGAATATCTTTCTTTGCGACTTTTTTTGTTCTAAAACTATTTCTGCTATCCATACAGATAAAGATAATAATAAAAATGTGTGGCTTTAAGTGGATACAAATGGGTGCACATGGATCATCTGGGTTTTGAAGCATTAAAGTTTGAGAATCTATTTATTCCAATGCCAGAAAAGTAAAAATGTGTTTGATGGAGTTAAACAAAGATGACTGATTTGGATCACAGAAAACACAGACATGTTTTCACTTGGATTCTTCAGGTTTTGTCCCACATAGTGTACTTTTCTTTGCTCAGCCTGGCCTCTCCATGTGTACCTATGCTTTCATGATTACACTGTCTACCACAGCATAGTCTATTGTCACAGGGGATCCCAGTCTCCATCACACAGTCTGTGGTTTATTTCACCAACTTGTTTCACACCCACCCACTGTGAAAACTGCTGGGAAACACTGTTCTGAGCCGTCTGTGCATCCGATCTGTCATTGCGCCCGTTTGTGTCTGCATTTGTCCGTATATGTGTGTCCTGCAGGTCTGCCAGCATCCAAACTCCAGAATGAGAGAATGGGGAGCTGAGGCACTGACGGCGCTTATCAAAGCCGGGCTTGCCTACAAACACGACCCTTCGCTGGCCCAAAACCAGGTAGGCAACAACACGGTGGGGTTATGATTTTAAAAAAGCAAAGAAGAATGCAAACATGAATGTGTATGAATAACACAATGCCAAGCACAGCCTTCTGTATTTTATGAACATTGTAGGGACTCCAGAGTATTTCATGCTGTGTTTGTCTTTTCTGGCTGTCGTGTCCTTAAGTTTGGTTGTATATGATGCAGACTTTTGAGACATCACACTGTAAGTCATGGCCGATAAGTGGCTGTCATATGCTTAAAATGTGAAAAATAGAAAGGTCAGTCACTTTATCTTGTCAAGAAAAAGTCTGACCCTTAACCTTAGTGACTGATAAAGGGAATAATACAAGCCTTATTGAAAAAGAGGAACAGCGTGGTGGTTAATACAAATAAAAATAACAGCTCTAATGAAAAACAATATTTTCAAAGCACTTCCTTGCATGTGGGCAAGCTTTAACCGCTTCATGTTGTTATCGCCAAACAAATTTCTAAGGATAATGACTCATCATCAAAACAGAGTGTGTTAGAAAATTCAATGGGCATTTTTTATTCAATGGGCAAGTTTAATGCCGTAAATACCATCAAATAAATAGGTTTAATAAACCTGCCACATTCTACTCTTCTAAATGTTTCATGTATTAATTTAATAATAATCTTTGCTGTTAACAGATCAGTCACTAGCTCCCTTTCTTTAATCCCCAAGCGGCTGCAGCTTCTGTTGCTGAACCCTCTGAAGGAGTTGTCTAACGTGCTGCATGCAGACATTCGGCAGAAACAGCTGGAGTGTGTCCTGCAGATCCTGCAGAGTCAGGGCGACAGCCTGGGGCCTGGTTGGCCCCTCGTTTTGGGTGTTATAGGAGCCATCCGCAATGATCAAGGGTAAGATCCTCATAGAGGGGGAGATTTTTACATAAATTGTTATTTTATAACCTAATATTTAACTCACAAGATCTGTGAAACTTTAAGAGTGCTGCACATCTCGTTCCCCCTATAGCGAGTCATTGATCCGAACCGCCTTCCAGTGCCTGCAGTTGGTGGTGACAGACTTCCTCCCCACCATGCCTTGCACGTGCCTCCAGATTGTAGTGGATGTAGCTGGCAGCTTTGGCCTTCAGAACCAGGAGCTCAACATTAGCCTCACATCCATTGGCTTACTGGTATGATTACAGATGTGTTAAGCTGTGGTAGTTATTATTAGTCAGACTGGCAGTATTTGTTGGATGCTCTGCTCTCAGATGGCACCTTTGATTAAATGGTCTAATGAGTTTTTGAGAGGCCACTAGTGGAATAATGTGATGTAACTGGTAAATTAGCAAGTGTGACTGTAACTGTGAAGCAGGCTGATGCTTGGTTGTGAAGGAGTGGCAGGTGGCACGCTACTTTACTTTTCTAATACTAGTTTTCAAATAGAAACCTAGTGTTTTTAATGTGATTAAATAATTGCTTGTCATATATTTCCCCCTTTTTTGTGGCGTTATTTTCTTTACCAGCCGTCCACTGACATTTCATAGATGCTTTAAACAGGATTCAGGACATACAAAACCTGATATTGATCTGTGGTTTGCTGGATTATTTCTCTTGGAGTGTGGCAGTTCCTGTGAGATTACTTTATGATAATGGATAGCAAAACTGCCAGAAGCATCTTTACGACATTTTCTCTCTAATTTATCCCCCCACTCTCTACTCCCACTTCCTTTTTTTACCCACAGTGGAACATTTCAGACTACTTCTTCCAAAGAGGAGAAGCTATCACACAGGAGCTAGAGAGGGAGGAAGAAGCTCTGCAGAAACAGGCCCAGGAGAGAGGAGAGACCCTTAACAGGCCGTTCGACCCCGCCCCTCCCTTCGACTGCCTGTGGCTGTGTCTGTATGCCAAGCTTGGGGAGCTGTGCGTTGACCCACGACCTGCTGTGCGTAAGAGTGCTGGGCAGACATTGTTCTCCACTATTGCTGCCCATGGCACCCTGCTGCAGCAGCCAACATGGCATATTGTGGTGTGGAAGGTACGATCCTAGAATTTGTCCTTGTTATTCTCTATAAAATAAAATAACAAGGAAAAGAATAGTGTAAAATTTACAGTATGTGTTCATTTTAATCGCTTGTCAACAAATAAAAATGTTCTTCATGTCACTTTATAGATATTGCTTATCACAATATCTTGATTTCACCTCAAGGTCCTGTTCCAGCTGCTTGACTGTGTGAGAACGTCGTCCACCACAGCAGACAAGGAGAAGATTGAGTCTGGTGGTGGGAATATCCTCATCCACCACTCACGCGATACTGCTGAAAAACAGTGGGCGGAAACATGGGTGCTAACGCTAGCTGGCGTGGCACGCATTTTTAACACAAGACGCTATCTCCTTCAGCAGTTAGGTGAGCCCACGTGTAATGTTCTACGATATTCAGCCGCTGTGTCTGGTACTGTCACGTTGAAGATGGCATATTGAAGTAGAAATGCAGTGGAATAAAGCCAACTGCAACACCCATCAGCAGGTTTTCACCCATTAGTACTCAGGACGTCTTTGAAAATGGTCTCATGTTCAACCTCAAATATCAAAGTTTATTGTTTGCTCGTCTTTCCAGTTGACACTCTGCCCCCTTTTTTCTGTGTATCTGTAGGTGATTTCTTTGAGGCCTGGGAGGTGCTGCTTAACCATATTCAGTCAGCTGCCCTCAGCAAAAACAATGAGGTCTCTCTGGCTGCCCTGAAGAGCTTTCAAGAAATTCTTCAGATCGTTACACCTGTTAAAGACTCAGACAAAGCAGGTGATGCACTTGCTGCAATGGGCGTCCCCCCAGTGCTCATTGACCCTCTGTCAGCATCTGGTCCTGGCAGACCCCTGGTCCGTTCAGATTCACTGCTGGAGCGGTTGACACGGTACAATGGTGCTGAGCTGCAGGCGCCCCCACCAGGGGAGGAGTCAGCCTTAGAGGACTCGGCATTGTGGTGGTCTGCATGGAACACATGGTATCGAATGGGAACAGACAGCACAAGGCCACCTAGTGGCCCAGCAGAGAAGCTTTCTTTTATCCCTAGCCAGCCCTTCCTCACAGCATTGATCCAGATTTTTCCAGCACTCTACCAGCACATCAAAGCCAACTTTAGTATGGAGGATCTAAAAAAGCTAGGGGTTATCCTTCATGGGGCTGTTTCTGTGCCTATCAGCAGCGATGCCTCGCCCTTTATCCTCCCCTCCTACACTGAGGCAGTGCTCACTAACCTGCAGGAAGCTGTGCTCACTGCTCTGGATGTTTTGCAGAAGGTGGGAAAAAAGAATATTGCTACAGCGAAGCTTTTAACAGTATGATATGCAGTACTTTGTACTACAATGTAGCATCAAGATAAGAGCCAGGTCATGTTAACTTAGTGGTGTAAAGTGTGTGCCATGTAACAGTCCTCTGTTTAAATCAAGCAGGACGTCCTATGTTGTGTGTCATCCCGCATTCTTTTTCCATATCAGTTTTCTGAAAAAGTAGAAAAGTGTGTCTCATAGAATTTTCAGAGCAAAAGATCGATGCCTTCAGATTCCTTGTTTAACTAAACTGTCAAAATTGTTCATGTTGTGCTACAAATTCAGGATGTTTACCAAACATAGGCCCTTAATTCTCTCTCTCTCTATTTAAAGTTATTTCTTCCCAATTTGTGTCCACTCAGCCCAGGAAAGAAAGAATGTATCAGTCTGCTAAATTATGCAATATGCAGCCCTGTGGTGGAAGTCAGCAGTGTTTGTTCCTCCCTTCCCTCCCTGCTGCAGGCCATCTGTGTGGGCACGGAGAACCTGCAGGTCATGTACCCGGCCATCTTCGAACAGCTGCTACTTTTTGTGGAGTTCTCCTGTAAGCCTCCTCAGTATGGCAGGATGGAAACCAAACATGTGGCCAATGCCAAATACAACCAGGTAGGAAATGAAAACAGGCAGTTAAATATTTTTGTTTTTATTGTAATTTGTTTGATTTTTACGGTTTGTTTCATGTGACTGTTGGATGACGTACACTGTTTTTTGTCTACCTCTCTTCAGCCATTCTCAGTGAGATCATATCTATTCTTTGTTGTACATGAAGCCCCTTCACTCCTTCTGCCGTCAGTCTTGTCCTTATGAACCCTCTGTCACAGCTCTTCATGAGATTGACAGATTCGTCTCGACCCCCATTAGTAGCCCCAAACTATTTCTTCCTCAAATTCCTTCCATCATGATTCATTTTGCTGGGAACATGCCAGAGAAATGTTTCTTTTTTTTTCTTTTTTTTTTTTTTTTTTTAGTCCAACACAATTCATATTCATTTAAAAAAAAAGTGCATTTCCAGGGCACCCAGTACTGTTGAGCAAGGCATTTTTGTTATTTTGATATCAATGTCCTTGTTGTTACGGAAAGCTACAACTAGCTTGTCAGGTTGTTCTCCTGCACAGAAATGCTGAGAGGTGTCTTGATCAAATACTGATAAATTGTGACGCTGCATACTTTGTGTTTTGAAATCCTGGCTGTCTGTTTGTCTTGTGTTTTGAAAAACGGCAAACTGGACATTTTTGTTGATCTGAATCTGTTTAAACTGTTTAAGTGAGATGGTCAAACAAAGTTCTCACCCAGCCAAACAGATGTTATGGGTGGTCTTTATTGCCTTTTTGGCCATTATTCAGTTGCGATGTCAGATCGCCTCAAATGTCCTCGGTACTGCTGGGAGCGAGATTATTGAAATCTCATTTAGCCTCGAGGCCACTTCAGATTTGATACAACCTTAAACATCAGTTTAATTTCAATCTTGTCTCATTCTGTCTCTTCGAACTACTCACTGGATAACGGTTTTAGCTCCAGCTGTTTGCACCGGTGAGTTTCATCATCCCCCCCCACCCCCCCACCCCCCTCTGTAGTTGTACTAAGCTGTGCTGAATGGTGATGACCTACCCTCTGCGGTAGATGAGATATCACTCCGCATGGTAGGCTCTCGCGTCTCATCTGCGTCTCTCACTCCATGCTCCCCCTTCTCTGCCTGCCACTAACTGGTGGTTATGCCTCTGTGTGCACAGCCCCCCCTGTGGACTTCATTTTCAGTTGATTGTGTGACTTTTGGTGGGTTTTTTTTTGTTCATATGCATACCTGTGGTTCTGTTTTCTATATGTTAAAGACACACTTTGTAGAATAAAACCATTCGTTTGACTGTAACATTTCAGCTGTGGAACTGTAAGCCTAACAAAGCTTGAAGCAGACTAATAATGACTGCAGTTTAAAAATAAAATTGTGTGTTACTTGCATACTTATGCAAAGTGTGCCTTTTTAAAAACTGCTTTCACCGTGGCTCTGCCATAAGGCAAGTATAATGCCCGTTCCTGTTTTTTTGGTTTTCTTTTGTTAAATCTTCTTACCTCTACAGGCAGAATGGGTTGCCTTAAACTATGTGCCCTTTGCTGAGCGCTCCTTGGAGGTGGTGGTGGACCTATACCATAAAACTGCCTGCCACAAAGCTGTCATCAATGAGAAAGTTCTGCAGAATATCATCAAGGTATTTAATCCAGGGTGGTGCACTCGTTTTTAATGGTCAGAAAAAATCCCAGTAAATGTTTAAAACTAAGGGATTTTAGTTTGTTTCAAATCTGCATTCTATCTAATGTTTCACAGTGAGACTAGAGGAAGCACTGAGACCAAAGTCTGTTTGTTTTAGTGCTGTACCAGTTATAGTACAGAGAAATTTGCAGTTTACTTTTTAAAAGCTGTTTTCTACTAACCACCCATTGAGTCCCAGTTACTGTTAAACCCTATGCATTCACACAGTCTGGTAGAAGATTATGAGAATTTTTTTTTTCTTCATTTAAAGCTTAATTTATTGCCAAATTATACATGGCAGAAAATTGTCATCTGTGGAAGGAAAGTTGAACTTCTGGCATTATCCATCATGTTATTTATGTAGCTATGGCAAAGCCCAAAGTTTGGTATAACTATGGCTGTGTGCGCCTTAAACTGCTTACTTGTATTATAAACTGGTAGAGAATAATTGCCCAACTCCTCTGCTTTTTAGTTTTCTGGTTAGACACTTTGCTCGTCAGTCCCATTACCAGGCAGCTGTTTCAATTCAGAGGGTGGTCACACATCCAAAATCCCCCAAAATGACAAATTTCTAATGCACTGGCATGAAGAAGTCTACATAAATGTTCAGATCAGATGTGAATGGTCCTTGTTTAGGGTTTTAGAGACAGATTGGCAAACAAGTTAACTGTGAAAATATGGAAAAAAGATGGGTGGAGAAAAATAACATGTAGTATTTTACAATAAGCCTGTTCAGTTTTGAAATTGCTTGTTAATTCTGTGAGTCCACCAGCCTCTGGGCAGATTTTTACTTGAGTACCCTCTGACCTTACAATATTGATCGCAATACTGGCATCATACATCAGGCAGATGCAAAGTCTATTTGGTTCCCAATATTTTCAAAACTTTTTCCAAAATCAGTCTGTCAGATACTAAAGGATACTGTCAATATAAGCCATCAAAAAGGCTCAACTTATCTTAAATCTTCCAGGCTTCCTTTTTTCTGACACCTGTGTTTAACCCCCCCCCCCCCAATCAGATTTCAAGAATCTGATGCCTTTACATTCTCTGCTGGTATTAACTCTGTTTATTCATAAAATTTATAAAGGGAAGAAAAGTGAAAGGTTTTGGTGCAGCGTTTTAGAGATTCATTAGGGCCCGAGCACGAACTGTGCGAAGGCCCTATTGTAATTGCTTCGTTTATTATTATTATTATTATTTTTTTTATTATTATTCAGGCAAATGAATTGGCTTTTTGGGGGCTTTATCATATTCAAAAACTCATGAAACTTTGCACATGCGTCACACCTGGTGAAAATTTAAGTATTTTAATGGGCTCGGGCAAGGGCGCGCCCAAATGGCTCGCTAGCGCCCCCTAAACTGGAGCCCCACCGCTGTGTTTCACGTACATGAATGAAACTTCATACACATGTATATCATGTCCAGGCGCACAAAAAATCCTCTTGGAGCCATGCCCTAAACCCAACAGGAAGTCCGCCATTTTGAATTAATTATGCAAATTTGGCGATTTGCAGCCCTCACACTTTTTCTAATAACTCAGAGCTTTTAGACGTTATCATCTTCATATTTGGTTTGTCTAACCTACACCCCCAGGGGAATCTAAATCTCGAAAATGGTGAGTTTTTGCCAAGGGGGAGGGGTCCTTATGCCCCTTTGAACTTTGATCATTCGCCATGAAATTTTGATTGCCTCTCATTCATACCTACATGATCCAATGTGCATCAAACTTCTCCAGTAGGATGAGGGTGCCCCCCTGAACACATACATATGACAATATTTAATATCAGTCGCAGCGCCACCTAGTGGGAACAGGAAATGTCATATTTTACACTTGGAGGTCCAGCTCCAAGGTGGTTTAGCAGAACCATCTCAAATTTCACCTGGAAAGCCTTAAGAAGTTGGACTTACTGTGTTTTCAAAACTGTGAGTTTTTGACAAAAGGGCGTGACCCTTATGGGACGGCAAAGTTCGATGATTCGCCATGAACACAAAAATGGCTGTAACTCAAAGCCAACTTGCCCAATCTGGCTCAAACTTCAGTGGTGTGATAAGCATGCTGCCCTGAACACACTCATATGCATAAAGTCCATAAACGGTAGAGCGCCGCCTAGTGGCAGCTCGGAATATCTTAAAATAGCAAGTTTTTTGAGTAGCCCCGGAGCTACGTTTTATCTACATGTATGAAAATGTACATGCTCATGTAACATACTAAGACGTACAAAAAAGTCTCTTGGACCCATACCCTAAACCCTACAGGAAGTCGGCCATCTTCAATTGAAGGTGTCAATTTTTGCGATTTCCACGCCTGCTATTTGAACGAACTTGTCCTAGGGCATTTCACCCAGTGACACCAAATTGGCTCCAGATCATCTACACAAGTAGCCCATCAAAAGTTATTCATGGTTTTGTAGAATATTGAACGGTGTTGCCATGGCAACCCTCTGAATTTGGACTTTTTTCAATTTCAAATTCACAGAGATTCTAAACATCAGCCCCTGGGCTGTGCTTTCTGTATGTACCTGAAAATGTGCCTGCTGATGTAAGATGCTAACGTCTACAAAAAAGTCTCTTGGACCGATAGCCGAAACCCAACAGGAAGTCAGCCACGTTCACTTTAAAGTGTCATTTTTGCAGCATTTTTCGCCTTTTTCAGGCCTTTTTGCCTCAACTCCTCCTAGGGCATTTGACCCAGTGAGACCAAAATGGCTCCAGATCATCCACACAAGTAGCCCATCAAAAGATATTCATGGTTTTGTAGAATATTGAACGGTGTTGCCGTAGCAACCCTCTGAATTTGGACTTTTTTTCCATTTCAGGCCCAGATAGGTTCTAAACATCAGCCCCAGGGCAGTGCTTGGTCTGTGTACCTGAAATCGTGCATGCTGAAGTAACATCCTAAGACGTACAAAAAAGTCTCTTGGACACATACTCAAAACTCAACAGAAAGTCCAGCATTTTAAAGTTAATGTGTCATTCTTGCAGAATTTTTCGCCTTTTTCGGGCCTGCTATTTGAATCATCTTCTACTTAAGGATTTCTGGCAGTCACACCAAAATGGCTCCAGATCATCTACACAAGTAGCCCATCAACAGATATTCATGGTTTTGTAGAATATTGAACGCTGTTGCCGTAGCAACCCTCTAAATGTGGGATTTTACTCATATACCACAGTGCACCAAATTGTTACATCTCTGACATACATTATCCGATCTGCCTCAAACTTCACAGGCTTAATGGGAGGGTAAGGGAGACCGGACACACCCCTCTATCAGCTTTGTTTCACACTCATAACGCCACCTAGTGGCAACAGGAAATCAGTAGGACACTGATACTCATCATCCTATGGTCATTACAGTTTCATTGATGGCTGCAGGCATTACATAGAGCATTGTGACATATTAATTAGTGGGCACTCACCGACGCCACCTAGTGGAAGCGGGAGACGATCGACGCGAAGTACGGCTAGCCTGCTGAGCCGTCAGCAGCCGGGTGAGCCAGCTACTCTCTCGTCTGCGAGAACCTCCGAGCGCGGTTCGGCTGGAGCGTGCCACGGGTCGACGCGCGGCTTGGCTGGAGCGCGCCAGGGGTCGACGCGCGCCGGGTGCGAGGGCCCGCTCATCGCCGCTTGCGGCTTTAATTTGTAAGTGTTCCTTTGTGTTTCAGTCTCATGAGATGCTGTTTTTGTTGTCTCCTTTTTTTTGTTTTACCATCAAGACTTTAAGAATGCCCTTGAGTTTGAAGTATGCCTGTCCATCAGAGAGCACCTGGAAGCTTGCCGTGTCATCTCTGCTCAAGGTGCTGTCTATTGGCCTGCCCGTGGCACGGCAGCATGCCGCATCTGGGAAGTTTGACACTATGTGGCCAGAGTTGGCCAATGCCTTTGAAGACTTTCTTTTTACCAAAAGGTACAGTTGTGTTTTTATTTTCCCTGCTTATTTTGCCATTTTTAGAAATTCTAAGCAGCAAAAAGGTTTTTTTTTTTTTTTTTATAGCACGCCTCCAGATAACTTGTCTATCCAGGAATTTCAGAAGAATGAAGCCATCGATGTAGAGGTACGAGCTTGTTTCTCGACTCTGTTAAAACATCTCGATAGTTTGAGTTTTCCCCAAATTTGCATTGTGTCTTCTTCATTTTAGGTGGTCCAGTTGATCAGCACAGAAATTTTACCGTTTGCCAATTTCATCCCCAAAGACTTTGTTGGCCAGATAATGGCTATGCTGAATAAAGGATCCATTCACTCACAGTCTCCCTCATTCACAGGTGTGTCTGACAGTTGAAGTGTTTTTAACTTTAGTAGCGATGTATTCCTGAAACTAGTGCAACAGCATGGTGGCCAAGTGTTGGAATCATAATTTAGGTCTTTGGTTTGTTGCCAAAGTCTTTCTTGTGGCTTATCGCTGTGTGCTGAGCAGTACAGCAAAGCCCTGTCTGTCCTCTCACTGTCAATCAAAAATATTTCCTCCAACAGAGGCAGAGATCGACGTGCGGATGAGGGAGGAGTTTTCTAAAGTGTGTTTTGAGACATTGCTGCAGTTCTCCTTCAGCAACAAGGTGTCCACCCCGCAGGAGGGCTACATCTCTCGTATGGCGCTCTCTGTGCTCCTCAAGAGGTCCCAGGATGTTCTCCGACGATACGTAGAGGATGAGAGGTTGAGTGGACGCTGCCCATTGCCAAGGTACAACCCGCTGTACACATCTGAAAAAAATAAATATTTAGCCACAAGACTCAGTGGAAGTTAAAGATGCCCATGGCTAACCTGCACTACGGGCAAAGAAAATGGCAAAGGAATAGTGGGGAGAAGTAAATTATACACTTATGTGCACTCCATAAATGCCAAGTTGTTTAAATACAAAAAGCCAACAATATCTACACTCCAACTGTATACATGTACACACTAGCCTCTTCATTAGTTATATCTTGCTGGTACCAGGTTGAACCCTTAATTCATTATGGCATCAATTCAACAGGGTGCTGGAAACATTCCTTAGAGATTTTGGTCCATATTTGTGTGTCATAACGTCACAGAATTGCTGCAGATTTGTCATCTGCACAACTGAGTCAAATCTCCCATTCCACCACATCCCAAAGGTGCTGTGTTGGATTGAGATCGGGTGACTGTGGAGGCCATTTGAGTACAGTGAACTCACTGTCATGTTCAAGAAAGTAGTTTGAGATGATTTGGACTTTGTGGCATGGCTTTTATCCTGCGGGAATCAGCCATCAGAAGACATGTACACTGTGGCCATGAAGGGATGGAAATGGTCAGCAACAATACTTGGGATAATACTTGCCGTGTTTGATGCTCATTGGGTACTTAGGGTCCCAAAGTGTGATAACACCACCACTAGCAGCCTGAACCATTGGTAAAATTTATTTACACCAAATTGTGATCCTAGCATCAGAAATTGAGACTGATCGGACAGGCAACGTTTTTTCAGACTTCTATTGTCCAGTTTTTGAGAGCTTGTGTGAATTTGTAGTCTGTTTCCTGTTCTTAACTGATGGCGGTGGCACCTGGTGTGGTCTTCTGCTGCTGTAGCCCATCAACTTCAAGGGTTGACATGTTGTGCATTCAGAGATGCTCTTCTGTATCCTTTTGTGGTTTGAGTTACTGTTGCCTTCCTATCAGCTCTAAGCAGTGTTTCCTGTTCTCCTCTGACCTATAACATCAACGTGGCAGTTTCACCCAGAGAACTGTTGCTACACTGGGTATTTCCTTTTTTTTTTTTTTTTTTTTTTTTTTTTTTTTTTGGACCTCTCTGTAAACCAAAGGGAGGTTGTTTGGGGAAAAATCCTAGTAGATCAGCAGTTTCTGAAATACTCAGAGCAGCCTGTCCGGTACCAACAAACACGCCACATTCAGTCATTTTCATCTTCTCCTGTTCTGATGCTCAGTTTGAACTTCAGCAAGTCATCTTGACCATGTCTACATACATAAATGAACTGAGTTGCTGCCATTTGATTCGATTAGTTATCTTAATAAACAGCTGAAGAGATGTTCCTAATGAAGTGACCGATTGAGAGAGATTCCTTCAAACTTTTTTTCTGGTTTTACCTTTTTTTTGTTTTTTTGTTTTTTTTTGTTTTTTTTTTGTGCACTGACTGGTTTAATTGTAATTGGACAGCTTTGTAATTTCATGCTTCATATGTGATTTTAAATTTTATTGGCTCCCTGCTCGTCTTTTCCACTCCTCCCTTTAGTCCCCTGCTTTTGTAGCTAAGGAACGCCTTTGTTGTTTTTCCTTTTAGGCAACAAGTGACGGAGATTATCTTTGTCTTGAAAGCTATCAGCACTTTGATGGACTCGCTAAAAAAGACACAGCCAGAGAATGGTGAGTATCAAACTATGACAATGCTAAATAAATTTTGGAAAGATAAAAAGACAAAATCACAAAAAAAAAAAAAAAAAAAAAAAAAAAAAATACAATAATGCCACGAAATCCATCATCCAGTCATTTGAGATAAATGTGTCAGAGTACACATATTTTCTGCACATACTTTGTAGCACTGTTTGTGTTTCTGGCAAGGTCAGATATAAGAAATTCTGTTCTTTTTTTTTTTCTTCTAACTACAATAGATTTTTTTGCAGTGCCCTTCAACATATTTGCATTACATTGCCTCTTATTCAGAGCAAAACTTATTTCAATATGCCTGTACACACACACACACACACACACACACACAATTCATATTCTTGTCGTTCTTTCCCCATCCTGTTCTGATATTCTCTTGTTTATTTCCCACAGTGGATGGCAACACATGGGCTCAGGTGATTGCCTTGTACCCCACACTTGTAGAGTGCATTACATGCTCATCGTCTGAGGTGAGCTCAGCGCTGAAGGAGGCCCTGGGGCCCTTTAAAGACTTTATGCAGCCACCAGTCTCCAAAGTCCAGAACGGAGAGTCCTGACCAGGCTCACTCACAGCCCAGTCTTTTTTTCTTCTTTTTTTTTTAAATGAAGAAATCCCGAATGTGTCTTCTCGACTCATGCACTTCACAAGTGCACGGATGTGAACTCTACGGTGACATGAAGAGTGAACAGAGATTCAAGGCTGCCTCAAACCCCACGTCATTGACCCAAATCTTCATACACATCTTCATATGCTTTTCATGTGAGCTGATAATGCGTTACCCCCCCCCCCCCCCCCCCCACTCTCATATGGACTGGGTGCACTTGTTAACTACAGAGATTTAAAAAAAAACAAAAAACAAAATTGCAGTGTTGCCTCTGGGTTTAGTTTTTGTTCTCCTGAAGAGACTGCGTCAGTGTACAGTGTGTGGTGAAAGTGTTGATGATGTAATTAAGAAAAAAAATGTGAAAAAAAAAAAATAAAAATTGGGGCTTTACTGATCTTAAAAAAACTGAACATTTAATCTTTTGCAACATTTTCAACAGTGAGGATTTTATGCAAGAAAACAAATCTTACTGTAACATTCCATGTCATCTTAAGCCAGCCATCTGAGAAGGGATGTATGTGTCTGTATAAAATAAATGGGACAATTCTACAATCAGCTTTGGGTGTGCTCAGTTACAATGCATGAGATGTTAACAATTTTATTTATTTATTTTTTATTGCATTAAGTTTCTCTTTGTTTTCTAAGCCCAGATGCCCTTTTTGTAAATAAATTATATTTCTAGTTTATTTGTTTAAAAATAGTATTATATAAAAATGATTTCAGAATCATACCAACTGATACTTGTTTGTAAGACCTTTTGCCTGTAGGTGGTGACATTGATGACTGTAAGCATGCTGCCTTCCTGTCCTGTAGACCTCTGTGACACTTGCAGTTAATTTCATAGAATCATAAGATAAAATGTTTACTCATAGCTCATAAATCAAGTTTATCAAATCTAAGAAAAGCATTTGTTTCTCTTAGATGTAGAGTTGCCCCCTGCTGGCTATTAGAAAGAATGCATAGGCCACAATTTTCAGACTTGTGACTATTTCCATCTTTTATATACAGTCTGTGGCTGGTCTGATAATAGCCAAACGATTTTTGTTTGAGTAAAACTTTAATCAACTGATTCATTATGAAATTTAATCTGTTAGTTGAGTGAGTGGTTTCAGGCAAAATCAAACAAAAAAACTTGCATTTTGTGAGTTTCACCTTTACAAGTGTAGGGAGTTAATGATTTCTTTTGTTATACATATTTGAAAACGTGACCCTGGGCTAATCATCTCCATCATCTGACATTTTAGAGACAAAACTAGAAGGGCAATAACGAGCAGCTTGACTGATAACTACTAGATTCAGACCCATCTCTCTATATAACGTTATTGCAACACTTTTGTTAGGTCATACATGTTAGTATTAATCCTTAAAGGTTTTTTCTTTTTAAATAAGCACTGATAATTCTTTAATCACATCACATCATAGCATTTTTTTTTTTTTTTTTTAGCATTTATTCCTTTAGATATCAATACATACAGTGGAGGGACATTTTTATATAGATTTTTTTAGCATTGAGGCTCATGATGTCTGTCCTGTACAGCAGGTGGGCTTATAGTTTTTGCAGGGGGAACTCAGACACAAAAACATTATTACACTTAAACATTTTAACATTCACCCACGAAATTACAAGCTAAACCACCCTTGCATTAAAGAGCCCCCCTCCACCCCCTCCCCGTTCTCTCTCCATGCGCTCCTGGGGGGTGGGGGTCCTGGAGCCCTAGCTAGGAAATTATGCAGTAGGTCACATGAGGGGAAAGGACCTTTCTGTGGTTCGCACTGAAGACACGGAGGAAGAATGAGGAGGAGGAGTGGGCGGAGGAGGAGAACAGAGGGGAGCAAGTCTGCTTGGGCGGGGTTTCCCTCTTATTTCAAGTCTGCACAGAAGAAGAGCGAAGCGGGAGAGGACAGACCGTCTTCGGCTGCGTAGGAATGTGGCTTTGGTGGAGAAAGCGGGGCATTTCTGCTCCTTTACGGGTACTTTGCAGCGTTTCTCGTTTCTGTCCTCGTTTTCGCCTGATAACCACGCACTGGCTGAGGTAGTAGTTTGTGCTGTTGGTTGGGTTGTGACACTGCCCGCTATGGAGATGACTGCGCAAGCTACTGCCTTGCTAGTGCTGGTGCCTCCACTCCAGCCGAAGGAGGAGAGAGAAGGGAAAAAAAAAAAAAAAAGCCCTGCTCCCAGCGCTGTTTTACGGTTTTTCCAGGTAATGCACACCTAGATATCTATGCTAGCCTATCGAGTTAAATTTGAAGGTGTAATTTAAACACGTGAATTTGCTTATGGCGGATTTCTAAGCTGAAGCAATTTGATTACTGTATCATTTTTTTTTCTTCTAATAAAATAGTAATGATTGGGGTGAAAAAAAAAGCACTTTTGTCGATCCATTTTTTTAAATTTCAAGATATGAGATTTATTTAGACTCATTAACGTGCATTTTAATTCTCTTAGGGAGGATGGATGAGAGAGCTTGCATATGTGGTAATATAATCATGTTTAAAAAAATGACATGCACATTTTTTTAAAATGCAGGAGGAAGTCGGTGTGGTATGGATTTGCATAGTTTTCCGCCACCTCAGGCGGAGTGGGCTGTGTAGAAAGCATGTAGGTCAACTGTACTGTTGCTATGAGGAGAGGAGTGACGTGGCTGCTGCTGCCCACAGAGGTGTCCTACGGTACATCTGCTCTGATGCACACAAGCTGGCTTTATGGCTCTCCCCGGACTTCTTTGTTAATAACAGTGCATACCATCAGACAGATTGTGCTTCTCCTGCACATGAACGTCTCTTCTGTATGCAGTGTGTTCTCATTGTATTGCCTATTGTGCTAAATCTGGATGGTGAATCTCTGTGGTGTCCACATAGGTTGAGCTGTGGTGTCCTCACTGAGGTCTGGGAGCAGGAGCGCTGATGTCGGTCATGCCTTGTGAGTTAACCTTTTGAAATCCTCCCTCAGCTGCCCAGCGGCATCTGGCTCTGCTCTGCGCTCTAACACATTACTATGGGCCGGCAGGGGTCTCGTGATCGGGGTGGGGACCAGAATGGGTAATGAGCTTTGAATGGCTCGCAGCCTGGGTCGATTAAACGTGCTTGGGCTGCAATCTTGGGTTGTGAACCCCCCACCCCACTGCCCAAAATGAGAGCAAGGCACTCATTCAGTTGACTGTCTTGACTGAAGATTAAATTCTGCTTTGACCTTCCAAGAAGACTCCCATGAAATATTTATGAGTTCACGCTTGATGGTGTGTTATGATAGAGTTATGTTCTTCCTGGACCACAGTTCTGCCCACTAGCATCTGTGCTGACATTACACAATAAATTCTACTCCAGCTACTCATTGTAGACACACGTAGGTTGTAAAGCAGGAGTGCTTTTGGTGTTTGCAAAAGAATCTGACTGGTAAATAGACCACAGAGGAGAGTTGTAGTTATCAAGCCTGTGGAGTAGAGCAGAGGTCACGCAGGTTTGCATTACATATATTCAAATAACTCCCTCGTGTAAGAAATACAAGTAATCCAGCCTGGAGGGCAAAGTCAAACATCATTTATCATATCCTGACTGCAAAGAGAGCCAGCCTATGGATCAGTGAGCAGCACAGAGGCAGCCCACAGTGTGTCCTTCTCATCCATCTTGTGTCGAAGCTCTCATTTGAGCCGGGCTGCAGATAAATCATACTTCAGGCAGCCAAAGCCCTAAAGCAGTAAATTACAGCCAGAAATCTGTCCGCTCAGATGGGCATCACAGCTGCACAGCCGAAGCAGTGCACCTTTATCCCAACGGGACAGTCAACCCTTGTGTGTCCTTTGTGTTTATACCTTTACATGACTGTAAATAGGTAAATGCAAGACTGAGAAAACAAGCAGTTTGACATTTATGAACCTGACTGAAAACATTCCTGTGGTATTTCATTTACAAATTAAAAATATTGGTTACTTGCAACCCTTTTGGAAAACAGTACAATTTAAAAAAAAAAAAAAAGGTAAAATTAAAAATAAATCTCTTTTGTTTACTACCTTTGTCCTCCTCTGAAAGGAGTTTTCAAGGCCGTGCCCTGGGCTATCCCACGTGGCACTGCAGCGAGATAAAGCATCACCTTTCTATTACAAGAGATGAGTATCGCACTCCAAGCCCACTCAGCATCTCCCTCAGATCTGTCCATGGGTGGGGTGGGAGTGCTGTGACCTTGGAAAAACAAGCCACCCACAGGAATGACTGTGTCATCATTGTCGTCATCCAATCTGGACCACACACACACACGTGTGGCGAGTAGGAGTGGAGTGCCAGATCAGAGCTGGCCTGACTGGAGGAGGATGCGGTGCTGGCCTGTGGGGACCAGATGGCCCTCCAGCTCCTGCAGAGGACCCGAGAGTGTGAGATTCCCACGACGGCACTTTAAAATCCTCTGAATGTGTTTAAATGCTTTCATAAAGTTGATAATGCTTGCAGTATCTTAATATTGATATGTGGAAGGAAAACATTGATTATAAAAGTGATTACAATTGCTCCATAAACATTTCTTGGCACACTGCTCTGTTTTCTCCCTTTATTATTAACTTCAATTCAGAAACTACAAAGTTCAAATTCTACCTTTAAAAATGAATATGCATAAGGAAGAAAAAGTTAAAAAGCACCAAAAGATAATCAAGAATTAAATACATGAGTGGAAGATCCAGCAGCCTGCAGGATCTTGCTTACCTTCTTGAAATGAAATCAAAATTCCATGCACATATTAAATAGCATTGTGCAGCAGTGCCTATGAGTGGGTCTCAGGAGCAAACAGTCGAACTGATTAAGCTCGGTGATACAACTCAGATGTCTGAGAACTACATGAAACCTAATCTCCCCAACTTCCTGTTCATGAGAAGGGAGTCCTTATTAATGCTTCAGACATGATCCTCATTTCAGATTCCTGGATGTATCATTTTAAAGACAGCTGTTTTTTGTTTTCCATATAGGGGACATTTGAGTCTCACTGCAGAAAAAAGAAAAAAAAAAAATCACATTTTCTAGTTGGTGTCAGCAGTGGGGGAAAAAACACTAATAACCAATCCAAAAAACACTTGCAAAAACCATCAGGTTTCCTTTTCCTCGTTGCTATTGACTGCATTTCACTCGAGACTCCTGTCATGAACTAAAAAAAAAAAAAAAAGGTTTATTTGATGATTTGATTTACATCTACGGTCTCTCGGGTATTTCAAGTATTTGGTATCGCATCACTTCAGAAGGACCTTAGCATTGCACAAGACTCGCCAAAAATGTTGCAGATATTCCTTTCAGCTCCACAGCCGTTTTCTTTGGACACATTAACTGAGCTGTTGGAGAGAAAGATACTTTTTTTTTTTTTTTTTTGTCAAGTGATGAAGTTGTCATGCGTGTTTTCGGTGTCAGATTACTCCCCTCGCAGCAGCCTCCACCATGAAATCTTCTTTCATTCTATCTGGCTATTGTGTGAACTAATACCCTTCATCCACATTTTGCTTCAGGACTCACTTGACACAGTTTGTCAGAGCGGTGATGGTCTCATTTGGTGCAGATGCTGGGGTGCAAGTGGAAAGTGGAATTTCCAACAGAATTTCTTGGGTTTAATACAGAATTAGAATTATGTCCAGTATTGAATTCTGTCTTAACGAGCCATTTACGTCAATGCAACATCAGGTCGCTGCAGTTTAAAAAAAAACAAAAAAAAAGTATCCATTAAAAGCTTTAAAAGTCTAATATCTGAAAGAGGCAAAGGGGCCAGGCCGCAGAAGTAATGTTTATGCTACTTTTCCTGTACTCCCACTGAGCTGTCTGCTGAATGCATCCCAGAGCCAGGATCAGTCAACACCATACAGCTTTACACCTTTTTTTTTTATTCATTTTATTTTTTTTTTAAATCAGTGACTCAGCAGAGAATGGTGGGAAATGGTGCTTCATTTCTTTAATAGAGCAGAAAAGTGAGCTTTTAAACATTTTTTTACACTATTCCTATAGGGTTCTGAAACAGTACAAATTACGTGTTTTGGTTTTGGGAAGATGTGCATAACTTACAGTTAAAGAAGGGAGAGTTTGTCCAACAAAAAGGTTATTTACATTTTTACATTTAAATGAAGAGCCGCATTTCTCAAGCTTCAACTACAGAATAATACGTCAAATTTAAATGAACTAAAATGTGGAAAACAATCCAAATGGGAGAACTGTGTTGAATGCACCGAGACACGCAAGGTAAGCGTTGCCAAATTGTTAGCAGTGATGGGTCATATTTATGCTCTAGGTGGCATGTTAGAAATCAGAGCATTGTTTGAGGCACCTGTTATTTATACATGGACAATATATCTGAGAAAAGCCTTGAGCTGTGTACTGTAATTGATGACAGTGTAGTTTAATAATGACACATGCAGCAGGTGATGATGCACTTGAACAGCTAAAAGGAACACGTCTCAAAGGATAAAACATTTATAAGAATGTAAATAAAATAGAGTTATAAGGAAGGTGAAACGTGGCACACCAAAATCTGAAGTGTGACTCCTCTTGATAGTGTATCCCTAAAAGCATTTCTTCATTTTTTTTTTTTTAATGGAAGCTTCTCTCCTTAATAACAATTGCAGTGTTGCAATGGAACGAATGAGCAAAAATAGCAACTGCAGCATTAGGAGAAACAGCAGAAATACAGTCAGCAGAAGGCTCACCAGTTTGCCTTCACTGGGAGACTCGGAATAATCGATGACTGAATCTGGCTAAATTAAATGCCTACATGGAACAGCTGGAATGATTCATATTTACAGCAGTCTTTAGGTTGTTTTGTTTTTTTTTTACACTGTACAGATGTTCAACCAAACACACTTATCTAATGCCTTACGTTTCAGAGTATTTACATTTTCACATTATTAAATATTGTGCATTAGTTCGTAACAGCAGTCCTGAGATGTCATCATCTCAAATGAGAGTTCAGGTTCACAGCAAAGCTAAGGATGGCTTCCACAAGAATTAAAAAAAAAAAAATAATTAACAACTCCTTTTATGATTGTTTCTTTTCAATTAAAAAAAAAAAGACTAGACAAAAAGAAATCACCCTGATTGAGAATAATCAGGGAGCAGTCTGGATAGAAATCCCACTTCTGATCAGAAACAAGCACTAAAGCACTTTAAAAAAAGAGAACAAGGAAAATGAGGTAAACTGCAGATGTGAAGTTTAAAAGGTCAAGGCAGGGTTGTGTTTCAAGCGGAGGTTGCGGTTTCGTAGCTTGGCTAGTTCTGCTTGTTTCCATACATGAGGGGAATGATGTAGACGGAGATGTCATCTCCGGAGCCTAATCTGTCGTTGGATATCCTCCAGCCTCGATCCTTCAGCACCCCCCTTGCTCTCATTACGAGGTCTTGAGCTGCCATTGTGTACCTGATATAACAAAAGTGATAAGTGGTTAAGGTGTGATCACTGTGCAGTGATATTCAATTAGATAAGTGCTCAGAATAGCCAGTAATAGTAATGTGCAGTCTGCCCATAGTTGGATGAGAAAAAAAAATAAAAAATCTAAAAACACTGTGAACTAATCCTACAGGAGAAGTGTCAGGGAACCCAGTTAATAAGCTTTTCTTTGACATCAGAGAAATTACTTATCTGAATGTTTGGAAATTTGCATAATTGCAACAAGATAACAACATTAATCCTCTCCAAACAAGACAGGGGTGAGAGGAAGTTCAGCCCTGCCTGCAACTGCAGCTGTGTGTGGTGAGTGAACGTGCCTGTGCTGATCGTCAGGGTCGCAGTTTGCCAGGAAACAGGCGACTGCTTCAGCTACTTCCTGGTTGGAGAGGACGTCCCACAGTCCGTCAGTTCCCAGCACCAGAACGTCATCGGCCCCGTGCTCACACTGCGCTAAGCGATAAACTCTGACCTGAAGGTAGAAGAAAAAAAAAGGAGCAAGATGAAGACTTTGTAACGAGTGCAAGTGGTTCCTAGAAACCACAAATTTACAGACGTGAAAATATTGCATATATGATAAATATATGGTAAACTGTACTGTGTTTAACCATAAGAGGATTCTGCAAAGCACTTTATAATGTATTTATGTATTAACAAGCTTACTCTGCGATCAGCGGGCAACCCAGTCTGAGCGAGAGCCACAGCATCCTGGTGGTAATCTTTAATCTTAAAAAGGTAAACTGACCCAAATTATACTCTTAATACCAAGTTGGCGAAACTGAATGATAGCAATAAAGACAAATAGCATGCAAAAATAATACTTTATGCATCATTTTTTTGTATTATACTCAGGATTTAACATAGGCCAGAATGCTCTGGAACAGTGTTCAAGGTGCAAGTTGTGTGGTCGCAGTATGCAGGCTCTAGCTAGCAATACTGAAGAGGAACAAAATACCTGGGTAAATAAGTTGAATCAGTACTTCAACTTTTCCCCAAAGCATTTGTTAGCACAACTATCTATATTTCAACTTAAGTAACAAATGCATGTACTTATGCCACCCGTCTTGGCTACTTCATATAGGACATGCTTACTATTCAAGCTGCTTAGGTTGCCAGCAGCTGTTGCACCTCTGCAAGCTGCTCTGCAACCCACCTCCACCCCAGCTGTTTCTTTATTGCTGTACTGATTTAATCAGTTTTGTGTCTTTTTGTCACTGATGCCTCTTCTTTTCTGTGCTGCTGCTGGCTTTCAGTGTTACATTGCTTTCCCACAATGTGATGCAGAAAGCAAGCAGAGGAGAAGCTGGGAATTACATAGTAATGAAACATCCCAATGTTCAGTAATTAAAGTTCATTATCTTAGTGTACCACAATGTCGGTACTAGCTTGGAAATGGAAACTCTGATCTAACGTTGGCACTACACACAGAGTCAGAGTTTTTTCCAAAGTCATGAAGATGCATCCTTTGAAGGCTTTGCAGTGCTTCTGGTAATTGTGGAGATGTGGGCCAAAGTGTTGGAGCAAACATTACTGTGATTCAAACTCAATGGCAACCACAGAGCTCAATGTAAACACTTTTCAGTTGTAATAAGTTGTTTGTAGAAAATATCAAGAGCCAGCACACACAGATGTCTTCGGGACATATATATATATATATATATATATATATATATATATATATATATATATATATATATATATATATATATATATATATTTTTTTTTTTTTTTTTTTTTTTTAATTAGGTAACCTTTCCATTTTATCTCCACTTTCTTAACACTTCCTCCTCCATATACTTGTCTAAAAGATGACATTCTCGTGTTACTGTGGCAACTCTGGTGAGGAATAGTCTTTCAAATTACTACAGATGAACAAAAGTATGCTCACAGTATGCTAAGCAAAAGTAATACACAGTGGCCTTGGATGGCTTTTGTTTGGTTGCTTCAAGTAATTCTTTTGCTACTGTGGAGGTGTTACCTATTCACAGTACACACACCAACTTAGGCTACTTTAAAAACAGAACACCACGCAGAGCCAGCGAGAGTCACTGTAAGAATATGATCTCTGCGTGGATCGGAAAACGCCGCGTTCTGGTAAACTTTGTCATGAGCAGTCAGTCAGGCTTTGGAGGTGAGAAACTCATTGAGACTATAAATCTATGAAAGAAACAGCATTTGCTAAAGTCAGTGTCTCAGTGGAGATTTCCAACTGCAACAAAGTATCTTAAGAAGAGGGAAGGACCTGAGCCTCTGGTTTTTAACTCAAATGCCCAAATTCAGTGTCAAAATGAATCAAACTGTTTTATTGGGCTTTTTTTTTATTATTCACAACCTGAGAGAAATCTGTAATTCTAACTTGACATGTTTGCAGGAAAAACATGTCCCTGCAGGGCACTCTCCCACACATTTCTTTGTAAATATACACTAGTGCATCTAAAAATAATGACTATCAGGAAGAGCTCTTCTTTTTGTTGTTTGATTTAAAAAGTTTATATATCTCCTGTGGGAGGCTGGTGACCTGTCCAAGGTGTACCCTCCCTCTCACCCTGTGACCGGGATAAGCTCCAGCCCCCTGCTACCCTGAACTGGATAAATTGAAGGACATGGATGGATATATTGTACATTCATTACATGGAAAGTGAAACATTTCAAGCCATTTTGTTTTAGTTTGGGTGATTATGGCTTATAGCTCATGAAAATCAGAATCAGCTGAGGTGTTACTGAAGCCCAGGTTACTTTTTTTTTTTTTGCATTTGGTGGCCACAGCAGCTTTCATGGGCAGTGGAGAGAGACAGGAAATGGGGGAAAGATACAGGGGAAGACACGCAGGCAAATTGGCAACAGGCCGGGACTCGAACTCACACCGCCTGCACCGCAACGCGGCATATGTATGTGGTCGCCCGCTTCCCCACCCAGGCGCCCCAGCCCAGGTTACTCTGATAGTGGCCTTCGGCTTGTCTGTATTTGTATTGTCAGGTGAGCTGGCTGGCTGGCCAATCAACAAGTAAGAACATGATCAGCAAACAGTTTGGAAGTAGTTTTGGCACTGTGGGCAGGTGCTAAGTCCTGCTGGAAAAGGAAATCAGAATTTCCATGAAGCTTGTCAGCAGATGGAAGCATGAAGTGCTCTAAAATCTCCTGGTAGGTGGCTGTGTTGACTTTGGACTTGATAAAACACAGTGGACCAACCACCACCAACACCAGCAGATAACATGGCAGCCCCAAATCCTCACAGACTCCAGAAACTGGAGGATTCTGTGTTTCTCAACTCTTCCTTCAGACTCTACGACCTTGATTTCCCAATAAAATACAGAAATACTTTCATCTGAAGAGAAGACTTTAGACCTCTGAGCTACAGTTCAGGTCTTGTTCTTATTAGCCAAGGTAAGATGCTTCTCTGGCTCAGGCATGGCTTATTATTAGGAGTGTGACAGTAGTCCCTTTCCTCAAGATATCTGTGCATGGTGGCTGTTGATGCACTGACCCCAGCTTCAGTCCACTCCTTGTGAAGCTCTTGACAATTCTCTGAAGGCTGTGGTCATCCCTGTTGCTTGTGCACCTTCAATACAGCACTCTGACAACAGTCAGCCTTTTCAGCAATCACCTTTTGTGGCTTACCCTCTCTAGGATGTAGAATCGCTACATCCTCCACAAGGAGGGCAAGTTGATGATTACTGTTTTTTTTGTTTTTTTCAAAGAGGCCATTATGGCCTCTAAAGCTCAAGTCTAACATGTCTTACATATACAAATAAAGTGTTTATGCTGAAACAACCTTGACTACAGTCAGCTTACAGGAGCAACAAAAAGGAGGCTGAACTATGACTGAACTTAAAGGGCAATGAATTAAAGATCAAGAGAATTTATGGGTTTCATGAGTACTGCAATCATGTGCAGCAGATCCCAAGAAGGAAAGGAGCCATCTGAGAGTGATGCAAAGCAGGGAATGTTAATGGGCACATTGACCACATAGTTCACAGCGTCCCCTGTTAATGGCTGTCGACTGTTAGCTCTGTGCTCTCGTTATATCAGGAGGCTGACATAATGGGGTAAAATGAGACTAAAGAGCTGCTCTGATACATTGTAGCACTGTTAACATACTGCCACTGATTCCTCCTCTTCCTCTCATGCAGACACGCTCAAAAGCAACTTACAATTTGTTTTTTTTGGAACTGAGTTTAGTAACTAAAACACTAATAATAAGAGACTTTGGAAACAAGTTCGTGGCTGCCTGTGAATCTCTAATTTTAGAAAAGATGTCCAAAATTATTTGAAATAAATCATTTGGCTGTAAGGAGAATCCTGTCCAAGTGGCTTCGATTTCAAATGACTGCCAATTTGTCCGGGACTGGCCACCCCAGCAAATTTGGAGCAGACAGTTTGATATGACAAGAAGTCTCAGAGAACCCCAAAGTTTCATCACATGATGTGCAGGCTTTGGTTTGCAAATTAACATACTGTATAGGCAAACCTTTTGGAATAGTGTGCTCTGGGCAGATGGATCAAAGACAGAGCAGCAGTAGACCTGTTTGAGACGTCGGCAGCTCTGCGGGAGAAGAACCTCATACAAGCTGTGAAGGACGCTGATGGAAATGTGATTTGGAAGTTGGTTCAGTGCCTTAGGGACTGGGCACACTGCAGTCCTTGATTCAACTATGTTGCCAACTCTGTCCGCATCATATATCTAAGCATGCTAGACGATAACACAAAGCCATCTGAAGAGCAAGGGTATGTAATTTCATTAAAAAAGCACCTCTCCAAGTTTAAAGCACAAGGGGGGGATCGATCAGGCCGTCATTTTAGTGCTATAGGGAAGAATAGATTCAACTGAATACCATCACTTTCAACAAGAAAACCATCTGTAAAAAATAAATCTGAATATGAAAAGAGGGTAGGCTTCTTTAATGGTACAATGATGCCAAACAAACCTCAAAAGCCACAATGGACTAGCTCAAGATATGCAAGCAGAAGGTTTTCCCTCAGTCCCCTGAAATGCACATTATTGGAAATCTTTAGCTATATCTCAAAAGAGCTGTGCATAAAAATGGCTCAAGAGTTTCAATGAATTAGAAGCCTATAGCAAAGTATGGGAGAAAATCCATCATTTAAAAAAATGAAAAAAAGGCTGTTTACAAAGTGCTCTCAGAAGCTGTGATAGTTTCCCTCAAAGGAACGCTCATGAGGTGTGTCCAGTCTTTGCTTTGACCCTCTTACTTTTCATTATTTTGAAACTGAAAAAAGATTAAAAAAAAAAAAATAAGAAAGTAATATTTCTTAAGAAATATGCCATCTTAAATTTTATGCCTTTTGGAAATCAACTCATTTTTCACCGTCTCAGTTATTTTTGCATGCTGCAGTATATTTGTTGTGATTGTATTCAGTAATATGACCTTTATCTATAGTCACTATTTCAAAGATTATCATATGTTTGGTTGTTCAGATAATTCATAAAAGCCAACAACTTCCCATGGAATATACTTATTTTTTCACATCACTGCATATCCTTGAGGGATTAGAGAGTGGTATTCCTGTGGATATTTGGTGGGGGGTGGGGGAGCCCACTGGACTGGGTCAAACGGAAAGGACCGAATCCTTTTCTTTTTTGCTGTAAGGCAACAATTCTAACAACTGCACCACCAAGGAAGATGTAACGATGGACATGATTCAAAATGTAACATACCTCTGGGCAGCAGGACAGGAAGGGCTTAATGTAAATGTTGGAGTCGTGCACTTTGAGACTGTGGTCTCCGAGACCTCTGGTGACCCCGATGGTCGCCAATACACGAGCCTGCAAAAGATCAGATGCATTTAAAACACAACCACCATATGAAGCAACAAACTCAGCAAAGTCTCCGAATGTCTGTGAAAGTCATTTTTCTTTCTGGTCCTGACTGATGTCTTATGATGAATGATAGACTTGGACTGTGAAAGAAACAATGTCTGACATTCTTTTCTGAACTGATGGACAAGAAGGCGACAGTGAAAGGGTCTCTTTTTCAAAGCTTGGCCATCATTTCTGCTGTTCAGGATAAATTGCAGAGATCTGGGAACATGATGGCACCACTCTTGGTGGAAGAAGTGCACTATCATGACTAACCTTGCCTAAACCACCATATGTAGAGCAGGTCACACATAAACCAGGAAGACAGATGTTGACAACATCAGCTTGTGGTAATAATTCTACCATTCATTATGATGTTCCAAATATTTGGAACATTTGGGTTTGTTTAATTACATCCATGGGTTCTAGACTTCAGGAAGTCTGATTGCAAAGTATTAAAAACAGTCCTTATATTTCAAATGATGTTAGTTTGTCCAATTGCTTTTGAGCCTCTAAAAATGGGGGTGGGGCTGTGTATAAAAACAGTAAATGCAGCACTTTTGTTTGCTGAAATTAAAGCTGCACTTCAATCGCATATTGATCGTTTGATTTAAAATCCTCCCTGGAGCTGGATTCATACTGTCTGGACAGATCTCCACTGCTGCCCCTAAAAATGGACACTGGCACAGGGCTGGGGAATTTCGGCTAATTGCGTCTACTATACAGAGAAAGGAAAGATATGAGGGTAAGCAAAGTCTAGTAGGAATGACAAAGAGGAGCAAAGTAGACAGAGGAGTGGTGAGAAGGGAGAGTGTTTTAAAGTGGTGGAAAGGTTCCTCCAGCAGAGAAAGGGGAAACATCCTGGGATTAATTGTTGAGCGCTGGGGCCCAGAAGGCTGCGCACCGGGCTTTGAAGTGTTCTGGCGTTCCTCTCTCTCACTCTATCTAGCCATCCATCTCCGCTCCTCACTTCAAAGGGAGAGGACACAACGTGGGCACTGGCAACTGTGCCAGGGTGAAACTGAATGTGGTTGCAGGCAGAGAGAATATTGCGGGGTGACATCTTCCCCTGCCATCAGTCAAACACAAATCTACTGCCTGCGTGTACTGAACAGAAAACTGGAGAAGAGCACAGTGAGAGAATGTTCAGGTCTATCATGTTTCTTCTTTGCCCTTTTGTTCTGTTATTTTTTTTGATGATAATAAGTCAGATGATATCTTGCCTGTGCTATAGGTTGTGCAGGAATGTGCAGGATTCAAATCCTTGTGGGGGGGGGGGGGGGGGGGGGCAGGAATGCCTTCCACTGGCTGGCTCCTCTATGCAGTGACAGGAGGGGGTTGACTAATGATACCCTGGTGAGCTTTGATTACATGCGTGGCACACAAGGCCGTGGGAGTAACTGTCAGTGAGTGGCTGCTGAGCACTTCTTACCTTCTTCCCTTCGCCATAGATCAGGGGAAACTTCAGGTCATCTTCCTCTATGGTTTTATACGCCCTGCACAGAGAAGACAGAATGTTTTATTTTTTAGCAGGCTGCACACACGTGCCTTGGAGATACATCACTTCCATGGCACAGAGAGAAAGACTATGTTTGGAGGAAAAAGAGAAGCAAAAAAATTCTCACACACATCACAGAGAATGACACAGAGCCTTAGCTTAATTCTCCCCCCCCCCTTCTAACTGATCCTGTGAAGGTCTCCCCAGCGACAAAGAATACGTCTGCATGGGACTGTTGGTATACTGTTGGTTTTCTGCGACTGTCTGCAGCAGCTGTGTGTATGTGTGTGTGTGTGTGTGCCTGTGCATGTATGCCTCTGAAGGTCTGAAAGTAAAGCAGCTGAAATGATGCAAGAGAATCCACATTTCGATCCTCCTGTTCTCAGAGCAATGTTTAAACTTCCCCAACTAATGAATAATTTACCATCTTCACACTGGGACCAGACAGAGCTGCGGCATGAGGAAAAAGACTGTACAACACGCTGTGTCTTCATCTCAGATCTTAGAGATACACTTTTCACCTTTACAGCTCAGAAAGCTGAAGGGAAGAAACCCAGCACTCCTGCTCTAGTGAATATACTCGTATTCATCCACGAACTGGTGTACATCAGAGGAACAGCTGTGTAACTTTACTGTACCAGATACAAAACAAAACTGAGCCAATTTCCACAAGAGCTGCCAGGACAAAGTTTTCCATTCAGAACTCATACCAGGTGCTGTGAATAAAGTTCTGGCTCTGAGCGAGTGCTGACCTGGATGAAACACAATTAGAAACACAGATTTTTCTTTATTTTAGCCTTTAGATCACAGGGAGTGAAGAAAAATATTCATAACTGTCATAAAAATGACTTAACGCGATCTGAGGATGCATATTGTGTAGTAAAAGGTGTTGAAAATAAATACCTAGTTTGAAAAGCTGCTAAAAACAAATGTTTCATTTGTGACCCAAGTCTGCCCAGAACACCACACTCGATGTATTTCAGCTTCTGTGAAGCAGATTAGCAGGGACCAGAATGGTTTCTGCATTACTGCTGGTTTCACTCAGAGAGACCATATGTTTCCACCTTAGGCAAGCGCTACACTGCTGCACTCAGCACTTTCTTTTAACAGTGCAAAGCAAGGACTATCACAGAGAACACAGCCGTCGAACACAGAAATACAGTCTGCAGCCTCTTCTAGGTGGAGAGCTGTATCACCAAATAACAGTCGACAGAAGTATTTCCTCATCAATTTTTGCAAAGTTCGCAGTGTGGGAAAAACAGCTAAAATAGCCATACTCGTGATATGAAACCTAACCACTGAAATAGGGTTTACCTTCTCTGTATAAAAAAGAAGCACTATTTCTCCTGCCATGTCACTCAAAACTTCTTTTATTTTAGTATTTCACCTTCAAGATTTGTTAAATCTCCTTAAAAAAAACAAAAAAAACCCCACAAACAGACACACGCTTTCTGTCATTCTTTCAAAGATGTCTTGGATGAAATCCCCAGAGCCTGCTGTCAGGGACAGTCTCCCTCTCGAGACGTGTGTTTACAGCGAATCCAGCCTGTCTGACTTGAGATAACAAGAGTGTGACAGAATGAGAAAGATGCACATTAATCCTGTTATGATACCTGCTCCCTGCTCTGAGACGCAGAGTTCAAAAACAGCAAAGAAAGCTGCTCAAGGGCCGTACGGTTTGACCACACTGACACTGACAGCTTTCATATTCAGAAGATGTTTAGTCTCCACGTATGTGCATGTGACTAAATGGGAGACTGGGGTGAGAGAAGGACAGGGACACCGGGAAAGAGGGAATAAGGGGTTGTATCGTGTTTTCCCTGCAGGTGACTAAAGACGGACAGGAGGGAAGAAGGATGATGTCACCTCCGCTCGGTGCAAAGAGAGGCGACAGAAAACATTGGCAGTGCGTGCACAGCTTCATAATTTGCACACTGCTATATACATCACTACACAAGCACAACCAGACACACACCTGTCAACAGACTTTGAGGTGACATTGTAACGGGCCTGTGTCAGCACTGGATGAGTCAGACAAACTGGCGCAATTGACAGTTGCTTTAAAAAAAACTTTTTGGCCAACCTTGATAGATAGCTAGATTGAGCCGTGCTTTCACGAGCGAAGCAAGGCCAGAGAAAATGGCAGTGACCCAGCGACTCTTCTAATGGAAGCTGTAGGCATCAGTCATACCAATATAAAGGCATAATGGAAAAAGAGAGAAAGAGGAGATGGAAGACTGGAAGACAGAGCGATCCTGAGCGGGTAAAATTATACAGTACTTTGTAAAATTTTTCAGCACTTTTGCTGTTTAGACGCATTGCACACTATAATCAGGGAGATATCCAATCAGTCCCAAAATTGATTCTGCAGCATGACAACAACCCAAAACACACAGCCACAGTCATAAAGAACCATCTCTAGCAACCAGAAGTGCAAGGAGGCCTGCAACAGATGGTCTAGGCCCCCACAGAGCCCTGATCTCAACATCATGGAGTCAGTGTGGGATTATATGAAGAGAAAGACGCAGATGAGACAGCCTAAATCCACAGAAGAACTGAGGCCTGTTCTCTCAAGTTGCCTGGAGCAATCTATTTGCCAAGTACCTTGGAAAAAAAAATTGCCCACAAGAATCGGCATGTTTTCAAGGGTGAGCATGTTTTTTCCTACATACTGCACTTTGTAAGAAAATAACTGTTAAATAAACACATTCACATCACAGTTTTGTGTGTCAGTGACATAAGTGTGTGTTAGTCCATAGAATCTTGGGGAGGAGAGACACCCCTGTAGAAGTCGGCACAGGACAGAGACAGCACCGAGACCATTTGCTGTCATTTATCACTTCCCTCCTTTGTGGCCAACACAACATCTTAACAGTCATTTTTCTTCCCATCCTTTTCCTCACCTTCATCTGTTTACCAGTCTTTACAGCTCACCTCAATCTACTTACTTCTTTATAGTTTCCTCCCTCCAGCCACCCACCCCTCTTCCCCATTCTCCCTCCACCTGACCGCCTATGCTACCGCAGCTTCTAGATCATGCTGAACATGGCCGACCGCTCAACATCCATCATTCTGGGCAAATAAAACTGCCTGCCATGCCAGCCAATGACCACTATTACAGCCTGCAATGCCAAAGCCAGCTCTCAATCTCGTCCAACTGGCCGAGGGAGGAGAGGTAAAGAAAGCGAGGGAGGAAGACAGAGAGGTGGGCTGCAGGCCTGTATGCCTTCATTAGACGGCAGCCTTGATCACGGATGCCTTTGAGGGAATTGGACGCCAGCGTACACCCACACACTCACAGCATGTGGGCACACAGGCTGCACATACACATATACATGCACAGACAGAAAGCTGCAGAGAGATTAAAAAAAAGATCCTCTCTCCCTACAGAGTATATATTCTGCACCTATAGAAGATGACACAGTTAAGTCAGAGCCATGCATTTCAGATCAATTAGCTATGGCAGCTGACAGGGTACTAATTTAAGACCCAGACTTAGTCCGGGTGAAATTGAACCATAACTGGGTTATGGGTAGAACCTGATTAAAAATACATCACAGGCTGTCTGTGCTGCTCAGACAGTAAGCAGGCAGACGACAGACTGGGAGTTTTGGGCCCAATACGAACTGCAGCCACTGACTGACCTACATCTGCTGAGCTGAGTGGAGCCACAAAACACAATTGCATGTAGGTGGTGTCAGAAAAAAGAAAAATACTGTTAAACTCTCGTCAGTCACCCACTTTATCCTTAGTTCATGCTTTCCTTTAGTAGAACTGTCTCTCTCATATATCTCTCTGCATAGGAACATGTGTAACTGTGCACAGCACGTTTCCTAGAGACTTAATTACAAAACACAGAATACAGAATAATGTGCTCTGCTAGAATGGATTCTGCTCAGTACCTCAGCCAACTCTGGACTGAATATTGCTAATGTGTGTCACGTTCCAAGTGACACAAAAAAAGGTCTAAAACCCTGTTTGTGAGCCCAGAGCATCCTGACTGAGATGCATCTGTGGAAATCTGCCTGGCATCCACAGACCCCTACATGTAGTTTGGATCCAGTTTACAAAAACTGCAGTTCAGACTTTATAAACTCAAACACCTTTTCCACTCTAACGGTTATATAATTTTCTACATTTTAATTAGGGATAATTATGTATATTAATTTATAATTATTCATAATTAATAACAATAGATAATTCTAAATACTTTTTAAAACTATATTACACCATTGACTGTGTTTTTTTTTTATGTCTCATTATAGACCTTCTCAGTGTCTACACTGGTTACCAGTTCAATCTCCCCTACAACAGTGAGTCTTTTCTGAGACTTAGATATATCTCTTAGAGTACCTCTTCCCTCTTGTGCCTGCAAGACTGACTGTGGTCAACTGACTGTGCCGCAAACCAGAAATGTGATTAAAAATACACCTGCACCTGCAGGTTATTCTCTTCCCCCTCTGTGTGTGTGTGTGTGTGTGTGTGTGTGTGTGTGTGTGTGTGTGTGTGTGTGTGTGTGTGTGGGTGGGGGGTGGGGGGGTGTTAGTGAGTGAGAGGCAAACTAAGAAAGGAAAAAAAGTCATTAATTAATAAGAATACAGCCATATCCAGAAACTTCGTGAAAATGCATTGAAACGTATGGTCTCAATTCAAGTCTTGAGTCACCCCTCATGTCTTGTTTCTTTAATTTTTGCTTCTAAGGAACCAGACTTTCTTGGAATTTCTTTAAGGTGTTCTTGATCAATAGTTTCCGGTCTTTCTGAAGGTCTTTCAAAGTTTCAAAAAGAACATCGGCTGCTTTTTCACTCATTTTCAGTCCAGTCCTTGTACCTGACCATTTTCAGAGGAATGGTTTTGCTTGTTAAGCCACTTAGCACTGACCTATGAATTATTCAACCATTAAAAAAAAAGACACCTACCTCAAGTGATGAATCAATGTTGTGTCTACACATAACAGACAGCAAAAAACAACTAAACTGCATATTCAGGCATTTTGGTAGTAGCAGCCTCACTGTAAACCTGGGTAAGTTGAATCTACTTAAAAAAAAAAACCAAGGTAACTTGTTGCCTTAAATTTTTTAAGTAATGAAACAGTTGAATAAGTGCAGTAGACTATGTTCAATATACTTGAGACCCTTTTGGAATGGAATGAAAGATCTAAGTTGAATGTACTAATAACAGAGTTTCAGTAACTGAAGATACTTAGTTTGAGCAATCATTCACCACCCATTTATTTAACTCAGCTTGTTAAGTAAGCACTACTCCATTTTCAATTGAACTAAATTGTATGTTCTAATTGATCAAACTTATCTTTTATAGATAATAGAGATATATATATGAAAAAATAAAATGTCTGGTTATTTAGTTGACCTCAGCGTTACTGAAGCAGTGTGGGATCATCTTGAACAAAAGGAAAATGGAACAAAAGGCAGCCAAGAAGAAGAAACCTGGAGAACGATTCCTGAAGACTACTAGAAATGACAAGAAAGCTGCCTAAGAGAGTTCAGGCTGAGATGAAGAATAAAGGTGGTTACACCAAATATATACTTACAAGATCGTTAGAACTGTACAAACTCTATACTGTATTTCTATGTATTTTTGCACATTTCAGTAAAGCTCCACCTATTTCCCATTTTCCTAGCAAAATATAAAGAAACGAAGGGTGACTCAAGACTTTTGCAGACTGAACTTAAACAGCCCATTCTTCAACTTCCTTGACTTAAAGGAAAGTGTAAAATAGACATATAACCTCCCTTGCCTCAGTTTCTTTGGTGCACTGGTCTCTGCCTTTCTCTTTTTGTCATTTCTTAGTTTGTACAATTTTTTTTTCTTTTCCTCCTTCACTCTTCCTCAGTCTCTTTATTTTTTTTATGTTCCTGTCCACACCAGGAGATACAGCTAGGCCTTTGCTTTGGCCGCCATACCTTCTTCTAACACACAAAAGAAGAAATACCAAGGACAGTTCCTGGCCTCCCTACGACAACTGATGCCTTGAACGGCTTCTTTTAAGTACTGTTTCTTCTCCCCATTGTTGCCAAAGGGAATTATTGGGTTTCTTTCACCAATATTGTAAGGTACTGGCCTTACAATTTCCCAAGATGACTTGCTTTATAGAATTCAACTGAATTGCACACTGAATGTACCCCATATGAAAAGCTTTTCATATAGGGTAGATGATAGTCTGAGCTGCAGAAAGGATCTTGATATAAATTCCTCTCAGAGGGCTCATAAATGGATCCTACCAGATCCATGGTTAAAAACTGTAATTACATCAACAGTACTTTTAACAAATGTCATTATGCAATGACACTGAGATTAATTCTGTGAAATACTTAGCATTAGTTAACCCACCATCCAGACATGGTGAAGTCACGATACAGCATCCTCTTCCCCAACTCCTTCCTCTGCACTCTCCGTGGAAATTCCAGATGTGTAAACTCGTTCCCTAATAAGTGGGGCTGCATGTAGGCCTTTGATTTGAAAAGAGGAAAAAAAAAAAAACAGAAAGAGAATAAGATTGACATGCCCTTGGGATAGGAAAAACAATTCCATAGTCTATTAAGCTGGCAAAGAGAGCAGGCCGTGTAAGAGAGACAGGGCTAAGCATAGCTGGTGTCTCAACGTGAGGGGAGGCCAGCTCTCCTAATATCTGACAGCTGTGCCTGCTAGAAAGGAGCTGAGAAAGGCTATTTCTTACCAAGAACTGCAGTCGCTGTCTCTCTGACTCTGGCGTGAACTCTGCTGACATGGGAATGACTTCCCCAGACCGGATAATGATAGCTCTGAGGGAGAGGAGCAGACAAAGCAAAACTCTATTCATCCAGGAAAGGACACAGTTGTTCCTGCAGGCTACGGGGCACAAGAAGGTGAGCGAGAAACAAAAGAGACAAAAAACAAAAAAGGATGCTTCCACAGTATGTTATGTGATGCATATACACTCATTGTTTGTGTGTCACACCTGCTGTCCCCAGCATTCCCAACATAGAGGTTTCCGAGTAGATTGACGACCACCAGCGCTGTGCAGCCTCCTGAGATGTTGTAGACACTCTTGTCCTTTTCTATCTGTGCATCCTAAACACACACACACACACACACACACACACACACAGGCGTGCGCGCGCACACACACACACGCAGAGATTACTCCTGTGAAGAGGACCCATAATCCAAACCCATCCTCTGCTCACTGTCATGTTTCCAGTCATCACAGCCTTGAAAAACTCACAGCTGTGTATAGCATTTCAGCTAAAAACCTGACTCTGAGTAAAATACTGCCTTGATACTTAAATCCTGCCATGATGCTATTATTAATTATAGCACCATAATGAATTCATTAATCAAGAAGGCCATAAGTCAAGGAGCAATAAAAAATAATGGAAACCAAAAGGACAGAAGAGAACATTTGGAGGGGCCGCTGATTATTACACCAGCTAATTAGCCCAGATTAATTTGGTGCTAATTAAACCAAAAATGATTTGAAGAAAACCATGCTATCAGTTCATTAATTAGATGAATAATTAACCTGTCGCTGACTTAATCAAAATGTAACAAATTTGAGCCAAGCTGCTCAGGCTACATTTAACCCTTTTCTGCTCCCGGTGGCTACTTGTTGGTCTGCTACTAACAGCTCCTCGGGGGCTTTTAATCGCACTACAGAAGCAGAAAGATATTTCAGGGAAACGAGTGACCCCGTCAGCCACCTCATTCATATCCCTGCATCGCTTTCAGCAGATTGAGTGGGACCGATAATGTTGGCAAACACATTTGCAGGAAGTCCATCCCTGACACGTTTTTCCCATGAGGGATGTTCACCCCCACTAAACCGTATCGCCCTGTGCTCTGCTGCTGACAGCCTCCATCTGAATACAACTCTGTAAACGTGTGCGCATACACTACAGCAGTGGAATGTAGTGCATGTGCATAACTATGTGTTTATGTCCAGATGCAAGATGCATTAAATGTGAGTGTGAGCATGTGTATGTACTCTAGCAGACACTCCTGACTAGTCCTGGGGGTAGGGGTTGGAGGAAGGGTTTTTGTGTTGTTTTTGGGGGGGGGGGGGGGGGGGGGGGGGTGCTGAACAAATGTGTCCTTCACCCTGGATGAATTATGAATCCGTAGCGAGCCATGCATATTTATCCCCACTGTATCCAATACCGCTTGCTGCAGGCAAGTCTTCAATAATGAAAATGTCTGCATAAACATCTACACCTTTCTCCTGTGTGCTTCAGCCAGGAAAAAAACTGAGCTTTGAACCAAGAAGGCAGGAAAAAAAAAAAGAGAGACATTCAGTCCTCATACATACTCATCTCATTAAATCAAACTACCATAAATGCCAAAGCAGTTTTGGCACAACACAAAGTCTTTGTTGTTTCCTGAAAAGAAGAAAAGTCCCATCAGGTAATACTGGCAAATCAGTCGTGCATCATATGACCACACTAACCAATATGCCAAAAAAATAATGAACAATAAATAAAGCAGTCACACAGTAAAATAAAAACAAATGTAATCTGCCATTCTAAGGAGAGTACAAGCAGAATTAATTGATTATATCCCAATTAATCTGCTTAAATATCCATATTCAGGGAAAGAAAGTACAAAAACCAAAGTACAGCAGGTATACACAAAAAATATCATTTATCCAAACACCTGAATCTTAACTCAGTGAAACATAAATGAAAACAAAAAAATCTTATATTGACATTAAGATGTTGGTTTCAAAAATCTTTATATTGTCCTGAAAGTCATTTAAAAAAACTTCTGTATGACTGCATACAGCATTTTGTACACATGTTGGTCTTCCAGTCACGAAGGCAACCATCTTCACAGCAATGCTCTGACCGGCCTTATCTTTTAGTGAGTTTGCAGCATCAATGAGAGGGAGCCCAAAGCTATTAGATGTAAGAGCCGGAAATGAAAAGAAATAACTCAGGACAGTGGCAACAGGAAAAGAGGATTAATGTCGTTCAAGAAAGCTCTGATGATGGACAGCGCGGCACGTAATTAACAGCATTAATCATTTTTAAACTAATTAGCAAAAGCAGTAACTATCGGTTGTTTTTAAATGCAGGAAAGACCTTTGGGCAAAATCTTTTTGAAAAGGAGAAAAAAACAAACTAGCACCAAACACTGACACACACTCATGTAGCCACAAGCATATGTGACAGTTACCTGCTCACTTCTGCTCCAGTTATGTGAAAAAAGGATGTTTTCGGAGGACTGTATGGAGTCCCGGTGATGAGATTCAAGAGAACAAGATGAAAACAAATTGCTCTGAGCTGCCGAATTCAATAAAGTAGTATTACACAAGGTCAATACTAGACCAGAGACCTCACGCTAACAACCGAAATCTTTTGTGAAATTCTTGTGCTTCTGTCTGGGAGAAGATACACCTGCCATATGCCACTCTCAGTCATCACAGCTGAAGCTACAGTTTATATAAATATGAATATAAGCAGGATCTTCTCAGTGTTAAAAAAAACAAAACAATACTGTGCAAAAGTCTAGAGTCACCTTTCATTTCTTTATGTTTTTCTAGGAAAATAGATGCAGCGATTTATTGAAATATGTGCAAACATACATGGAAATACAGTCTATAAGTCAACAACAGAATTTATGCAAATCTAATGAGCTTTAACAAAATTTAAAAATTTGAATTCATCACTCCATAAAATCTGATGCCGGTGCAGGTACAAGGACTGGACTGAAAATGAGTGAAAAAGCAGCCAATGTCCAAAGAAAAATTTCAGAAAGCCCGGAGAACTGTTGCTCAAGACTACTTTCAAACTTTTTTTAAAAAAATGTCTGACTCCTCAGAAATAGGATATTAAAAAAAAATGAGCACTGACTCAAGACATTTGCACAGCAATGTTAACACAAACCCACCTGTAAAGAAGCAGTTTCAAACTGAAAATGCACTTTGAACTTTCTTAGCAAGTTTCATGATAAATAATATTTCTGTGTCTGTGTAATAAATATGATGCTACTGTAAGCAGCTGGTAAACTTAGCACAGGACATAAATCTAAACCAGTTATGTGCGAAACTATTTGGTGGCTCAGAGCAATGACATGTTTAAATAACCTGATTATAACTTGATTATAAGCACATTTTCTCTCTTTCGCTCTCTTCAGTTTTTGAACTGATGAGGTGCCAATTAGATTATCTGTTTTCCACCCTGATTCCACACTCTGTTATGCATTACTGACAGGTTACTGAAAAAGCCAACAAGCCTACTGCTACAAATCACCAACTAAGCCCTACAGTAAAAAAATAATTTAAAGTTACAGTACAGCTAAACTTGATCACACATACATGAACAGTACCAAGACAGGCCCTACAAATAACTGTCTTGCACAAAGAGACGTACCAGGTGAGTGATCACTGACTCTTTTTGTCCTGGATAAAGATACAGCCAGGTGATTAAGCCTCTGTCTTTCAGCTAACATTGGTTTTGATATTTACACCATCCCCAGTATTTATCAGGCCTTAACAGCCCCTGTTTTTCCATAGGGATGCAGTGAGTTGTGCCAGAATTAAAGGTGTAGCCTGCTGATAAGATACAAAGCTTGAGTGAACTCTGAGACTGAGATTTTTTTTTTGTGATACCAAACCCGTCCAAGACTGCCTGGCACTTTCCATTTTCTTAAAAAATGAGCTTCATTAAAAGACTTCAAGGGGTGAGTTTCTGCCAAAATCAGGATTTGGGTAGTTTCTCAGCGGGAGCAGAACTGACTGACGGCGTTTTGTTCCAAGAGGAAATGCGTGCCATTTGAACCAAACGGCATCTAATTTTACAAAAATGATTAGTGAAATTAAAATAAATGACAGCTCTGGAGGAGAGTAAGTACTGTAATTAGAACTCATTGTGTTGTGAGGAAAAAAACATGCTGTGACCACCCGAAGAAACAAATTAGTGAAGCGCTGAACAATGAGCCTATAATATATCTTAGATGCATTAAAATATCTGCTTTATAATAGATCTTTGAAGGGCAAGTTAGGGAGGAAACGAGGCAGATGTTGACTGCAAGTAGTTGAGAGCTTAAAAAAAAAAGAGTGAACAGAGAAGGACTCACCAGCAAAAGAGGAAAACCACTGCACTGTCAGGTCAGAGAATGTGCTGCCTTTTCAGTGCAATTAATGCCACGCTATTCAGTTATTATCCTAAGTGTTTCAAAAAGCATCAACAATTCACAGCAGAATAATCCTACAACAGGCATTACTATACTTACCAAAACAGAGGAGCCCCAGTCCACAATTTCTCTTTGATTGGCAGTGTGATGCAGTTTCTTACTACTGTATGCTTAAAAATTATTAACTGCACACTACCACCTAGTGGTCAAGATATGGACACACCAGAAGGCAATAAGTATGTCGATTTTTCAAAGGAGACTGCTCTGCACTGCTCTCTAAGTTTCTCTCTGTTAAGTTTAAGAATTTGAATTTGTGCTGGACGTGCATGGATGGATCAAATGTTTTATTAAAGAATAATTCAGTCAGTTCTAACGTAGTTCTAACCTGAGGCCAGGAAGGATTCTGTATTTGAGATATACAGTAGGTGTAACAGCAGTACGTTCTCATATATTTTACTAAAGCGTATAATAGCCTCTCTGGTCTTGTTTTTAAATCATGAAAATGTTTCTTTACTTTTCTTACAAAATCCACTTCTTCTATACAAACTATGAATCACCGTAAGCAAAACTCCTTTGACTTAAGGAGAATTTAATCTCTCGGTACAGGAGGGCATAAGATCATAATAAACAGAACCAAGAACAGAGACTCTAATGATGAAACTGACCATAGTGACCTTTGACCCCTCAATCAGGTAGGCCAGCACTGTTTTGATTGGCTCTGCTCTTGATCTCATGGCCTTTCCATGGATTAAATCTTCATCATCCACTTATAGCGCAGCCAGATGGCGAGTGTTTGTGACCTGTAGCAGCTTGTGGGGAAAGTACATCACTTCTCCCGGCTCTGCTATTTGCTGTCCGACTGTCCGGCTTTCAGGATATCAGGCTTCTGGTAAAATTTACTGTGTTACTGTGATCACACCATAAGCACCTTATCACCTTTACCCAGCTGTCAGAGACACCTAATCGCCTCTCTGGACTGTCAGAGGATGATGCTCCAGACAAGTTCATTATAACTTGTACTGTAAATACCTAAAGAAATAACTTTAAGGTTTTGAAATATGAATACGTTGCAGGCTCTAATGGATGGCTGTATATACAGCCATTTAACAGTGGAGTCACATTTACAGTCACATTTTAAGGAATCAGAGAACGGATGCTCGATAAACAGAAAAACTGTAAGCTAGACAATGGCTGCAATGGTTACAGCATACTGCAGACCACACAGTGTGCTGTATGGGTGTACGCTCACCTTTGCACACCAACAGAAAATTAGGAGGCTTATGTGCATTTGGCTTGACTGTCTAATTGTAATAAATCAATATCAACTGATTCAACTAGAATCTAACAGATGTTAAGTAAGAATATAGATTTTAATAGCATGTGCACAGCCACTGACAAATTGTAGCATGGGATGCAAATGAACAGCAGTTTGGAAATTCCCCGTATGTGTATGACAGGTAACTCAGATCAAAAGGTAAATATGTAGTTACGAGCTTGTATTAAGCTAACAGAATATAATTAATCTTTTCATTTACAGCAACGCCCTGCTTCCAGGCAAAACAGCTGGAAGAGCTTCATTTTGTGAAAAGCAGGACAAGCCTTTCTTTGTATTCCTTTGATTACTGCAGCGCTTTTTTCCACCTGCACATAAAAACAGGTGTGGGTATCAGCAGTAAAGGGCTCCGCTTAGAGATGCACTTCCTGATTTTAATGTAAGGCCTAAAGTGCCATTAAATCTCCTCCTACTCAGCTTGACTTTTAACTGTTTGGTGCCAAGTTCAGCTGAGAAGATGGTGCCAGATCTTGTATCACCCCTGCATACCAGGGTTTTTATCTTTATATACAAGTAGTTTTCTGGTGGAGTTGTCCGATGGGTAACCACATGTGGTAATCAACGCATCTGGCTTAAAAAAAACAAAACAAAACAAAACAGCTACGGCAAAATCAACTCAAGGCTTCAGCATCGTGTCCCACAAACTGATCGGGGATGTCACTGTGGTTAAATCTATCTTTTATATAAAGTCTATGTATTTAACACTGAACGTTTATGTTCCAAAAGACAACTACAGACACTCAAATCTAACACACACATCTTACCATGTCTTTGAAGGCATTCTCGATGGCTCCAATCACCAGGCTCTCATGTGACACTTTCTTCTCTGTAAAAAAGCGTGTCGGCGGGGTGCTGGGGGATCCCGGAGCCCCTGCGGCACCCCGGAGCGATGCAGCCCTTGTAAGGACACGCTGAGATGAAGGGGTGAGGTGGTGATTGATAGGTTCCTCACTCAGGCACGTGGGCGGCACGAGGTCAGGAGTGCAGAGGATCTCCATCACTTCCTGAAGGTGCAGGGCAATGTGGTGATGGAGAAGACGGGATGCCATTACAGCTGCCCCGGAGCCGGCGTGACCATCAAACAACGCCCAGTAGTGTAAAGTTAGGTCTTCAGAGCTGTCCTGGACACACGTAAGAATCAAATCAACAAAGGTGTCAGCATCTAAGAATGCAACATGTGGAAGGAGGAGCTTCATCGGACTTTGCATTCATATTGATTTCTAAACTACATACTGGAAATCTACTGAATATCACCAGCGTAAGTGCTTCAAGTACAGCCTGATGGGCAAAGGCTAATGACATTTGAGCTCCACTGATGTACCATCAGCTGTAATGGTGCACAGAGCAAAGAAGTGAGCTCAAAGTACTCAAACGGGAAGCTGTACTATGTAAATTGACTCATGTAGGCCTCAGTTCCTCATACACTGCTCACAGTTAATAGGTAAGAGCTCCTTTCTAAACAGCATTCAAATTCATCCTGTTGTGTTCACTGGGAGGACTTTGTAATTTGATCTGAGCTTAAACCTCCCCAAAGGGAAGCAGGATGGCCATAACTGGGTGAACCAGGTGTTAAAGTTTGCTTTAGCATCAATGCTTCTCTCTGCAGGTATTAATAGGTGCTGTATGATGCAGTTTGCGCTCTAAAACTGTATACTGTTTCCTCTGTGTTGATCTACAAAGTCTCACCTCCCACATAACATTCAAAATGTCCTGTGATCTGGCTGATTCACTGCATACCTTTGAGTTGCACACAGCAACTCTCTGATTTTCCATCCTCCTAAAATCAACAGTCTGATTTCTGCTTAAAGCCTGTTATATATCAGTTTAGCTCCATTCTCAATAATGAACTCACACAGCCATGAAGGTGCTGTTGGATCCGTTTTCTACACAAAGTAAACCTCTGATTTTCTAAATGTAGAGCTTGCAGATTCTACAGCATGAGCCTATGAGGCAGGCGAAGAGCACTAAAAAGGCTCTACACTACATCAGTGCAAAAGTGAGTCATGAGATACTTGCATGAGTTTGCTGTAGGCTCTGGCTGGGCCTGAGTAAAGTACTGGTGAGCTGAGAGGAAATTTTATGAGCATTGGTTTACTATAATTGCAGAGAGCCTTTAAAAGAGCTGTTAGTGATGAAAGGGCAAAGAAAGAACACAAACCGTAAACAAGAAACATGGGAAATAACCATTTGTGGTTTAATCCTTTTTTCCTGCCTCATAGGGAAAGGGATAAATTCCAAGTAACTGAATTAAGTGCATCAATATATTGTGACAGCAGCACTAACAGTGGTGATATTGCATTGTGGTTTAATGTTACACCTTTTCCTCTGTACTCTGTTTGACACAAAGTCAAGTGCATGTGTATAAGAGCCACTATGAAGGCTACTGTGGTGTGTGAAGGACACTAAGCTGTACGCCCCAATAAACTGCTGATGGGACAAAATGATGAGACAGTGGGTCCCAACCATAAAAGGCCCCAGGGGCATTCAATGACTGAACTCTTTCTACCTGGATTACCTTCATCAGTAAAGTCAAGCTAAAATGTACAAGCGTCAGTCTGTGATGACATTTTTATAGAAAGCGATGGCTCACATGTGGCATTAATAGCACTTAAACTGGTGTATCATTATTACTTCAGATTTGCTCTATAAAATTCTGTTAAATATTTGGTCTACAAATATCAGACTTTCTCATGTGCAGCGATCCCTTAGTGAATTATTAGACTTTCCGCCTCACTTCACCAAATGGCTTTTCTTTTCTTTTTCTTTTTAACTTTAGTCCAAATAATTATTTCTGCCGTGCACATGTTTATCCATCCAGACAGCGTGCTATTTCTAAAGATAACAAATGGAGAAGAAATGCAATAGATCACAGCACAGTTTGTACTGTATTATTTTCAGTTATCCCTTCCTGTCATTAAAATGTATCTGCAGAATATCCATAAAGGTGGTTATGGGGGGGGGGGGGGGGCGGCAAACCCTCCATTTTGGCTTACCAGGTTCTCCTGGAGGCCCAGACCCTCACCGTTAGGTAGGGACGATCTCCTGCGGGTCATGGGGGCACGGTTGGGACCGATGCTTCCAGCAGGTCTCCTCTTAAGAACCAGCACCTCACAGCAAGCCTGATCTTCATTTAATGTGCTTTTTCCTGCATTGATTACCCTGGACACACATTTAAGAAAAGACATAGAAAATTGCATATACAAAAGTATCTTTTATACAATGTACACATTACAGTTACCTCAGACTATATAAATATTTTTGTAAAAGAAATACAGAAACCTAGTCTGCCACAAACCTAAAATATGAAATGTTTGAAATACATGATACACTAATTATATGTGTTATATGTGCATATGAAATACAATATACATACAAGTTAAAGTTATACAACATATTTCTGTGGCATAGCATCAATATATAATATGTAATAGAAACTGAAAATTAAAATGATTCTCTCACACACACACACACACACTTTATTTATTCCCAAGGATAAATTCAAATATCCAGCAGCTCCATTTAAAAACAAACATCCCTCCAGCCATAACCATAAATAAAGTAATAAATAAACTCATTAAATAATGTTTAAAAAAGGATTTGTAAACACATTATTGGAGGAAACTATATACAAGACATCAGCTGTCATCTTTGCTCAAATCACTTCACGCACATCCTTCTGCAAGGACAAAAAAAAAAAAAAAAGACTCCGCTAACAGCTGTGGTGATGTGGATATAACATTTCAAAAAGTGATTTTGCCTTTATTACCACATCGATAGAAATGTCCTAAACATTTAAGAGTCTAAAAGATTCTTGCTCAGCACATGGCTGCACATATATCCCTGTGATGGTCTCAAGACTATAAAACTATAAAACCTTCCCAAAAACCCCATTTCTGTGAAAGAGTTTAAGCGTAACCCATCTTGACAGCAATTTTTTTTTTTTTTTGCACAGCAAAACACAAAAAAAATAACGTCAGCAAATACGCTTTAAATACATATTTCAATTTAAGCCAAAAGCATGTAGGCCAAAGGACAGAAAGACACATAAATACTGCATTATACAACACCTGGCAGATGGTGCACTACTGCTGCGAGCTGCTGTAGACACTGACAAGCACACGCTGCTTAACAACACTCCAGGCATTCTCATTTTTAGCCACAGCGAAGTCTAGTCGAGTGAAGTGATGTCGCTCCACAGAGGCCTTTTCATACTATGCACTTAATTGTTAAGAACAGACCACAAGTGAAAATAGGGCCACATAAAAAGGCGAATGTGAATTTATAGAAATTGCACAACATTTTATTTGTCAACCACAACCATAAAAAAATACCCTTTAATCTTTCTTACTATGCTTAAGAACATTAAGTTATTCTAGATCTTATGTGTCCAAAGGGAAATTACACCAAATAAATGAGATGTGATATGGCTACATGTTGATATGAGAGTCGGTCATGATTATTTCCCAAAAGGAGGATCCTACATAAACAAACCGACGTGGTCATGAGAATGAACATGCGGAGCAGGGATCCTCCGTCTCCAGCTAAGAAAACACAGAGTCCTAAAACTGACAGGATATTTATAGGATATTAGGATCACTGACTTACACAGTGGGCTATTCACCACTTCCCTACCCAAAAAATAAACAATAATAGCACAGTGTGTCAAGGACACCTATAACTATTTGCTAACGTAGTCAACTGAATAATACAGTGAAACCTACATAGAAGAGAAGCATCCACATAAAAAATGTGGATGGCATGGTGGCCCAATGCTTTTGTCCATATAGTGTACATTATATGGACAAAAGCATTGGGCCACAACTCTCTTCAGTTCCATGGCCACAGGTGTATAAAATCAAGCACCTAGCCATGCAGTCTGCCTTTACTAACATTTTGTGAAAGAACGGGTTGTTCTCAAGAGCTCAGTGAATGCGAACATGGTACTGTAACAGGAAGCAACAAGTCAGTTCATGAATTTCTGTCCTCTTACTGTAAATATTCCATGATCAGCTGTACATGGTATTATTGCAAAGCAGAAGTGTTTAGGTGGCAGACCAGATAAAGTTACAGAGTGTAAAAGTTGCTGGTGCTCTGATGACTCAATAACTGCAGAGATCCAAACCTCCTCTGACATTAACATCAGCACAAAAACTGTGTGCTGGGAGCTTCATGGCATGGTTTCCATGGCCAAGAAGCTCCTGTAGGTGTAATGTGTACGTTGCCCAGTACTTTTTGTAAATAAAGAGAGACAGAATTATTTTTTATTGATGTAGGTGACATAAAAAGTATGTCAAAGACATATTTGGATCAACAAAGAATGCAAACTCTCAAGTTTTAGTTTGTGTTCCATGAGCTTTTAAAACAAATCTATGAAAGAAAAAAAAAAAAAAAATAGTAGTCATATAAAGTATACAGTGATTCTAGCATGAATTTCCTCTAAGGTAGTGGTTCTCAAACTTTTTATGACATGCCCAGTTCAGAATCAGATAAACTTCAGGCTCCACAAATGACATTTTCAATAAACCAATAACAATTAAAAAAAAGTCTCCTATTTGAATTTCAACGAAAGAAAGAAAGAAACTCTTTTTACCTTCCTGAAAAAAAAAGTTGGGACACTGTGTAAAACGTTAAATAGAAACAGAATGAAATTATTTGAAAAAAATATTCATTATAAGAATTAAACTGAGAAATGTACCATTTTAAGGTTCACCAATCTTCAAAAAAAAAAAAAGGTTTCAGAATGATGTTTCTCGACATGAAATTGTGAAGATTTACAGACATTAGCTTACAGTACACAATACCATTAAAAGATTTTGAGAAATTGGAGAAATCTCTGAGCGGAATAGCTAAGGCGAAAATCATTTTTGGACGCCTGTGATTCTGGGGCCTCTGGTGGAACTACATTAACAACAGGCATGGAAATCACAGCATGGCCTAAACACAGCTCCTAATGCTATCCACAAATGATGGTTGATGCTACCATGGAAAGAGGAAGCATAATCCAGAAATGATCCAGAAAGGCCCCCCGTCTTCTCTGGGCCAAAGCTTACTGACTGACTGACTGAGGCGGAAAGTGCCTATGAAACTGGCAGCTCACACATCTGGAAAGGCACCATCAATGATGAAAGATATATACAGGTTTTAAAGCAACTATGCTCCCATCCAAACAGGGAAGGCCTTGCATATGTTGTAATAGATGCAGCATCTATTACAACAGCACAGCTTCGTAGTAGAAAAGTCCGGGTGCTGAACTGACCTGATGGCACTCCAGACCTGAGCCCGCTGAGCAGCTAGAATCCTCTATCTCAACTTTTTGAGATGTGTTGCTGCCATCAAATTCAAACTGAGCTCATATTTTTCTGGAAATTATACATTTTGTCAGTTAAAAACATTTGATATATTTTCTATGCTCCATTGTGAATAAAATATGGGTTTATGAGACCTGCAAATGATTGCATTTTGTTTTTATTTACATTTTATTCAGTGTCACAACTTTTTGGAAATTGGGTTGCACTTTTCCCTACAAAAATCCCATTCATTCAACTTTGACTTTCTTACCCTGGTCATCTGCAGCATCTCTATTCCCCACCACTATATATAGGCCCACCCTATAATCTGAGAAACACCGCACTCCAAACCGACTACCTCATGAACTTCATACAGCGTCATGCATGACTGAGACCAAAGCACTGTGAGGCTTGATATTCATCTGACCTTGTAGGATCACTAGATTAACAACAGTTGAGATTTCAGTCCTTTCATCTCTTGTATGAGAGGAAAAGCCATCCACACCCGGAGGCATGAACTGTGTCCGAGAACAGGGCTGTCATATTTAGTTACCTCATCTCACTTCTTCGCATTGGAGACGATGCCATGACCTTAATTATCCTGTCAGATCTGTAATCTACGGTATTCCTTCTTTGGTTTGAGGAACTTATTTTATTTTATCATTTATTGATCAGTTTTCCCTGTTATTGTACATTTATTGTAATTTTGTAGCAAAAGGAAAATAAACAGAAAACAATTTTGACATGAAACTCGTCATTTAGTGATATTCGTTGAAGAGGATTTAATGTTTTTCATCACGGTTGAATGAACATATTGGAGTTTTTTTTTCTGTTGGTTCAAAAAACATTTTTCACTTTAGAGGCAAATTTTTTTGCAAACATAATAAATAGAATTATCAGCAATGAAGATTGATACTGGCTGCATTTCTAATCTGAACAGTAACACAAATATATTGACTAAAGAGTCTACATTTTTAAAACTGAGCCACTGCCCAGCTCTGGATCATTTCTCTGTTGTCGCCCTGTTGCACAATCTCAAAGCAAATAGCGACATTACATCTATGTTACGTGTACACACATGCTGTTGACATTATGTACACATTGCATGTATGTTGTTGTTTGTAAATATGTAGCATGCAGATGAAGAGCAATAAATATAATGTTTAACATGAATAACATGATAAATTAAAATATATGTCTGTGTTTTCATACTTGAGCAAAGGGAACAAGCGCTGCAGGCCTGGCAAAAACCACTCGTGGGGTGGGTTTGTGCTAGTTACCATAATTACATTTACAGTTTAATGCATTTTATAGAAAGTTTTTTTTTTTTTTTTTCTGGTTGTGCAGCACATGGCACCTGCTGACCAAAAAATCTGTCTTCATTTTGGGCATTACATGTATTATATATACCAGAATTGGTGAAGCCCTCCAAAACAGTCCCAGTTTCTCATGTGGCCCCGTGGGAAAAATGAATTGCCCACCCCTGTGCTAGACTGTCACTCCTACATTATTGCTGCTGCTTACTGTAAATATTCAGACTTACACTTAGACTAACTGAAAGGATTAACCTTCATATTTTGTGCACGTTTGGATAATTCTTCTTACTCCTTTGTTTTTACTTTTGTGGCTGTACGCTGCTGCCATTTCCGGCTCTTTCCTCTGCGGAATAATAACATTAAGATAACGATCAAGGTAATCCCACCATGATAATTTGATTAAGGTAGTGCAACATGTGTTTTGCTCAATAGTTACTCATATTTAAGCTACAGATTAAGCTGGCATCTGAAGTGAAACAGGATTACGCTGTTCCTGCCTCAGAGCGATGTGTGTATGCAACAGAAACAAAAAGAGCATGTGCTGCACCGTGTGACTGAGCACTGTGAAACACTGCATGTATGAAGTGCTGCTCGTGTGCCTCCGCTCCACAGTTGAGCCTGATATTAACTTTACGTGCCTTCTTTCCGCTGGGAATGATAAAATTTGTAGGCTATTGAAGAAAAAGATGCAAACAGAGAGAGCACATATGGATGAACTGTGTCACATGTTTGTGGTGCTGAAAACACGTTATCTTTTGTCACCTTGCGAATTTTAGTAGAGTCAAGCACCTTGGAACTCCCACCTTCTGACCTCTGCTCCATTAATATAGATTTTAACACTGAGTTCATCAACTTGTCCCTGCCTACACATAAAGCGAAGCATTGGCATGCCCACACAGACAGACAGGCCTACAGAAAGCACATAAGGTGCACAGTGGTGGGACTAGTGTTTACCTTACAGACACGCATATTGATTAAGTATTGATCGGACCGCTGAGGCTGCAGTGTTCACTGGGTCAAAGAGACAGTGAGTGATTGAATGAGTGGGTGAGAAAGCCTTGTCACAGCTGATCTTTGCTCAGTACCAAAGGAGGTGAACAGAGTCACAACATGGTTGAGGGGGCAGCTAAGGCCATCTGAGCCATGTTTTTGCCTTCTTCTTCAGCTTACACTATAGCAGAATTAATAGTAGGAAAGGTTTTGTTTACTCTATATTATAACTTTGTTCTCACTGTGCCATCACTCACTGTTCTCCTACCAGAATAGTCTCAATCCAAAGAGCATGAAACAAATGATGTCCTGAGACTTAAAACTGCCAAACTGCCTGCTTCATCTTTAAAGTAACACTGGAGCACAGAAATCTCTACAGATAAACTCCAATTATGGTGAGACCAAGAGAGACACAGAGAAACACACTTAGCTTCTCAATTTTGGGGAAAGTCAAGCAACATGCAGCATGGCAGTAATACACCCAAACAGTAAAGTGAATGGATACGCAAGAGAGAATCATTAGTGCCATTTGTGTCTAGGGGAAAGAAACACTGGGGAAGAGCTGCTGTAAGTGTTACCTTTCTGTAAAAGTGAGGCATGCAAGTGCGCTGGAAAGGGAGAGTGACACAATTGGAATGAGCAATATTCAGTGATCCATTCAAATGTTCGTGTTCACTGGACCAGACAGTGCACCCACTCAGAGACGGCGCATCAGAATCCTCCTCATGAAGGCAAACTGCTCATTCTTTCTCTACTGGAAGCCATGCAGTAACCGAGGATAACCCCGGAAAGCTCAGAGAGGCCTACTCAGAAAAGCAGGAGTATGAAGGGAAAAAAAAAGCACTGCTGTGCAGCTCACCCACCCTAATCCCACGCTGGTTTTACTTTCCACTGCCAGTGACCAACTGTTTAAATCAACTTACAAGATAGATTAAATATCTGTAGTGTTGAAAATGTAAAAAGTGCAAAAGAGTTCCTCATATATAATCTGAGCATAATATTGGGAGATTTGGGAGGATGCATGTAATATCCTAAATCAGAGATTAACTTGAGACCATTTCTAAAATGTAAAAATCAAATGAAAGTTGCCATGAATGAAAAGATCTTTTATGCATACCTGTAAGCGTCAATAAATACTCTGTTACATGCGCCATGCATGCAGGAAAAAAAAAAGAAATACATTTATAGTACTGCCAAGCACCAGGCACGAGAGATATCCATAATACTGGTAAACTGTACTGACAAAGCCTTTACGTATTTTGGTTTATCAGAGTTTATCAAAGTGATCCATTGACTCCCATTCTGAGTAGATCTGCAGTAGATCATCACTTCTCACATGGGCCCAGGTTTTCTCAGCTTGCAGTGATATTTCATGACAACAAAGCCTGCTGGTCAGCCAGCTGTTGACAAATCCTCAGTATGACGTATGGCTCAGTCCTGATTGATGCTACACCAAGCTGATACACACACACACGTGCGCGCACACACACACACACACACACACTCCTGGCAGTAGTATCAGTTGAATTTGCAAAGTAGGGGCTGTCGAACTGATCCTGCAGAATTATGCATCCCATTTAAATATGCAGATTTTTACAGCCACAGAAACCGTGTGGTATAATGATGATGAATAATCATGAACACGGAATCTACACAAAAATTTGCATTTTCATTTTAATGAAAACTTTGATCATAAAAATATTTGATGGTTTCTAAAAACAGAAATGCATTATCAGCTGTTCTTTCATGTCTTCAGATTAAATTTATTCACTGTAGATTAGTATGAAAAAAGCTTAAATAGGAGCAACTCCAACAATTTCACTGTAGTTCTTAAATCTATAGGAAGCAGACACCAGATAGCTCTTATAATACTGATACAGTCAATTTATTAACTATTTGATCAGCAAAAAAAATAAGTAAATAGAAATAATCAGCTGTACTTAAGCAAGAAAGCAAGAGATTTTTTTTTTTTTTTAAAGTTAACAAAAGATCAGGTCAACTGATAAACTGAAGTGCTCTTTCAGGCTCTTATCTCTATGCTGCTGAAGCAACTGCGGCTTAAGAGCACTACAGGAAGCAACCCTTGCTGACTTGAGTTGACATTCATTTGCACAAATAAACCAGGATCCTAGCAGGACTGCTAAGATGCAAATATTAGATGAGAAAAAAAAGATAGAGGCAGCTTCACCTAGCACTCTTACTAAATACCAAACGTAAGCTCAAGGAAACAGAAATGTCTTCGCATAGAAACAGCATGAAAATAAGACTAAATTGGTGGGTGGGGGGCACAGTGCAACCTCACTGACCTCATGTGGGACTGCATGAGCAGAAAGAAGTACAATGATAAGACATTCTTATTTGAGCTGTGTTCATAAAAGGTAAATAAAAAATGGTGATGACTTGATTACTTTTCTATGTTATAGGTGCTGTTATAGTTTGATAAGGGCCATTTAAATAAATGACTCATTGGTTTCCTCTCCAGTTTGCAGGTTTTGGAAACACCCAAAATAATTCACCGAGCCTGCATTTTCTCATGTTTGGCCTATCATATCCTATCCTATCCTATCCTATTCTGTCCTATCCTATTCTGTCCTATCCAGCTGTGTGCTCACTGACTAAATGCCAAGCAAGAACCTCTCAAGACTCCAGCAGCTGCACTAAATGGGGTTTTTTAATGCAGTATGTCCATTAAGAATACACCACAGTTTGTATTGCAGTTTACTGCAGGCTTGGCAGGAGGATGCCAAATGGATTATGTATGCCTAAACATAAGATGTGATATCAATAATACAACAGATGATCTTAGGTCCAGTAGCAATTTTGATCTCATTTATCAGGTAAGAGGATCGTGACAGTGTCCCACATGTAATAAATGCTACATTCAAAGTAATTTCCCATCTTTAAACAGATTAACTGAGAAAAACGGTTGAAATCAGACTTTTCACACATCAAAACAAACACTGAGATAAACCTAATGGCAGTTTGTGAGATCCTATCTGTGTGTGCACTCCTCATCTCATACCATATCAAAGAGCAATGACCTTGTATTATGCAGCTTAACTGGCTTTATTACAACCTGCTTTATGGCATCTTTCTCTTTGCTGCACCATTACAAAAATAAGAGGACAGATCATAACGACCTTCAACTTGGTGGAGGTATTCCTTATGTCTTGGAAATCCCAATAGGAAACCTTTACGTTTATAATATTTGGTATCGTGCAATATGGATCCATCAGCTGTACTTAAGCCTATTTATCATCTGCAAAATACGTGAAATAGGTCATAACAACCACAAAATGTGCTGGTGTTTATGTTTGCGCCTCTGTGAGTGCGCTCAGTGGTCCAGGAATAACGCGCTTACTTCCAGAGGATGCTGTGTGTGCCGTGCGGAAGAAAAGATGGACGCATACAGGTTATACTCACTCTGCGTAGCCGGTGGACCATGGCAGCCGCTTGTTCTCCTTTAGTATAAGGATCGGTCTTGCAATGTGATCCGCCGAACACTCTATCTCGTCCGGCGACAGTCCCAGGAACTCCGGTCTGGTGTACGGGAATTTCAGCGGCAGATCCGAGCCGCTGGGATGGTCTCCGTTGGAGCCACCAGCCATCACACCTCCCATAAAATTGGCCACGGCCGACTTCACCCGCGTGAGCATGGTCCTGCTGCGGCGTGGGTCCAGGCAATGCGATTGCGTGAATGCACCCCCCTCCCCGCCCTACCCTCTCCCTGGCAGATACCCGCACGGCGACGCAGATTCCCGGCGTGAAAGGCAGACGCTCAGGAGCCGCGGAAACTCATCCAGCTCAGCTTTCCCTCTGCGAACACGGAAATAAAAGCTAAACACGTACAGCCAGGCAGAGCGCCACACCGGTCATGTGACAAACCGGTTGCTGCTGGTGGATTTGGTCTCGCTGGGAGCCTATCTCAGTGAGCTGCTTACTGTTGACAGTGCTGGAGGTCAAAGGTGCGTAATCCCGACGTGACGATTACCTCCTGAGTAAGGTACAACACAGCACTTTGTGGCTTACTAAAGGGGTGATCCATATATAATGGGAACTACACTGACAGTAAACTAGCTGTGATGATTGTATCAATTTCTGTTACACTATATGGTAATCAAGCAGTTATCTCAGTCTCTGCTTTCCCACTGCTGAGTCCCACTGATGGCACAGCTGTGTGAAATAACTCAAAACCCGCCGATTTGTTTGCTTTTATTATTCTTCTCTCCGTTTTACTTTATCAAAACACAGGATTTACAGTCGTGGGATAAGTGGTGGCTATTTGGACAAGCAAATATTTAGTCGTCTTTGAAACGGCACCCACACATCAAGTAGGTAACTACAAAAATACAAGCACGACAATATGACCACAGACCGTGATTATCTCTTCATCATGCCACCTGTTAGTGGGTGGGATATATTAAGGATCAAGTGAACATTTTGCCCTCAAATTTGATGTGTTAGAACTGTCAGTATCTATCAAACGTGGTCCAAGGAAGGAACAGTGGTGAACCAGTGACAGGTTCATAGGTGGCACATGGGGAGCGAAGATTGACCCGTGTGATCTGATCCAACAGACGAGTTACTGTAGCTCAAACTGCAGAAAAAGTTAATGTTGATTCTGATAGAAAGGTGTCAGAATACACACTGCATCACAGTTTGTTGTGTATTTGGCTGCTCAGTTGCAGACCAGTCAGGGTGCCCATGCTGACCCCTGTCCAATCCTGGAAGCACCAACAATGGGCACATGAGCATCCAAACTGGAGCAATGGAAGAAGATGGCTTAGTCTGATGAATCACGGCTTCTTTTACATCACGTAGCTGGCCAGGGGTGCGTGCATGTGTGTGTGTTGCTTACTTGGAGAACACCTGGCACCAGGATGCATTATGGGAAGAAGGCCAGCCAGTGGAGACAGTGTGATGTTTTGGACAGTGTTCTGCTGGCACACCCTTAAATGAAAACAGTATTCCCTGATGGCTGTGGCCTCTTTCAGCAGGATAATGCACCCTGCCACAAAGTCAAAATGGTTCAGGAATGGTTTGAGGAGCACAACAATGAGTTTGAGGTGTTGACTTGGCCTCCAAATCCCCCAGATTTCAATCCAATTGAACATCTGTGAATGTGCTGGACAAACCAGTCCGATCCATGGAGGCCCCACCTCACATCTTACAGGAGTTAATGGATGTGTTTCTAACATCTTGGTGCAGATACCGCAGCACACCTTCAGGGGTCTAGTGGAGTCCATGCCTCGATGGGTCGGGGCTGTCTTACCAGCAAAAGAGGGACCAACACAATATTAGGCAGGTGGTTATAATGTTATGCCTGATCGGTGAATAGCCTCTATATTCTGTAATATTCTGCTATGGAAAAGCCAACATTCAACTTTGAACCTCAGGTTCTGTAATAATGTACACAAAAAGAGCTGCATTCACCACAATAATGCATAAAAAACCCGAACTATTGTTTGAAATATGACATTTCCTGAGAGTCTTTCAGTGTCCCGTCATTTTATGTGTGTGTTCTCACCTTCTGATTGCATTTTTTTTTCCTTTCTGTTCTAAGAGTCAGTGGAAATCTTATTGACCGGGCATTAAGCCAACCCAGCAGGATGTGTGACTAGAATTTATGAACTTACACTGTAACAAAGCTCCATCAAATCCTACATACCACAGAACTACAGTCTGCAGAATAACCAAACCACAGATCGGACTCAATGGCTTCTTCAGTGTTGAAAGATGAAGTTGTTAAAAACACCCTGCTTATTATGATCTGCTCCAACTCAGCTGGTGATTCAAATTTAATCAAAATGAGAAATAAAAAAATTGGACACAGTCTATTCTTTCAACAAGCCCAAACAAGCCCAAACTATAGTATGAGCATTTCATGTCAGAGTTTCAAAATCCCAGGCAAAATTGATTTAAGTCTGGTCTCGATATTCACTTTAAATGGCAAAATCTGTTCTTTCTTACTAATAATATTCCACTTATTTGTGACACACTTGCCTGGTTTGGGTTTCCAGTCAAGCGTGACCAGATTAACCTGTTTTGTTGGGCTAAAGGTTTGCTTCAACTTACCAGCATCCTGCATTATTATATACTCAAATGATCTGTGCAAAAACACTTTATATGTAATGAAAGTATAAAATGCAGCAATTTTTTTTCATTATTTTAAAAATGGAAATGATTTTTCCCTTGAGAATCCTGTAAATTACAGCATGAATTCTGATGATCATAAGAAAAGCTTAGGGTTTGTGCTTTGAATTCAGGAACACTAAGTCACATTATCTTCTGTCTTAAATCTTAAACACCAATTAAAATTGTGAGCGAGCTTATTGCACAGACTGTCTCCAGTGAAAATGAATAAACTCTGATGAAAGTGCAGTTGTGAAATTGGCAGACTATAGTAAATCAATAATTCATGAGCTTGCCAGTAAAGAGCTCTACTGACCTAATTACACAGGAAAAACAAATGATCTGTGAGCAGGATGCAGGAGATGATGTACTCTACCTGTGAATGGATTTGCAGTCAGGCATAGCTGGTAAAAGATTAACCAGAATAATGAATGTGGCTCTTTTCTGTGCTAATCATAGCCTGTATACTGATAACATTCACAAAGATAAGCTCATTCCCCAGAAGACATCAACTATATTCTATTGAAGTGATAAACCTGAACAGTATAAACTTTCCAAATGACAATAATTACTTTATGGAAATCAAGTGCTTTTTTTTTTTTTCCTCAGGTGTTAACCACACCTGAGGCAGACATTCATTCACTTTTGTTCTGTTCAAGATGAAAAGTAGGAGTATTCATCTGTGAAACATTTATACAGCCTTAAGGCAGTTTATCTTCTCTTGATGAACTGAGTTGTCAAAAGCATCAAACAGGGCTCCACCTTGGCTGCCTTTCATGGTTTAAACAAATTGTAGTTTGGAAATTTAAAAAAAAAATTGAAATTGGGAAATAGGTGCCGTGATTTATTGACGTGTGCAAACATACACGGGAATGCAGTGTATAAGGCAAAACCAGAGTTTGTGCAATTGTAATGATTATGTAGTGGATTAAAATTTGGCTGTGCTTTTTCTGCATTCATAATTACATCAAGCTGAAATGCAGCCCCAAACCATGACAGAGCCTCCACTGTGTTTTATAGATGGCTGCTGACATTCTGTCCTGACCTCCTCTCCACATATTGACCATGAACCAAAAATATTCAAATTTGGATTCATCGCTCCATAAGTCCTGTTTACACTGATTTTTAGTCCAGTTCTTGTGTAATCTTGCATACCGCAGCCTTTTCTCCCTGTTTCCCCTCCTTCGGAGTGGCTTCTTGACAGCCATCCTTCCACTGAGGCCATTTCTGATGAGTCTTCAGTGAACATTAGATGGATGAACTGAAGGGTCAGATGCATCTCTCAGGTCCTGTGTCAGGTCTTTGCTGGATTATTTCCTGTTTCTTAACCTTTTATATGGCACTCATTGGAATACTTCAAAATTTCAGCCTTAGTGTGTTATTGGAGGGCACAAGACTTAATTGCTTTTGTGACATTTTTCAAATTGTGTCATTTTCATGTATAAAATCAAGATCAATGACGTAACCACATGTGTTTCCTTGCCTGTAAGTGTACAAGAAAAACACAGATGGTGAAAGGAACATTAGGCTATTTCTTCATGACCACATGCTTCTTAACCTCACTGAAGTGTGGGATGGGCGTCATATATAAAGTGTATGGACATGACCAAATATAGTCGCTTGTCCTTTAAAAAGTTAAGGATGTGGCTTTCAGCTTTCAGAAGAGAGAAGGCTTCACAGCCCGTGGATTTGGAATGAAATGTGTATCATATTGGTGTAAACCTCAGCTGATACCCCAGGATAAAGAGTGTCATCTGTCAGATGAAATTTCCTTTTTGAATCCCTAATTCGCTTTGAGCCCTGGAAGAGATGCAAGATAAAATGAGGTTTGTATCTCACTTTTTGCAGTAATTGTTCCACAAGTGACTGTGTCAAAACTGCAGATCTGTTGCTTGCTATGTGTTTCTGGGTTTTTTTTGATTGGCCTTCAGCTCTGTGATTGTTCTCAGGATTATGACATCGATGGCAGGGTCAGGATGGCTTGCAGAATGTGTTTGTTGTGCTAGCCTGCATGTATTTCTGTAATTAGTCTGCTCAAGAACTGAAGACTGACTCACAGATGGACAGAAATGGCACCCAATGCGCACTTACAGCACTCACGTATGGGCATGGATGATCGCAAAGGTTTTTGTCTGTTTATCTGCAGAGCAAGAACATTCTACAAACCAAAATGTGTTCTTAATATTGTGATTATGCACACTTATTTTACTTTTTGAGATCAGAATCTTATAGTCAGGGCTGGATTAGGTGACCTTGAAGCATCCCTCTGTTATGCTGCATAGGCTGCTGTCAGACTTCCTGTGATACACTAAGCATTTCTTCTCCACTCACCTCATTTCACTCCCCAGATATTTATATACCACTGCTGTATGCCATTATTTTTTATTTTTTCTTCCTCTGTGTTTTGCCTTTGTCTCCCTCTGCTCTCCTTTCCCTTTTCTATTTCCCCTCACCCCCAACTGGTCACAGCAGATGGCTGCCCCTCCCTGAGCCTGCTTCTACTGAAGCTATCTTCCTGTAAGAAGGGAGTTTCTCCCTTCCCACCTTCATCCAGTGCTTTCTCACAGGGAATTATCTGATTATTTGGGTTTTATCTCTAATATTTTAGGATCTGTACCTTACAGGATAAAGCCCCTTGAGGCAACTGCTTGAGGCAATTTGCAAATCTTATAAAACCATGTTTTATTTACAATAGAACACAAAAAGCATTTCAAATGCTTAAATTGAGACATTTTAATATTTCATGGAAAATATTAACTCATTTTGAATTTGATGGCAGCAACATGTTGCAAAAACCTTGGGACAGGGACAAAAAAAACAAAAAACAGCTGGATGAACATTTTTGCAACTAATCAAACTAAGTTAATTGGCAACACGACTGGGTATAAAGACCATCTGAGAGAGGCAGAATTTCTCAAAACTAAAGATCACCAATCTGCAAAAAAACTGCGTCTACAAATTGTGGAATAATTTCAGAATAATGCTGATGTGAAATTGATCTACAAAATCTGGAGAAATCTCTGTGTGCAGGGGAAAAGGCCAAAGTCATTACTGGATGCCCGTGATCTTCAGGCCCTCTGGCAGCACTGCATTAAAACCAGGCATGATTCAGTCATGAAAATCACTGCATGGGCTTACGAACACTTCCAGAAATCGCCATCTGTCCTAATGCCACCCAAAAATGTTATGTTGAAGCTATCATGCAAAGAAGACGCATGATCCATCCTCTCTCAGCTTAAGATGGACTGACGCTAAGTGGAAAACTATACTGTGGTCAGATGAATCAAAATTTTATTAATTTTTTTTTTTTGGAAAAAATAGACACTGCATTTCTCTGGACTAAAGAGGAGAGGGACCATCCGTCAGCATTTAGTTCAAATCCTTGCATCTCTGACGGTATGGGGGTTCATTAGTGATTATAGAATTGGCAGCTTGCGCATGTGGAAAGGCACCATCAATGCTGAAAGGTAAATACAAGTTTTAGAGCAACATATGTTCCCATCCAGGCAATATCTTTTTCAGTAAAGGGCTTGCGTACTTCAGCAAGACAGTGTTATACTGCATCTGTTAGAACAGCATGACCTTGTAGTAGAATAGTTTGGGTGCTGAACTAAAGTCCTCTAATGATGTAATGTAATAGGCAACCCTACGTCATGCTTGAGCATTTAAACAGAGCAGATATCTGACTACGCAGCAAAAAACACAAGCTACTACACTGAACACACAATCGTAGCATGTGATCAACCCAAGTGGAGTACAACAGCCACAAACCAGAAGGATTACACAAACAAATCTACTACCACACAAACCAAAATTAGTAACCAGTAATCCCAGCCAAAAATGATCTGTTGTCCTCACAACACAAATAGTCACCAAGTGGTCCTCTACCACAAGTTACTACACTTACAAAACACATTAAAGCAAATGGAGTAGTCACTGACCACATTTGTGGTCAGTGACTACTCCAAAGTGTGGCTCAACACCACAGTTACTGTCATCACCTAGCCAGCAATAGTCACTAGTGATCTACCACAAGTGGGCCAACGTCTCCACAACACTAAAGGTCACTGCACAAAACACCCACCGTATCATTAGGCATGCATAAATACTGATGTAGATGTACTGTACATGGGCATGTCCACAAAGCTGAAACTAAACACCACGTACCAACTCAGCTAGAGGCTGTACCTGTTATGACCACAAAGCCACAACTAATAAATGGTCTTAAAGTGCTCTCAGGATTTCCTTCAAAATTTTGTGTCACTGGTTTAACTTTGAGCAGCTCTCAGCCTAACAGACCAAAAAACAAAACTAACATCAGCTGCCTAGTCTTTAGTGCTATACCAGGTTCAAGGCAACTAATAACACTAAACTCCAAAGGCAAACTCCAAAACACCCCCCCCCCCCCCCCCCCCCCCCCCTGGATAACTGCCAAACACAATAAAAGCAACAAAGCAAAATAACCAACAAGTGCTTCAATGGAAGGACACCAGAGCTTGTCTAAACATTAAATTGATTATAAATTACTTAATAACTTCAGCTAAAAATAACAACCCGGCAAGCATGAAAGCAATCTGTGTCCTCTACCGCAAGGCAGCCTCAGGCATGCCTTTAGCCTCACCTTGTCAGGTCTACATTGTCAGTTAAGCCTTGGCAGCACCCAGAGGTGTAACAGATATGTTTTCTATGTTCTGTTATGAATAAAATATGGCTTTATGAGATTTAAACATCATTGCACTATGTTTTTATTTACAGTTTTCACAGCCTCCCAACATTGTTGGAATTAGGGTTGTACCTTTGCAAGATGTGTTCTGTTATTTAACTTGTGTATTCATGTAGTGGAATTTGGATGAAGGCCTTTAATGATGCTGCTTCATCAGTAGTGGGGGTTTTAAGCTTTATTAAGCAACTTGCCACTGATCTCACTGCCCAGCTACTTTCATTTTTTTTTTTAACTAAAATAATAAAATTATATAATGTTTCCCTTAATTATTGGCACTCATATGAGGCTAACATCATATTTTTATCATGTTTGTTTGTTTGTTGTTTAAAGAACAAGAGGGACTGAAAAGAGACACAAGTACTCACAGGTAATGAACTGCATTTGGATCATTATCAGAGTAGCCACCCCATGGTACTCTTAAAGTGTCAGCTTTTCTAGAAGTATACTGCAATAATGACATCTGTCATGATATGTGGAGTGTAAGAGTGAGGAGTCAAATGCAGGAGGAAAACTTCAATGTCAAAAGGTGAATGATTAATATAGGCTGTTAAAAGAAAGCGTACAAACAATAATCCAGAAACACGAGACAAATACTATAGCAGGGGCCTGCGACTTCAGGGTTAACCATGGGATTTCTGTATTACAAAGGTGACCCACTTTTTGCCGAGATAAATCACTATGGTAACTCATGCTGTGAACCGAACCTGCTCCAGAGCAGGGAACAGACACTGTAGCAATTAATAAGGGGGAGACAAATACTCAAATATACACAGAGGACTATTTATACATAGATGGCTGATTAGGGAACGACCAATAAGAACAGCTGGAAGTAACCAAATGACAAATATGAAACACAGACACAAGAGACTCACATTAACATGAAGACAGAAACAAAGGAACACTGCAGAGAGAAGGACAAGACAGAGGAAAGAAAACCTGTGAGGCACAATAGCACATAAATTTCAAAATGAAAAAATTTAGTAAAAGCATAAACTAGATTAAGATTTAGAGACACAGGCATCATATATCCCTTCATATATTGATAGTATTATTGATGGTGTTCAGTCTGTTCTGTATAGCGTGAAATCTTTCTCTCAAAATGTGTGTATTAGTTTTTATCTTAACAGCCTACATCACAAAATGTTGAATTACTTAAAAAAAAAAACTCTCTTTTTACATACATTCAGATATTAATAACTAATATCTAATCCATCCATATGGATGGATGGATGTGAAGCGAACCTTGATAATACCAGGAAGCTAGTTTGTCAGGTTCTGTATGTAGCCTGTTGTTTGATTCTCTGACCAGCAGATGTCACCAGCATGCTGAAAATGTGCTGTGGAATTCCTCTTCCTCTTTATGATAACCACACATCACTTGATGTATCTGGACTGGTTGTTGTTGTGGTTTCCTTACATCAAACTGCATATACTGTCACAAACTAGCAGAGTTGAATGTGGGGCTTTTGTTTTCAGTCGTTGCAGAACAACATCTCCCCCCTGCAGAATTAACTGGTGAGAGTGTCAGAAGAAAAAGAAGACGAAAAGGTCTGCTGTTGTTGTTGGAGAGGTATTCAGTGACCGTGCAATCTCTGGTGCTATATCAGTTTTTCACAATAGAGTGTGACATCACATAATAAAAGCTCTCTGCGGGTGCTTTAGTGTGCCAGAAAGATCATTTGTAGTCTCTAGCTAAATATTCTGTAACAGTGTGTGTAAACATATAAATAAACACATAGAAGCAGAGGACATAATCTGAGACTGTGCTCATTTGTGCTGCTTATTACATTATAAGCATACGTCAGTTACACTGAGTGAGTCAATTGCACTTGGTTAGCCCCACAGTTTTGCCACAAAGAAATGGATCTGTTATTATTTTCACTGCTGATTTTGCAGTTTAGGCTACATCCTGTTAAAAAATATGCAAAAATATTGTTTGCATTTTCTATTTTGTATCCTCATATTTGTATTTTATGTGTTTTACTTGCAATGAAATCTCATAACAACACAGAAACACTCTATGGTTTAATATCAAATTGTTCCCCAGGCAATGGTGCAATATCCCATAACAGTCATAATGAAATCTTAACTGCTTTTCTTCTGGCACATTTAGTCTATCAGACAGGCAGGCAGATGACCCACTGACATCATAACGCCAGTGAGTCATGTTTTAAAAGGCATGTGTCTGTATCGATAGCATAAAATCAAATTTGTACAAAAAATAACATGCTTGATGGGGCATGTGGTTTTAGTGCATGTAAACTAGCAGCAGTGGAGTTTATAACCTCTAGTCTTGCTATAAATCAGTAGTTTAACTGCAAAGCAGCTACACTAGCAAAAAATTTACTTCCCTGCTGAGAGGATGCACATCAATGTACATTTGAAGGCATGCACAGTATTTATTCACAATGTACATTAGGTTGGTATATGCAACTTACATACAGTAAAAAAATGTAAATAATATATAAACAAATAATATGATATATGGAAAATGGGAGTAAGATGTCATGAAAAGTGAATACACACACACACACACACACACACACACACTTGTAGAGCCTGGAATTGTTTGCTCTCATAATGATTTTATTTCATTTTTCTTTAGTGATTTCCTGATTTATTTTGAATTTACCCACCTCTGTGGGCTCTTTTACTCATTTCTCTTGTTTGTTTTTCCTATCGATTTTCTGCCTCACCTGTGCCTAATCAACCAATCACTCACCCCAGTATTTACACCTGTTTTTAATTAGCATGCCAGTTGGCTTGTTGCATTTTGTAGTTAAGATTTCCAGGAATTTTCTCCTGTTTTTTCCCAGTTAAAATTAATTTCTTTCCCTTGTGTGTACCTTGGGTTTTGGTATCAGTCTTTCTTTAGCAAGTCTGTTTTTTTGCCATCTTGCTTCTTCTTCTGAATTTGCTTGTGTCGTATTTTGTGTATTCTGTTGCATAAAGAGTTGGATTTGGGACTTTTACCTGCTTCTGATGTCCTGGATATGGGTCCTCACTTTTGAACTGTTACTGCATGTGCAAAGCTCTGGTCAATTTTTTTAGTCCAAGTAGTTTAAAAGTCTTAAAAGTGAGCTTAGCAGTTAATATACCCCCCAAAAAAACAAGTTATAAAGCCACAGATCTCATCTCGTGAAGTCAGATTTTAAATACTCTTCTCTGAACTTGTGAGCAACCAGCAACAACAATTTCTCAGTAACAGCTTGTGCCTGTCAGCTACTGGAACAGACTTCACTCAGGGAGCCATGAGCAACATCTCCTCTCACTCCTGCTAGTGACCACAGACGAGGCTTTCATAATTAACAAGGGCCAAGATTCCCTGACCTGTGTGCATGAGCAATGAAAACTATTGCTCTGACACTTTGTTAATCATTGTCCACAAAAGCAGTTTAACCTGCTATTGGTATCTAGGCAACAACTCCACTATGAAGGTATCACTCTCTTCTCACGTTATGGTGGTTACAAGCTCGACATTTTTGTGTGAAATATGCCTTTATCATCAGAACTTAATTAAGTTGCTAAAAATTTTCAGTAAGGCTCAAGAACTTAATTATTTTTTTGTATATTCTCTATATGCATACGTAATCACACACAGGGGCCGGTGAACTAATAAATAACATGTCCAGCGGCCTCTCGTCTCGCCTCCCTGGCTCTGCCTTTGATTTCCACCTGGGTTGTGTTTTTACACGGCAAGTCTGTAATATAAGTGCAGCCTTCATACGGCACTGTGCTGGGATCACCCGGCCCACCAGAGCACCTGTTTGAATTATAAGCTCTAAATATGTGACCTTTCCTTCTTGTTGAGAAATGCTCCTCCCTTATAACCTTTAGAATGAAGTTTTTGTCCAGTAGTTTTTGGACCTTTCTCAAAGTGAAAATCAGCGCACACCAGGGTGTGTACAGCTGAGAAAGTTTCAAATTTTCTGCCCAGTGTAAAAGACAAAAAAAAAAAAATCACAGTGTACAAACTATCGTTTAAGAAATAGTTTCATTTAATTCTTATTTTTAACAACAAATGCAACACATTAATGAAAGTAACTTATGTAACAACAAATTAATACAAGTAACATGCAATACTAGCTCAAAAATTTAGTACAACCCAGTGGCAACATCCAGGGTTGTAAAAGGCTGAAAAAAGAAAAAGAAAAAAGTGAGTAACATTGTTTTGCTTTTCTTCAATTTTTGTTTATTGTGTAATTGTAATTGTGCTTTCTCTTTTGCTGTTTTCATTTTTTCATTTTGATTGTTTTTTACCTGTAAGGCGACCTTGAGTGCCCTGAAAGGCGCCTATAAATAAAATGTATTATTATTATTATTAACAGGTGGGCCCAGACACAGGCACTGCACTTTTTTTTTTTACTGCCATAATAAAAATGCCACAATATAGCAGTTAACTGTACTGTCCAAAAGTCTGTGCCCCAGTTTTACCAAGCACTAATGTTCATGTCTGTATACAGTCTATATATGCACACTGCTAACCAAACTTGCTCACATTCGCTGATAACTTAGCACTCCACCCTCTAGTCCAAACAAGCCTGTGTGTGCTGTGTGTTGAGAAAAATTTGTTTAAATATTCACTACTGATCATTACTACTGCTAAGATGTTCACACCAGCTTCTCAGTTTCTCATTATTCCCACATTCAATCAATACTTCTTATAATTTTGTTTTATTTTACTTTAGTGTAATTTTTAAAATTCAAAATAATCCCATGTTAATATCATAGTGTTTTAAGTAATCAAATTCCACGCTTTCAAGGACCTGGACTACAACCACTACCCAAATTCTTTTGCTACTAGGAAACAATAACCTACAGACAGCGAGCTGACTGAAGAGGTTTGCTGACAGCTGAGACCAAACGCAGACAATGGACACGCTGTCCACAGTCTATGTGACGGAAATTTGTTTGGTAACAGAATTTGAACAACAACAAAAAGTTAGTTATGCAAGCCTCGTCTGGAAGGATGTGAATACCTGACCGATAATGCTTTAACTTATTCCGAGCATTTATTTATTTTTTTTTAGATCAAGCTGTTTGAATAGATTGATTGATCTCTGGGGGGTAATTAAAGGACACAATAGTAAATAGAAATATGTTATTTTTACGGACAACAGAAGGAGAACAATGGAGCAGGAAGACAGAGGCTATATGTAACTGAGGCAAATATGCTGCCACTCTGAAAGAGCCTCTTCTCATCTAGCTCCTCTCATCAGAGCGCTGAAAGAGCTTCCTGGATTTAAGACTCTTTCAAGTCTGTTCCACTAAGAAGCAACACATCTGGTTTGCTATGTTACGATTAACCGACCGTAGCCCAATTCAGCCAAAAAACTCGACAAAAAAATAACTCTGCATCCCCCGTTTGTTAAAAATGAACATGACTGTTAGATTAGCAACTTTATAAACATTTGTTTAACTTATTTTTTGTACTTATTTATTTTTTCTTTTCTGTTTTGTTTACATTAGCATGTCAGCAAGAATTTCTGCACTGGGTTAAGGAAAGGCCAGGATGTCAGATGGAGGGAAGACAGCTGTGGACACAGTTGTCCACATAATAACAGAGAACAGGACTTGTTTCTGCTAGGAAAAAAAACGTGTTGTTTAGTCATTAAGAAAGTGAGTATTGATCCCCAACAATTCAGGATCTTCATGTTTTTTTAGGCTAAAGAATATGACTGTTGGACATCATTGGGAAGTCTTGCACTGAATTCTGTGGCATAAACTCGAATGCTGAAGGAGAAGGTGAGGAAAAAGCAAACTGATGCTTGAAAACCATATTTCATAAGAGATGTTTGAGTGAAGCAGGTGTGAAGGGTTCCAGGGAGCAAAGATCTTCATATGCATGTGCAGCTCACATCTCTGCAGAATTCTGCATATTTCAACCCCCCTTACTGACATCCTTTCACCTCTGTTTTTGCCTGAGGTATCTACAGATGAGACGCACAAACGATATAAAGGTCTTTGATGCTGTCGCTCTTCGCAGACCCCTGCACCCCTGTGTGATCCATTTATCTTTGTTTTTCCATCTTCCAAGCAGCTTGGAAGTGAATGAATGACTATGTGCTGAAACTAATTTGCAAGAAAACAAAAGAAAAAAAAAAAAAAAACAGAAACCCACAGACTTTCATGTTAAAAAGCCCAACAGAAAAAAATGGCTCTATAACTAATACACCACTTCATAACCACTGTAGGGATTGATTTTTTCCACCCCCGGTTGTTGGTGGGGTGACTGTAGCTTAGGAAGTAGAGCGGCACACCGACTAATGGGAAGGTCAATCAGGCTGCTCCAGCCTGCATGTCAAAGTATGCTTGGGCAAGATACTAAACCCCAAGCTCCTCTCTGATGTGTTCATTGGAGTGTGAATGTTAGCTAGAAAGCACTTAGTCATAGAAGAAAGTGCTTGTGTGAATAGGAGAATGAGGCATGTTGTGTAAAGCTCTTTGAGTGCTTGAGTAGAAAAGTGCTAAGAACCAGACTGTTTACCTTTTTAAAACTTTTTTTAAGGCTTGGAGCTGCAGATGTGGCCACTTTGTCTGACAGGTGGCTGTACCTGTTATCTGTTTCCTCTGCTTAAGTCTCTGAGCCTCTCAGCTGTGTTTGTGGTGTTGGTTGTGTATCATCGCATCATTCTGTTTCATGTTTCCCACGCAAAAGCTGGGCTTTCTATATAATTTTTCAGACATTGTAGTCCCTGTCACTCATGTCACTTGATGCCACTATCAAATATGTGTTTAGTCTGCCTGAATGGAGGACTTGGGAGAAATATCCAGCTCTCTCCAGTAGCCAGTACTACCTGCAGGGCTCTGATTGCTAATCTTAGTCACCAATGCTATGGTCTGAGTCCTCTTTCTCATAGTTTTTCAAACACTCTGAAGAAGCTCAATTATTTTCTAAGTCTAGACTCTGACTGGTGACCCTATCCCAGGTCTAGTTGGCATGTCCAGCTTTTCAGAGGAATGCATCATCATGGTGGGCATTTCTAGTGAGATGAAGAGTGTGTGCCAGGCTGGGAATTTGAGCTATGTTCACCAACTGTCAGGTCTTTGACATACTCAGCCCTATTTAAAGGAGTCATTATTTCATGTTGTGAGTTCCCCTGTCATACATCTGGGATACAGCCACCAGAGCCTTGCATTTTTAAAATCATATGGTTGGTGATAAATTGAACCATAGAGGATAATAGTGGGGTTGGAAGGTTTTGGCTCTGAAAAGGGTCTTTATCAACAGACACGTTAAGCGATAGCGGATATCATTCTTCTTCCAACTGTGGCGCGGCAGTTTGGTGGGGCTGGTAAGGTAAATGCCAAAGAATCTTAAGAATGCTGCTCAAATGCAATAAAATAAATGTTATTCTCCTGGACAAACTTATATCACTGCAGTACTTTACTATGATTTAATGAGAGGAATAAAACATTTTTGTCATCATGAAACAGAATAATGTAATAATATGTTGTCTTGTGCAATCAGGCAGTTTTGTCATTATTATAATGAAATTACATTCCTGATGAAATCTAATGGATGACTAAAGGGTCAGCTTAAAATAACAAAACATATTTTCTCACCTACAGCTAACGAGCCATTTTATATTTTTATTGGTTTTATGTGTCTTGACTTTGATTTATCTGCCTCTGAGATTTGTAGAGTTTTGACGGATGGGCTGAAGACATGAAAACATTTGTTGTTTGATAATCAAATCTATTAAAAAGTTTTAACAACTATATCTCTTTCTAATCATCTGGAGTTACCAATAGTCGGCAAACTCGGGGCAAAGTCTCCATAAAGTCACTACTTTAAACCAAAATTCAGCGCGGCACACAGCCATAGTGAGGTCCACAGGAAACATTTTGTTCGCTTCTACTAAAGAAATCCTACAGATGGATACATCTCAAAACCTCATCACACGGCAAATAAATATGGAAATATCTTTGCTCAGTTAAATGGGTAAAATGACCTTTTGATGTAATGATTTATTACTTTATTACAAGGTACTATTCATTCTATTGGGACATACATTATCCATCAGCATGGGGGTGGACAACATGTTGACAAAAGGTCACTCATTAGCGGAATTTCCCATTCACACGTTTTCAATTGAAAGGTCATACTGTTGCATAATCCCAGAGCTTGGCAGGCTTCAAGTGCTTAGATTGGCAAGAGACGTGACCTCACAAAACGCTCCATTTTCTGCAGAAATAACACACATAAATTTCTGTTCTTGTGCACCAACTTCATGAAGCACAAACTGTGAAATGTTCCATGTAGTGAAAACAGAAACAAAGACAATGTAATATTCAGCACATCAGCATGTATATCTCAACTTAAGATGTTAAGATACTTTTTTAAACATTTGCACAAGCCGTTACAGACAAACAGCTGATGCCCAATAGATTTATATATATTACTTCTATTTACAGACATTTAAGTGCTTTTTATGTACAAATATGCAGCACTTGAATTAATATGTACATACGCTGGTACACAGTGAACGCATATATACGTGACATCTATGTGCAATCTTGATTCAATATAGCTTTTTTGGGGGGTTGGAGGGGAATAATCACTTTAGTCTGACAACCATTATAGTGTCGCACATTGCACTGATTTTCAGGAAATTGTTCATCCCAAGTGCAAATGAAGCCAAGTCACAGAGCCCCCAATGCTGCAGGATGTCCGAGGAAAATCAGAAAGCGTGCTGACGTGTTGTGTGTGGAATGCGTGAGCTTCTTCCCAAGATTTTACGAAAGACATGGAAACAGTGTGCGTGAGAAGGTGGGCTGACTTATCCAGCAGTGGTCGGTCTCACTTCATCAAAGCCCCCTGCCCTCCATCTGTGAGTGCATGTTTTTATGCATTTTGAAGGGGATCCCATTTACCACTGCTGAGCAATAATAAAAGCCTTCAAATTTCGGACCGTCTTGTGCACGGTCCTCTGAATAAATCATAAAAGTGCACATAACCACAAAAATCTGGTTGATAAATGTAACTCCACATGCTTCTTTCCCTTTTTTTGTTATTTTACTTTTTTCCCTCGGGTCAAAGGAAAGGTCTGAATTAGATTTATACGCCACTAAAATGCGATTCTTCGAAAAGCCACAAAAAGGCAAAAACTAAACACAAAGGAAGAGGTGATTTCCTTGGTTACTTGGAGACGAGTGGTCTGGAAGAGTCGTTTTCACCATCACTACACACGTCTTGGCTGCTACATGGGTTTTATCTTTGTAAACACTCTAACAGGAAAGCACTGCGGGGAGGCACAGCCACCTTTGAAAGCATCGGGATTCCAGGAAAAGGTTTTAGCTACAAAAAAAAAAAAAAAAGCACTCAGAAGAACTCATGTTGGAATCTACAAAATATTGAATATTGACGATTTATGATTACATTCAAGAGAACAATGTAATAACTTCAAGCCTGCACTCATGTTTTTCTCATTGTTTTTCTAACGTTTCTGCTGAGGTTATTTAAAAAATACAATAAAATAACATGTTTGCACACTTCCTGTGCACATGCAATGTGTCCATATTTTCTGCATTTGTAAACTTCACATCCCTATTTTGCATGATTTCCATGCCAAAAAGCTTGATTTAAAAAAAAAAAAAAAATAGAATTTTCATGTCACTTGTGCCACTTGGTGCCACTGCCAAATATGTGTTTACTCTGCTTGAATGGAGGTCTTGGAAGAATTATCCAGCTCTCTCCAGTAGCCAGCACTACCTGTAGGGCTCCGATTGGTCATCTTAGTCAGCAAAGTCGTTCTGCGGAGGCTGCTGTCTGAATCCTCTTTCTTGAAGTCGGTGTTGATTTTGCGGCAACAGGAGAAGCATTGCACGAAATCCTGGAGGAGGTGGCCGCTGAAGATCATGTATATCCATGGGTTACAGCAGCTGTTGAGGCTGGCAAGGAGTGCAGACAGAGACACTGCTGTGTTCTCAGAATCTAGAGAACAGAGAGAGGAAGGCGGGAAAGGATGATTAATCCGCAAAACATCTGGTACAGGCTGTAGAAATTCCTGCTTAACTCAGTTCCTCTGTTGTCTAAATGAAACCTAAATCTGACAGATACCCACATTCAGAAAGATATACAATTATGCCAAAAGTTATAAGAAATCTCTTTTGCAAATACAGCTTGTTTTAAGACTTGTTGAATCAAGTGTCATTTTCATAATATTAACAAAAAGCAGTGTTCCATCTCCTCATACACTGACACTGGGGCAGAAATCTTGCATATATTTTAAAGCACCTTAAGATTAATTTGTCAATGTGGAGTTTTGTTTCATAGACTTAAATATGTCAATTCTTTACATCTGAGATGTAAACCATTCGATCATAGGAAACTGTGATCTGCTGGTGCTGTCGCTGCCGCTGAGCTCCTCACAGCAGTAATAAAGAAAGTGAAGGAAACATTTGTTGCAAAGGAGAAGAAAATTAGTGAGAGGGTCTATTTTTACTCTGACCACCATCGTTTTCTTAACCAAGAAATGTTGGTGCCTAAAACTATACAAACAATGACCCATAATGAAGAAGCAAAAATAGAAAAAACAAACAAGCTGAAGCTGCAAAAAAAAAAAAAAAAAAAAAAAAAAAAAGGGAAAAAAGACGTCCAACTCAGGGTGAAAGTTTATTGAAACCAACATAGTAGGCCTACACACACACACACACACACACACACACACACACACACACACACACACACACAAACACACACACACACACACACACACACACGTTTAGGGCTACCCTGTGTGTTGAAATGTGATGAGTGAAAGTCCTGGCCTGGACTGAGTCAGCATTACCTCTCTTCTACCAGCAAGGAGGTAATGCTGCTGCTCGTGCAGTTGTTTTGCCATGGTGTCTTTTCAGAACTAGTCCAAATTTCTATAAATTTGAGTATAAACATATTTGTTGGAAAACAGCATCTGCAAATTGCATCTGTGAATCATCTGTAAATTTCCTGTAAGTTTTCCTCTCAGCGATTCCAGCTTCAGGCCCAACTTTTTGGGGGCCCTCAACGTGCCAGCGAACTGCCACAATAACTGACTTTGTCATCTAATTACAGTTGTCATCGTTTGTGTGTGAGTTGGGGGAATTATTCATCTTGCCATTGCTACAAAATCTTTATTTCAAAACATCAGACAGGCAGATGAAGAGCGATACAGGTAACTTAAAAAAAAACAAACAAAAAAAAAACTAGCCACTTCATCGCATTCAGCAAACAACTAAATTGAATTAGTTTAGTTCCATTCATCCACTATCAGACTGATGAGCCTTGGGTATGAGTGAGTATGAGTGATGAGTATGACTGATGAGTAATAAATCTCTCATTTTATTTCCATTACAAATTTGTCTCTGTTTTGCCTGGTAACATTTGCATATTAGTGTCATAATATAGTGATATTGTATAAATACTATATAAGCTGTATGAAACAGGTTTTACTAATGTTTGTTTTAATTAAAAAAAAAATTAAAATCTGAAATAATGCATACTGATCAAAATATTTTCAAACACTGAGGAGAGACAGGTGTTGGGCCACAGTGAGAGGCGGTGAGTACTGAGGAGGACTGAGAGAGAAACTGACAGAAAGAATCCTGAAGGCAGGCAGACAAAAGGAGATAAAAGGAGCCTCCTTCTGCACATCAAGACACCGAAATGCGTTGTTGACACAAAATTCATGCTACTGCCCGTGACATGGTTTTAAAGCTCTTCCTACTGTATAAAATTTGGCCACTTAATGTCTCAAACGCAGATACAGATGTAGGTCTTTGCCTCTAAAATCTCTTTGGAAAGCTCATGTTTTCAAAATCTTCTAAAATATACGGGTGTGTGTGTGTGTGTGTGTGTGTGTGTGTGTGAAGGTAAGATGCTACACTCTGCTATATAGTTTTTAAATATTATGTATATTTACACAAATGTTGGTTTTGTTTGCCGCATAAGTTCGTGCGTAAAGGCGTGCGCGTTTGGATTTTTCCTTGAGCAATGCGATTTTTCATTTTTCATTTTCGTGACAAAGTTTTGTCTCTGTTACCTTTTTTTTTTTGGTTGTTATTCTAATCATTTTTAGTGATTAGTGATTAGTTAGTAGAATTGTGACATTTAGTAAATATTAGGTTAATTTCTTCAGCACTCACCATCCCACTGGAAGTTTTCATCCCACACAGACCACATCTGCACTGTGAAAAACGGTGCCCAGCAAACAATGTAAGCCAAAACTATTACAAACGTCATTTTAACGGTTCTCAGTTTGGCTCTTGAGATAGTTGTAACGCTGCTCACTGAGTTCTTTCCAATCAGCCCGTTCCTGCTTGCAGCGCCAGCCATCGTTTTTCTTTTCTTGTATTTAATATTTTTCCAAATACTGTGGCAGATGAACCCGTAGCACATCATGAGAATGACCACGGGCACGAGGAAGATGCCCAGGGTTATCCAGGTGATGTACGCCCGAGTACCCCAGGGCTGGATAAAGTGTGCCCAGCAGTCGTAGACGCGCGAGCCGTTCTGGATCTCGCTCAGGGAGAAAATGAAGTACTGTGGACAGCTGAGCACCAGGCTGCAAATCCACGTGGAGATGATCATGATGTACGAGCGCTGGGTGGACTGCTGTAGGGTTTTCAGAGGGTGGCAGATGGCAATGTAACGATCCAGGGTCATCATCACCATCATGTAGGTGGACGCGAACATTCCCATCACCTGGAGGTGCTTCACAATCCTACACAGAAAGTCTGGGCCGTAGAAGCGGAAGGTGATTTTCCAACACAGCTGGGGCAGCACCTGGAAGAAGGCGACCACCAGATCAGCCAAGCTGAGGTGTTTGATGAAAAGGTGCATCCGCGACATCTTCTTCTTTGTGTTGTACATGGCCAACAAGACGCTTACATTTCCGATCACAGCAACCACAAATGTGATGCTCAGAACCATTATCTCGATTTGAGCCACCTCCTCATTCCTTGCAAACGGATCTGACCCGTTGAGGTGGCCGGTGCTGTTTCCAGACGTTCCCATCATTAGGTCAGTAGTGGCACTGAAAACCAAAGACTGGTTCTCTCCGTTCAGGAGCAGCGCATTGTATGGAGTGTGCATGGCACTGCCCCTCTGTGCGCCCTAGCGAGATCCAGTGCCAGAGGGGCTGTAAAGTGCCTCTCCAATCCGTATATGGAGCTACCTGATGCTCGCAGAGAGAAACTCGTTGCTTTCTGAATTGTATCTGCTGTCAGCGCTTTTTAAGCTCGAGTCGGATTTCAGTCTGCGTGCGCAAAGCGGATGCACTGCAAAAAAAAAAAAAAAAAGACATCTCACGCCAAATTAATTGATATGGTGACAAGTTTTAAAAATATATTTTTCCAAACTAGAAATAAACATAGACATAAACGTTTTTGTTTTTTGTTTTTTTTGTGAAGTTGTATCAATCACAGTAAAGTCTTCAAATATGCATTTTCTTGAAACTGCTGTTGGGTGTATTGGGTCAGAATGCATAGTGCTGCTTTGCTTATTTATTGTCTTGCTTTGTTGTTGTTGTTTTCCTGTTTGTTTTGTTTTGTTTTTTGTTTTTTGTTTTTTTCACTTTAAAATGTTTCAAAGCATGCCACTTCCACAGCATCATGGATGGCTAAGTATTTTTTGCAGTGCAGAGCCAAGCCCTTCCCGATGCTTTACACAACCTCCACATCACCACAGCTCCGCGTAGGTCATATTTTTAGATGGCAATTTTGTGGGATGCACTGAAAAATTCCAGTGGAGTCCACTGGAACACATTAAAATAAATAAATAAAAGTTTATAGAGTACCAGTCAAAGGTGTGAGTGTCCAAACTTTTGACTGGTACTGTGAATATTTGAGGTCCTACAAGAACAGATAGTCATATATAACACTCATTACAGTAAAGTGAATTATTTTTTATTTTTTAAAATAATTAGTTGTGGAGAAGAATTGCTATAAGGTAAGTATATGTTAACTTGCAAACATTCAGGGCTCTAAATGTATTATTGTGATGTTGCTTTAATAGGAATGCATTGGCCAACAGATTGGAATGCTGTTTTTGTTAAAGCCCGGAGAAAACTGGACTTAACAAAACCGTTTAACCGAACTGTGTTTCTCAAAGAAGGACCAGGCATGGTTTTATTCATGTTAAGTTTTCTAATCAAATTTCAAGCTGCAAGAAATTCTTGTTGATCATTAATAACATTAAAATGAGCTGATTTGTTGTTGCTGTTTGTAAGTCTGTGCAATCAGTATGAGAAGTCATGAATCTGCCTTGTCTGAACTTTGCTTCTGTAACTAACTTACTATTGCCATAAAATGGTTTTAATATAAAGAATCAAAATGCATTGAAATCATATCAGAAACACATATTTGAACAAATTTAATGTTTGAACCCATGGAGAGGTTTGAATTTCTTTTCAGGAATATCCTGCTGAGCATTTCATCATGTACCTTTAGTGGGCCTGTTTTGCTTTTTGTCAGATCCACGCTGTTACAAAGAAGTGTACAAAGTTTTGTTTGAAGCCGTGTGAAGCTGTTGTTAGAACATCCTTAATAATGTAACTTTTCCGTGCTTTGAGCAACACTTTACAAAATTTTCTTCACCCTGAATGTATTTCTTTGGATGCAGACATCTCGGGGGCACATATAACTCCAAATATATTCTCTAAGATATGAGTATAAAGGAGTTTCCAGCACATCAGTGGGAACAAAAGATGAAGGTGAAGACAGCCTCATGCTGCTCAATGGAGATCAAATATCCTTAAATAACAAAAGCAAAACACATTTCACAGAAGGACTTTCAATTTTTATTATTTATTTATTTTTGTTTAACATCATCACAGTAGTCTGCCCTGCCTGCAACTTTCTGACTGTCACCTCTGTCTCTCATGACCTCCACGGTTTGACCTTCCCTCCACTGTCGCTTCCTTGCTTCTGTTTTTAGTGATGCTAACTCAGTTTCCAGGTGACCTATGATGTAAATTGAATATCCCAGTTTCCGTTGCAAAAGCACAAGATTGCAAACTGGCTGCCGGTGTCTGGCAGCAATTTGCCTTATCTGACTCATGTGCTGATAGTGAGGATGGTTATCTTTATTGCGTTCACATTGCACTTATCTTCCAGATCTGCTCTTTCATTTCCGGTTGAGCTCATATTATGAGTGGTGCGAACTGGAACTCCAGTCCTAAAATTTCCCGTGCACTGGTTAAACTGGTTCAGTGCTATAATTAAGTTTTCTCAGCGATCCCTCATGTCCATCTCTGATAATCTTTCCATCAGAATCATAGCAAGAGTAATTTCTGATGCTGTGGGCTTCTGTTGACCAGCAGAACTGCTTCCTCCCTGGGAGCCGTGTTATGTGTTAGGTTACTATCCATCTACACACTCTGCCGCAGCTTTACCATGTCTTGGGGGTTCAAGGATAGCACAACAGATGGCTTCCTTCATGCTGGACTGAACCACATTTACCCTCATCTCCTGTTTTGAATATATTCACCAGAGATGTCCAGTGCTGTTATTACAGCTCCAGGCTTGATTTGTCTTGTTGTGTTATGAAGCACGACTGCTCTGTTCATCAACCTCAACTATGTTCCTGGGCTCAGGAATCATGGGAATGCATGTTGTGTCTCCAGTAGCTAGTAGGAGTGAGTCTGACAAGTTTTAAGTGTCAATAGGAGCTGCTCAGACTCTTTGTAAGCATTAAAAAAAAAAAAAATGAATAAAGGATTTAAACAATGGATGTCATAATGCTTTTTCCAAATCATCTTCTTGAAACACTTATACATCTGCCTTCAGGATTCTTATACCACTTTAGTACTTTGAGATTCAGAGTGGAATTTAAAACCTCTTTAAATTCTTTCATTTGTACTTTCTCAGAAATCTTTCATTTTAAGTAAACTGAGTAGCCACAAAGGGAAAGAGTTCATTTTGTTCTACAAGGGTTTTCTGAGCTAAACCTTCAAGATAGAATGAGTAGAGCTGCTACTCCTCTTCATCAAAAGGAGATAGGTGAGGCCTCCTAGGAGGCACCCAGCAGGGATCCAAACAGACTCAGGACATGCTGGAGAGATTACATCTCTCAACTGGCTTAAGAACCACCTTGTGTGCCTCTCCAGAAGAGCTGGAGGAGGTGGCAGGGGAGAAGGAGGCCTGGATGTCTCTGCTTAGACTGGAGTCTTGGACTTGGATAAGGGGCAGGGGATGGCTGGATGGATGGCTGGATGGATGTTTCATGCCAAGAAGGTCTTGGGTTTGGAGCCACAGGCCAGGTATGGCTTTTCTGTTTGGAGTTTGCATGTTCTCCCCATGTCTGCAGTTCTTCCAAAGACATATCACTTATTTGGTGATTCTAAATTGGCTGTAGGTGTGAATGCTTGCTTGTCTCTTTGTGTTATCCCTGTGACAGGCTGTGCTCTGCCTCTTGCCTCATGACAGGTGGGATAGGCTCCAACTTCTTCCCAGGTTCTGAGAAAGTTGTGACTGAGTCACAGTTTACACCAACCTCCAAACTGCTCTGTAAGTGATAAGTCGGCGAGCTAACTTAGATCAAGATCAGAGCAGAAATTCTTGTAATTCCAAAAGTTTCCAAAGGATTTTCTCGCACCTGTAAATCTAATCGTGAGCTTGTATATGTTATTTATGTGACAGACACACGCGGTTTTCTGCAGTAGAAGAATTTCCGCTCTGATAAACTGTCTTGATGCAACAGTTGGTTCTGTCTGGCTTATATCTTCAACACCTCACTCACTACAATAACCCCGAGTTCATCATTTGACATATTCTGTGAATCTAACACAGAGTGGCGCCAAGAAAGAGCACCTGCAGACGTGAAAAAACAAGAGGCTGAGAAATAAAGCAGCCTGTACCTTCTGATTTAGACTTATGTTTCTCTACAAACTCATGACTGTTTGTCTCCTGGACAACTGCAGTCCAACAAAGATCACATTAAACAAAACATTAAATTAACTTTGTTTACCCTGTGACCAAAATGATGACAAAGAACGGCATCTCCACAGAGGTCACCTGTAATAGGTTCATTATGTAAGTTTATATGTACTTTTGCGTGCTTTTGTTTGACCTTGAGGCTGATGACAAATCAGTGCTTCAATAAACGGGACATTCAGGTTTATAATCATGACCTACATAGATAATGTAATGAAAACTTGTGTGCAACTGCTTTTGCTTAAAGTAATTTCGCTCTGGTTAAATCTTAAGTACAACCATATGAAACCGTTTTTGTTTAAATTTAATACATGTCCTGATCATTTGTTGTGTTGGGGTCCTGGTTTCTTTAATAAAAATGAATTCAAACTATGATTTTCTTCAAATTGGATTTTCAGGGGACGAGTAAGATGCTGAAAGACAAATACAGGAGATAAAACCTGAGGAGAGCTTAATATGTCTGCTATGCACTCACTGGACATGTCAGCTGATTGTTAATGCTAACATCTAATCAGCCAATCACTTGGGGTAAGTGAGTCTCCACTAATGAGTCAGAATTTGGTGTAAACAGCATGAAAGCATGGATCCATCCTGCTGCGTATCAACAATTCAGGCTGCTGCCGCTGCTGCTGTAATGGTGACCAAAGACTTGGTAGAGTTGCTGTGTGTTCCTCCTAGAACATTTCTTTTTAAAAGGCATCATACAATAATTGTCCTTTCCAAAATGATGACTGCATAACCGGAACCTTATCACACTATTGTAATATTGTTACTTTTTAAGTGTATTTTCAAAAAACGTGCAAAAAAAAAAAAAAAAATTTATGCTGAAAACAAACCAGCAGATGTGTGATGTGGTAATATTGTTAGTTTGATACAAAAATAGTTCCTTTATCCACAGAAAAATAAAACATGGGAGATTTTGGCCTAACCTCTAATTAGGCCATAGGTTATTGGCTCCAACAAAAATATCCACGCTGGACTTAAAAGTTTGTACATTCTCAGTGAGTCACTGAGACGTTCAAGACCATTACCTCAGCTGAGTGAGAACTTCAGATACACTTTCCTGTGTAATGAGCGGCTGCTCTGCTCTCACACAGTCATGGGAATCTGAGCCCGTATCAGGTAAGATACGTGGGCCATCGCATTTTCAGACCCATCTTCACATTTCAGTGCATTTTTTACACAATCCATTCCATTAGATAACAAAAGTATAAAATTAGAGCGTGTAATAATTACACAATGTTCATTTTCAGTATTATTTCTTCACTGAGAGCCTTTAAAATGTGATGACTCATTCAGTAAAACTGGACCGCAAGAAGCACAAGTTATCATGTACCTAGAGACCCAAACAAAGACCTAAATTTTTTTTGAAAGAATAACTTTCATCCTAGAGTTCGAGCATCCATAAATTTGTTGTGGAATAGTGAGCCAACAGTTTACTGACACACTTTATCTTGGTTTATCCTTTCATTAGCCACTTTTCCACAACAGGAACTTTTCCCATGGACTAGAAACTTTTGGGTGGACTCTTTCCACAACAGTGTCCAAATTAAGGTATGAGGAAATTATTTTTATCCAACCCCAAAAAGTCTCTGCTCAGTAGGTGGTACTTTCTGAAACAAGAATAGCCTGTTTGTAGCATATCAGCTATTTGTCTCAGTTATCTTGTAGTCATCTGTAATAGCTGCTAAAAATTTGTTTGAAACCGCTCATTAATGTTTAAAAATCCAGTATTTAAACTTTGGGCCTCTTGCTTCAACATGTGAAACGAAGAGGACGGAGGGTTAAAATATTGTTAATCAGAGAATGCTTGTGACATTTCTAATGTTTTCACAGCAGTTCTGCTCTGCAAGCTTCATTTTTAATGCAACCAAAGAGCAGGCTTCATCCCACTCAGTGTGTGTGTGCGTGTGTGTGTGCGCCACCCATCAAACAGACACACAGGCCTGCAGCTCTGATAGAAACAGACAACAGAGATGAGAGAAAGAGACGGCAGAGATGTAACCTGCTTCTTATGTTTTTTTCTAAAGTTCTACATCTAATAAAAGCAGTTCCTATGTCAGCGCACAAATTGGTCTGATCTTCGTGGATCTTTAGACCACAGGAGAAACGCAGGCATTTGAGGTCTGACAGTCTAAAGGAACCTTTTAGATCCTTTAAAAAAAGTTCTGGGATTAAAAGTTCAAAGCATTTTGGATGGAAATGCAGCACCTGTGTGGTTAAATCACTGGTGTTATTTCCATTTTCTTCAGCTTGTTTATGGGGACTGACAAACTACCCATAGCTGTGATTTAATCAGTGAAATCTCATCTTAACCTTCACACTTAATTAGAATATCTTAACCTTTATGGTTAAGACAGCGGCACAAAATTGATGGAGCAAATGAGCTAAAGCTCATCAATGTCCAGCACATGATTCAGGAAACGGGGTGTTCGGTGACGACAGTGTTTCCAATGAGCACGCTGTTTATTGGCAATGCCAAGAAAGGCTGATGAGGACGCTGTCGTCTTCAGGGCTAAAACTCAACACTATCAACAGCTTGTAGGTTTTGTAGTCGAATTCAGATGTTATCAGATATGTAGCCATCTTTCTGAAAGGTTTATTTTATAAGGTTATCGCCCACACGGCAAGAAACGCATTTAAACTGATTTACAAGTGCAAGAGGTAATCATTAATTTAAACTGACAGAACTTTGAAGTATGTGTGATTCATAGCCTGCTAAATTGTACTTGACTGTGCTCCACAGCTAATACAGCACACAGTATAAGAAAGCAGTATTCTTTTCTTTGTAGCTGGGCGGTCAGCGTATTGGCACCTTTATCTTCAGAAACATCTGTTCTAAGGTATGATCACGTTGTTTTCTGTGCGAATAAAATGCCCGCTATATTTCTCTGGAAAATACTTTGAAACCGCTGCCACATTCAGTATCACTCAAAAAGCCAAAGCTGTTTGAAGACTGAAAGCTTTTCACAGAACACAGAAAGTCTTACATCATCCTCAGAGGAAGAACCTGAACCTTTCGAGCTGTATGCAACATCGAAAATCATTTTGATAACACCTGAGCCTTCACGGGTTGTTCCAGGTCTTATCTCACTACTACAAAATTAGTGCAATTCCAAGATATAGTACTTGCACTTCACTTGAGTATTTTAATTTTATATATTTTCTACTTTGACACTGCTACATTTTACAGGGAAACCTTGTTCATTTTTTTGTACATTCATCTGATTGAGTATTTTTCCCACAACTGTGGAAACGGTTACATCGAGTAGTCGATTAAGGAGGCATTTGAAAAGGCACAGCTGGTGAGAAAGTTACAGCTGACATAAACAGCAGCACACAATGTGGTTATTTATGTGAGCACAGATTAGCCGAGCTTTGGGCGAGTGTGCGACATGTATGCGTCTGGCGGTTCCTGTGTACAAATATGTGCCCTGCAGTCAAAGCTTATGGGAAACTCAGAGGCATCGACACAACTTATCATCTATCAGGAGAGCAGAATGCAATGTTCTCACTGCGGTTCCTTTGAATCCATACACTGTGACCCGATCACATCAACCCTCCAGGGGAGAATCACGGCCTTCCTTAAAATGGCAAACAACTGGACTGATGAAAAAGATCACATTTTTCCCTATCTGATCTCTCACTGTTTTGTTTCATTAAATTATTTTTTTTTCAGCCTTTTTCCATCTCTTTCCCTGTCCACCCACTTATTTGTTTGCTTTTCTGAATTCCAGTGTAATGTTTGTGGGATTAAAAGTTACTGTGCGTTCTGAATAAAAGATATATTAAGAAACAGTCCCCTTTTCAAAGCATGGGTAAAACATACACCCACACATTTTTCACTAAACATTCTGGCTTTATTTGCAATCTTAGACTCGCTATCTTTAGGACACAGTCAGTGTATTCTGCACAATACTGGCAAATTACTGCAGCCAGATGCTGCTTTTGTTTTGCTGCCACTTAAGAGTAGTAATGGTTTCAGTGCTCTTCTAATTTACTTTAACTCTTGGATGAAGTTTTTTTTTTTTTTTTTAGAAAACAGAAATTAAATAAGAGAATTAAATAAGAATACAAGTTCTCCCTGTTATCTTTCTTTTGGCCAGCTTGAAAAGATTCAGCAGATATTGCCATTAAGTGCATTTGCACAATAGTTAAGAGGGTGGATGTCCCGTGTCTCTCTGGAGACGTATAATAGCTCTCTTACTTCAGTCTGCTGCAGCTCAGAGAAACACAATGAAAATACGAGGTCAGAGGCAGGACAATACAAACCCTGAAGAGCAGGATTTAATGGGCTGATGATGTGATGAGTGCATCTTTATTTAGGTTACTCAGCAAATGTACCTTTGGGAAGTTTATTAACCTTAGACTGAAATCACTGCTTACTGCAATGCGTATGTTTAAATACACATTGCAGTAAGCAGTAAAAAGCAACTTCCCACCTAAAGATGTAGGATTTTACTTAATTAAGTGCTGCAGATGCCGCACAGAATCTCTGGTATTTTTCAAAAATAAGGTACAATATTTTCTTGTTCTTCTTTTTTAACCCTTAAGAATCCATACTGCACATTATAGAGAGTCAAAATCTGCTTGTGACATCTCTTGTCCTATCTATGGCACCCTGTTGAGAAATCTTATTTACAAACAAAAATAGATTTGTCTGAGTTTGGAGTCAGCTTGCTGATAATGGCCCAAAGAGCACTCCAGCTTGGACTTTTACCTAGCCTAATTACACTCCTCCTCTTTCCTTCATGCTCCTATTGTGTGTAATTGACGTACTGTGTTGTCTACTGAATGCCATCCATGCAGCCTGAGGCTTTTTTGTTCCCGAGTGTTTATTCCTATAATACACAAATATTTAAATAGCGCTGTGATACTCCTATGGCGTAAGAATACTGTCAAAAGCTTTAGTCTCACAGGAAGATAGATTTCTGGAAATATAAAGGAAGCTGGATTTCTATTTGCAGGATTGTAGATGAATCATGAGTGGGATCATTACATAAAAGACCCTATGTCATAAAAACAAGAATCTTGATATTGGACAAGTTAGAAAAGCCTTTTTCCTATTTGCGGATGTCGGTTCCAGTAAGGTCTGGGAGAGATGCTATCGAAAGTTAATATAATGGTGAACAGTGCTTGAGGTTCTGTCTCGAGACTCCTGTCTCCTGCAATGAAAGGCAGACAGACTGCCAGCACACCATAGCTTTTGATTTATTTATTTCTATTTGTTACATAAAGGGCAAACTACTTTCTGGATTCACACTAAACATAAATTACAAGATCCCCTAATGACTACTTCAAAAAAAAAAAGAAAGAATCAAACGAGTTGCTAAGAATCAGATGACAACACAATAAAGCTGCCAAATGGCTTGTAAAATTATCTTAGCTTACCACGAGGAACTCTCCACATAAAATAGTTTCTAAATGTCACCTTTGGTGTTAAGAATGACACTATGTTTTTCTGCAGGCTTTAGCCTATCCTGCTAAGGCAAAGGAAAAACTAAAGCCATATTTTCTCTTTATACATCTGTTCAGCACATGAGACTCATGAGTCATATTTTAGCAGCATGTGAGTTATTTTGATGGCCTTTGATGGCTGTATTAACTGGCACAGCTGTCAACCACATTTCAAATTTCATATCATTAGACTTTAAATGTCGCAGGACTGCGTCTTGAGATCACATCCTGGTTTAAAGACATTAATACATAACCAATCTCTATAATTTTCTACTGATTTATATGCAGAAATTCTCTCCAGTGTGAAATAGAAAGCAGGACAGTGATTTGTGTGAAATTAATACATCGGTGAGAGAATGCCTGGATGTGCTTCTGGTGATCTGTCTTCTTTCAAGGGTGACCCAGAGTAATATTGCTCCTCTGCAGCCCTGGCAACACATCTGTTAGAGAAGTTCCACAGGTTCAAATGGAAACATCTGGACTTATCAATAGCAACATAGACTGAACCATAGCAGCGGCCGAAACAACAACCATAACCAGCAAAGACTTCGCCGGTCACAGCCAGGCAGAGCAGCTGCAGCTGTTTTTGCAGCCAGCAGCTGGATTTTGTTGCCGATCTGCCTTTTAAAATGAAAAATGAATGGATCGAGTAAAGGGTCACATCGTCTCTCCTTTCCATAGTATGCGCACAGTGTTTCTCTGCTAGCCACCTATTACAGCTGCACTTACCAGCATACCATCTACTGGTACATTTTTTTCCTGTTTCTTGGCCAGTTTTGTTTTGTTTTCTCAACATTATACCCAAATGCATTCTAAAATTATCTGTAGACTGCAACGTGTGAGAGCTGTCAGGACTAAAAGAGTACAATACAAAGGAGCCAAGACAAAGACTGGTGATTTTTCAGGTAACACAAAAGTACTCTAAGCCGTCTCGAGAAAGCACAACATTACGTCAACCCGGCAGTTTTACCGTTACTGCTTTGCTTCACTCTAAAGGGCTCTCCTGTCACAAAAAGGATCTGCAGGATCTCTGATCAAGCTGTTCTATTTGGTGTCTGCCATTTACATCTGCTGCAGTTTGTCTTATTGCTGGATGAGGAGACATTTTCACTGAATCCTGAGAAGTTTGAAATGCTCTCTTTTACTCATCTCTCTACACTGAGCTGGACTCTGATCCTTGCCAGAATGGTTCCCACAGAAAGCTGCCTGAGAGCCACGGCAGACAAATGGCCCTTTGACACTGTGTGCCTGTAGATCCCCCCAAAAATGATAATGAAAAGCTGATGAGATGTATGTCATGCCAAGTCATAGGTTGTTTTTTGGGACCTTGCACAGAGGTCTTATGAGTTAGTTCACAAAGCCTCTAATGAAATTTTGACTACTGTGTCTACAAAATATTTAAATTATTACCGGACCTCATTCTGTCTTCGTGGCTGCTTTTTTGTCCTGCTTTTATTTTCAGCGCCAGACACTAATTTGTAACTAAACCTCCTTAGACGTCATTCTTTAAGAGCACATTCACCAGACCTATAACCGCTGAAAGTACAACCTGACATGAAATCTGAGATTCTGTGAAATCTGAGTTTTTAAATGCCCGCTGATAAATCTGTGTAATCAAACTCCATGCCCTCATGCTGCTCCTGATAAACTGTCTTTATCACTGCAAATGTTACATAACCTGTGAGGGTTTTAAAAGAAACAAAAATGTTGGCCTCTATATATCAGCGTCTGTAAAATAAATCTTAGCAGTGCATTAATGAATTTGCCAGGGACAAGATAGGACAGTGCTATAAATCATTGGAGAGCTCTAACTTGCAAATCAAATACACTGAAACCAAATTAATTTGAAATATAAAAAAATCATGCTGGGCAGTGATTATGATGATGGGTAGCATTTTAAAACTCTTTACATGTAAAGAGTTTTAAAATGCTCCAATGTTCCAATCTTCAACAAATCTGTCATCAGCTTTGTTTTGCTTACAATAGTTTGCACATCAAATGTGAGGAATTTGTTTTCTTATGCCAACTGAGCTGGCCAGATTTGTGTGTGTGTATGTGTGTGTGTATTCTCTTTTTTGTCTGACCAGCTCAGTGTCGATAACTTGCATGATCTGAAAGATGCCCATTCTTTAAGATTACAGTCATTATTTACTGAGTTTTACTGAGTGAACTGCTTCATGAGATGACTGCCAGTGTGGAATTCATCTGTCACTACATGGAACAAAACCTCAGTGTTGACTGAAGGCTCTGGATTAGACACCGGCACTGCTGTCCTCCTCCTTCTTCCTTGAGTGTTTTCTTTCCAGGATTTTCCACCTAATTTCATAAGATTGTCTTCTGAAAGAAAATGTATTTTTTAATGGAATTAGGTTAGATATAGGTTGCTTTAGGTTCCTTTAACTTCATATTTCTGAGATTAGTGTCTCAAAATGTACTACATATAATCAAGCTGCCCGAAAGTAAAGCTTACAAAGCACACACCCTGAGCTGAATATCTTTACACATGGATGCACATACAAGGTCAATTTTTAATCCACAGTGGCCTCTTTACAATCAGACTTATCGGGGTTGTCATCATGGAAAGTGTTCCTTTTAACTTTAACTACTATTTTGCCATTCTTATTATCATCCCATGGCTCAATATGAGCTTGTCAAATTAAAAATGATGCATTTAGAAAACATCACTGCTACCATTAATCTCTTCTTTTGCTTATCATGCTGACAGAGGCAGCTCGACACGACAGAGTCGAAATGGAGAGGCTCCTATTTTTGTCTAAGTTGATGAGCCGTGTCTCCTCAAGAGGCCACTTATCATGTCTGTGCTGAGATTCCAGACCCAGACTAAATAGTAAAGATGCAGAATTAAGCATGTTGTAAAGTGTATAGCTGAACCTGTATTTCTACACACAGATTTTATAGTTCAAAACAATATATATAATTATGACTTATAACTTGTGACTGCTTAAAAGAGAGAGGGTTTTAAGACATATTAAGACAGTTTTTCCTTACTGTTGATGGCACATAATAAAAACAAATCTAGTGCTTGCAAAGACCGCTAGGTAAAATAAAAAAAAAATAATATTTAAAAAAAAAAAAGTAACTACCTAAATCAATGCAGCAGATAATTTGGTGATTGATTAGTGAAAGAGTCAGCATTTCCCTTTTAAAGTCTGATTTTGATGTCCACTCAGCCATTCACATAAAACTAACTTAAAGAAGATGTCATAGTCCTGCACTGGCTGTTGTTGTTTTTGAGTCTCTAACTCTCCCCGAGTTCATGAGGCACTCAGCAGAGATGCCTCCACCTTCTGGGTGAAGCCCAGATATCCACACCTCAGCCTGACCACATGCTTCTCATCAGCCTCACTAAAAACCTGCATTTAAGCACCAGCTTCAGCACCCAGTTGCTGCCAGCACTGTGTGGTAATTAGGCTCGTCTATGCTGCTCCTGCAAACTTGTCAACATCTGCTGCTAACTCCTTTGTTTCCCTTCTTCCACTGTCAGCCTCTTTGGCTGAAGCATGGACTGCTTACATCTTTGACTTGTATTTGACTTTGACTTATTTTTCACTTGATTTACTTTGTTATGGACTTTGCAGTACTGTGTCAGTGAAAAGATTTATTTAAAAACTCAAACAGGAATAGAGTATAATAGCTGGCAAGGGACTGAGAAACAGCGGTTCTGAAGCATGGACAGGATCATCCTTAGCACATCGTTAGCTGGCTTTAGAGTATAGCTTTGTCTGGAGACGATACATGGTTTTGTGGAAACAAAGGCTGATATCCTGTTGCTCATGAAAAAATTAACTGTAGCTGCAGAACCAAAGAAGTTGCAGGAAGTAGCCACACAAACAAACGTGTGAACGACATTATAGGGAAACCTATAAGGAGAGGGAGAGACACAGAAAGACGGGAAACAAACAGGAATGTTAGAAGAGCGATGATAATGTCATACAATATATATCATATCTTATCTGAACTGCTTTTAGTTCATTTCTGTACTGGATTTATTTCATTTTCTAATTATTTCAAGTATTTCAAACTTTGTTTTTAATTTGTCTTCTAAACTATTGTGTTTAAATGATTTAATTGATTTCTTTATTTGCTACATTTGGGAAAACAAGTATTTGATCCCCAATCAAAACATGTCTTATTACCTGGTGGAGAAGCCCTTGTTCGTGAGTACAGCGGTAAACATCTTGTGTAGTTGGTCACCAGGTTTGCACACGTCTCAGGAGGGATTTTGGCCACCTCCTCTTTACAGAAACTCTCTAAATCATTTATGTTTATTGGTAACTCATATCTTCAGCTCCCTCTGCAGATTTTCTATAGTATTGAGGTCTGGAGACTGGCCAGGCCACTAGCACATACTTCTTCTTGGACAAGGAGGTTCTTGGGCCTTTCCCATGATCATCCTCACCGCATGAGGCAAGATCTTGTGTGGAGCTCCAGACTGAGGGCAACTGGTGATTATTTCATATTTCTTCTATTTCTGAATCATCACACCTACAACTGTCCCCTTCTCACCAAGCTTTTTGCTGATGGTCTTGGAGCCCATTCCAGCCTTGTGCAGGTCAACAATCTTGTCTTTGACATCCTTTGGCTCCTCTTTGGTCTTGCTGATGCTGGTGGAGAGGTGGGAATGGAAGAGATTGACTTTGTGGACAGGTGTGCTTTATACATATAGCGAGTTAAGATCGGGAGTATCTGCGAGTGATTGCCTGTAATTTGTGTGCCACATGGGAAGGCAGCCAATCTGTGGGAGCCAGAATTCTGTCTGGGTTGTAGGGGATCAAGTACTTATTTCAGTCAGTGACATGCAGATCAGTTCATAACTTTTATGTAATGGATTTTTTTTGTTGATATTCTGTCTCTCTCAATTAAAATGAAACTGCTATAAAAAAAATTAGGGACTGTTCATTTCTTTGTAAGTGAGCAAACTTGAAAGTGAGCAGGTGATCAAATAATTATTTTCCTCAGTATATGTAGCACTTTGGTGAAAACCTGTTTAACGCTGTTTAACGCTCTGTTTACTAACTTAAGTGTGACCTGCCTGAGGCTTTTGAATTAGGTGTTGCATGGAGTTTGAAGTTTGCATATAAATCAGTGTTAGACACATAAGAAGCATTACATGAAGAGTTTGATATGATTAGGGTGTAAAATCCTTAGCTTAGTTTAGCTCAGCATGAAAACTGGAAATGGATTAAAACAGTGAGCCTGGCTTTTATTTTTGTATCAGCTATCCACATCCACATAACTTTAATGACTGGAAATCTTTGCGTATCCTTTGGGATGCTTCCTCTGCCCCATTTAGTTATGAGATGAGCAGAACTCAACACATTTTCTGCTCCCTGTGAAACATCCCATCCATCCATTCGCTTCCGCACATCCTGTTAAGGGTCGCGGGGGGGCTGGAGCCTATCCCAGCTGTCATAGGGCGAGAGGCAGGGTACACCCTGAACAGGCTGCCCGTCTGTCAGAGGGCTAACACAGAGAGACAGACAAGCATTCATGCTCACCTTCATACCTGTGGTGAATTTAGAATCACCAATTAACCTAACAAGCATGTGTTTGGCCTGTAGGAGGATCCCAGAGTCCCCACAGAGAAACTTCACAGGCACAGGGAGCATAAACTCTACACACAAAATGATTGATATCATCAGTGTTCACTCAGGTGGAAGAAAATGCAAACTTTTACTGATCACTCTTTCACTTGGCATTTAATGAATATTTAGAAGTAGAATATCAGCAAAAAAAAAAACCACAACAACTAATTTGCCTGTTTCAATCATTTTAATTAGTCAAACAAGGGACCGTCTGTCACTGGAAGAAGTGTTGTTTGATGGTTCCCATCATTCTCATTGCCCTGAGTTCTTTGCATGTGAGAACATGGAAATTTGCATTGCTGTTATGTGAACGAAGGAATGCCTGTAATAGACCATTTAGGAGCATTTCAAGCATATCTGCATGTGCATATATACACGCATACACAAGTATTAACAGAAGCAGAGGCGATTGAGCGAAATCAGCATGACAGTCATTGCTGAAGAATAAGCAGATTAGCCTTTTCTGTTTTTTCACACTTTCACCATTTGTGCATGCAACACGGTCTTATGGTTGCAGATAAGTCTTTATTCTCACCTAATGCATTTATGCTTAATCCATCCTAACTGAGCTACAGAGCACATTTCCACTTCTCATTGAGCACAAAGAGAATTTAACGCATACAGCGATCCAGGCAGGGCACAAACCCGCTGACCTACAGCCTTGGTCTGTCTTTTTACTGTTTGTCAAAATTTGTTGCTACGGACGCCTCAGGCAACAGTGTCACGACTCCATTTCATATCCTGAATCCCATTACTGAAGAACATCAAATATTGATCCTTCTTCTGTGGTTTATGTGTTTTGTGGCAGCTCTCATCTCAAACGTGTCTTTGTTCTTGATAAGGCAGCATCAGTGGGTAAGATCAGCGAAACTTCAAAAGAGCATTTAGATAAGGTCATCTTAGACACTGTTAAGCCTCATACCAGACTAGTTAGTTTCATACAGAGGCACTGTTTGGGTAAAGGATTTAATGAAGACTCAGAACTCAGTGCTCAATCACACTTAAAGTACTGTGCAACAGCTTTTATATTTTGGTCAGAAAAAGAGAACTAGATGCAGTGATTTATTGAAACGTGCAAACAAACATACAGTATATCAGACAAAAACAGGGTTTGTACAATTCTAACACGCTTTAAGGTTAATATTTGGTATGACCACCTTCTGTCTTCAATGCAGCCTGAACTCTCTAAGGCAGCTTTCTTGTAATTTCTTTAAACAGTCTTCAGGAAAAGTTCTCCAGGTTTTTTTTTTTTTATTTGAAGGACATTCAAATCTCTTCTTTGGATGTTGGCTGTCTTTTGCTGCTCAACAGAGCCTCCACTGTGTTTTACAAATCGCTGTAGACACTCTCTGTATAAGAACTGTTGCCACAGATTTTCAGTCCAGTTCTTGTGCAATTTGGCATACCTCAGCCTTTTCTCTCTGTTTCCCTTCTTGAAGAACGGCTTCTTAACAGCCACCCTTCCCCTGAGACCATTTCTGGAGAGGTTCTCGCAAACAGTAGATAGATTAACTGAAGAACCAGATGCATCTCTCAGGTCTGGATAGGGTTAGGTTAGGATTTTTTCCTATTTCTTAAGCACTGTCAGATACTGTTCAACTACTGTAGATTGTTCCTTTTAGGTCTGCCACTTCTTCCTTTGTCCTTCACTTGTCCAGTTTTCCTTAATAGCTGCCAATGAAATGCTGAGATATGCCAAGTTGTTGGGGAATCAACTTGTTGGTGCAAAAATACTATTTTATGTCAACTGTGTATCTTTAGCATTTTTTGTCACTTCAGATAAAGCAATGGGAACAAATTGTCTTTTTGCAACAGGCTGTTAGCAACAAAGTGCCTGAAGATGCTATTTAAAATGGGTTCTTTGTTAAATTCTGTTATATTGAGACAGAAGACTGGTTCACCCCTTGATCCTCTGAAAATGGTCAGGTAAAAGCACTGGGCTGAAAATGAGTGAAAAGGTTGACACTGTGCAAAGAAAACTTTGAAGGACCTTCAGAAAGCTCGGCGAACTTAAACTTTTTAAAAGATGACAAGAAAATCTGGTTCCTTGGAAGCAAAATATAAGGAAACGAGTGGTGGTTCAAAACTTTTGCACAGTGCTTTATTTGCTAAAGTAAACTCACCAGCAGAATTTTGAATTATTTAATTTAATAAAACAAAATTCTTAAAAATTTTCATTATTTCCATGCAAAAACGCATTATCAGACAGTTAAAATCAAACATGCTCTGTAAATACAAACCTTGTTAGGTTTCTGTGTGCAAAATCAATTAAAGAATTGGTGAGTATTAAACTTATTTACTGAGCTGCCCAATGATGAATTAATCTAATATTTGGTGCTTCAGACCAGTCTTTTTTTTCAGATTGCACTGGGTACTCTATTACTTTCTTAACTTTCATTCACTTTTCTTTTCAAATATGAGGAAACAAATGCCATCCTTTGTTCTGTAATACACTTTTAATTAAGTAATCAGCAAATAAAACTGGTCAAATCAAAGTTCACATATCGTGTAAATATCTAATTATTATAAAGGTGTATACACAGTTACCTGAAGCATATGTGTACAAAGATGACAGAGTTTCTTTTAGTACTTCTAGTGCTGGGATTATTCCCAAACACAAGAAGATAATGTGGCTTAGCTGAAGTTGCTGTATGGGTAAAACAACAAAAAAAGTACAAAGTTTCTACATGAGCATTAATCATAGAAGCAGAAGAAAGAGTTTCATGTCAGTCTCCTGCTGTAACAGCTTACTCATGATTAATGATGCTGGTGTGGCTTCACTGATAAACACACATTATGCAACTAGTCTCTTTGCATGAAGGTAAGTTTTTTATGTCTTTGGACTTAGTGGTAATTACTTATAAATACCTCTGTGTGCTTCTCACATGACTTATTTTTAACAATAAGCTTGTGATTTTTTTTTTTCCAGTTAACCACACTAAATCAGTAGTGTTCCTGTTAATAGTAATTCCATCCATCCATCTTTATTGTTTCACCGGGTACGAGTCACAAAGGTAGCAGTTTAAGCAGAGTGGCTCATTTTGGGCTTAGCCCCCTGGGGTCTCATCCAAGCTGGACATACCTGCAACACCTCACCTAGACAGTATCCAGGAGGCTTCCTAGGCACCTCACCAGGCACCACCTCAACTCATTTTGGTCCTTTTGATGTGGAGGAACAGCAGCATTACTCTGCCCCCCTCTAAATCTGATTTCCTGAGACCTTATGCTTTAAATCGCTTCCCACAGCTTGTAGATATTGGTGAAGCCATTGGCTCTCTTTTCACATCAACAGATTGGTACAGCATCCACAGACACAAAGCCAGTTCACTTGTCAATCTCCCAGCACTATTCTTCTCCCATCCTGAAATAAGACCCAGAGGTACTTGAACCTGAGGCAATCACCCGTCCCCAACCCAGAGTGAGCAATCCACCCTTTTTCATCTTAGAACTAGAGTTGGAGATGCTAATTCTTATCTGAGCTGCTTTGCACCAGGCTGTAATCCTCCAAATGTGGCACTGGCGGTAACCATTCCTGACACCTTCACCCCTCGGTTACGCTTAGAATTACAGTCCAAAAAACTTATCAACACATTTGTGATAACAGGCAGTCCAACACCCACTGGGAAAGAGTCTCGACATGTTCTGCATTTTGATTCAAGGCAGCCAAGTTTGGATGCATTGCAAAATATTTGCCAAAAATTGTGAATCAGTTACTTGAACATGTGCTTTTAAAATTGCTGTCTTTATAGTAAATCTCTTTCCTCATGACTGAATGCTGACTAACTTACCTGTAAATTGCATCTTCCCAGTTCAAGATCCTTAATGCAGTTGCAATATTAATCATTTTGTTCTCAATGGCTGGAAGATATTTTGACTCCTCCCTCCAGGTGATCTCTGGAGTTTGGCTGGGGAGATTGAAATTGTCTTGCAAGGTGACATGCACGATCTAATGTGAAGAAGAGCAATGCTCTATGAAACATCATCAATATTAACCTGCCAAGAAAAAGCTTCTGCTTGGAGCCGAAATATTTATAGGACCTTAACTTATAATATGCAACAGTGGCCAAGGACACACTTTTAAATTTAGAGATATATTTCATTATTCTGAGCCATAGTCCTCCCATAGCAACAAGTTATTTTGTTTTTAGTCAGGAAGTGAAATGTTTGAGAATCCCTTTAGCAACAGTGCTGCGGTGCCAAACAACCTTTGTTATTACAAGAGTGTCAAGACAGGCATCATTATTCTAGCATCCATGGTGGGAGAACCTGGAGCTCCTGAAGACCAATTCATAGATTAAGAGGTGCAGCCCTATACTTGTCTCCATATATTGAATATAAAGTAACGATGCATAGTAATTGGGAAAAAAAAAACAACAACAAACAAACAAACAAAAATGCAGACTGGTGGCAATAAGTGTTGGTTGTTCCTCTAATTTAGAAAAGAGTCCCACAGTGTGATGTAATAAACCACTGAACCCCTATAACATTTTTCAGCAGAGATGTCCTTTAAATGGCACAAAGAAGAAGTGTGGGCTTGTTACTTAATGCACATGGGCCCCATTTTATGTAGTGACATAGTAAGCTTCATATATAGATATGATATTAATATCATGCTGCTATACATGGTTCACACTCTTAAATCCCAAAAGTGACTCAAGTGGAATCAGCCTTTATCAAGAAAAGTGACCCAATAAAGATCAGTAAGCAAGGCATGTCTGCGCCACTGACCTAGGGCCATTTTAATATCAGAGATATTGGAAACTGAGGGGAATTTCATTCATCAAAACCACTTTCCTGTCCCTGATGACATTAAAAAAACAATTTAGACAATAGGAAATCAAACTGTGTAATCTTCGGTGTGAGTTTTGTTCAGAAATTAGGTTCTCAGAATCATTAAACCGGCACAAAAACAGAAAATATGAAGGTTCTTGACCTCGAGGGCTGAAAACCATGTTTTCCCCTTCACTCTCCAGCTTAACTGTTTTTATACAAACTGGGGACCACTTCTAATTGTTTTGTGACAGAATTGAATAAGTGCCTCGGGGTGACGTGGAAAACAGCTCTAACAATGTAATGTATTTGTAATCTAAAGCAACATCTGCTCCTTTGATGCAGCCAAGCTGGAGGAGCACAGAGTGGACAGAATCCTGGATGCTCTCAGCAGCCTTCGCTCATCCTAACCCCAGGTGGGAAATAGGTTATAAAAGGTTACAGAGTAAAAGACACTTCATTATTGTGTAAAGTAAGCATGCAGGGATTTATCTTGGCGCTAATGCGAACACACGCAGGGCTAACCAAATATCTCATTTAGAGGTCAGTGTGGACATACGTCTCATTTCTCTCATTCAGAAGATCATAGTGGGTATATTTCTTTATCTTAAGGGTAACGGATGCTTTGAATGCAGTTAAATTAAATGAGTTTATGTAGAAATAAAAGACACAAGACAACCTGTGCGTATTAAAGTGCACACAAGTTTCTCAAACCCTCAGTACGTATATGAGGTAGGTGAGGCTCTCTAAATAATCGGAGGGTTCCTCACACCCAGTGTTGTAAGTGGAAGCTCAGTGACAAACCAAATCAAATAGGACGTCATAGAAAAACAGCTGCAACAGGTGAAATGACAGTACAAGACGCATGTGTGAATACAGTTATTCATCTTTTTAAACTGCATTTTAAACTAGATTTTTGAAAATCCATTATTTAATTATGAATTCAAAATTAATTATTTGTTAAAGGATTCATATTTATTTGAATATTTTTTGTAATTTAAAAAAAAAAAAAAAAAAAACATCAATAATGAATTACTTTGTAACTATAACTATTTCCATGACCTTTGTGGTCCTCCATAATATTTAGGAAGGAACTACAAAGTATCCATCCATCCATCCATTCGCTTCCGCACATCCTGTTAAGGGTCGCGGGGGGGCTGGAGCCTATCCCAGCTGTCATAGGGCGAGAGGCAGGGTACACCCTGAACAGGTCGCCAGCCTGTTGCAGAGCCAACACAGAGTGACAGACAACCTTTCACTCTCACATTCACGCACTCAGTCACACCTATGGGCAATTTAGATTAGCCAATTAACCTAACCCCAGTAAGTGCATGTCTTTGGAATGTGGGAGGAAACCGGAGTACCCGGAGGAAACCCACGCAAGCACGGGGAGAACATGCAAACTCCACACAGAGAGAGGGAGAGGCCTGGGCCAAGGTGGAATCGAACCCAGGCCTTCCAGATGGTATTCTAACTGTGAGGCAGCAGTGCTAACCACTGCACCACCGTGCTGCCCGGAACTACAAAGTAAAACAGAAATTTATGGACTGTCAGTGATGTTAAAACGTTTCCATTTTTTTCAGGTAGTGGTTTTGGAAACTGTGAGTGTATGTGTGTACCATGATTTCACCTGTTTATTACACCATCTACGGTCTATCACCTACAAACAAAAAGGTTTTGCTTGTTTCATTACTTAGGTGTTTTGAGAAATGCAAAGCAGAAGACATCCTTTTGGATATTTAGTTAAAATCCTGAACTGGCCTCAGACACTAGATTTGCCGTTAAATACAAAATTTTGTGATTGCAAGTCTGGAAAATCCCTGAGGTGCGACATTTGCTTTGTCTTTTTTTTTTTTGTCCTGAAAATGGCATGCCAACTTTAAAATAGGGATGCATTAATCACAACTAAAAAATGTATTTCTTTCAAGATAGTTAATATAATCCAGAAGTTATTACGTATGAAGGTTCTACATAAATACAATCTCAGTTTACATTTTCGGTAAACTGAACCTACAGCCTGCCACCTCCTCTGTGTCATATTGTAATCTTAGGCAATACTTTCCATTTGCATAAGCATATAAATCCTAGATCCCACAGTGTACAAACCATTATTCATGTACTTTTTACTCCAGCTGTGACAAAGCTATTAAAACAATTTACTAGTTGTGACAGTTTGAGGACAGGTGGATGGGTAATGAGAGAATGGAAGAGGCGCTGGAACATTATGCATTTGTGCGCATTTTCCATTTGTGCCTACATCTCCAGGTTAGTTTTAAAAATAACATATTACAATATCTGAGAGGAGAGGATGACAAATATGGTTTGACCCAAATTATTTTTCTCCACGTTTACCTGCTGGATATAAATTTGCAGTTGTAGCTTTCTTCATTTTTTCTTTCTTTCCAGCTTAGACTCGATTCATATTTTTCTGTCATGACTTTGCATGTTCTCATGATTAATAGATGGTAAGCTTGTCTGATTGTGTAGGCTTTGTGTATATACAGTACATGGAATTTTCATGCATTTGTCTTGAATGGGCTCTTTGGAAAGAAATGTGATTCTTTTCTCCAGTGAAATATCTAAAAGACTACTGGATGCATTACTATTTTGGGGCAATTATTCATGGTTACCACAGTAAAAATCTTTCTAACTTTGGTAAATTATTTGATCACATACTGAATTTGTAAGTTTACTTACTTACAAAGAAACAAGCAGCCTCTAATTGTTATGGTAGTTTCATTTTAATGGAGAGAGACAGAATATCAACCAAAAATCTAGAAATTTACATGAACATTACATAAAAGTTAGAAACTGATTTGCACGTGAGTAAAATAAGTGTTTGATCCCCAAGCAAAACACAACTTATTACCTAGTGGAGAAACCCTTGTTGGCAAGCGCAGTGGTAAAACATGTTGTGTAGTTGGTCACCAGGTTTGCACACATCTCAGGAAGGATTTTGGCCCACTCCTCTTCATACAAACTCTTACAGAAAATCTTCTAGGTTTCCTGGCTGACACTTGGCAGCTTGAAGCTTCAGTTTCCTCCACAGATTTTCTATAAGATTGAGTTCTGGGGTGGCTAGGCCACAGCGTAATGTACTTCTTCTTTAACCACTCCTTTGTTGCCTTGGTGGTATGTTTTGGATCATTGTCATATTGGAAGACCCATCCATGACCCATCTTCAGAGCTCTGGCTGAAGGAAGGAGGTTCTCATCCAAGATCTACATGGCCCCATCTATTGGCCTCTAAATGCAGTGAAGTTGTCCTGTACCCCTTTGCAGAAAAACAGTCCCAAAGCACAAGGTTTACACCTCCATGCTTGACTGTGGGGATGGTGTTCTTTGGGACATACTCAGCATTTCTCTTCCTCCAAACACGGCGGGTCGAGTTGATGCCAGAGAGCTCAGTTTTGGTTTTATCTGACCACAGAACTTTCTCCCAAGCCTTCTCTGAATCATTTAGATGTTCTCTGGCAAACTGAAGACACACCTGTACATGTGCCTTCTTGCACAATTACAGTCGATTACGGCGTAGTGAGCTAACAGTGGTGTTCTTGGTGACCGTGGTCCCAACTACCTTCAGATCATCAACATTATTATGTATGAGGGTTTGGGCCTTTCTCATGATCATCATCACCCCATGAAGCAAGATCTTGCATCGAGCTCCATGATTGATGGTCATTTTATATTTCTTCCATTTCTGAATCATCACACCTATAACTGTGACCTTCTCACCAATTTTCTTGCTGATGGTCTTGTAGCCAATTCCAGCCTTTTGCAGGTCTACAATCTTGTCCCTGACATCCTTTGCCAGCTCTTTGGTCTTGCCCATGTTGGTGGAGAGGTTGTAATAGAAGAAACTGAATCTGTGGACAGGTACATAACGACACATAAAGAGTTGAGATCAGGAGTATCTGTAATCGACTGATTATAATCTGTGTGCCACGTGGGAAGGCAGCTAATCTGTGGGAGCCAGAATTCTGTCTGGGTTGTAGGGAAGCAAATACTTATTTCACTCAATGACATGCAAATCAATTTATAACTTTTTCAGTGTGTTATTTCTGCTATTATGTAATGTGGTTTTTCTGGATTTTTGGTTGATATTCTTTCTCTCCATTAAAATGAAACTGCCATCACATAAGTCAAAGCCTCATTTTGTTCAGGGTTTTTCAAAAAGAAAATGCAGGAAATGTCAGAATATCAAATGGAAAAAGTAACCTCATAGATAAGTATCGTAGATAAGTATGTAGGCATGCATTTCAAAAGAATGAGGAAAGGCTTTTTGCTAGACAGACAGATATTTATCTACTTACATGTCTGGAACTCTGGGTACACACATAGTGTGAAATGTGTTTCCCATTTTTAGGAGTCCTTCAATTTCCAGGAAGGCTTAAAGAAAAAATAAACAACCAAAAAAAAAAAAAAAAAAGGGAAAAACAAAAAAAAAACAGAAAAGCAAATCTCTGTAATCTTTCTGTCACAGATAAGCCAAATGACTGTTAGCCTTCTTTTAAAATTTCCTTTGCAAACACAGGACAAAACATCATCTGGAGTGAGACACACACAAAAAAAAGTATAAGTCACTCAGACTCAGAAAGGAACACAGATGTTTTATTCATGTCTACTTGGTGAAAATCAGCCTGGTCTCCTTAAAATTAAACATTTATTTAATTAAGTTACTTTAATATTACATAGCAGTTATAACTCAGTGCCAATTAGTATAGTGTTTACATCAAAATTGCTGTTATTAGGCCAATATGTAGGTAAAAACTTTAATCTTATCTACATTATGTTGCACTTTACTTGTATATAACATTTGACATCCTGTAGTCTGAATGTATCCAGTGCTCAGTTCGAGTGACTGGACATGTCTGGCATTTTTCACAATCGGAATGATGATCCGAATGCACTGATGTACCAAACATATTTGCTTTAACAAGAACAGCTCTACATGTTTTCTATAGGCTATTCTTGTTAATGTTTGTATTTTTATTTATTTATGTTTTTATTTAGTTATTTATGCCAAGTCAGGAACGAGTTCTTGCCCCAAGTGGAGGAGTTCAAGTATCTTGGGGTCTTGTTCACGAGTGACGGGAGAAGGGAGCGGGAGATCGACAGACGGATCGGGGCTGCTTCTGCAGTGATGCGGACGCTGCACCGGTCTGTCGTGGTGAAGAGGGAGCTTAGTGTAAAAGCGAAGCTCTCGATTTACTGGTTGATCTACGTTCCTACCCTCACCTATGGTCACGAGCTTTGGGTAGTGACCGAAAGAATAAGATCGTGAATACAAGCGGCAGAAATGAGTTTCCTTCGAAGGGTGGCTGGTCTCTCCCTTAGAGATAGGGTGAGGAGTGCAGCTATCCGGGAGGTGCTCAGAGTAGAGCCGCTGCTCCTCCACATCGAAAGGAGCCAGTTGAGGTGGCTCGGGCATCTGATTAGGATGCCTCCTGGCCGCCTCTTGGGTGAGGTGTTCCGGGCATGTCCCACCGGGAGGAGGCCCCGCGGCAGACCCAGGACATGCTGGAGAGATTATATCTCTCGGCTGGCATGGGAACGTCTTGGGGTCCCCCTGGATGAGCTAGAGGAGGTGGCTGGGGAGAGGGAAGCCTGGGCTTCTCTGCTTAGGCTCCTGCCCCCGCGACCCAGCCCCAGATAAGCGGAAGAAAATGGATGGATGGATGGATGGATTTATGCCAAGTCTGACAGGCAACAAGGAGGGGCAAGAACAAGAGGTGGGGGGGGGGGGGGGGGGGGGGACAAAAGGTAGAAAGGAAAAAAAAAAAGAAAAAAAAAAGAAATCGAAGAAAAGTAAATATACTCACACACACATACAATTTTATTGTTTGTAGTAATGTGTGTGTATGCGCCTCTGTCATGCAGTGTACTCAATAATGAGGGCAAGAAACTGCAACCATGCCCCCCGTGATCCAGAGGCAAATAGGGAAGGACCCAGGGGACCCAGGCCATCCACAGCCCAGGAGCTCAAAAGACCTGAGGCCACACATCCTGATGGTAACCGTGTGCACTCCCCAGAGGAGGAAGGAAGGAGACCACAGACGGAGCCCCCACAGTCAAAGGGCTAGAGTCCAGAGAGCCAGAGGCGACGAGCAGCCCTACCCCCCCCGGCAGGCCGGCACCCACAGCACGAGCCGAGCGTGCAGCCCCCGAGGCCCCAAGTGCCCGAGAGCAGCCCGACACCCGGCAGAGCCCCCCCACACGCCAAAGAGGCCCAAGCCACCCCCAGGCCACAGCCGCCAAGGGAGCAGGTCAAAAACCACGCCGAGACATCCGGCCACACACCCCGGGCCCCACGGGCACCCACCCCCCAGGGGCGGCAGTGACGACCAGTGGGGAGCAGCGTGGAGCGGTAGGGAGGGGTAACTCCCGCCCTCCGCGTCCCACAGGTGCCAAGGCTCGGCAAGCCACCAACCCAGGCCCAGCTGTCCACACACACGCACGCACGCACACATACACACACACACACACACAGTGGCGGTTTCTGATATGGGCGACATGGGCAGCCGCCCAGGGCGGCATTTCATCTAGGGCGGCATGACCGCCCCCCTTCCCCCAATGCATTGCGATCGCCACAGCAGCGCCTACCGCACTACTCCACTTGTGGGGTAATGGGCGCCCTCTGCCTGCTGTGTATTGCATGTAGCTTTCTGCAATGGTCAGACAGGTTGTAACAGAAGGAAAGGGGCAGGCGGGGGATTCTCTGTCTCGCTGTCACTGCTTCACTAGATCATCACACACACACAGCGCTGCCCCGCCCCCTTCTCCTGCGAGTCAAGTGAAGCAGTGATGGCGTGAGAGTGAGACAGTCAGCCGGGTTCATTCGTTCATGCCTGTACAGTTTTGGCCTGGTTACAGCCAACAGTAACTGCTGAATTATAAATAAAGGCAACTCACCCAAAGCTCTGTATATTTACCTCCGCCAAGGAGGTTATGTTTTCGGTTGCGTTGTTTGTTTGTCTGTCTGTTTTTCAGCAGAATTACTCCAAAAGTTATGAACGGATGTCACTGAAATTTTGTGGAGCGGTTGGAAATGACAAGAGGAAGCAGTGATTAAATTTTGGCGGCGATCCAAATCACGATCTGGATCCAGGAATTTTTTTAAGGATTCTTCAGTATTGCGGGATACAGGCAGAGCCTTCCCCTTTAAGAGACACCACCCACTTTTCTCTGCCCCGTGTGTGTGTATGCGGGCTAGCGTGGGAGACGAGCGCGAGGGAAAAAGTGTGTTCGGTGGCGGTGGAAAAAGGAATAAAAGTTCTGTTGCTAAAATCCTTCGACTTGCTGCATTTCTCCGCCTTGCTAAAGGTGACCCACATGGATGAGCAAGTTAGTTACCAGCCACGAGCCAAGCGAAGTAGAGACCAGAGGTCTCCCTACTAGGTTAGGAGCCGCGATCTGGTCGAGGTAACACACTATTGCGGGATAGGGGGTTATTGTTGTCTGGGAAAGATGAAAGATTATTTCAAAGTATTTAGATACACGTATTACAGCGTCAGTGACCCTATGGCCTTGGCGGAGGTTTGCGCTCTCTGAGTGCTTCTAGTTAAATATATATCACACCTGGTGCTATTAACATGAGTTTCAATGGAGGTTTTGTTGTGTTGGGCTGGCAACTGTCAGTCAGATCTAACAACCCTGTGGATGGGTGGTGGTTATAACCTATTCAGCTTCAGTGCAAATTACGGCAGATGGAAAGGAAAAGGTCAAAGCCATCAGGTGTGCAGTTTAGGAAAAAGAGAAAAGAACAACAGGAGAAATAAGCAAAGATGAAGGTAAGCAGAAGCTGTGTAATATTTCAGTTTCTTCCATGTTTTTTCAAATAAAATTTAAAAGAAATTCTGAGTGTGCCTGTGATGGTGGGGAGACCTTCAGTTAAAAGCTGTCTGTCAGACCATGGCAGAAAGCTACATGCACCACACAGCAGGTGCTCATTACCCCCCAAGTGGAGTAGTGCGGTAGGCGCTGCTGCGCGATTGCTATGGGGGGTTGGGGTAGGGGTGGGAGGGCGCCGACTTTGTAGCGTGCCTTAACAAACACTATGCTTGATTTCACTGACATCATTAATTTATTTCTTATTCTTAACACCTCATTCTTAATCACCACAAATCCAAGCAATGACATTGATTAAAGTTTACCATTTTAGAAATATTGCATCCTCATGCACACACACACACTCACATGCATGCACACACATGCGCACCAGTCGTTCACTCATGCACACACACGCACACACATCCACATCCACATGCACTAGTCACACACTCATGTACACACGCGTAATGTACATGGATACCTAATGTGGGAGAGCGGGTACCAGCACAGAGCCAGCAGCAACCCAGGGAAGCAGCCAACCCAGCCCCGAACAATGAGCCAGTCCCCATCCCAGGCGGGGTGCATGAAACTGGGGTGTGAGAAGGCCCGTCCGCCCCCTCCTCCCACTCAGCGTGTGGGGGGTGATGTGAGTGTATGTACTGAGAAGAATGTTTATGCTGTGTGAAAACTGCAGTGCCATTAAAATTGGAGGGACAGATGTAATATGAGCACTGAATGACAGTGCCCATCCACACTGCCCCCCCAAGGCACTACTGAGTGACACACCTGCCCCCAAGGCCCTAAATGTACTATGATGTGTTGTGAACTGTATAATGCAATTAAAAAAGGAGGAGTGGGACATCACGCAGCACAGCGAGCAGAGCCAAGGAGGTGGCCCCACTCACTGCAGCACAAGCCCCCCTCCCCCAAGAACCTACATGTGCATAATGTGATGTTTACCTGAGTGGAAGGAGGGGAAGGGTCAGGATAAATATGACCGGGAGGCAGAGGACTACCCTCCGGAGGAAGAGAGCCAGCTTGCTACTGGCTCACTAGGCACCCCAGCCCCCCCCCCCCCCCCCCCCCCCCCCCCCCCCCCCCCACAGCGCAGGGAAGGCAGGTCCAGGGCCTGAAGTGACCGCACCTCCAGGACACCACCGTGTCGAGTGACTGGACTTAGATTAACCAAGGATTAGTTCGTAGTACAAATGCAGTATAAACCCACAGCATATAAATAATCACTTCTGTGAATACAAAAAAAAAGAAGTATAAAAGAGAGTGTGGTTTAAATATTGTTGTCTGGTGTGCTTTTGTTTTGCCTATTGTATCTTTTGGTGTGTGTGTTTTTGAAAGAGTTCACATGGGAATATTTACTGTTAACTGAATCTCTATTATGAGAAACTCCAGATAAATTTTATTTCAGGAAAACCACTAAACGTCACTGTGTCAAACTATAAATTGTTTCCACAATTTACTTCACATCCAACATTTTTAGAATGATTTTCCCCGTGTTTTCTGAGAAAGCTCAGTTTGTGGCGTAATCTTGAAGCCATGTGGCTACTGGCATTATAAGTGAAACTGAGTTAACTTCTGCCTGATCTCATGGACACAGGGAGAGCAGCAGCATGACCTTCTGTACAGAGCAAAGCAGAGTATCAATCACACCAATGTGGCACAAAGGAGCTGAGGTGGTGTTAGGTTGCAAAACAGCTTGCAGTTGCGAACAACTTAAATAAAGCACCCTTTATGAGGTTTCCCATTTGTATAAGTAGAAGGGTGAGCCATTAGCTGATGTCAGCTGGCACAGAATCTGGATGAGTTTGATTTTGTAGCGTGCCTTAACAAACACTATGCTTGATTTCACTGACATCATTAATTTATTTCTTATTCTTAACACCTCATTCTTAATCACCACAAATCCAAGCAATGACATTGATTAAAGTTTACCATTTTAGAAATATTGCATCCTCATGTCTCACACTACCTAGCAGCAGTACTAATACATGTTAGAAACCAGTACAACACTAGCATTTACCTAAATGGCACAATCTGAGTGTGTGGTTTTCATGTCTTGGCCTTTTATGTATTAAACATTATTCTTTAGACTCATCACTTAAAAAAGTAAACTGGAAATTTTAACAGTATTTCTATTTTTTCTGTTGAAAATATGATCCGGTTATGATATGCCTTAATGTTCACAAGTACAGTATGGTGACTATTATAAAAATAAACATACACACAAACACGCACACACACACACGCACTGTATTAGATGAAAATGAAAACATGAATAACTATGACTCTAACAGTAACAATGTATTCGTTTTGGTTTTTAGCTGGGAAGCATTTTGTTCACCTCGGTTGTCTCAGTACAAGTGTCAAATATGAATACAGTCGCTGCATTAAAGCGTTAATCCATGGATACCTGTGCTTACTCTTAGCTTGTCATGTGGTGAGATCCAGCAGCCTGTAAAATCTCAAATATGTAAACTCAGACTGGGTGAGCTCAGTGTTAGAGGCTGCAATTCATTTCTGTGTGCTGAACAGTAACATGACAGGATTATGAGCTATACAAATTTGAATGTTGCGCAGACCTCGAGATCTTAAAAGCCAGACATTCCCTGAAAAGGATCTGAATTAGAAAATTAATAGAACTTGGCTTTTCAGCACTTTAATTACAAAAGCATGTAAATATATTTCAAAAACGTTTCTAAAAACTGCTGTACAGATCTTTAATGCAGTATATCCAAAAAAAAAAAAAAACAACCAAACACTACATCCACCTACTCTATCATATTAGAGCAAGTGAGTTTACCCACATTGTTCTCTCTGAACTCTTATTGCAGCTCTTGTGGTCAATACAATAAAGGGCAGCATTAAATCAGTTACTTGGAAACTTGTTTTTAGCCAGTGGCCAAACCAGTAATATAATACTCAGAAGAGATTTGCATAAAAAATATATACATATTTTTTTTGTTTTTGAATCAGTATAAGCACGCCAGTCCAAACATTCTCCCTTCATCAAAATCTCAGAATAATGCACACATGCTAATGTTTCCCTGTTTGGCTGGTCACCTCACATAGAAAGATGACCCTGAAGATACTTCTGTAAGTCGACTGACAAGGAATATTGTTTAAATGTAGAATATGTACAGCATGCATCTAGTGTACAGGCTCTGACATTCTCACTCCCCACAAGATAACACTAAGGCTGGCATACCAGAGAACAGGGAGTGCTGACACAGTAGACGGACTGTGAGCTCATACTGTATGTAGGTGGGCACAAAGGTGGAGGTTTGGCTTTTGAAGTGCTTGGTAAACATTGGTATTAAGAAGAGCAGTACATGCAAGTGGCAGCATCACTGAAGAAAGCCTTACAAAGGCTGAAACACACAAGGAAAGCAAGCCAAACTGAAGAATAAGAAAAGTCGCACAGGCTTCCAGGTGGATAGAAATTGTGATTTGAAATACTGAATAGAATTCATTGCACAAAGTGGATTTCTGGCAGTTCATAGACATTTTAAAGAGATGCAATAGAAATACAGGAATTTCAAATCACCTTTCATATATGCATGCTATTTTCAGCTGCAGCCTTTTTCAGTGTTTGATTTGCCAGATCTTTACACTGAATGCTCATCCTGACGCAACTCCCAAGTGATTTTAGTATCCTTCCAGAAACAAACTGGGAATCTTTCCCTTGTTAAGCAAATGTATAAACACAATTATATTCCACACACCCCTAAAAATATAGACATTTCGTTTTTTAAAAAGGGGGCTTATGACCTTTACATGGAAATTGTTCTTATTAAACAGTCCCCTCACACACTCTGTGGAAGTATTAATCATGAGCATAACAGCACTGTTGAGATGCTCTATCTCATGAGGATAGTCAGCCTTTTTTTTTTTTTTCATTTGCCTTTGTTACTTAATACATCTGCAAGCTAATGATATGAGTTATTCACACAGTCAGGTTCTGATAATGTCTCATTTGTTCTCATTGCAGCTGTATTATTACAGAGGAAGCATTCATTTGTCCCCTGCTACATTTCTGCCTTTATTAAAAATGTAAGCCATGCAATAAAAGCTACAACCCAGAGGAGACGAGATGTGGCCAGTCACTCGTCTTCCTGTGTGCCGGTGCTGGTGCTGTAATTGATCCAATCAGTTCTCATTAGGGCTCCAATTTGAGAGCTGAGGAAGAAAAGAAAAAAAATTGCCGTTCGTTAAAAGTTGCAGCTTAGTGCTACTTGACCTCTGCTGGATAGTCTGTCTAATGATTGTCACATTTTAGGGAAGCTGGTGAAATAGAAGATTACAGAGCAAAAGGTTGAATGTAAGAATCAAAAAACTTAACATGAGAAGTTTGAATTCTGAATTTTATACTGAAAAAAAAAAAAAAAGCTGAAAAACTAGTGTTAAGGTTATATAGCTGTTTGCATTTTTTTGAAAGAAAAAAATCATCTGACTGCAGGAAGAACTTGGAATTAAAAATCACTTAGTACGAAAAGGTAACAAATCCAGTGCTGCCCAGAAACGACAAAAGAATAAAAATTTTATTTCTGTAAACGTTCCCAAACTTGTTTCCCTTCAGAGACTCTTACATAACCGTCTCAGTCTGAAATACCTTTTGGTCTAAATCCTCAAATCATTCTTGTGAAGAAACCCAAGATAAAAGCAGCTGAAAAGGTTTAAGTAATCTGTAATTTTTATTGACCTCTAAATGGACGTAAAATCAACAGATGTCTGGCACAAGCTGCATTTGATTTAAACCGTAAAGTTACATTTTCACATTAATGATGAACAAAACCTTAAAATAAGTGAACACCTGATATTTTTCCTCTTTCAGGCAATGAATGCAAGCTGCAGCGTGACTTTGAACCAGGCAACTATTTGAGCATCTGGCAAAACAACCACTGATTCACTGTTACTGATCAATGCTAATCAATGCTATTAAACCTTCACTGGCGTATTTTGGTTTACTCTTGTGGGACAATTAAAAGCATAATTCTTTGCAGATGCCCATTTACACAGTCAGAGGTATTGCACTTCAAAAAAAGTATCATATTTTCAATTTCATCCTCTCTTTTTCAAAAATTATCAGAAAATAACTCCAGATTGTTTGGCAAACTTCTGTAAATAATAATAATAATTCAGATTGTCTTTGACAGATTTACTATGCACTCATGGAACATTCAACTGGCAGAGTTGGAGAATAACAGCTACCAAACTGCTGACAAATGAGAGGCTTTAATAAAAAACAGATTTCCATTTGTGCCAAAGATTCGAGTTCTGTTATTAATCTTCACCAAAGTTCTCTCATTTATTAGGAGCAAAAGCGTCAAGAAAGGGAAGGGTGAGCTCACAAAGTTTGTTTTCTAGGATTATCTGATTTTAAGGGCAAACTTTATTGGTAGTTATAATCTTGCAGTATTGTAGTAGCTGGTAATTCATCAGAGAAAAAAAAAAAAACACCTGCCAGAAACGACAATCAAAGAACAGGGCTGTTTCCTGAAGCAGTTAATGAGCTTCAATATCACTGTATTTTTAATTGACTGTCTACAGCCTTATTAAAATTGTAAGCTACAAAGTTCTGTCTGCATTAATAATTTCAATTTCTGAGGCCTTTCTTCAAAGGCAAGTAAAGACATAAGATACACAAATTAGAGGTGCCTCCTTAAAAGTGACTACTGTGGGTGTACACTTTTCTACATACTGTATGTTATTTGATCCTGGTCTCAAAGCTGTTTTATGTTGCGTTTTGTTTGGGAAACATTTTTAAAAGAAGTTTTTTTTTTTACAATTTTTTTTCTAATGCTGATCTGTCACCACATGATCTTGCACATATCTCACTGTGCACTTTCTGCATGTAGACAGATGATCAGCAGGGCAAGTTCTTTAACTGTCTGGTGAAAGACTGGACTAAGTGAAAACATGCTTCAGATGATGAAGCATGTTTTCCATCTTCCCAGCCTGGCATGTCATGCTCTTTAGCCATGACCCTTCTTAATCCCAGCCTCCTCAGGTCAAGCAATATTCCTGATAAGCTGTCTGGGGGAAGTAGCAGCTGTCTTCAATGTAGCAGAGCGACAAGAAGGCACAAAAAGAAGTTTAGATGTTTTCATTAGGTAAATTTCATGCCCCTTACCTTCCTGTGTAGACCATACAGTGTCAGCTTACCCTCATTTATAGAATAGCTGAGCAATCGTTTTGCCAAATGCCCTGGAGAAAAGAACAACTGAGATATTTAATACAGCTAAAGTGGGATTTACACTGGGCTGTTCATATGCTTGTCTCGCTCTCCTCTGAATGACTGAGCGTCACAGGCAATGTAAATTTTATGGCCTTGTACTTGATGAGTGAGTCCTGGATTCTGTTTTGGTATTGCTCAACTAAGAGAAAAAGTTCAACACATGGTTGGAACTGATAATAAAGCGGTTTAGAGGGAGGTGATGCCATATGACGTGAGTTACCTGACCTGCTGTTTTGAATTTAGGGCCTGGCCTTTTCTGAATTTGACTACTAAGAACAAAGAATATGCTGTGTTCTCACTGCTTTCAAAATCATATTTATGCTCAGATTTTCAGTTTTCTTTTGTCTGTTGGTAAGCTTTGAACCAATACCAGAAAAAGGGAGTGTCTCATTTGCAGCTGCAGTAAACAACTTTTTTGAGAGGTTTCTGGTATAATTCTCTGACACTGAGTATTTAGCAATAGTAGGCAAGAGCTTGAAAGACCATGTATTATTTTTGTCTACATACCAAGTTTTCATCTCTTTATCACACTTGCCCATGATCTGTAAGATAAACCCTATTTAAAATAGCCTTCCTACCAATCAAATGTCACATTTTCAGAAATTACGCAAGTGGTACAAGAAACCTTCCCCCGGTAGACGTTTTAGCTGATTTGAGCGTTATCCATTTCACAAATGTGTCACTCGCCAAACACTGAATCACCAAGACAACACATAGTTTCCTTTGACCTTTATCTTGAGGTCAAGGGCACAGAGATTCAAACTCATCTAAGATTTTTAGTAGATGCATCTATGGTGTGAATTTGAACATCCTTGGTCACATCATTCTCGAGTTATCGTGTTCATACAATTTTCAGAAAAACGTGACCTCTGACCTTGGCTCCATTATAGCAAAAATTTAATCAGGTGATCTAGGGGTCAGTGGCCATCTTTTGTGCCAATTTGGTTTGAATCACACTCACAGTTTTGATGTAATATTGTTAACAAACAGACAGATAAACATACCAAAAACAATGCCCTGTTTGCCCCTCCAGGAGGCAGGGTAATAAAATAGTCATGAACCAATGCCTTTGATAAGTTAATTAGACCACAATAAATAAAAACAATACTATTTTCCAAACACATTTTGGAAAATTCTCCAAAAGACACAAAATCACAAATATGGACTAAAGGTCCAGCTGAGCTTAAATGTAGCAAAAAGCTATTGGCTATAGCTGCTTGTCTCACCCCAACTTATCAGTCAAAACAGTAAGTCTCTAAATCATGCATACTTTTAAACCTTAATACAATTCAGATGGTTGTATAATAATTCACCCTTCCTGTGTTTAACTTGCTGCAGAAAAGACTTACCATGGAAAGCTCTTAAAACAACAAGAGTGAGGTGAAGAAGTAATGGCTGCTGAGTAGTATGGAAGCTTGTTTCTGCCACTGTGAAAAAAAAATCGATCCATCCCAGGGTCGCTGGGGCAGGGTACACGCTATACAGGTCGCCAGCCTGTCACAGGCAATTTGGAATCACCAATTAATCTAACCCCACTAACTGCATATCTTTGGACTGCGGGAGGAAACAAGAGTACCCAGAGAAAACCCACACAGACATGAGGAGAACATGCAAACTCCACACAAAAAGGCCCGGGCCAAGGTGGATTCAAACCCAGAACCTTCTCACTGTAAGGCAGCAGTGCTACCTACCACACCACCATGCTGCCCGCACAGATTTGTAAGTTGCAACAAAAAACAGGCTACAAAAAAAACATGTGTATACTTCATGCAATAGAAACTGGAAATTGTATATATACTTGAAACCAAATCTAGCATTAAAATATATGATGTACTGTATATATAAACCATTATTATTCAAATCAACATCAGTAAAGATCTCAAAATTAAGTTAATATACACAGTGACAACCTGAAATATATCGTTTAAACATGTGCTCTTTAAAAGTGACCTCAATTCCACACTGTCATCTGACTGTTTTCTGTAAACAGCTGACATAAATGAATAACATCAATATTCTGGGTATTTATATTTCACCAACTGTTGGTGCAGCTGAGGCGAGAGGAATGTGGAAAAAAAAAGCCTCAACAGGGTCTGAGAACAGCAAAGTTATCTGTCGACATCCTGCAGCTTTAGTGCTCATGCAGGGGTAAAATGAAGTGGATCACTGGACTGATTTCATATGCCTGCTGTCACTGAAGCCTCAGCTTAGTCACTACCACATATGGTGAGTTTTGTTTGTTTTTGTCCTTTGGGTGAAAAAAATCAATTATGTCCCTCACCTTTGTCTTGTTGTTGTCACCACTTCACAGTAGTGTTGCAGTACTCGAGATCGGTCTTGGTCTCGAGACCGGTCTCGAGACCGCTTTTTGATGGTCTCGGTCTTGTCATGGACTCGGACATTGCGGACTCGGGATTTTATTTCAAGACCAGTCAAGACCACAGCTGTGGAAATATCACTAAATTGCCAGAATACTGTCCAATTTATTTGTTAACATCTTTGCTTTTATTGGATGCAAAACGTACTGATTCAAATCCCACAAAGATTGCGCTCCTCTGCCTCTCAAAGGAGCGCACCTCACAGACTCCGCCCCGGCTAGGTCGCTGCTATTATCGCTGCTTACGCCTGTATCATTTCACCGCAGTTTGCAATCTACCACAGAGCACGGACAGTTTCATTCACAGTGTGTACGTTTGATCTCACTATGGTCACGCGTGTGCTGCATAAATCGAAATAACCGCATGAACACGAAGAGAAGTAAGAGGGAAAATGAAGATCAAAGGAAAATTTCAGGCTTCCGATTCAACAAAAAAATCCCAGCATGAAAGGTAAATACCAACCTTCATGTATTTTGATACACAAACTAAAAATTTAATGCAAGTTTTAGGGCTGCAACGATTCTTGGAATAACACAATTCGATTATTAAAAATCCTCGACACAAATTTGTTGCTTTGATGTTTGGTTTCAGCTCTGCAGCTCAGGTGTCTCTGTGTAAGCGGAGCATTTCCAAAAAACCAAAAACGACCCTTTAACACGAGTGTTTTTTCACGCCCCTACTTCTCTGTGCTGTGAGTGCGCATGTTTGAATGTGCGCGCGTGTTGTGCAGAGGATGTCAGCTGTTATTTTTTTCTTTACGTCAGCTGTAGCCACCAGAACAGATCTATAACCACAGTGTACTGGGGAAAGGGGGGCTGCCATTAGCACTAGCAATCGTTCGGTGCCCCCTCCACCCCCTTCAGTACAGAGGGGCTCCGTCAAAATGTTTTTATCAACCACCTGATCAGCAACATGAAGAACAGAGAACTTTGTAGCTGCTCCATCCACCCTGTTTGTTTCACACAGAGAAACATCTGCAGTACGGAAGTTAAAATATGCTGATGAATTGTTAAAATGAAAAATTATTTCTTATCCAATTACTTGATTAATTGACGGAGTAATCAATTAAATACTTGATTACTAAAATAATTGATAGTTGCAGCCCTACTTGTATTCAGAAAGCCATAGTCAAACATTAGTTTTCAGCACCAGTAGAGCTATGAGAGGCCTTCAAGAATAAAATACTACAGTTCCCAGCAAGATGATGTCACTTCCTATTGTTGCATTAAAAACGTGATAGTTTATGCTCACAATATGGTGGCTGATATTCAAATGTAGGAAATGCTATTAGCAGCCGAGGAATCTGGATTATGTTTTTGTTGTGTATTTTTTTATGTGATTTCTGCAAACACAGTGGAAGGAAACGGCACTCTGGGACACATTAAATGCGTGATGTATAAATGTAACTTTTCTGGATTATATGTAAAAATGATCATTCTATCAATCTAATAAGGCCTGATTTAGAGTTCTGCATTGATCCTTTGTGTATAACTGAAAATCCTCTCTGAAGCAAACCTGACATGCACCTTGAGAAATGTAACTACACGTCCAAAAAAACTGATTACTGCTTTCTGGTTATGTCTTAGGCCCCATCACTCAATTAACAAGTGGGAGCGGCATTTAGTGGTTAGTATTAGCTTACTAATTAGCATTAGCATTAGCATTAGTGCTGGGGTGAGAAATATTTCTTGCTAGAACCCGGAAGTTACCATGGCCACCACCAATGGTAACAGCAGAGAAGTAAGTAAGTTGTTTCTCCGCCATTAGTACATTGAGCTAGTGGTGGGCAGATTGATCCTGATATCGATAATATGGATGCCAACGTTGTATTGGTATTGATCAATATCAGTGTGATGAGATCGATACTTTGGCTTCAGTTTCTCTCCTGTATGCAGTGCTGCAGTTTCATCAAAGATGCGAGCTGACTGTCTAAGTGTCGCTCCTGTCACAGCACAGAGCACTTTGCTCCTCCCCTCCCCACAGTGTTTTGTTATACTGTCATGTGATGCATAACATATTTTATTTGGGAAAAAAAAGGATTTTGCTATGAAACATTTAAATCAAATTTAAATGTAAATTTGTAGAAAATTAGTGAATGAAGGGACATTTTTTATAAAATGTTTTTATTATACTTTCTGAAAAATCTACCTGGAAAAAAGTTTGCATTTGTTCTTGAGTGATGATTTTGTACACTTAATTTATGAAAAAAAATTCCAGACATCAATGTATGGGGAAAATTGTTTTATTCTATTGTTTCAGAACAATAACTTTTATTTTGATAAAGTATTTTCTACTTACATATAAACTTTGCCCAATTCTATCCTGGGTTTTAACTAATTAATGATCCAAAGGAAAAAATCTCAAACCAGTTAAACTTCATGGAAATTCTTCATAATTATTAAAAAGTATTGGTATCAGTATCGGTGATAATGGCCCTGTGGCATAGGATCGATACCAAATCTTGAAGTGTCGCACACAACTACATTGAGCAGCATACACCAGGAGTGATTCACAGTGCTAAGACCCTCCTCCTGGCTCTGACTGGTTGTTTTTGACTGGGAGCGGTTCAGGGAGGAGGTGGAGGAGCTCCATTTTTTTCGCAGATTATCGGTCTCATACTGTCGTGACATGGTGACAGTTTTAACAAATATGTAAAAACCAAATTTTTTATAAAAATTACATACTGCAGCTTTAATCTGTATAAGATTAAAGGCTTTAGTTCTTACTGTCGATGAGTGTTTGCCATTTTTTCAGTTTTACACATTTAGCTATGTGGTTTTGAAAAAGCACCCATTTTTACAAAGGTTGTTGGTTTAAAAACAACACAACTTTATGCATAGTTTATGAAAGGCAGAGAATAGTTAAGACTATTGTGATGAACTATGAATAATTGTTTTACATTCTGTGATAAATGATCTTTATTTAATACCCAGGAGTATTAAATAAAGATGGTTATATTTATTTGAGCTGTGAGTTTTTAATATCAGGGTAATTTTATGGGAATGCGGATCTTTCAGATGAATTTGAGAAGTGATTTTGATCATTTTTCACATTTTATTGTGTCATGTAGTGTCAGGCACTGGTCTTGGTCTTGTCTCGGTCTCGCCCCCCCTCGGTCTTGGTCTCGACTGGTCTCGGACCCTAAAAGTCTTGGTCTTGTCTCGGTCTCGATACCCTCTGGTCTTGGTCTTGTCTCGGTCTTGGGTTAGGTGGTCTTGACTACAACACTACTTCACAGATAACTGCACAGATGACACACTGGCTGTTTCATTGTGCTTAATTTATGGTACTGTGATTGTGTCCATTTGTGTATGTGTTCTGTTTGTTTAATTATTCTATTGATTCTTGGTTTGTTTGATGTTTGTTTTTGCCTTGAGAGCTCTAAGTTTTTTAAGCCTTGTTTTCAAGTCCCAGTTGCTTTAGTTTAATTCCTCCTTCAGTGTTCCCTCCTCTTTTGTCAAGTTCATAGTATTAAGTTCATGATGTCTATGTTTAGTTACCTTACTTCCTGTTTTATTTTGGGAGTTTCCCTCACCTCAGTGTTTCCCTGCTCCAGAGAGTTTTCTAGAATTAAATTTCCTCAGTTTATAGGTTTCAGTGTGTTTTCTAGTGTAGTGTTTTAGTTGTTTTCACTTCTGTTTTGGATGTTGTGTTTGGCCTTTTGTTTACCTGCCATCAGTATATAACAAAACGATCTGGCCAAACATGTACCCAGCAGACGCAGACTTCCATAACTTTGGGGAGTTTCTCATCTGGAGAGCCCAGCCCAGTTAGAACTGTATTCCTAAGCCACTTCATTCAGAGACTGTTAACAGTGTTTCCCTGCCAGCTCAGTCAAAGACTATGCTTGAAGCCCAATTCAGTTCCCAGGGTGAGGGCGGCCAGGCCCCAGTCTCAGCTTCAGCCTCCGGATTTATCAGAGGGTCTTCAGGGAGGACTGTGAGTTCTCCTGAGCAGCCTCTACATCGTGAGCAGCCCCACATTCCAGTGAATCCCATGCTTCCTGAGCTTCCTGCGTCCTCTGAAAATGCTGAGTCTCCAGCATCCCTAGTGGACCCTGCTCTCCCTGAGCCTGAGTCTGAACCCACAGCTGAGTCCAAGGTCACCTGACTCAAAGGTGTTCTGTCACCTTGTCGATGTCAGTTCTTAGAAGACTTCCTTCATTCCCAGCATCCAGAGGGGTTCCATTTCCCAGGTCCCCAGAGAGTCTCCTTTACCACTGGTCTTCAGCTCTTACTTTTATTCTGTTCTGCACTCTGCACTCTGCACTGAACACTGCACACTACTCAATGTGGAAGAGGCTGTGTGTTGGTCGCATACTGATTGGTTGACAAGTGGACCAGAACAGGGAAGGAAGTGACAGTGGAGTTCACCAGGAATGGAAGAAGCAAGGAAAAAAAAACCCACCAAAGATCAAAAAACACACTGTGAAAAGTACAGATGGTGGTTGCAGTGATAACTTTTTGTTGTTTTTTAACACTTCAGCTCTTTGTGTGTTGTAACTTTGTTTTTCTCCATGGCTGATGACCCAACAACAGCACAATTAAAAATATCCCACAGACTGGTTGTACCACATATCTGGCAACAGATGCTCTCTGCAAATAGACGGGGCAGCCTGTAGCTGCTAATGGACTGCCATTGCATTACCACCATAAGTTCAGTGTATTCCTTCCAGTTCAACAAGTGTGCCAACACACCTCCCCTAAAACAAAAAATCTGGGCAACTTGGCTCTTATCTGTCAGCGGTGGTGAGCACTAAGATGCCTCTTACGCCTCAATTATACTTTCCATGAGTCCGTGAGGGTCTGAGGATCTTTTGTGTGGCCAGGTTCTGTAATTGGACATACTTGTCAGTGGAGAATTTACATTACAATGTACCAACTGTGCATATGTCCCAGACAGCAGATTCAAGTCGACTTCAAGGACGTATAAAGGAGAACTTGTGGTTTGGCTGTGGTAGCACGTTAGCAGTCTGCAGCTATGGACTGCCCGTCTACCTACAGAAAGCATCTGTTGTCAGATGGGGTCAGTGTAAAAAATATGTGGTACAACCGGTTTTTGCTTGTACTGTTGTTGGTCCATCAGCCAGCCGCAGACAAGAGCAAAGTTATAAGTCCACCGCAGTCACTGTCTGTCTTTTCTATACTGTATTTTTTTTTTTAAACCCTGGATCTTTTTTTCATGCTTCTCCCATTCCTGGTGAATGTTGCTATCGCTCCCTTTCCTCTTAGTCAGGAATGACTACTCAGCTGTTGGGTCTCCAGCTGTCTGTGTCTATGCTTGCAATGGAGTACAATATAATCAAGACGTTAGTGTATAACAAGGTAATGTGCTTTTATAAATTCTCCTTTGCCATTTCGGAGTCACAATATGCTTTTATCTGCTCAAGAACAAAATGAATACAACACAGACAAACTATTGTAATTTACTGCCCTCTGTGGAGCTTTATATCTGTGTGTAACAATGACGTCTACACCTTTGTTTTGCCTGTTAGTGAAAGTAGCAAACCTAACCTCACAAAACCTAAATTGCTTTGCTGGCACAAAGACTTCCTTTGATTATTTGTAATTACAAACAGACAAAATCGTTTTTGAACTTAGCAACAGCTGGAACAAAACTCAGAGTCTGCTCTCACATCTGTGAAGATTTTTCTGAGGTACTCCAGACTATCACAGACAGACCTTTATATTTCACTACAGTATTCTCTGAGGCCAAAGAGTTCCCTGATTTAATGTGAAATGGCCTGAATGAGTAAAATAATGACCAAGAAAGAGTGTGATGGCCCCACCTGCAGCCACACAGCTATGAAGTCGGTAACCCCGTGCACCAACATTTTTGCACAACATTGTTGAAATACATTTGTTCTACTGGTAGCACACATATTTAATTAACTTTTGCATGTTATTAAATATTTTAATCTAATTTTTATATGCGTTACTTTATTCTTGTTTCACCAGTACTGGGGGTCTGTTGGACTGCTGATGTGCTTTTAAATACAGAACTGCTACTTACAGGAAGTGCTGATTGAGGCATAACAAGCATTACTTCATCAATGGGGGAGGGGGGGCTTGAGACATTTAGGAGAGAATGGTCTTTTTTTTTTTTGTCTCACTCCTTCTGGGGATCGCCCAAATGTATGGTCTTGAAATCTGTGCGAATGGTGAATTTCTGTATTTGTACTTGTTCATGGTGCAGAAGAACGAGTGAAAGTGCAAACAAACCCCAAAGAAAATGTGGAAAGCCTTTCCCAATACTAAATATAGATTTTTGTTTAGGATTTAGGACAACTCTATCAGTACTGGATTGGAGCCAGCCAAAGGTGGGTGAAACCTCCAAAAATAAGTATTAATAAGCAAAAATGGAGGGACCTGAGTATAACTGTCTCTTGGTCATTTCCTTCTGTTGGTCAGTTCCTTCCTGCTGGTTAGTGCCTTAGTATTATCAGGCCTATATTTTTCATGGGGTGTATGCACTATCAGATGTCCCAGTTGTGGTGATTCTACAACGATTCATCACTAACTGTTAAGAAAGACTTTCCTGTTCCAAACACACACTTGGGTACTTTGCTAGTCTGATTGTTTTGTTTTCTTTGATTCCTGAGTTAGGTATTTGGTTAGTTTTGTGTTTGATTACTGAAATTTGAAATAACTTTTAAACAAACTGTAGGTTTTATTTCTCTTATGTTTAATAATTTATTAATATTTGTTTCCCATTGAGTGTCTAACTAGTCTGATCAGGCAGTATTTAAGTTTCCTTTGTCTCTTGTGTATTACGTCAGTTTTGCTTTTGTTCATCATTTCGTTCGGTGGTGCTTTGTCATGTTAAGTGTTATTATGACTTGAGTTTAGATCTGTTTATTTGACTTGTTTTAAGGTCAAATTACTCCTGCTTAACCAGCTCTGTCCCACACAAAGGGTTTTGATGGTTTGATGTGAAAGAACTCATTTGGCTTGTGCAGAGCCTTGTCCTCAACCCACTCAACACAAACTTGAAGTTCAAGTTGATTTTATTTGCATCTATTCAAACACAAACTTTCTTATGGCTGCACTGACACCACATTCTGCTCCCTTTTACTTTTAAGAACAGGGAGAAGCAAGGCTATTCACCGCCGGTCACAGCTTGACTTGGCTTTATTCAGCTGTATTCTTTCATGTTAAATGTTGTGACTCTTTCTGTCCAGTTAGCTTGGAACAGTAGGTTGACTTCCCACTCAGGAAATATTGATTTTTGTACCCTACGAATACAAGCAGGAGAAAAGGATGGTGCTGAATTATGAGTTCAGGGATGTTGACAGAGGTTATATCCAATTAAGTGGTTGATAAAAAGATGTTTACATTTAAACTTATATAAAGCTTACCACACTACCATCCCTAGTGTAAGCTCACACCCCTGTCCATTCCATTTTTCCTGCCTTACCTGCTTTGTTCTCAGATCATATTGCGTTTTTATCAATAGTGATCTGGTGCCCCACTTAATATGAGGTTAGACAGAGGTTGCGTTTTAGAGTCAAGAAGGAATGGTTACTTTAATTAATTTAAGTTGGCACTGCTGTTATTAGTATCACTGCCTTGCATGAAGCTATACCAATTAGTGGAGCTTGGCATTTGTGGATGTGAATTTGTGTGTGAATTGCTTTCTGTTTATGCAATTTAGAGCTGCAAAATGCTGGCAAACTTTTCAGGATGAAACCCCTCCTTTTCCCATTCTGAGCAGAAATGTACCCTGCAGCCCTGAGATTGTGCACATGATAAGCAGGCTTATGGCTGAAGGGGTGCAAATTCCTCCATTTGTGATCCAAAATTCAAAAGGCTTTCACAGACGAGGACAGGATTTTTATAGCATATTAATGGCAAATTAATGTCCTAGGTGTTGAAATAAGATGTCGCATATGGCTGTAATGGTTAGTTGTCCATGTTCTTTTGGGTAGTGGGGACATTTTAAATATGGAAAACAGTGCATGTCCTGCAATTATACCCATTCAAGTCCTATTCACTCAACACATGGAGGTGCTATAAAACAGCAGTACTCTACTGTTTTGACAATCTCGGTCTAAGATTAAGATTTAATTCCTAATCATGTGAATGGCCCTAAATGCCGTTGCCTGGCCATCACTTAACTAAGCTGTGAGTGTAGCAGTAAGAAAGGCTGCAAGTGAAGTCCAAGCAGAGACACACACACACACACACACACACACACACACACTCACACACACACACACACAGAGAGGCCCTTAAATATATGATCCCTCTGTTTTGATTTCTTTGACTTGCATTGAAAGCCAGACAAGTGGAGTCTTAAGCAATTTAGGTCCATTTATTGTCCAATCAAATTTATCAAATACTGATAACTAATATGTTTTACAAGGAAATTAGTGTCAGATGGGATGCCAAGCTTATTACTCTTCAGCAATACTACTAATTGGAGGGAAAACGTTTCCAAGCCAAACATGCTATTACCACAGCTAGCCTGTTTTAAGAACATAGCTGGATGTTCATTTTTAGACAAAAGCAAAGCTGTGAGTCCAAGCACTATTGCTGTTTGTAATTACAATAAAAATAAGACATATTCCTCAAAAGAATTTAAAGACTTGGATGCTTTTGTAAATAAGCTTTGGACTCTGTGCAGTTTAGTATGGTGAAACACATTTAGGGATTTATACTGGCCATAAAAATAATAACCATATATTTGTAATTCTATCATTGAATTAAACTTACTGAAACCTTCTTCAAGAGAAGTCAGATGACTGAAATAATTCTGATGACTGAATAACTTCTTCCTACTTTGAAATAAAACATCTCCAAGTTTCACATTGACTTATAGCCTTATATGAGCTAACTGCTTACTGTTTGCAAAGGGGCATTCCTATTTTACATTCTAGGGATTATAGCAGGAATATATGAGCAGATTATGATAACTTCATTGTGGTGGAGGGGTTTGTGTGCCTAATGCCGCGTTTCCATTAGTACCTACCCAGTGCAGGTTGACTCAACTCAGTATGACTCGCCACGGTCTTGTTTTGTTTCCATTGCATTTCAGTACCATCTCAATCTGGGTAGGGTCGAGATAGCAATGCGGGCAGTAGTCTTTTGAGGTAATTTGTATGCGACTCAAAACACAACACAACAATGGATGAGACAGAGGCAAGCTAATGGTCATTAATGCCAGTTTACTATCGTCATCATGCATAAGTCCCCTGTACAATGTTGTAATGGATGATGGTTATCATTGTTAAGTATTAAAATATGTATGCTGTGTGCATGGGCTCTCTTGTTGCAAAAACTACCGCTGAAAACCGTCGGTCTGGGCATTCCACAGAACCTCCCAGTGGTTTGTGAGCCTCCATCTTCTTGCTGTCGGGTTTTAAAAATGGCGCGGTTGATTCTGGTGAAGGAGTCGCTCTCATGACTCAGCTAGTGACGACATTCCCTGGCCAATCAGTGGCATGCTATTCTTCAACGTCACATTTTCAGATCATCTTGGATCGCTTGGAACTCTGGCAGAGTGGATACTAAAAAAGTACCTGGTACCAGGCACTAACGGAAATGTCTACAAACCATGTCGAGTCAAGATGAGCCTCGCTGAGTAGGTACTAATGGAAACTTGGCATTAGTGATCCCAGGTGCTATGTTGTCTCAAATAACCACCAACGAGTGGTTGTTCAGGACGGAAGTTCTCAAACAAGTGTAAAGTGGTTCTGATGAGAATTAGCATCTCCAAGTCTGAGGAGATGTTAATCGGAAAAGGGTGGCATGCTCAATCCGGGGGATGAGTTGCTGCCCCAAGTGAAGTCGTTCAAATATCTCAGGGACCTGTTCATGACTGAAGGAAGCTGGGACTGGGAGATTGACAGGAACATAGTTGCAGCGTTTTTCCAGTGATGCTTGACACTGCACCAGTCTGTTGTGGTGAACAGAGAGCTAAGTGTGAAAGCAGACCTGATGATTTACAGGTTGATCAGTGTTCTCACCTTCACTTATGGCCACAAGATGTGGGCTGTGCCCAGAAGAACAGGATTGTGGATACAAGCAGTGGGAATTAGCTTCTTCCAAAGGATGCCAGGCTCAACCTGAGAGAGAGGGTGAGGAGTCCATTCAGAACAGGCTCAGAGTAGAGCTGCTACTCCTCCACATTAACAGGAAGAAGTGGAGATGAGCTCACAGACTGTCCTCCTTGTTACTGACAATACACAATACAATGCTGAATCAAAGTCGAAACATCATTAAAATCCTCGTTATATTAATGTTACAAATGCAGCACATTAAACTTGCACTGCATGCATCTGCGTACTTTCATATACATCCTACAAAACGCAATGTTTTTTGTCAGTTAAACCCACGGTCTGTCTGGCTTATTGCATTGGTTCGATGAGTCACTCTCCTCATGTGTTACGTGTACTGAGTGTGACATTATCAGCTAAGAGAAAAAGAAAAGTTTTCTTTTCAAGATCTGTGCACCCAGTGTCGAATACTAATGATTGCATGAAAGCAGCCTTGGTACATGAAGGTATTTTAAATGGTGAAACTGAATAGTCCCGTGGTTTTGGACTCAGGATTGTTGAGTTTTCAGGATATTTGGGGGTTTCTCCCACTTTGTATGATTTAAATTAGTTTTTTTCCCCTTGTTCCCTCAGTCTTGTCATTGTCAAGTTCACATGTGTGCGTTTACTTTGGTAGTCCTCTGCATTGTGTGCTTTGTATTCAGTTTTGCTTCCCCTTGTCTCGTTAGTGTGTTTCTGCTCACCTGTTCTCCCCAGCTGTTTCCACTTTCTTCATTACCTCTTGTGTTCTCCCTTTAGCTGTGTGGATTACTTGCAGAAAGCTTTTGTTATTTCTGGCTGATGCCCTGCCTAGCCATTTTGTTGTGTTTGTTTCTTTTTGGAAAACTCCAGCAATTAAAGCTGTTTTGAGTTCCATCCTGCTTATCGAGTCCTGCATTGAGGTTCAGTTTCTGTCTGCCACACAGCGGTGTTTTGACAAGAAGTTAGACTTTAATCATTTCTAAACAGTTGTTGTTTGATCCTAAAGCTAATATTACTTTCAAACAGGGAATACATAAACTATTTTAAACAATTTGTGTCTTAAAAGGCTCCATCTAATATAATATATGTAGCACAGAAATTCAGCTGTTACACTTTGAAAACATTTGCCATAGGAGCTCGCTTTCACATGCACTTCATTAACACAGCTATCTGTGTTCACTGGAAGCATTTAGTTGAACAGCAGGAAACAGTATTGTGCACAGACACTGGAACAAAATGTTACCAGAAGTTTACTTTTATAAAACATTTATCCAAGACTACTTCACCCTAAAGACCACCCATGGGTTAAAGTTCTTGCACCTTCAGATAATGTAAAGATGTAAAGTTGCGATCAGCATGTAGCTAGCTCTGCAGAAAGGGAGCGAGCAGAAACAGTAACTGTTATTTTTAAGTGGCAGGTCATTTCAAATTCAACTTTTCAAGCAGCTCAACAAATATCGTCAAATACACAAGCTGCTTCTGTACAAAATGTGTCTGCTAGCTAATGTACAGTTGTTGTATGTATGTAAGAAAAAGTTAATGTTTGTCACTGAGAGATGGAGAGAGATGTAAGAAAGAGGACAGGAGAGGAAGATGAGAGATTATTTCTCAGCAATGGACATTTAATAAGTTGGAAAATTAAATCTTAATGTCTTAACCCTCAATGTGGTTATTCCACTGTCCCTTTATATTTGTATTTCATAATTTTTTCATTTTAATTTCATTTTGGGTTTTTTTTTTGGGGGGGGGGGGGGGGGGGGGTTATTTTGTTTTATTTTGTTTCTGTTTTGTTTTGGGGGTTTTTTTTGTTGCTTTCCTGCTCCAAAACACTTGATTATCTTGTTATGACGCAGCTGCAGCATTTTAATACCCAGTTTGAATCAGGTGTGTTGGAGCAGCTACTGGGGTCATAGGGAGAGCCTCTGGTAATGTTTTGAGATCACTGAGTAATGGAATATATAAGTAGGCAAATCATGCACTAACTTGAACTTGTACCAACTTACAGGAAATAGGCACAAGAATTTTTTATCGGAGGAAAGAATGTGATTACGGTTACGGTCACTCTCAGTGAGGACAGTGAGCTCAGGGTTAGGGGTCAGTTAATGGACATACATATGTGATGTGTGTGGGTAAGCAGTAGTGTGGATATGTAAATCATAATGTGTGTGCATATGTATAGGTGCTGGTCATAAAATTAGAATATCATGAAAAAGTTGAGTTATTTCAGTAATTCCATTCAAAAAGTGAAACTTGTATATTATATTCATTCATTACACACAGACTGATATATTTCAAATTTTATTTATTTTCATTTTGATGATTATAACTGACAACTAATGAAAACCTCAAACTCAGTATCTCAGAAAATTAGTTACTTAAGACCAATACAAAAAAAAAGGACTTTTAGAAATGTTGGCCAACTGAAAAATATGAACATGAAAAGTATGAGCATGTACAGCACTCAATACTTAGTTGGGGCTCCTTTTGCCTGGATTACTGCAGCAATGCGGCGCGGCATGGAGTCGATCAGTCTGTGGCACTGCTCAGGTGTTATGAGAGCCCAGGTTGCTCTGATAGTGGCCTTCAGCTCTTCTGAATTGTTGGGTCTGACTTATCGCATCTTCCTCTTCACAGTACCCTATAGATTTTCTGTGGGGTTATGGTCAGGCGAGTTTGCTGGCCAATTAAGAGCAGGGATGCCATGGTCCTTAAACCAGGTACTGGTAGTTTCAGCACTGTGAAGTGATATTTCAGCAGGGACCCCAAGTTCTCAAAAAGTGTGGTGAAATATTTTTTTTCCCAAAAAAACTAAAATTCATGGCATAGAGGGCTAATTTATTTGAAATTTTGTTTTTAAATCAGATATCTGATCCATACATGATGTGTTGCTGAACTTGTGTTTTTGTGAAAAACAAATTGAAGTATACTAACTTTGTGTTATTCAAACTTTGCATGAAAATACTGTAGGCCTACTAAGCAGCATCATAAATAACTTACAATTTACATCAACCCAAGCAGGATCTGCCAACCTGGATTTTGTTTCACAGTCAATTCCACAAACATATTTACTGAAGTCTTTGTAATGAGGTTTGTGAGGTCTGGACACAGAAATCCAATCTGATCATTTGCAAATAACCAGTCTGTCCTAAAGGTGTGCTTTGAGGGAAATTAATAATCTGATTTGACTGTAGTCTGAGTAAATCTGCATACACTAGAGGGGGAAGGGTAAAGAGACACAGGAGAAACTTATCAGGATGGAACAGGCAGTTGCAAGGCCAGGAAAAGCAGGAAGGCAGGAAATGATGTATCTGCGACAAGTAGAGCAGTACATATATCACAATAAATGCAAGCAGTACTAAATATTTTTTTTTAAAAAGTCATGACTTTGTGAGCTGGATGAGACATCAGTCAAGCTAACTGAAGGATGCAGACTCACTGGGACCTGGTTTCTCCAAAATGTTGGGAGCAAGGTCATGGGAGCGAGGTCTGTTTGTTATTGGCTCATTATCACCGCCTTCATTTTACAACAGCATTGCATCACACATTCTCCCATTCACAAACATCTAACTCTGTTCTTGCAAGGAAGTGCACAAGGTTTAGCTTTAAACTTTAATAGAAGTCAGGTGCATTCAGGTTTAGTCTGAAGTAGCCCGAAAACATGTTGCAACTGACATGAAAGCTTATTTGCTGAAATAAGCTAATTTAACTCAAGATAGTAATCCATGTTTTCAGTGAGGATTAGGAAGAATGTTCCAAGAAGTGTTTATCCTACACTCTCCTCTGTTGGTAACTTTATTGCTCCATTGTGAAGATCTGTGGGATTTTCTTTAGTCTCCATTTGTTAACAGATTCTGTCTTCTTCCATATGTTCAGATTTAGCCTAGATTTTATCAGACACGCAAACTGACCAACTGGCCCCCAACGAGGAAATGTGAGGGTGAATAGTTTCAGTGCTGAACAGAGATTCCAGTTGTGAATGTGTCCCTGGGCACTCTGCACAACAGGTGAAAACAGCTGGACTTTGACAGATGTGTTTATGTTAGCAGAATTTTAAGGGCATTTTGGTTCCCAGGGATTTACTGTGTATCTGTGTTTGCTTCTAGTAATCAAGCACATAAACCATATGATGGTGCATTTTAAAAACATTTTGAAATATAATTACAGAAGAAAAAGAAGATAAGTGTTTCTATTATTCAGTCTATCCTTGCTGACATAAATAGGGGCTGACAAAACAGCTTCCAGAATAACTACAAATTAAAGCCATCAAAATGATATTCAGATGTAATCAACGGATATCTAAATACAAAGCTTGGAGCGCTTTGGTCAAAGGTTGTAGATGCCTGGTTTGTTCTAGTAAAGAATGGTCTCTGGTAACTCCTGGGAGACTCTGCTCCCCTTTGTATGTATGATGTTTTTTCTCATGGTCGGTGTTGACTCATTAAACATTAATGGCTCCATTGAGTAATTGCATGTTCTTAAACTCCCAGTGCCCCCCCGCCTCCTCTTTGATTCTCAGCTGATGTGACTTTGGGTATTGCTGTGCTTTCCTGAATAGAAGCCAAGCTTCCCAGCCGAGCAGATGATGAGAAACGGCTAAATCCTTTCCAGATGTTCCAACCAATAGCCCTCATTAATCGACCAAGGAGTCCAGAAATCAAGGGTGATTTCCTTTCGTTCTACAGCAGTAGGACTTGTCTCTGGTGGTGAAAATATACAACTATGTTTGTGGCCTCACTCACTGACCCCATGGATGCCTCATAAACTGAAAGAACACTAACTTGTCAGTGCAAGTGACTCTTAAATTTATGTTACCTCCAATGGTTGCATGTTAAAAAATGAAAAATGCACTTCTGACCATCAGGTAACCCAGAGCCTTTTCACTGTATGAAAGGAATTTCGATACTATTTCATAGAAAATTAAGCCATATATTTTGTGACTTGTGAACATGTGGTGCCAGATACCAGTGTCAGTAAATATGTTGTTTCCAGCCATTTCCCAACCCAGATGTTCTGGCTGTCATGCACCGCTCAGGCAAGTGTGCATGACATTTTCTCATAATGAAAAAGATCATGTTGCTACTTTTAATGCGGTTTAAACTCTACACCCCAGTCAAGCGGAATAAGGTTCATTAAATATAAACTTTCCATGGCTTTTTTCTGACAAAGAGAACTTTAGTTTTATGACCTTATTGTTTTAAAACAATAGTGTTCAATAAAATAGTGCACAGTGTCCAGAGCATCAGGTAAGGGCGCTGTAACATCCTAAGATGTCTAAGGGGGGTTTTCAGTGGCACCTGTCATTGTGCTATCACTTGTGCTCTGCACTGAAAAGTAAAGAAGTTCTTTGTTGGACATGCCAACATGATCTTTGCGTCCCAGCTGCTCTACTCATCAGATTTGCCTCCCTGCAACTTTGTCCTCTTCTTCAAAATGAATTCAAGTTAAAGAGTCACTGGAACAACAGAGTGATCTAAAGACAGCTGCGGTGGAAGAACAACACTGCCCAGTAAGACTGCCTCAAAGGGAAGAACTTATATAATGGAACTTTGTGATTACACCTTGTTATTGCACTTAACTTAAACCTGAGGCCTGCACTACAAAGCGAGTTCAACATACCCAAAGTACAGTATCATCCTATTATCTGGATTCGTTTACCCTCACATCATCAGTCAGGATAAACTGTCACATGGAGCTGGTTATCAACTTGACAAGATAGCCTAAGGTATCATCTGCATGTTCAGATGAAAGGGGTGCCATCTGAGCAGCCACAGTTATGGATGAGTGTACTTGGAGCAGATTTTAGAAAGGATGTTAAAACAAAAACTAATGCATAAGAAAAATATGAAGAAGTTAAACATGCCATTAAAGACTTAAAGTAACACAGCTGCTGCAGAAAAAGCAGCACCTGTTCAGAGTTTCACCTGTGTTTTTCAGTGATTCATAAGGTGCAGTGTTAGACAATTTCAGTTTTTCTTTCAGCTGCAGGCTTGGTGGTCTTCAACAATCTGAGAGGAAAGAATAAGAGTGCGCTACATGCAAATTTGAAAGACTATTTTTTTCTATAGCACATTTCATTATAATTAAACTCAATGTGCTTGACACACATGCACGTACGTACAAACGCACACACACACACACACACACACACACACACACACACACACACACACACACACACACACACACACACACACACACACGCACACAGAGCTATTGAGTGTAGGCCTCTGTGTAAACAAGGTTTTGAGTCTACTTGTGGACTTTGATATAAAGCACCTTCTTCATACTACAGGCCTCTGGAGGCAGCAAAACACACGCACAAATCACTGAGGAAGCCCTCCAGCTAACTGACGAGGTTGTTTCTACAGGATTGCACAAACAAAATGACATATTTTCTTACTAAATAGCAATAAGATTGCACAAATGTAACCAATTTGAGCCAATTACCATTGTGTGTACAAGAAAACAAAATCTGTCTATAAGCAAGAACAGGATGTTTCAGAAGGGATTTACTGGAAGAGGTTCAAAGTTGTGCATCTCCTAATTCTGCAGGCACTACCTCATACCACCCAGCAGAGCCACTTCTGGTTCCCATCATCACTCTTTGGACAGCTTCCTGAAGCCCAGTGAGATAACCCAGCAGCACATGTTACATTCACATAAACACCATCGGTCATTTCTGCACAACACTGTTTAAGCTTAGCCAGCACAACCTTTATTCAACCCTCAAACTTTCATCAGTGCTGATTTTTTTTTAAATCACTTGTTTCGTTTGTGTTTGCAGATTAGAGAATTATATATCACCAAGTATCATCAAGTGTTTCAAAAACCCAACAACAACAAAGATTGCTCTTCTTTGCTACACACTTTTGAGTTCCACTTCTGTTGAGTGAGAAACAGGACCTAAGACATCAGAGACAATAAATGATTAATACAACAGTTAATAAGTAAAAGAAAATGTTTGTGTCAGAATTTGCCACCACTGGTCCTTTATGCACATCTGCAAGGCAAACATATAATTGTTAATGAATAAGTAATTAAATATGCACAAGTTGTATTTAACATAGCAGCCATGGCAAAGATCTTCCAGGCTGAATACAAAATTTACCTCAACCCTTCTTGATGTGAGAAAAGGACTTTTGGGTTTAAGCAATAAAAAGCACAACAAAGTTTATACCAGCTGACTTTCCAGATTTGTGTGAAGAAATATGGGAACATTTTTCAGTTACTGCTCTTTTAAGATGAAGCACGGCACAGCATTCTCAGTGTTTTACGACTGCAGACTGCAGAATTTAAACCGAAAGCATTACAGATCCATCTCTAAGTTCTGTTTGTTTGCTGCTTTTCTTAGCTTTGGAAGGAAAATAACATGCATTACATTTTCATTCTTAAAGTCATGTCTTTAAATTTAGTTTGCATCAGTGTTTCATATATGCAGAGGATATGCCATGCAGTGTAATATGCAGTTTGTTATTTTAATGCTGCCAAACATGAAAAAAAAAAGTTAAACTCACATGATTCCCATTTAAAAATTGCCCTTTTCCCATATATAATGCCCACTGTAAAACTATGATTTTCACTGCCTTTCAAATGGAACAACAGGGACACATTGCATTGGGGTTCTATCCACAGTCTACTTTCACACACAACATACTGGCAAAAAAAAAGTCAATTCATAAGGCTAATCAAAACTTTGGACTGATGCTGGGCCCACAGGGTAAGCGAAGCAAATAAATCAAATCACTTAATGTTGCGCAAGCAGCTTGTACACATTAGTAAGTCACCTCCTTTAACTGCCTGAGCTCCTGGTGAATGTGGTTCTGCAGGCAGCTGAAACAGCAGTGTTAAGCAGACTGTCGCCTACTGTGAAAAAGAAGTAGAATAGATAGCCATCTTTGGTAGAGGTGTTTTCAGAAAGGGTGGACTATCATCACAGGTCATTTGCCATAAGGTGTCAATAGAGTGCCATCAGTCAGACCAAGCAAAGGTGAAATCCCCTTTAAATTGTGCTGCACCAAGTTAGAACAAGATAATTACCTCACCCACTGATAGGTGGAGGGAGGTTATGTTTTCGGTCACATCTGTCTGTTAGCAGCGAATCTCAGAAAATTTATGAACAGATTTTGATAAAAATTCCTGGAGTTATTAGGGGGTGTTACGAGGAACAATTGATTAAATTTTGGTAGTGATCTGGATCACAATCTGGATTCAGGAATTTTTAAAAGGATTCTTTACCATTGTGAGATAGGGACAACCCAAAGCACTTAGCCACACATCCATAATGATTTTAATGAGAAAATACCTGTCAAGAACTATACACCTGGAAGCCAACTGCATTTATGCAACAGTTTTCTTTTTGGGCTAAACTCAAAATTAACTCACGCAGCATTTTAGTAGTACAATGATGCCCTTCCCTTTTCTATCTGGGCTCTTTCATAACTGCACTGTTCACCACATGAATCTTTGTCCTAAAGTTCCCTACATATCATTTATATAAGTGTCATGGGTATATCCTTCCATGCATTCTTGGGTTCAGAGGTAGAGCAATAAGAGACAATTTGTGGAAGGGGATATTTTTACATTCATTTCCTTAAAGCATGCCTCATCCTGGGTTAAAAATGAAGTGACCTTAAGTTGAGTTGTTTTTAATTAGCTTTACTGCAAACTGCCTCCAAAAGCATCACCTCTTTAAATGAAAAAACACAACTGCTCCCTGACTGAAAGTCAACTCCTCGGGAAAACTGTGCCCACGTTCAGTTCTAAGCTTCCAGTCTAATGTCACTTTCTCACACTTTTGAACCACCAAGGAAATGCTAGGCATGCCATCAACTGCTGTGTGTAAAATTGCCAGAAAAATAAAGATCATCTGGTGTGAGAACTGGTATCCCATGAAAGAGAAACATTAATATGCATACCAAGAAAGATGTATAAGTATATATAAAGATGAGATTAATAAAGAAGACTTGACCTCATAATCAATTTGTGTTGTTTTATGAGGCGTATATTCATGATGTGCCACTACTGTGGGGTGCTGAGGTGTTGATCAGCACCTGGTGAGGAAAAAGAAAGCCATGTGAGGCAGGGCGTGGATTCAGAGCAGTTGTATCTTGACAGGATGTGAACAGGATGCAAATGTCAACTGAATTTGCTATTTCTGTGTAAACACTGACAAATAAGTTCAAGAGTTATTTAGGCTTTTTCATAGCTGTTGTATTTAAATGAGGAAATACATTCACTTAAATGAGGAAAGCCACTTCATTAGGTACACCTTCCTAGTACCAAAGAAAGGCGGTTTCTTCCTGTTAAAAGGGAGTTTTTCCTTCCCACTGTTGCCAAGTTCTTGCTCATAGGGGGTCATTTTGACTGTTGGGTTTTCTCTGTAATTATTGTAGGGTCTTGACCTTACAATATAAAGTGCCTTGAGGTGACTGTTTGTTGCGATTTGGCACTATTTATCCATCCATCCATCCTCTTCCGCTTATCCTGTTCAGGGTCACGGGAGGGCCGGAGCCTATTCCAGTTGTCATGGGGTGAGAGGCATGAACTGAAAATATCTCTCACGCCATTACAAAACAACCACCAGCCTGAACTGTTGATACAAGGCAGGATGGATCCATGCTTTCATGTTGTTTGCACTAAATTCTGATCCTTCCATCTGAATGTCGCAGCAGAAGAATCATCAGATTTGTTTCAATCTTCTGTTATCCAATTTTGATGAGCCCATGTAGTTTCCATTTTCCTGTTCTTAGCTGACAGAAATGGCACCCGGTGTGGTCTTCTGCTGTCATAGGTTCAACATGCTGCACATTCACAGATGCTCTTCTGCAAAACTTGGTTGTAATGAGTGGTTACTTGAGTTACTGTTGCCTTCCTGTCAGCTTGAAGCAGTCTAAACCTTCTCCTCTGACCTCTGGCATCAGTGCTGCATTTTTGGTTAGAGAACTGCCACTCACTGGATATTTTTTCAGACCATTCTCTGTAAACCCTGGATATGGTTGCATGGGAAAATCCAACAAGGTCAGCAGTACAGTCTCTGTAATAATAAGACTAGTCTGTTCAAAGTAAGTTCTACATGCCTAAATGAATTGTGCTGTCATCTTATTTTATAATTATACTACAATTTCACCTACCTATCTACTGAACTTTAACAGGCTTTGGATAGTTGCCATTAAATCATCAAAAATACAAATGTCTGTCTTTTTCATCCTGGCAGCACTGTACAGGAAAGGACTCTTATGTAACACACCACTAAAATGGTAGTTTGGCAGAGACCTTTCAGCTTTTAGTGATATAAATCACAAGAGCACAAAACATGTCATTTGTTTACATTAACAATTCCATTAATCATAAATTCTCATTCACAATATTTAATTAAGAATGAATGTGTGTCTCTTTCAAAATATGGACATTCCTACATGACCCCACACTTCTGAGCAGAATGTTTTCATAAAACAATTTTTTTGGGATCTTAACCAAATTAACCATACCACTAAATGATCAGTTTGGACCAGAGATCTATTGAAGATGGCTCAACTGAACTAAAGAGGAATGGTCCTGAATTGATTCTGAATGATACCATACAGCAAGGCATTACACCAAATGACTGTTTGTGGTGTTTGCTTTAAATCTAAAGGTCAGTAGACAAAAAGCTCACATTTTTAAGGGTTGGACAGGGTGTATTTTAGCTTTCTGCCTTCAAATCACACACACCTTTAGTGAAGATAGACCAGAAGCAAAAGCACATCTGTGGGACAGGTTAAATAGCTTTGAAACAAGCACCTTTCTGTTTGAGAGCACAGGTAGTGATTAGAGATGGGAAGGTAGGTGTGGAAGTATAGTCGGTGCACCTGCCGCAAAAAAGAAAGTTTTCTTTTCAGGTGGGACACAAGAGACTCAGAGATGTGAGAGCTGTGTAAGATGTAGTAGAGACAGAAAACCTGCCAATGCATGTGTGTGCTCCATCAGGTTTAATAATAGACAGGCGACACCACAGAGGAGTAAGTATCTAGTTTTCATTCTTTCAAGAGACCCACCTACCACAGTATGAGACATGTAATTGGTCCAAGCACAGCAAGGAATAAACAGAAACAGAGGGTGACGTTAGCAAAATAGCTACCCTCTAAACTGTCATCATTGTTGCCGCAAAGATTTGGGAACTCCGGCTCAGTATTAATTCAAAACCAATTATTTGAAGTAACCTGAAGATTTCAAAGCACAACAGAGTTTGTTTTATATCCACACCTGCAAAATTATTGTATTTTCAGTCTTTTTCCTGCAAGCAGCAGCGGTACAGATTAGTGAATTGTATTCTGTTGCTTTAAATTGACTCCTCTATCTTTTAAGACTAAATGCTATCAGCAAGAAAGCAACTTAAATCTCCATAAAGCTTAAATAGCTAGATGACTTACAGATGTAGATTTTAATAAAAACATATTTAAGAAGGCAAGTAGAGGTTATTTTCTCTTTCATGGCTAATGGGAAAACATTTGATGGTGCTCTTGCAACAAAGTGCTTTGATTTACAGATGGATTTGGGGCGGATTTACTGTGGTGGAGAGTCCGTGCCTGTGACGTCCAAAATGACCTGTTATGACATTTACCAAAACTATTACTTTAAAAAATCTCAGTGCATGAATTTGAAGATAGTCCTAAATATCTAAGGCCAACACATCTATTAAACACAACTGAAAATCTATCTATCTAGTCAAACCACAGCATCCATTTTTTTTTTTCTCTGAAAATGACAAATGACTTGCACTACAGCACACAACAAAATGTGAGTGGAGCATTTTTTTTTCGCTAATCTGAATAGTTTTATTTTCTTGAAGTGTAACTCATATAAGTAGCATTGCTTTGTTGCCTTGAGAAAATAAATCACTGGTTTACATGGTTGAGTCATAATGAGTTCCAAATGCTACATTTTCAACACTGGTGTCACGGCATCGTCTGCAGCAAGTAACAATTTTGAGAAGCTGTGCTTCAGTGGAGGTGAAAGAACAAACTAATTTAATTATTTATATTGAAGTGTTCCATTTTCTTCTATAATAAGCTGTATGTATGATATTTCATACAATGCCTTGAAATATACAGTCACTGGTGGCTTTAAATTGAGACTTTGAGGGAGTTCTCAGTTATATCACTATTGCGCATTTATTCTGTCAAGGTTATTGTTTTCATTTTTGAACTCTGAATACAAAATAAAAACAGCTCTTAGATGATTATTTTAAAAACTACTAATGCAATTAAATTGGATCACATATGACACAATTTGTGTTGCCGCACATTACTTTACACTGAGAGCTTATTTAATTAATCAAGCAAACAAATAATGTAACTCCAAGGCTCTGTCTTGAAAGATTGAAGAAATCACTGATATCAGTGATTTGGATTTAATTAAAAATGAGTGTGTCCCTGTAACTGTTCTAAAAACATTTTGTAAGTTTTGGGTTTCAGAAAGAAGAAACTACTCAGTAACGCCTAAAATTTGCACACTAGAAAATGTTGTTAATAATGCCAGACATTAAGATCACAGCCACCCTTATTTTGCTATCCTGATTAATGAGAAGCAGACTTTCAGCATATGTGAGCCATTTTAAATACACAACTCAGTCCAATAAACACAGACACTGATAATTTTATCTTTGTACAGGTGTTCTTGATATAACACTTACTTACTTACTACAGGATCTAAGCATGTTATTGTATCCTAAATCCTAACTAAAAATGCAGAGGCAGTAATGACTTAGGAAGCAATCAGATCCTTAGATCTCAGTGAACGACATCCTCCACGTTTAGGGGAATATTTTTCTTCCCTGTGCTTTTAAAGTTGCTTCTGTGGTCTCTTTCAGTGTGCTGTTTCTCTCTTCTATGCTGTGTTGTATAGCTCATCAGTCATCTATTTTGAATTCACAAAATAGATTATACGTGTATAAGCCATCATCTACTAGTTCTAAATAATATTTTTAGACCTTAAAAGCCTGCCCATCAATGCAACTCACACTGAGATGTTTTCCAGATGACTCGTAAGGATTAAATAATACAAAATTAATGTCAGATACCTGGCATAACAGATTAAAGGAAAAAAGAAGGGATTCATTATAATAGCGTATCTACATTTTAAAAATCAGATTATTTGGGGACATTTACTATTTCTTTTGATTTGACATATTATTTTTATTACTGATAAATGTGTTGGGAGGAAGCTGTGTGGAACTGAGGTATTCAGGAAGAACACCATAACTGTAGGATTACAGATAAATGTCACCACCAAGTGGTAAAAACTTTGCTGCTACACAACAGGATGCAGCAACTCTCTGTGGCTTGTAAACCAACCTTTTTCACGAAGCTGAAGCCGCCTATTCGGCAGGCTTTGCCTCCAGCTCATTTTTGATTGGTTCCTTGGAAAAACCCCCAACAACCAGCACGCTATTGTGAACTACTTCCGCTTTCATCCAGCTCTGTTATGGGTTGACAATCAACAGGTTGGTGTTTGAGCTCGTGTGCTGCAGTTAGCATTAATTACATGCACGCTAGCGTTAATTAGGGTGTAATATCCTCAGATATCTTATTCGTCTTCGTCGCTCTAATTAACCTATTTACCTCAGGTTTGATTTTCAGCGTTCGCTAATTAGCATAGAGTTAGCCGGGTTAAGTTGGACAATAGTCTTTGGGTTGTACTTGTGCACAAATGAGATGAGATGAAGATAACCTTGATGTTTTTTCTCGAGGTGTAGCGACAAATCCCTGCTGTGCTCAGCTCCACCACACATTCATTTTAAATGTGGCGGTTTGCATCAGTGCTGCTGAAGTGACGACGTGGGAGGCGCAGCAAGGAGCCAGCTGTAGCTATATATTTATTTATTTATTTTTAGTTTTTTTTTTTTTTTTTTTACAATGACCTTTTCTTTATTTTGATGTTAATAGTGCGCGTTACATAAATACACTAGGAAAAACAATTAGGTTTGGGGAATTTTGAACGTCTAATTGGAAAACCTCAGTTGCGTATCAATTGTACGGTCAGTTACCATGGCAACAACTCTTTAAGCTGCAACGCTAGCTAAATTCACGACTGGTTCTTTGCATCGTCATAGTCTCATAAAAAAATCAGCTTACTCATGAAACCTTATCGTTAAAGGACTTGCTGGTGTAAGGTATGTGCCGTTAGTATGACAAGTAAGTTCTGCCGTCACCCAGCGCCTGGAAGTGCTCGGTGTTGCGTATTACCTTCTGATATGTGCAGTCGACTATTATAGCGTAAATGCGCGAAAGCCACCTAATTATATATACGTAGTGCTGGTTGCATGACACATTGTATTGGACGACACCGTGCAGCTCTCGGCTCGGTTTTAAAGGCTTCTAATCCGCTTTGAACGTCTTATTTTAGGGATGGGAGAGCCTGCTGTGGTAACCCTGCAGCACCAGATGAGCGGCAGGTAGTGACGTTGCTAAAGCAATGTTTTGGTGCCATATACAATGAAGAAGATATTCAACTTTACTAAGAAAAAGAAACACCCGTCAGGCACCCCTGACAGTGCAAGTGTGCTTTCTGTTGGCTATGACCTGAAAGACAAGGACCTCGGGAAGGTTCACAAGGCTGCCTTAGCGGGTGATTTGGCAAAGCTGAAGCAGTTGGCTAAGAAGAATGACATCAATCAACTTGACAAGGAGAACAGGTAAGTGAGATGAAAGCGTTAGTCACAGCCACGTGAACTGTGGAATGACTCTTCTCTCTCTTTTGCGCTTACATGAGACTATTGCTTTGCCAGACTAGTGTGCAGTATAAAATATTTTTGTATTTTCTGGGATGTGCCACTCATTTTAACTGTTAATGGAAAGCTGCCAGCTGTACAATGTACATGCCACTGCATTTTTTTCTTTTAGCCAATGTCAGAAATAAGTGGGTGCATTGAGTTAAGGAAGCAAGCACTTCTGTGAAGTAACTTTGAAAATAAATGTGGCTGCAGGAAGGAGCCAGCCAAGGTTTTAAAATATGTATAAAAATCTTTGGAACGGTCTTTGGAAGGGTTTTTATTGCTTGTATGTATACTAATTTTTCCATTACTGTTGCAGAACCGCACTGCATATCGCCTGTGCTAGTGGTCATGTTGAGGTGGTGCACTTCCTCGTTGAGAGCAAAGCCAAGCTTAACCTATGTGACAATCAAAATAGATCCGCCTTAATGAAGGTAATCCTGGATGATAGTGCTTCAAGACAGTGACTGTTAATCAACTTTAAAACATTCATAATTGTTTCCCTTGTTTCAGCTCAGTAATGTGAATTCTCCTGTATAACAGGCAGTGCAGGGCCAGCATGACAACTGTGTGAGCATACTGCTGGAAAATCATGTGGACCCTAACCTGGTGGACATCAATGGCAATACAGCACTACATTTAGCAGCAAACATCCCATCCGTCCCCACCGCTGTCCTGTTGCTGCAGCATGGGGCTCAAATCAATGCCCAGAACAAGGTGATTTTGTCTTTCTGTTGACCACATTGCAGTTTCTCTCCCTAAGGGCAGTCTTGAGTGTATATAGGGCTTGTGTCATACTACCAGATCTATTTGGATTATGAGTAGATTGAGTTAAGATGTCAGAGTTTGACCTGCTCATGTATAACATTAGGACAGGATGCTATTAATAATCACAGTTACACACCTACCTTTTTCTTCTGTGCAAAATCTAAATGTTTGCTGAGAGAAATTTGTAATGTGGCTGACATGTGTGCCACTTTTTGTAATTTATATTAAAATGGTTCAATGAGGTGTGGATATTCTGATGAGCACCATCCAGAGAAGGAGAGTTTTGACTCTAATCTACATTCTAGGAGGGTTTCACACCCTTAACTGTAGCCGTGCGAGAGAACCATATCGAGATGGCTCAGTTTCTCCTCAAGGAGACTGCTGATGTGAATTCTGTGGACCACGACCAAAGGTTAAGTGATGACACCTTTGATTATGTTAATATTGCTTAATCATTGTTGGACACAGCTGGACATGTTGCTGTTATTAATTTTTACCTGCAGGTCCCCATTAATGATAGCTGCTGGCAATGGAGAAATCAGTATGGTGAAGCTGCTCCTGCAGTTTGATGCAGATATCACACTAAAGGATACCAAAGGATGGTCAGCTGATGATTATGCAGTAATGAATGGGCATCATCCGTAAGCTGCACCTTTTTTTTTTTTTGCATTTATGCTCCTAAAGGGGTATTTCTTCTGTAATTTATGCATTTATGTGGCAGCTGAGTACAGAACTAAAACAGACAAAATAACCAAAGCCCACAAACAGGTTGTAATCATTTGTTTTTGAGGTTATTTTATTCACAGCAAATATTTCATGTTTCTCCTTTACTCTTAAATATTCTCACTGCAGATTTCACCCTTGCCATGACTGAATCATGTTAAAGGTTGTGGCGTTATGACATTTTGAGGGTCTTGTCTCTTTTGCAGCTGTTCCCTCCTGATCATAGAGCACGATACCCAGCGGACCGATAGGGCCTCCCTATCACATCAAGGTCTGAGCAACAAGAAGAATAAAATGCTGGGCAGTCCTTCTCAAGATGTTGAAGCAGGCTTCTCTTTGGGAGGACCAGCCACTGACAGAGACGGTAGAGAATTTAATTTATCACATCATAGTGACTGAAAATCATTATTATTGTGTCTATTAATTATTGACTTTGATCATTTTATTTATTCTTCATGCTTTACCTCTTGCCTGGATGTAGAGCATCGAGCAGATGAAGCAGGGAGAGGTATTGCTTTGCTTAGATGGAATTTGTTAGCAAAAAAATCTGTCAGTTTTTTTTTGCCCTTTAAAATTATTAACAGTCACAGGAATGAATATTCAGTGTAGTCACATTTTTCACATTTCCTTCTGCCTAGCAGGGCTGAAAAAATAAAATTCTCTTGCGATCCATTATCAAAACTGTGACGGCAATTTTTAAAAAATTTTTTTATTATAAATAGGCAGTCTAACTAGGTTGCCCTGAAAATTTCACTTGCACTATCGCAGTTTAATGATTTCTCATGTAAGCTAGTATCACTTCGAAAGGGTAAAGTGAAGAGAAGTTACAGAGAAGAAAAACAAACTCACAGGGATAAATCAGTGCAGAGTTTCCTCCGGGTTCCTCCCCTGTGGACCTCCTCCTACAGTCCAAAGACATGCAGTTACTGGGGTTAGGTTAATTGGTCACTCTAAATTGCCCATTGGTGTAAGTGTGAATGGTTGTCTGTCTCTATTAGCCCTGCGACAGGCTGGCAACCTGTACAGGGTGTACCCTGCCTCTCGCCCTATGATAGCTGGGATAGGCTCCAGCCCCCCCGTGACCCTGATCAGGATAAGAGGATGGATGGATGGATGGATGGATGGATGGATGGATGGATTTGATTCTGATGCGGCTGACCTAAAAATATGTTCTCCTGCTTTCTTTCAGATTTTGAAGACAATTCTCAGTCGGAGTCACTAAGCCGGTGAGCTAGATTCTTGTTGCTGTCTCAGTTTATACTTACAACTGACTTCCTTGCTGTGACCATTTTTCTTCTTCCTCCTTCTCCACTTCTTCAGTGTTTCAAAAAGGACTGCAGATGATTGGCCGACATCAGATGACGATGATGAATCTGTTGTAATCGAAAAGGTTGGTACTACTCATTCTTCTTGTTTGGTGTATTATTGTAATTTTGCCCTGACTTTCATTTGATTATCTGACTTTCAGAAACCACTGAAAGTAGACTTAAGCAAAATGATTGCATCTAAAAAGGGACAAGGTACCAAGAATCTTTAAGCCTTTTTTCATCCAGTAGTGTCTCTCCATAGTTTGTAGTTTTGGGTAGTAATCTTCTTTCCCTGCTTGCCGTGTAGCTTCAGCACTACCTGACGCATCGTTGACTGGCTCAGAATCTGAGTCTGAAAGTGAAAATAGAGTTCAGAGAATCCCGTCACTCCCGAAGGCTTTTTCATCCAGCAAAAGTCTCCAGCATCCAGTAGATCCCACTCCCATTTCCTTCCTTACCAGTCCATCCCAGATGACTTCCACTCCCCTTCCACACAACAGAAAGGTAAAATAATTGTCTTGGTGCTTTGTTACTTGCATCTATCTGACAGCATTTTCTCTTCTTCCCTAAAATCCTAAAACAAGCTGGCACTGCAGCTGAGCAGGAAGAAAGAAAACACTCCGAACAACCTTTGGGTTCTAAATTAAGATCAGACTCTCAAGATGGCAGCTCAGATGACTCTGAAGAGGAGGATGGAGAAGAAGAAGAAGAAGAAGAGGAGGAAGAAGAAGAAGAAGAGGAAGAAGAAGCAGATGAGGAGGAGGAGGAGGAGGAAGATGATGAAGAAGATTCTAATGAAGAGGAAGATGAAGATGATGAAGAAAGTGATGAAGGGGAAGAAGAAGAAGAGAATGGATCTGGAGAGGAGGATGATAGCAACTGTGTTGCTACTGTCAACCACAGCACTGCTGAATTTAAAGATCCTCCCATCATACATGGTGCTGACATCTCTTCCAACAGTGGAACTTTTCTTGAGGTTGTACATGAGAATGTAGATGCCTCAGAGAAAGATGCCAAAACAGAGGCTTTAAACGCTGACCTCATCTGCCCTGTTGGGACATCAAGCTTTCCTGTTCCAGCAGCATTAGATATAGTGGCGGATTGTGTTGTGTCAGCTATTCGGGTAGAGTCTAAATTTTCAGATGAAGATGAGAGCTTGGGAAAGGAATGTTTACGGTCATCAGATCAAAAAGGAATTTCTAACCAGGATTCAACAGGACATTGTGCAGAGACTCATTCAAAAGGTGAGGTTACGAAGGAAGAGTTTGAGCGGGAAACAGAAAAGGATGATGAAGACTCATGGAGCAATAAGCAGAATAGTGGTGAAGTAGTATGGAATGACAGTGATAATGAAGAGGACAGGCAGACGGGAAGATTTGGGGACAAACATTTGCTTGCTAATCAGACAACTGTATTACCTGATGTTGGTACAGAAAGTGCAGATAGTCTGTCTGATGCTAAAGATGATGCTGGATCGCACAAAAAGGTTTCTGAAGGAGAGAAACGCAGGTCGTCATGGGGTTCTTCATTAGAAGACAGTGACAGTGATATACCTAAGGTAAGCAATGAGATTCTTGATCAGAAAAGCAATGTTCAAGCACCAGAAGCAACGTCATTGCATTTAAAAAACACACTGCCTCAACCTAATGAAGAACATCCAGATAGCCCATGGGATTCTTCATCACCAGTAGCACTGTCTCCAAAATGTGTTTTACCTAAGCAAGTTATAGACAAGCACAAGTCATTGGTAGGACTAGGTTCAACAACCTCCTCTCAGTCTAAAAGCGAAGCGGTTGTAGATGAATTGGCGTGGGACTCCTCTGAAAACAAAGACCAAAATGATATTGGCTCTAACACTAAATGTGAAGTAGTCTCACCTGTTTTCAAAGCAAATGAGACTGGAGAGAAGCAAGGGGGTTCTCAGGAAGAAGAGGACAAAGAAAGTATTGAGAAAGAGTCGGATGACCCCTCCCCAGTACTCTCATCGGTGCCTGAGGATGAAACCAAAATTTTGGGGAATGATGAAGCCAAATCTAATGGTCAGTTTTCACAAGAGGAGGGAAAATTAGACTCAGAGAATGAAAAAGATGAAAGTTGCTGGGATGATGAAGATGAAAGTGATGAGGTAGAAAAGCAAGAGAAAATGACAATGAAGGATGATGAAGGAAAATTAGACTCAGAGAATGAAAAAGACGAAAGTTGCTGGGATGATGAAGATGAAAGTGATGAGGTAGAAAAGCAAGAGAATGTGACAATGAAGGATGATGAAGTTTTATGCAGTGGGGTCATCCAGAAGACGTCTAACCCTGCCAAGCTGCTGTCTCCAATGTCAAAGACCATGACTGCAATACAAAGGAAGTTAGCAGAAGAAGCTAAAAAAGATAATGAGAGTGATGGAGACAGTGAAATGGTTTCTGAGTCAATTATTGGTGACGATCTGCCTGCAGAGGATGTTCAGCTGGAAGAAGAGAAGCTGGTGGTTATTAAGCAATACAGTCTCTGCAAAGACGATGAGACAAGCGAGGACTCTGACAGCAAGATTCAGAAGCTGCAGTACGATTTTGCCAGTGCCGCAGTTAAAATGTCTGCAGTGGGAGATGATTCTGATAACACTTTTGATGGATGCTTTTGTGAAGGTAATGAGGCAGATGATGAACATGAGGCGAGGTTAACTGCATACGTTCCACTTGAAAACCAACCGGGAGTGTTGGCAGAGGACCTTAATGAAAAACCAATAACGGAAAAGATGTTTTCAAGCCGACCCACCAAAGATCATGCCACTTTTGGTCAGTGCAATGATTCAGATGTGAACACATTTTCAGATGAAGCTTTACCTCAGACTGACATTGATGATGTTGATGTCGACTCACCTGATGAGGCAGAAAACAAAGACATCATATGTTCTGGCATTCAGGTGAAACAAGAACATTTTTAGTTGTTGTGTCGGTGTTTGTTTGATTTAGCCTGGCTGCTAATTTGACCTCTATAGCTCGGCCAAGATCATTACCATAGTTATATTCTCATGTCGTTGTTCCTTGCCTAGTTTGTGTGTTCATTAGAGGTCCTCAGTGGACACATAGTCACAGTTAAATAGGTTTTAACATGCACGATTATGAATATTTCCTCTTTTTTTTTTTCTCACATAGAAGGAGGATTCCACTGAGGATGAGGACGAGGATGATGATGATGATGATGACAAAGAAGGGGAGCAAGATGAGGAGGAAGAAGGAGACATATCAGATGAGAATGATCAGCTCGAAGAAAGTGGAGAATCTCATGATGCCAACTTGCCTGTTCCCGAGGCCGAAGTTTCTACAGAGAATAAAAGGGGTGAGGAGCAGTTAATTTTTTACAGATGCAGCAACTGCGTGTGTGTCATGAAAATGTTGGTCCACATGAATTTACGGTATCAATCAAAAGTTTGGACGCACCTTCTCATTCAGTGTTTTTATTTTTTTTTTCCATACATTATAAATTAATACTGAAGTCAACCAGACTGTGAAGGAACACAAAAGGAATCATGTAGTGCTGAGCACTTGTTGGCTGCTTTGCCTTCACTTTGCAGTCCAGTTCATCCCAAACCATTTCACTTGGGTTTGGATCAGGTGATTGTGGAGGCCAGGTCATCTGATGCAACACTCCATCACCCTCTTTATTGATCAAATAGCCCTTGCATAGCCTGGGGGTGTGTTTGGGGTCATTGCCCTGTTGAAAAACAAATGGTGGTCCCACTAAGTGCAAACCAGATGGGATGGTATGTTGCTGCAGGAGGCTGTGGTAGCCATGTTGGTTAAGTGTGCCTTGGATTTTGAATAAATTGCCAACAGAGTCACCAGCAAAGTACCGCCATGCCATCACACTTCCTCCTTCATACTTTACTGTGGGAACTACCCATGTAGGAACCATCTGCTCACCTTTCCTGTGTCTTACAAAGACACGGTGTTTGCTCTAAGGCACCACTATCTTAACATTAGAAAGTTTGTTGAATGTGGCACCTCTTTAAAAATACCTAGGCATATGGATTCAAAAAAGTGGACTGTACATATTGATGCCCTATTTAAAAGGTTAAAATGGAAACTTTTTCATTTGTTTAAAAATGCTTTACATTTAAGCTGTAATGTGGTACAATTGAATGTTGAGGCCCATTAATGTAGTGCTGTCCACCAGCTATAACTCAGCCTGACATACAAAGTTTCCAGTCTTGCTGCTCATGTGCAGACTCGGTGGGTAAGAGACAGACACAACAGGGAGTTTGCCTCTGAGCACAGAGGATGTAACATAGGCTATACCAGCAGGAGAGCACTAATCACTGTTAACCTAGTTCACAAACAGGGATAATGATTTGGCCTGCTGTAATTACTGGACATTAGCAGACGGATGTAAGCTGAACAGGTAAAACTGTATTAAGTCATGTCCTTTACTTAATTCTATGTTCTGTGTTTGTTTATTGGACACATGTCTTTGGAGATTGGTGATTTCAGTGTGCCTTTGTGAGCTTGATGAATACGCAGACATGCTGCACAGGCTCGCTTTAATGAAGACTTCTGAGTTGGTGCTGGCAGATTCACATTATCAGCCATTGCTTGTCTTGGCCTTCATGCATTAATTATCTTGGAGTTAGTCTTGTGTTTCATGTGGTTGAATAAGTTATTTGTGTTGCTTTGCAGCAGAGACCCAATTCGGCACCCACTGTGTATGATTTCTTCTTGGTTAACTTCACTTGTGCTAAATCTGAATTAATTCCAAGTAACGGATGATTATCCGCTTTGAGGGACAAGCTCTTCACCTTCTGCTGCGCCACACACCAGAATTTTGTTGTGTTTTCACATAGTGTTAAACATCTGGACTAATGGGAAACTTCAGGCTGCATGGTGCAGGAAACGGCTTGTAGTCAGGTGCTGATTTAGGAAGAGCTTGATTTCCTTTTACTTAGTGTTCTATTGGCAGAGCACACATTTCCAGCTGAATCGGGTTCATTTAATTGTGGGAAGCTAAATTGTCATTGAGATTTAACTTGGATTAATTGTTCTGCCATAGATTTTTAGCTCAGCTGTTTCAAAGAAAAAGTCAAGCTCTTATCATAGCCTTGGCAGTGGCGGCGTCTGTTTCACAAAACCTTTGTGTATCATTGGCCATAACTCGAGAATGATGTCATCTAAGATGTTCAAATTCACACCAGAGCTGGATCTACTACAACTCTCAGATGAGTTTAAATCTCGCCAACTTTGACCTCAAGCTAAGGGTCAGAGGTCAGGTTTTCTCAAAATCGTGATAACTTGAGAATGATCTCACCTAGGATGTTCAAATTCACAGCATAGATGCATACTGTTCAAGCTGGACCCATCAGACTTCACATACTTCTACAATGACTTTACTATAACAGCCCCTACCACTTCTCCGTTATGCCGAGTTTTGGCGCCTGCTCAGCAGTGCTCTTGTTTTTTAATGTGAGCCTGTTTTTGCTATCAGAACTTCCCAAAAGGGAGAATTTTGTATCTCAGTGGTGCCTGTTTGGCTGAATAAAGGATGAATGCAGAAAACAAACAAAAAAACTACCACTAAGGTCTTATCTCACAGTTTTATAGGAAATGTGTTCCATAATTTACTGTTAATCCTTTAACAATGTTCCACCTCCTCACAGAGTTTTAATTTTAAAAAACATCAGCCTGGTAATTTTTGTGTAACTTTCCTGACAGACCCAGAAAATGAAATAAGCTGTTCCTAAAAGCTTTTTATTTCTGCTGCTAACCATCATTGTGATCACTCTAAATCTTTTGAATAGATTTCCTGTCTGAGCTGGGTCTAGAGAGGGGTGAGGATGACCAGAATTCATGGAGCTCTGAGGTACAGTAAAGATATATTTTGGAATACCAAGCAGCATCAGATGTTTGCCAAGCAGATTCTCACAGACCAGCCCTTATTTTTCAGTCCCTCTCTGAAAATATAAATGCACAGAAACAAGACTTAAATACCCAGAATCAAGAAGAGATCAAAGAGGGTAAGTCTACTTCATAAATTCCTTTACTTATTTTTTTTTTTTTTTCATATCATTCCAACCACCATTTCATGCTGCAAGAAAAAATATGTCTTTATTTGATCGTAATCACAAAAAAACTGCTTTTCTTTTCTGTCAGTTATGGTTCAAGCTTCAATATGATGTGGAATGTGCAGTGCAGTATATCTTGTGTCAATCAAAACAGCCTGTCCAACATTTTATTTATTTATTTTTTTACATTTCTTTTGTAGACTTGTTATATGTTCCCTCATTTGTAAGAGGGGATAGAGACAATAGGATGGCAGTGCTAGAGCCTCGGAGGAGTGTAGGCAGGCCAAGAGTCAGCCAGGGAGGGGGTATGAATGTCTTGATTTATGGGTCAGAGTATCAGCATGTTAACCATACCAGAGGCCTGACCTTCACCCCATAATCACAATAAGAGAATGCATGCAGCATACAGTGCTCCCTCCTGCCTGCAGCCCAGAAACAGCATTTTGCCAGATTAAATAGCTTCATAAGTTTTGGCTTAAATGTTATTAATCTTTGTTGATGCTGAACTTGTTTCCTGTACTGGGAGTTGAAATGCTTTTCTGATGCCTAAGCATGTGTGTTTATGCTAATTAACCATGAGCTCATTTGCATGGGAATGCTTTTTACAATGTTCTGACAAACACATCCAGCTTCATTAGAGCGTTTTTCGTGTTGAAGCAAGTGTAACCAACTTGTCTGTCTTCTTACAGTTGGAAGCAGCAGTAATGGTGATCTTGGAGGTGAACTTGCTGATGAATACAATAAAGTACAGAAAGAGGTAGGTTCAGACACTTATTATAAAAAAATAAAAGGATCTGTAATTCAGCTGAATCAGATAGTTATATTTTCCCTTTGTGCCAGACCGAGAGGGCAAAATGGGAACCGCTTAGTGTTTTAAGCAAACTTGAAGGAGATGTCAGCCGAAAAACAGGTGAATTTCTTACAATTAAAATAAAATAATTTTGTTAATGTGAAAACTTGTTGGAATTTAACACTGTGCTTTGCTTCACGTTCTCTAGATGTAATGGAAGAACTTGGTCTGGGTGATGTTGATGATCTGGAAGGTAAGATGTAACAAGGATTTATAGTATATACATTGTGGAATTTATTGAAATAAGATGATGATGGAACCAAGCCATCATTAACCATCAACAACCCTTTGAGGTCTGGATTCAAAATCAGTGTTCCCTTATTTTTTTGAGCAGTATAGTTGCTATTCACATGATGCACACTCTGCTACTTAACCCAATGCTGTATTACACTTAGATGTCAGCTCCCAATATTCATGTTCAGGAAGTCATTTGAAATTTTTAAGGTTTGTTCACACTGTATGGAAAGTGAGGTTTCACTTAGCATTGCTCACTTGTGTATAGTGACGTTGGAAGCCCCTAGCATCCAGTAGGATGAGGAGGAGTGCAAGCAATAGCTGTAATCAAGTTACAGTAACATATTTTCAGTATTTTCTATGAAGTCCTAAGATTTTTCCTTTCCTTTTTTTTTTTTTGTCTTGTCTCTATCTAAAAGCAAAGTTGACCCATATAACTCCAGCTGCCCTAAAAAGGGTAGCTCTGAGTTTAACGCTCAGTTTTCTTTCTTTCTTTGTTTTTCTCATTACATCTTTTGAAGCTCAAAAAGGAGGTCAGTAAAGATAAACAAGCTGATGAGATTGCCTGAACTATAAACAATTTTGTAGCTGTAATATCTTCCTTGAGACCGCAGTAATAGTTTTTTAGTGCAACAGCCCAGCCCTGAACTTTTCCATTGCCGTGTTTTCATAGGATGGGTGTGTACTGGTTCCCCCAGTGTAAACTATTATCTCATCTTCAACAACAGAATTAGCTTATTTTGTTCAGTGACACACAGCTTCTTGCATTAATTTCATAGATGTGTCAGACTGGGACTCAGCCAGTACTGCCAGTAAGGGAGCCCTCCCTGGCCACAGAGTGGCCTCCCCTGGAGTTGAGGAAATTCCAGAGTGCTCCAGTTCATCTGATAAGGAGCAGGACAAAGATGATATTCCTGCAGTGCCCCTAACTCATCAGAGGAGCATCAGCCCAGAAAAGAGACTGCTCAGCACACCCTCTCATTCTGTTCCCCAGCCACAACCTCGTGCACGGAAGATGGTGCCTGAGAAACTAGAAAGTAAAGAAGGTAACGTGTAGTCAGAACTCTGATGTCCTTTCTTAAACTTTCACTTGTATTGCATAAACATTAATAATGATAAAAAAATAGAATACTGACTTATTCTTCTTGGTGGTTTGCCTCTTTGTTCCAATTCAGAATCAGATTGGGAATCAGAAAACATAACATCTATCAAAACAGCTCAAACTGACAATCAGCTACCAAATATAGCTGAGCCTCCAGTAACAGTTAAACCAAGTAAGGCTCTTTGGTCTTTTTAGGCATGCCTTTCTTGTGTGTGTGTGTGTGTGTGTGTGTGTGTGTGTGTGTGTGTGTGTGTGTGTGTGTGTGTGTGTGTGTGTGTGTGTGTGTGTGTGTGTGTGTGTGCGCACCCTCTACTTTGTCTAATGCCTCTGTTTCTTCACCAGGTTCCCCTGACCTCTCAATGATGGAAAAAGACAGTGAAAATGGCACAGAGTTTGAAGACCAGCAACAAAAGGTGCGTAATCGTGGTAACATAAGCATCCCTGCTAATTCTTTATCTTGATTCATTTTAGTCTCAGACAAAAAAAAATGAGTACCAAGACATTCCTAATCAAAGGAAACAGAAATACATGATCAAATCTTTGGTTTTGGTCTAAGTAAATGAAGGGCATTTTCCATCCTTCTTTTCCAATGAGTTGCTGTTACAGATGATATACTACCTAATTTGAAATGGTGCCAGCAGCAGCATTATAGTGACACAGCATTATATCCAGTGATACAGCATAAGTCAGATGTGTTTTTTCGCTGGACATTTTAAGTGAAAGTATAAAATAACTGCTTAACACTTTAACCATAATTAAAGTAACTTAATCTTGTAACTCGTCAGGAGCTGGACAGTACTGTCATAATAAAACTGGGATGTTGTATTTTGGGTTAAGCTTTTTAACCAGCTGCTTAAAGTCCTCCTTTACCACCATGTAACTGTATCAGTAATTTCCATCCACTGTTTGCTCTTCCTGCCATATGGACTGCAGCTAGCAGGTACTCCATTGATGCTCACTGGAGTCATTTGTTTACATTTGAGTCGTCCATCACCAGCAGCTGCTATCTCCTCCTTCATAGCCCTACTCAATGGTGTGTTTTTGCCTCAAGTGGCAAAACAAATTTGTTGTGTCCATCTTTAGCAGGAACAGTTTTCTCTAACAGTGGTATCATGATATGAAATTTTTATATATTACATAAAAATTTAAAGTGGTATTATCACAGACAGCGTGTTATGATGCAGCCCTAAAATGCAATATATCCTAATCTCTAAAGATAGACCAAAACTTCCCAGTTTTTGTAGTTAATACTAGTTGCTAGCCTTAACTACACATCAGTATAGTTGCCATTTGTTGACAATGCAGCGGATTCTATTTGACTGACAGCTGCATATGCTTTCCTGACAACTTCTTTTTTTTTTTTTTTGACAAAATCACTTATTTCTGTTTCCAAGTCTAACAAAATAGGGTCAGTCAGGTTGTCAATATCCTAAATAATAATTTTGTAAATGTCAGTATTTTCTAGGATGAAATAAGAAGTATGAGGAATGAGAATGCACTGTTAAAATAACTGAATATTTTCTTGAATATTATGTCAAGTCTTGGTTTTTGCATTTTTGTCTTGTCTGTCCTGTGTTTTCTGTCCGCTCATGCCATCAAAGGAGAAAGATGACGCAGTAGATAGAAGTGAGTTAGACCTAAATAAATCTGACACTGGAAAAAAGGATAGTGAGTTTAGAGATTGGTGCAGTCCTGAAGAAAGCAGTGGTGTGGATGATGCCCCATGGGAAAAACGTTATGAGAAGCTCTGGGTAGAGGTGGAGAAAAGAGACGCAAAATCCACCTTCAAGAGTGTCGCAGGTGAATTAAAAGAAAAGTTTGGAGAACTGTTTAAATCAAGACTTTCAGCAGATGACGTTGCAGAAGAACAAGCCACAGCTGGGTCGACCTCTGCAGAAGAAGATTCAAGTGATGAAGAAGATGAGGAAATCATTGTGCGCCCTACTGCGAGAGCCAGAAGTACTGTCCTTCTCACCATACCTGAGCAGAGAGAGTCTGGACCAGAGGACTCTGTCCCAGAATCAAATGACAACTCCTTATGCGAGGACAGGATGCAGAAGTGTGGGCAGGCAGTTTGTGACAGCACCATTTGTCAGGAGCCTGAACAGCTCACTAGTAATGCTCTGGAGTCTCCTTTACCACATCTCAGCACAGCACAGGAAGAGAGCAACATAAATCGTACTACCAAAGCTGTTACAGATGGACCTCCAAGTCCCACGTGTGTCACTGACCATAGCTTGTTCTTAAAAGATGACAAAAAACAATGCACAGACCCCATCTTGAACAGTACAGCCGCTGGGCTAAATCAAACAGAGGAGAATACTGCAAGTTCAGAAGATGAGCTCAAGGAGTTTGCGGGATTTCAGCCTTCTTCACTAAGTAGGCATTCAGCATCTGTCCCCGGTGTTTCCGATGAGGACTTGGAAGAGGACCTGGAAAGGTTTAAACTTGAGGTAGGGATGCTGAGGATTGTCTTCCTCGATATGGAGAAAGAAAAGGCCCAACTTCAGAAAGAGGTAGAGGATGGCCGCCCCTTCATAGTTCCTTCTATTCCGACTCTTTCTCTTTTCTCATTTCATTCATGTACTTAACTTCCTTCTTTTACTCAGTTGTTTCAAAGCACCCAAAGTGACATTCATCTTAAACTTGCCTTTTTTTTTTTCCTTCTGTAACATTTTTGTTTTCCATGTTATATTTGTTTTCTGTGTCATTTCATGTAGAAGAAGTGATGTTGCATGTTTTTTCATAGATGTTTGTGTCACATTAACAAACCTTAAAAAGGCAGAATTGAACATTTGTTTGAATATCATTTTTCATTACACCCAAGAAGCATCTGGTACTGTTTTGTTGATTTGCCAAAGTTCAGTCTTGTGCTTTCTTTTGTAGTGTTGAGCTTTCTACTGTGCATGAGTCTTGCATGTATTTTTACATTAAATGACAGCTGTTGTATGAACTCTGTTTCTAGATGAAATTTGTGTAAATCTAGGCCTTCTTTGCACTAAAAAGAAGTGCTGTGTGATGACATGAAATGTTTTTCTTAGTTTGTTTGTTTCTTTTTATGCATGCTGTGCTGCCGTTAGTCTTTATGCTACATGCAGGGATGTCTTTAATAAGAGAATTATTGGATGAGGGTTATGTTTTGGCCAGCCTTTTGGGTGCTTGGTTGTTTTTCTGTGGAAAGAGATATGAACTGTATTTCTTTCTCTTTATTCAAAGTTGATGAAATTTTCTCAGTTTAGTTTCCATGAATTGCAATTCATGGAAAGTGTGTCTTTGTAATTAACTTAAAGGTGTTACGTCTCCAATGGGAAGGGTGGCACTAAATTATGTATGACAGAGTGAACAAGTACCTTCTCCAAAATTAATCTTAAAGGGCTGGCCTGAACCTGTTACAGTTAGAATGATTGTCTCAAGGCCAGTTATCAAATATTTATCCTTATTTTTGTTTCAGGTTGGCAAAGAGACAGCAGAAACTGAGGTTGAGGTGCAAAAATCAAGTGGGTTACCCGGTGGAATGGTATTGGGAGAAACTGGTACAGCGAAACCTGAGACCAGCTTAAGATGCATATCAAATCAAGCTGTAGCACTTGACCTGGAACAGCAGCGAGAGGCCACCATGAGGTATGCATCATTTTGCTTTGTAGGTTCACAGTTAGCTTTGCTAGATGTTAACAATTGCTCTCATCATTTCAAAACAGCCACAATCCTCTAATCAGATGATGTATGCAACTGATTTTATTTTGTAACCTATGGAGTACTTTGTAATCTTTTTAGTTTCATTTTTTTCTTTCAGCAGAAAGAGTCCAGTCTAAAGTTTCTTTCAGTGATTCTTTGTTTTATTTATTTTTTTTCCCAATAGCAGCATTTAAAAGTCAAAACTCACTGATTATCAGATTCATTGCTCTCCGTAGTACCAACAGGGCTCCAGTGCAATTTCATCTCCCAGTCCAGCAGATCTGCATTAGCAACAAACAAGAGAAGCGAGCTGTAGAGGAGACCTTACAGCTGGAGTTGGTCCGAGGGGCCCAGGGCAGCAGAGCCCCTCAGACCAACACGCATGTTAACGGAAATCCTCTCTCTGTGTTTGACGATGGCACTTTAAGTGAAGTGTCGGATGATGAAGGAAGGTATACATGCAGTATGCCACTCTTGTACATTTTTATCTCTGTCACTAACCTGTAAGGTGTGTTCAGACTGAATGCAAAATGAATAATACAGGCAGCACAACTGTGTATGTAGTCATGTTAAGTATTGAGTAGACGTGATCTGTCAAATATTCACTCTAGAAACAGAAACTGAAGGTTTCTTAGTTTAGGTCGAACTTGTAGTACTTCACATAATGAATGAACTGAAGGGAGATGGGAAAAAGCAGAGAACCAGAAAAGAGGCACTATTTAAGTTGTTGACAAGTTATGAGATCATGTTTGAGCATTAATGGTTCCTTACAAATAAACCATTTCTGTGATGCTCAAGCGGTCAGAGTTGCTTGAATAAACTTGGGCTGAAATACATTTTGCTTTAAGTCTGAGCAAAGCTTTACAACATTGGAGCTTGGTGATGATTAGCATGCAGGTTTTCTTTATTCTTTTCCCTCTTAGAAATTTGCGTGACTAACCGCTGGTTTCCCAAAACTGAATAGTATACTGCATTATACCATATACACTTCCAATAACTTCTCATAGCTCAATAATGTGCACATTAGTTTTCTGAATTACTTGATTTTCTTCTTCTTTGTGTTGCTCGGCTCAGTTTGGCAACCAGTGGACAAAAGAAAGACAAGGTAAGACAGCAGTTCTATTGGATGAACTGGATGGACGTTTGAATACACTGAACAGAAAATGAGTAATGTTAAGGTTGCTTATTGTTTCCATATTCAGGACCCTGACGAAGTGGGAATGGCAGAGGATTTTGATGAACTCACTCAGTCCTCAGACACAGCCACAGATGACATTGATTCACCCACTGCAGGCTACCGTCACGCATCCCTCCTCATTCAGAAGCTGGACTCAGCTACTTTGGGTACTGAGTCACCTTTTCGAAATACAAAATAAGTGATTAATCTTGCTTTTTTTTAAGGAATTTGTAACTGCAAATTATTTGTATATATTCTGCCTTTGAAAGCAAGGTCTGGTATGTGCTGTGAATATAATGAAACTTGAAAGGTTCCCATACAGCCCCTCTCTGCTGTGTCTCACAGACTCAACAAGCATAGTGAAGCTGCAGAACATTTTCCATGAATATGAACGCTCCATCCAGAAGGCAAGGAGTCGCCATGGGTATCTGACCGATAAAGTGACCCAGCTGGAAACAGAGAGGGCAGAGCTGAAGAGCTCTTTGGAGGACATTAAAGACACTAAGTCTGCCTTAGAGCGGCTTCAGTTGGAATTACAGACTGAAGTTACAAACCTCAAGTAAGAAATAAGTCCTTTACATTGTGTTTCTTTTCTTTCATATTGTTGTGCATCCTGTCTTTGTCCTCTCTGGTACCACGTTGAGTTTAGCCTCTTTTAGCTTTTTAAAATAAAACAACACCCACTTAATTGGTCAATGCTATCTCAAGGGAGGGGAATGCAAAAGAAATGAAAATGAGAAAAAGTGGTCACCTGACCCAGATGGGTCCATTGTTCTTTCTTTTAGCACATGTCACACACCGCTACAATTTCTCTATTTTCATCCAGTTACTGACCTACAGAAAAATGTCCCTGATGTCCTGCGGGCAAAATTGTACCATGATGGAATTGCGTAGGCATACTGCCTGGCATACGAGGCAGGCAGGGCACAAAGTTAGCATGTAGTAAACAATCTGATGCTAAGTTTGAACTTCAGCATGGGTAAAAGCATTGAATTGTTGCCATATGACTGGCTGATTAGATATTTGTGTTAACAAGCAGTTGAACCGGTATACCTAATGAAGTGGCCAGTGAGTATAGTAGAGCAAAGCAACGTCTCTGATCTGATAGCTCTGGTCGCAGTGGTATAGTTTACAAATTTAGGTGCACAGTGGGTGTATCTCCCCCTACAGTGGGCACCCTGACAGAGAAGCACGTTGCAACAGTGCTAACCTCTCTCATCTTTCACAAGCAGCAAGGTGAGGAAGGAGGTTTTGTATGTTTGTGCTTGCAGGACCTTTGTGTGTGTACTTGTAAGGATGAGGATCACTTTAGGATAATTATATGATTGTTTTTTGTTTTGTTTTGTTTTGTTTTACTTGAAACAACATTGACAACTTTATGGATCTTTATAATCTTCTTTATGTTTATTTTGATATATTGCCTTGACCTTTCTGTCTTGCACATTGTACAGATTTCAGCTGAAACAGGAACAGGAGAATCATGGCCACACCACCATGAAGTACAATACCGGTAGAGATAAGCTGAGGAGGATGGAGGAGCAGCATCAGTTAGAGATTCAGGAGAGACAGAAGGTACACAGGAACCTGGAGCTGGAGATGAGAACACTGGTCAACAATATGAAACGGGTACTATTCTTAAATATCTTTTTTTTTTTCTATGAAAATGTGCAGCAGTTTGTTTTCATTGTATTATTCATTGGTTTTATTACTTTTGTCATCATTAAATCATTTGTAGTTACTGTTTAGATCATTATACAGTCATGTGAAAAAGAAGGTACACACTCTTTCAGTTCTAAGATTTTACATATCGGGACAAAGCAGAAATGAATTCAGTCCTTACCAGGTCTTAAAAATAGCTAAATTTCTCAGATGAAAACACATGACCATGACCAAACCATGTTTTTTGTTTATTTAACAAAAAACTAAACCAAAATGCAGAAGCAGTGTGTGAAATTAAGCACACCTCATGATTCAGTCGCTTCTGTTGTTACATGACTTGATTATATGTCCTCTGTCTAGCTTGAAGAGGTTCACAGCGAGACCCAGAGACTGCTGGCTCAGGAGCGCAGTGCACGCACCCTGCAGGAGAATCTTCTGAGCAGCCATCTGAGGAAGCAACAAGAGATGGAAGAGGAAAACAAAAGAAACATGAGCAAAAGCAATGAAGTAATCATCACAGACAGTTCTCAATTATTTTAGAATTTGTTTTTTGGTTTAAACTTTGATGTTATGGTAGTTAAAAAATTCAGATGTAGTAGGGTTTTAAAATATACTTAATACATTTTGAAATCAGGGCTGTATAGAAAACCCATCAACTCATTCCCTAATGTCCACAGGTCTTGTCTCAGCTCACTGAAGCCAGTGACAGGGAGAGAGAGTTACTGCAGCAGACTGCTACCTTACAGGAGCAGCTCACCATCCTGAGGACAGACTTTGAGCGTTTGCAGTCTCAAAGCAGTCTCAAAGAGAGCCACATTACAGAGGAGAACGAGGCGCTTAAAGAAGAGCTCGAAGAGACACGGCGAGAGCTCAAACTTAACAGCGAAGCCGTCGCCCAAGCTGTTTTCAACTGCAATAACCAGCTGACCACCCTTAAATCTGACTTGGCGATAACAACAACCCGTCTGGAAAATGAACGTCAGATTCGCGAAACACTGGAGGAGGAGGTTGAGTCAACTCGCACCCGTCTGGCTGGAGCAATAAAGGAAGCTGAGCTTTGCCTGGCAGCTAAGTCAGAAACAGAAAAGGCTCTGCTCTGGGAGAAAGAGGAACATCAGCGTCTCCGAGACAGACTCACTGGTGAGTAGTATTGGGTTGCTTGGTTCTGATTAAAGCGTGGATATCTCCAAGCTCAAGATTTTTATAAATCAGGTTTTTTTTCAAAATGCACACTTGGTGAACTAGGCAAGTAATTTATGCTTTCTTTCAGGCTCATTCTATTTGTAGAACCATGAAAGCTACTTTCATGGCACACTGGTTTGCAAATGCAGAATGTGGCTGTTGCCATAAAACTCAGGTTTTAGTAATAGCCAGCTCTTTCAGAAACTCTAAACCAGTAACAATGAAACTGAGTGGCTGTAAGAGGACTTGCTCTTTCTTTCCTGTCCAGTCTTATCTTGTGCATTTATTCCTAAAGGTGAAACAGCCAGTCAGCGTGAGGCAGTCAGCAGCCTGTCCCAGAAACTGGCCAAGGAAGAGTCCCGTGCAAACAGCATGGAAAATGAAGTTCATCGGGTCACAATGCAGCTGACAGAGAAGGGCGTACTGCTGGAAGTGCTACAGCGCGAAAAGGAACAGGCAGCCGCACGCGCCAAGGAGCTAGAAGCGGCTCTGCAGGCTGAGAGGGAGCTGGTCGGCCGTACTGGAGCACGTCAGGAGGCCGCACAAGAGCGGCTAGCTCAAGCGCAGAGTGAGGCCATGTTACTACGGCAACAGCTAGAAGAGGCCCAAAACAAAGGTGCTGCAAAGGAGCGTGCTGTGTCAGATGCCCAAGAGCGCTTTAGTGACATTTTGTCCAAGCTGCGCTCTGACTGTGAAGAGAGGGTACAGTTACTAGAAGACAGAAATAAGGAGCTTGCCAGTAAGTCGGCGGATCTTCGCGATCAGGTCTACAAGTTAGAGGAAGAGAAGAATGAAAGAGAGGTAAGATGCAGACTAAGAAGATTACCCAACTATCCCTCCAGACCTACTTTCAGCCTTTCTTCCACATGTCAGTTAAGGGTGTCCTTTCTCTGAATGCTGTTCAGACTAGTCTGAGGCAGCTGCAGCAGGAACTCGCTGACTCACTCAAGAAGTTGTCAATGAGCGAAGCCTCTCTGGAGGTCAACACCCGCTATCGCAATGACCTGGAAAAAGAGAAGGCTCGGCTCCTCAAAGACCTGGACAGGCTCAAAGGAAAGGTATTGGTGGGAAATGGGGCCACCTCAACTTCTCCTGAAATTAGATGGAATGTTATCATTATTTTTAGGGAATAGGGCAATAAATCATGATCAGGAATAACCTTCACCTTTGTACATTCACTGTGAAGATCATTGCTGTTAACACTACTGATGATGCGGTCTCTGTCACGCAGCTAGAGGAAAGTGAAGATCATTATGTGCAGGCAGAGAGACGGATCATCAGCCTGAAGAGCAGTTTGGAAGAAAGGGAAAAGGAACTCTCCACTTCTGCTCAGAAACTCCAGGAGGCGCTGTCTACCTCAGCAGCTTCTGACACCACAATCAAACAGTTGGAGGAAGCTGTGCAAAGGTACGTACAAGCACATGCCATCCAGACATGCACTTGGGTTTTCAATAGATATCACATATACAAAAATCATATGGAATAATTTATTATAGAGCCAAGCCAATCTTATAACACATAAATAAATATGTTGGATATTATTCTGTAATTATGTGTGATAGAAACATCTTCAGCCATATCTCTAGGAATGTATATAGAATATGAGTCTCTCTCTAATGTCACTTGAGGCTGGAGATTGAGAATGCCAGACTAGAAGCTGCTGCAAAACAACAGTCCAACAAAATCGATGCACTGCAGAAAGGGGCTCAGGAAGCTGCAGTGGTGAGTAGTGAAAACTCTGACTCATTACCTTTACACACAATGTCTTCATAATTTGCCATATTTACTAGTTTTGGCAGCTAAACGACACAACACAAAGTTTTGCAATGCACTTATGATGCCAAATAACTGACTTTACCTTATGTAGTCATTGCTATATTTTAAGGTTTGCAATCTTTTTCCAGCTATCTGACTGCTCACCTGGAGGAGGGGTTAGTATTGTGGATGTAGCCCTAGCTTATCTTCTGTGGAATTATATTTTATATTTTCCAAACTAATATACAGTACATTGCAAAAAAATCATTCTTTAGTGCTTTATGGGGATTCCTGCTAGACTAGGAATCCAGAAATAGGGAAGTGGGGAAGAAATATATTTGGTTCTGTTTGTTTTTTTTCTTATTGACCTAAAAATAAAGTTTTCTCCCTGAAGTGTGATCTCGGTGTGGGGTTTTTCCACTCTTTCTTGTCTTGGGTTGCATGATGCATGTTACTTCCTTTAGTTTTCTTCTTCCCAAAATGATGAGCAAAAACGTAACAGCAGTGTCACCAACAACAAAAAAATCCATCTTTATTTTCTGTTTATGAAGCTTGTCTTATTTCTGTAGGTTCGAAGTCATTTGGAGGACTTGGTTACGAACCTCCAAAGCAGTAAGATGACTTTGGAAGACCAACTCAATAGAGAGGTTGGTGGCATGTTTCTTTTCCATTTGGCTTTTTATGTTTTAATCTAGTCCTGTTTTTAAAGTCTTAAGTGAAAGTATGTTAAATTAAAAATGGCCCCGTTTGACAAATTAATCCACGTTTTAAATCAAATTCTGATTCAAAACATGGATCAGGAAAACCAAGAAAAGAAACCATCTTAATTTATGCTTGCATCAGAACAACTCGCAGATAAGATGAGGAGCTAGCTGAAATTTGATATGGAAACAGGCAGATTGGAACTCCTTTTTTTTCCCTCCTTCTTATCTTTATATATATTTATTCTTTAGGTCCAGAAGCAAAGCTTGCTCTCTCATACAGCCCAGGATTCTCAGGCCCTGTGGGAGGAGGAGCTGAAGAGCCGCTCTAAGTTAGGACTGCGATTGGCAGAACTTGAAAAGGAAAAAGGAGAACTGAACACCCAGGTGAGCAAACTGACACCTCCATACACAGGCTAATGTTATGACTACAAATGGAGATTTGGTTGTCAGGAGTTATCTGGCTGCTGCCTGTGTTCCAGATGGAGATAGAAAAGAAGAAAGCCAAGAAAATAGCAGAGCAGAAGAAAAGTGTAGACACGCGTCTGGATCAAGAGATAAAGAGAAACACCGAGCTTCAAAAAGAAATGTACAGGTGACTCCTGACTTTCTCCTCATGCCCTCCTCACCTTTGGCAGTACCACCTTGTGGTGTTTAGGTACACCTAGGATCCAGTAGAGGGCAGCCTTTCCTTGCTTTTGTGACTGTGGTGCACCAGTGTCTGTATCTTCTGTAAGGATGTGCTTTTTTTTAATTTTCAGAAGAAGTTTTTGTTTTATAGTGAGACTTTCTCTGTATCCAGTTATTTATATTTTGTGTTTAACTTACTTGTGTCAGTTTTTTGCTGCTATTTTTTTTTTTTATTATCTGATGTTGAGAAAACACATAATTTTACATAAAACTGTAGCTTGTCTATATGTCTGTAAGATACATTTAATTTACCTTTGTCTTTATGCATTTAAGGCTGCGAACCTTATTGAAGACTGCAAAGAAGAAACTGCGAGATCAAGACGCTGGTGGTGCTGAATTTGGTTCTCCCATGAGCAGTCTGCGGATGGATCTGGGCAGACACGGCCACACTGAGGGGCCCTTGGGACGAATGAAAGACAGGGTTTGTCCATCTGATGCAGCAGATTTAAACCTCTCCAGTATTACCCAATGTCTTAATAAAATAGTGCATGTGGAGACAATTTAAGTCTCTTATGTGTAGCTTTATATATCAGTTGTCAGACCTTGGCTTCAAGCATTTCCTTTGTCCTCAGGTGGATGATTTGCAGGTGCAGCTGGAGAAGGAATCATCTCGTCGCAGCCAGCTAGAGAAGTTGAATGAGGAGCTTAAGAATCAGGTGGCTTCCCTGAAGAGCATGGGCCACAGTAATGACTTGCTGGAGAGGAGTAAGAGGCAGTTGGAGGAAGAGGTACTGGACCTAAGACGCCGGATGGAGGCCGCTCAGGCGGAGCAGAGCCATGTGGAGCTGTACCGGCGTAATGCAGAGGAAAGGGCCCGGCAGGAGATACAACAGAAGCTGGAGCAGGTCAACCTATTCCTCCAGGTAAAAAGCTACAGCGTGCACAACTGGGACACAAATATAAAATAAACCTAAAAAGAAAACAACATGCACATACTAAAATCACAATTACTGATAATAATAATAATTTAACTAGTGTGTGCATGGTGTATGCATATGGTTGCTGTGGGCACTCTGCGTGTGCCTATTAACCAGGTTTCAAAAAGGTGAGAGATGCTTTGCAAATAAAAAGAAGAAGAAGAAGAAGAAACAGCCTTTATTGTCCCACAGAGGGGAAATTTGGGTGTAACAGCAGCCGCAGTTATTATAAATATAAATAAAGATATAATAATTCACACTATTAAGAAAAGAATATATGTAAAATCAACAAACAATATTAACCTTAATACTACTAATAATAATAATAACACTATATACAATGTACATGAAGAGTGAAGAGTGTTATGATTTTCAAATTTTCAAAATTTTCAAATCCAATATTTAATTAAAAAATTGTAAAAAACGACTTGGCTGTTTGTTTCCCAGTCCCAGGCAGCATCCCAGGAAGCACTCGATCAGATTAAGGCTGCCAATGAGGCTAACCTGCGCTCTCAGCTGGAGCAGAGGATCCGGGAGCTGGAGGGGGAATTGGGGCGGGCCCGCACCTCCCAGCAGGAGAGCCTTAATCAAAGAGACTCCACACACACAGAGCTTGAGAGATACCGCCAACTCTACACAGAGGAACTGCGCCTACGCAAGTCCCTAGCTGCTAAACTAGACAGGTCAGAATACCTCACCTGTTGTTCCATAGGAGACTCTGCAAAACCAGTGTTTGTGTCTCAAAGATGAACTATCTTGGAGCAAGTCATTTAATCAGTAGGTGCAGTAGACTAGTGTGATCAGGCAGGCAGATTTTAATTTGTTGTTTTCCGTCCACAGGGCCAACAGTCGGCTCACGGAAGCCAATTCCAAGTTGCTCAATGAGCGCAGCAGGTCTCTGATCACAAACGGTAGCCTTGGAGGGCCATCACTGGACATGAGCTCTTTGGCTTCACCAGCCAACTATGGGGCCACACTGGGGCCCCTCAACAGGAGTCTTGGCCTGGGACTCTCCCTCCTCAACCCTGTGACTGAGGGCCAGAACAGCAGGGTGGAGGACTATCTAGCCAAGGTCTGCACAGTCATTAATTGGCACACTCACTCACTCATGGCAGTTGCAGAGAATTATTCCCTCTGTGGGCTAGTTTCTCTATACTGATCCATTTAATTTTCATAGTGTCACAGTGTTCATGGTGTTGTTTTGTAACTAACAGCATTCAGAAATGTTGCTTTTGCACAGCTTAGTGTGTTGTTACGTTGTCATAACTGCAGAGATCATCTCTGGGCATTTAGGCATTACATCTCAAGTGTTTTAGATTGAGAGAAAATATTCCTACAAAACTGAAGTTATTTAAAATATTTTCCTCTCTTCCTTTCAGTCCTCTTCTTCCTCCTGTATGATTTATCTATCTCTAGTTACTGTAGAAGTACTTTACATCTAACCTGTCTTCTATTTCTCGCTCTTTTAGCTTCTAGCTCAAAAGTCTGTCTCTCACTTCTCCTCTCTTCAACCAGACTCATAACCAGGTGTGTAGATGTGTTTAGCCCAGTCTGATTGGCTGCTTTTTTTCCTCTATCTTGCTCATGGGCTGGCTAACCCCAAACATTGATGTTTGGGGTTAGCACAGGGAAAAATGGATATAAAATACAAAATCCACTTTCCCAGTGAAGGTACCTGTCCTTTGAAAGATTTCATAATTTGCCATTTAGTTGGAAAAAGAAAGTTCAGGTATTTTAAAATGATACTGTTCTATATAATTTCATCACAGCTATTTCTTGATCTGTCTTTCAAAATTGATCTTTTTTTTTTTTAACTAAAATAATATATTAAAAGTATATCACTAGTGTTGCAATATAAGGCTTAATGGGCTTAAATGTTAAGGTTTCACAAAAATGAGAAAAAAAATCATACATAGAATTTTACTTGTGAAATGTGAATGAACTGCAGGTTTTTGCATTGTGCAGATAGTTGTGTGCAGTAACTAAATATGCCAGCAGAAGTCTTAAACCTTAAAGCTTTCAGTGGAGCTTCTCTGTGCTCTTCAGTTGTCTAATAGAGTAGAGATGATGTGGCTCTTTATTTCATAAGTTTTCATTTAAAAATCAAATGTTCAATTATACATCATTCCATTATAAGCAGGTGATAGAGGACAGAAATGGCAATCAGGCTCAAAGAAATAATCAGTCTTAATAAGATGTGCCAATTTGTTGTCTGACACAACGACACACTAACAATTGTATTTAAATTTAAGGCATGACAAGCATAAATATCACCATCATAGATACCATAGCTGGTATAAAACACGGATGTAGAGAAATAATAAGGCCATGTGGAAGTGGCTAAAAACCTGCATTCTATCTCAAGGCCACCAGATAGCGATATACTTCGAGACCTATAGAAGTCTATGGGAAAACTGCTCTCTGTCTTCACCACTGTTAGCACTTTCCTGCTGAGTTTATTGGCTCAGTTACTCATTTTAGATCATCCTATATAAAAAATTAAGTATTTTGTAAATTTTGGCCATACCATATTTCAAAATAGACTATTATCTGAAGTACGAAACGGCGCTCATTGGCTAACGACCTGTCAGTCACAAGGCATTAGCAAATGAGCATCCGGTATCACAATCAGACCCGCCTCTCCTCATCACAGTCGTTTTTTTTGCAACCAACATGGCAACGACAGAAATGCTCACGTTGAGGCTTCAAAACAGGAGTTCACAATCCAGTGGTCGACATCACTGTAGTTACATCCATCTTTTATACTATCTATGGATACAGCACCTAAAAGGTTTTATATGCTTTGGCTCCACAACAAAAAATGTGCCAAAAAAATTAAAAGAAAGCTTAATTTAGTTAGATATTAGAAAATGAGTTGTTGACAATGAAATTCATTCCTTGTATCATTAGGAGCATTATTGCCAGTCACACAGGCCTAGACACCAGTCAGCGGCCCCCCTGGCAGCATTCATTAGGGAAAAATGTGTATTCTCCGACAGCAACCACCGAGAAAATTAAGAACTTACAGTATTTTCAGTTGTTTAGTAGTTGCTGGAGGTTGCAATGATTTTGGGATGCTAGGGGGTCACTGTCTGGTCTCTAGGCCCGTGTGACTGTGGCTTAAGGTAGAGCTTGCATGTTTGGCATGTTCTGCTGTGTTTCATTTACTATTCCTGATTTTCTTGCAGTGTTTTTCTACTTTTTAGTATTTGCAATATTGTATCATTGTGTTTAGTGGTAAAATTGTATTCATGTGTCTACACTTTCTTAAAATGTGTGAATACTTATTGTTAGCATGTCTTTTCTTTTTTTCCTTTTTTTCCAGATGCAGAGTGAGTTGGATAGGAACATATCACAGGAATTAAGCAAAGGTGAGTGCTCTGAAGCTAGAAATATGAGCAAGTACAATAGCATAGTCTCTTATTAATCAGTGGCTGCATATAGATGTAACTGTGCTGTCTTTGGTCCTCAGCCACAGCAGAGCTGGATGTTGCCTCATCTCGTATGTCCCCTGTGGGCTCTGCCTCCAGAGTGGAGCTGGACCCAGTTAGCAGAGCAACGCAACAGTACTTGGAAGTACTGAAGAAGAACTACAGTATATGATTTGACTGATTTCAGTCAAACTTCATATTTCATCCGTTAAAAACAAAGAGAATGTTCTTAATCTTTATCCTCTTTAATGAAAACATAATTAATGCACATTGCACTTAAAACCTCAGGAGCAAAGGACGAGTCATATATGTGATAAAAATTTATATATCTTGAAACATGGAAAGCATTTGAAACACACAATGGTAGTTTGTTTATTTGCATATATGTGTTGATGAGGGTGTACTTGTAAGCATTACTAAGAAACGAATATGCCATGATATTACATTTTTGGTACGTGCCATCAAATGGTGCAATATCTGTCTTACTTTAGTATTGTGTTTATTTTATTTATTCTTTTTTTATGAACATGATATACTTGAACAAGACAAGCTGGAATACTCTCCAGCTATAGAAACAGGGTGACTACACTCGCACAACTGTCATTTCAGCGTTTGGTTGGCTTGTTTTTAAGGTCACTAAGAGTGCAGCTTTTTCCTCCTCATTGCTTATTATAAATGCTGTAACAAAGTTGTACTAATTTGAACAATTGTGTAGTATTTTTGTGAAATATAATTAAAAATCTTCTCAGATTACATTACGAAACATAATTTTCTGTGCTTTTCATTTTGAACTGGTGATATATTAGCAAGCTAGCATTAGCTTTTTGGGTAGAGTTACAGTATTTTTACAGTGTAGGCATTTAGTGAGTGTAAATATTTATTACAACTTTATTCATAAATAAATATGTAGTGCAGTTAATTTTGATCCAGTGATGCAAATATCACTGAATCAAAAACACATGCTTTATAACAAGATCATTATCTGTGAATGCATCAGTGGTGCAGTTTGAGATTAAATCTGGTTTAGTTTGGTAAAACAGAGTGCCATGTGATTTTAATCTGTCCTAAATTTAAACTCTAAATTTAGGTTCCTGCTTTTTTTTTTTTAACGTTTTTCAAGGTTTTTCCAGTCAGGGACGAAAACTTTACGTTGAAGTTGACGCACATAAAAAGGTGTCAACTTTTTCACAGGACTTTATACACTATATTGCCAAAAGTATTCACTCACCCATCCAAATCATTGAATCCAGATGTTCCAATCACTTCCACGGCCACGTGTATAAATCAAGCACCTCGGCGTGCAGACTGCTTCTACAAACATTTATGGAAGAATGGGTCGCTCTCAGTGGAAACAGTGTGGGGATGGCCCCTTCCTGTTCCAACATGACTGCACATCAGTGCACAAAGCAGCTCCATAAAGACATGGATGAGTGAGTGTGGTGTGGAAGAACTTGACTGGCCTGCACAGACCTCAACCTGATAGAAGACCTTTGGGATGAATTAGAGCGGAGACAGCGAGCCAGGCCTTCTCATCTAACATCAGTGTCTGACCTCACAGATGTGCCTCTGGAAGAATGGTCAAAAATTCCCACAAACAGTCCTAAACCTTGTGGAAAGCTTTCCCAGAAGAGCTGACGTTGTTACAACAGGCATACGAGTGAATACTTTTGGCACTATAGTGTGTGGGTGTGTATATATGTGTGTGTGTGTGTGTATTTGACTGAATAATAACATTCAGGTGAAGAATAGCTCGCAGAAGCAGATGGTTCTATTTTTCTTAAAAACATTTGAATCCTTCTTGAACGTGTTTTAGATTCCATGCATCTTACATTCAAAGTATTAATACAGCCTGCCATCAATACTTCATACCTCTCCACTTTAAACCCAGCCCTCATTAGCTATGTTTTGATTTAATTCACTGCTCTCCCTCCTCTCACAATCCAAAACACGCGAAACTTGATGGTGCGCGCTGGTTTCGGCACCATTTCCCTCACTTATTAAAATGAGAAAATGTGTTTATGATTGCCCCCCTATGGCACGTCTCTCTTCCCTTTGATCCATCCTCTCGGCGTCAGCCTCAAATGTTAGATATTCAAATCTCGTTACATTTATTTTTGTTTCCTTTACAGCAGATGGGCACATCTGACAGACTATTAGGTGTTATTATTTCCCCTTTTTTTTTCAATCGACTCCACTGCAAACACTACACAGGAACCATGTTTTGATTGAGGAGGTTACAACCATTGTCATAAAGCTTTGGAGGCAGGCGAGAATACAAATAGACAGATTCTGAATTTCTATTCTTTTTTTTTTTTTCTAAAGTGTTGAAAGAGTTGTTTTTGAATATCAACTCAGGATTAAAACAAACTGCTCCACGCTGGGTCATCTTCCATCTGTGATGCCCAGTCTTGTTATCTCAGACTGCCAGTCCAACAACTGTTAAGAAAAACAAGGTGTCGGTTTGAAACCTCAAGCCTCCGACGCATGACGAGGTTGTCAACTGAACAGGCCGATCTATTTATAAATCGCACTACGACAGTTCCAATGTGCAAATAACATCTATGAAAGTTTGACTGTGAAGCAAATGAAAACATGACACTAATGAATAAGTTTGCTCCTCTATAAAAAAAAAATAGTAGAAGATCTCAATAAATTGTTGCGTTATTTCATTATTAATTTATGCTTTGTGTATCTCCCACTATAGAGGTCTAAATCAAGGTTCTCAAACTTCATGAGTGGGTTACAAATTATGGCCACCAAATCTTATTTCTGTTCCGATTGTCTTTATTTTCAAATAGGAACTTAATTTTGGAAATCTTCATCTTTCATCTTGAACTTTGTGCCTTTTTTTTTCTTTTCTTCTGCTCACTTTACAACTCACAGTAGCAGATATTTTCACCAGCACTTCGTGCCTCTCTGTATAGACCCATTCTCATCACTCTGTTTCTGTGTGGTAGGAGCATGCTATATGTGGTACTCTGTCAATATGAGCTGTTTGCTTATTTGTGGAGGGAGGCATCAGCTGTGGGTAAAGGGTATAACAAATCAAGAGGGACAAGTGGAACAAGCCAGGGTGTTTATCTGATGCTGTGTACTCGCCATGCTCTAAATTAGACGTCACCACTGCTTCTTGTCACGAGCAGAATCCAAATGTGTTGCAGGCAAAAGAGATACTTAAATGCGATTTACTTGCTCTAACATGATTTTAAACGAGCCTCTTGGCTCGCGCGGACAGATTGACAGCGTTGTCTTTATCGCCACTTTGTTTTATTTTTGGCTGTTTACTCTGCCTCTCTGCTGTCATCTCACGCTACCACTTTAAAGGAGCCGGCTTAGATCTTCAGAGATCTGGAGACAATAAGCAGCCTTTTATGTTCTAAGTGCTTTATATGAGAAATATGAAAAGGGATCCAAGAAGGAGCTGACAAGTTTTGCGTCGCCCTGTTCCTTAGCTGCAAAGAGCTTTGCCGGGAGAAGTCAAACCTGCAATCTTTTAACATTAGAAACCACGCAAAGAGGTCGACCCCTCTCATTCAGGGTCTTGCTGGGTCAATGTCATTAAATAGAACTTCATGTACAAACAAAAGGTGTTTCTGTGGAATAAAGACAGAATCTTGAGTGCTCTGTAGTTTACACACGCTGCAGTGTGGGTCTTGTTTGTGCAGTTTGTGCTCATGAAAAAAAAATGACCATTTGTGTAGTGATATCCTGAAGCACAATACTAGAGTTTTATCGTGTTCCACATTGATTTCAGCAGCAGACTGAAGACACTACCATGATGATATTTTCTGTAATTAATTCTTATGTTATAATCCACAAACCACTCACAAGATCAATAACTAGCCTGGTCCATTTCTTCATTCAGTAGGCTTGCAATGAAGTGAGCACGCATACATGTTTATGCTACAGCAAATGGACGTACTGTATTTGTGCATAAAAAGTGGAAGCAGGGGAATCGGTGATGTACAAAGTTTAAAAATATACCTGCCAGCTTTTCAAGGTCAGTAATGCAGTGTACAGTACTTTATTAGTTTAAGCAGATCATGAACTTAGACTTACCAACCACTTTTCGACCCTTTTCAGAATCGCCTTGGCATCGATTCAAGAAGGTGCTGGAAACATTCCTGAGAGATTTTAGTCCATGTTGAGATGATAACATCATGCAAAGGTGCTCTAACATCTGGTGACTGTGGAGGCCATTTGAGTGCAGTGAACTCATCATCATGTTCAGGAAACAAGTTTGAGATGATCTGAGCTTTGTGATGTGGTGCGTTATCCTGCTGGAAGCAGCCAGTAGAAGATGGGCACACTGTGGTCATAAAGGGATGGACTTTTGGATGAATGTCGCAGCAGAAATTGAGACTCATTAAATCAGGTAATATTTTTCTATTGTCCATTTTCTTCTGTTGTCCAACTTTTGCTGAGCCTGTGTGAACAGTAGCTTCAGTTTCTTTTTCTTAGCTGATAGGAGTGGCACCCAGTGTGGTCTTCTGCTGCTGTAGCCCAGCTGTATCAGGGGTCGATGTGTGTGTTCAGAGATGCTCTTCTGGATGCCTTGGTTGTAATGAGTGGTTATTTGAGTTACTGTTTCTTTCCTATCCATTCTACCTCTGACTTCGAACATCAATAAGTCATTTTCACCCAGATAACAGCTGCTCGCTGGAGATTTTATCTTTTTCAGTCCATTCTCTGTGAACTGTAGGGATGGTTGTGCAGGAAAATCCCAGTAAATTAGCAGTAATACTAGCCCTTCTGGCATTGACAACCATGCCAATTTCAAAGTCACTTAAATCACCTTTGTTCCCCATTCTGACACTCACTTTTAACTTTGTCATGACCATGGTTACATGGCTAAATGCACTGAATAGGTGCCATTGTTGTAATTGGCTGATAAGACATTTGCATTAATAAGCAGTTGAGCAAAAAAAAGTGGCCGTTCAGTGTAATATATTTTAAAAATATTTAAATTATTTTAATATATAAATTAGTGTAATTATGATGATGAATTTTGGTCTGTGTTTGATATATACGGGTGCTGGTCATAAAAATTAGAATATCATGAAAAAGTTGATTTATTTCAGTAATTCCATTCAAAAAGTGAAGCTTTTATATTATATTCATTCATTACACACAGACTGATATATATCAAATGTTTATTTCTTTTAATTTTGATGATTATAACTGACAAATTCAGTATCTCAGAAAATTAGAATATTGCGAAAAGGTTCAATATTGAAGACACACTCTAATCAGCTAATTAACTCAAAACACCTGCAAAGGCCTTTAAATGGTCTCTCAGTCTGGGGAAGACTGCTGACTTGACAGCAAGACACAAATGGTCATTGCTAAAGAGGCTGGCTGTTCACAGAGCTCTGTGTCCAAGCACATTAATAGAGAGGCGAAGGGAAGGAAAAGATGTGGTAGAAAAAAGTGTCCAAGCAATAGTGACAACTACGCCTTGGAGAGGAGTGTGAAACAAACCCATTCAAAAATATGGGGGAGATTCACAAAGAGTGGACTGCAGCTGGAGTCAGTGCTTCAAGAACCTCCACTCACAGACGTATGCAGACGTGGGTTTCAGCTGTCGCAGTCCTTGTGTCAAGCCACTCTTGAACAAGAGACAGCATCAGAAGCATCTCGCCTGGGCTAAAGACAAAAAGGACTGGACTCCTGCTGAGTGCTCCAAAGTTATGTTCTCTGATCAAAGTCAATTTTGCATTTCCTTTGGAAATCAAGGTCCCAGAGTCTGGAGGAAGAGAGGAGAGGCACAGAATCCACGTTGCTTGAAGTCCAGTGTAAAGTTTCCACAGTCAGTGATGGTTTGGGGTGCCATGTCATCTGCTGGTGTTGGTCCACTGTGTTTTCTGAGGTCCAAGGTCAACGTAGCTGCCTACCAGGAAGTTTTAGAGCACTTCATGCTTCCTGCTGCTGACCAGCAAACTCACCTGACCTTAACCCCATAGAAAATCCATGGGCTATTGTGAAGAGGAAGATGCGATATGCCAGACCCAACAATTCAGAAGAGCTGAAGGCCACTATCAGAGCAACCTGGGCTCCCATAACACCTGAGCAGTGCTGCAGACTGATCGACTCCATGCCACGCCGCATTGCTGCAGTAATCCAGGCAAAAGGAGCCCCAACTAAGTATTGAGTGCTGTACATGCTCATACTTTTCATGTTCATACTTTTCAGTTGGCCAACATTTCTAAAAGTCCTTTTTTTTGTATTGGTCTTAAGTAACTAATTTTCTGAGGTACTGAATTTGGGGTTTTCATTAGTTGTCAGTTATAATCATCAAAATTAAAAGAAATAAACATTTGAAATATATCAGTCTGTGTGTGATGAATGAATATAATATACAAGTTTCACTTTTTGAATGGAATTACTGAAATAAATCAACTTTTTCATAATATTCTAATTTTTATGACCAGCACCTGTATTCATCTGTGGGCCTTAGCAGAGCCCAGTCAGCAGTCCTTATGCTAAGCTAAGCTGTTTCCTTGATGTCTCTTTATATTTAATGAACAAAAATGTTGTCAGTTCTATCAAACTCGATGCACAAAAGCAGAAAAAATTACGTCTTCATAAATATTATTATATTTTAATATAGTTTCTCCTTACACTGTCGGCCTAATAGTAGACAATTAAAAAAAATCATAATAAATCTCAGAAGGCAAATGAGGCATTTTATCGTTTTAATTTCACATCTTTGTCCTCTTTGTCTACATTAGCTATAACTGAAAGTCACCCCAGTTTGGTCAGAAATTAAAATATGTCATGCTAATAGTAGCTGAAGTAGCTTTGAGCTATTTGGTTCAAGCACAACTGATAATTTTGCACAGCTCTGGAGCCACTTATGACTTTTTTGACATATGTATCAGTATTCTCTAAGTTCTGTATAAAGTCTTTGAAGGAGTTCCCCTTTGAAAAACGAGGACAGCGGCCATGCTGGTGTCTCCTAACGTGCAGTCTTTATCCTAGCATAAGCTAAAGGCCTCTTGGCTTTTGTTCAGCTTCTAATAAATCATCAAGAAATCAATTTTTTTTTAACCAATTTTTCCAAATGCTGAACTATTATTGTTGTGCTTCATCTGGCATACCAGGAATATTTCATTTACTCAAGATTAGCAACATCAAATCTGAGGGAAAAAAAACAAACTGTCCTAGCTGCGATGGCAGATCTCACAACACTCCAGACAAAACTCGAGACACTCGGTGGGCTCGCAGCAGGACTGGAACAGAACTGAGTGGCAGTGGGCGTGGCAGGTGAACTCCTCCACGGGGGCCTCCTGAACGGCTGAACAGCAGCGGGAGCAGGCGCGGCAGCAGGTGGAGCAGAGGGCATGGAGGCAGGAAGCGCAAACCTCCAGGAGACCCAGGAGCAGCGTGGAGCAGTGACACCACAGGCAGGCCAACAGCAGGCGAAAACACGAGTCTGCGAGCAAAAGCAGGAAAAATCAGACAAAAATAGAGATTTAGCATCGAGGTCAAACAAGCTGTGTTCTAAGAGCCTGCCGCACCCCCATCAGAAACAGGGATTAATGACTCTATTAACCCTAAATTAGTCTCTTGCATGTTTGTTTGCAATGCCAACTAAAAGTTGAAAGAGAAACTATTCTGCTGCAATGATCAAGTGTGATTGTGTTTACTTAATCACAGAGCTTTGTTCAGTCCTCAGGGGAAAATAAAAAAAGGCCACAGAGGCTGCCAGTGATGAACAACAACTAGGAAGAAGCTGTCACATGATAATTGCACTGCTTCCTAAATTAGGTGCAGATGAAATTGCATACATTAACCCCAGCAGTGTGTTATCGGGCGTCTCTCACGATCCCAACAGTTGTATTGTGACGGAGCTAATGTTTTCATCCTCACACAGACCGGGTAGCATGTGAGATCATGCAAATCGAGCTGTTTTATCCTGTTTACTCATGGAAATAAATGAAAAGGAGGCGGCAGAATTCCCTGGGGAGTGGGGTTGAGCATTTTCCTGCTTAGCCGCCCGAATTATACACCCCCCACCTATAACTTATGGTAATACTCGTGTGTAGATGAAAAAGGAGCATTATCTGTGGCTACCGCATTGATTTAATGAATAACTTCATAGAGATAACAACATGAACACAATGATAAACAAGGAGTGGCCCATCACACACTTTGAGAAAAACAAGAAAAAGTGCAGTTTGAAAGTCTTTCTGTGAAACTTTAAAGAGCTGCCTTTGTCTTCTTTGGTAATCACTTGAATGAATCAGTCTCTCACTGACTTAACTGTATGTTCTCAGTATATTAGTATGTTCAGTATCTCGTATTACAAGTGAGAATAGCAGGTGTCATGAAATAGCGGTACTATCAGTAGCTATGATACTGAAAAACTGAAATTTGATCTGCTAGTGTATTAAAATTGACTTACGTGCTGTGATTATCAAAATAAATGTCACAGTTTGTGATTTTAGTTCACGTTGTGTAGCTCTTTACAGTCTGCAAAAGTAAGTAAGCCACATTATTGAGCCTACCAGCAGGTGCAGCAGCAGTTTGGTGTGATCCGGCCACACTACCCGTCTCCCTTCTCCTTTTACTGCTGCCGCTGCGCACTGACAACCCGGAGCCCTGCTCATCGGGAGCTGTGAGGCTGCATCGTGGACACACAGGCTTCTGCTGATGGTCAGACTTAAGTTTCTCCCGTGAGGCCTCTGCTGGTGGAGAAACTGCAGGAAGGGGCTGAGCTGAGAATGGAAAGATCAAGTTGTGTGATTATTACAGAGCAGGACAAGTGCAGAGACAGAAACACATAACATAAAAAGGTCCTTATTTATCTGACTTTTTTATATTATTAATTATAATATACCTTCTTAATAACTCTTTTTGATCCTAATAAACATGATCAATCAGAATAACACTGAATTTTTGTTACTGTATTAATACTGCTTTGCAGGCCTCTTTGTTTCCACTTACAGCAGATAAGATCAGTGGTGATGGTGTTTCCTCTGCTAACGGGGTCACACACTGAAAGGATTTCCTGGGCTGATTTCAGAGACGTGCTACCTTGAGACACAAAAAGAAAGACGAGTTAGATGAGGAGTTACAAAAAAGTCAAGAAAATACGTTAAGATTACACTCTGTGTTTGCCAGGATGTCATGGACACTCCTCCCCGAATGCATCAAAGCATGCTGATGTTGAATGTTACAAAAGCTTCTAACGCTCACATAATTAATATGTTTAAGTGGGAACTCATTAACATCCCATACTGCTTTATAGTGCTCTAAAGACTTTCATGTGGAGAAACATGAAAACCCTTCAACACACTGAATACAAATGGAAAACCTAGTTTGTCTACTGGTAGGCTGGGATGCAAAATGAATCATTGTCCATTCAACTATAAAAAACACATTGTTATAGACATTTCTTTAATGCTTACACTCCCACCAACACCCCCACCCTCCCATTTCTCAAAATGACACCATTGTCTACCCTATTCAGGAACAAGAGCAACATTTTTGTCAGTGTCCACCAAATAATCCTTTTAGATCAGATCATCTGTACTTGCCTTCAGTCAGGTTTGCTTTTTGCTCCTCCGCTTCCACAGATAAATGCTCTCCTGGTAACATGTCTGGCGTACATGACTGCTCAGGACCCTTCTTACGCTTTGTTCACCCGATCTCCTCCTTCATCCTCCGGCTTCTGTCCACACCAAAGGGTCAGGAAGCCTCCACCAACACCCAACATGCCGACATGAGTCACCGCTCAGGAGGCATTGAGCTGTACTGTGTGTGTGTGTGTGTGTTTTGAGTAGCTGTGCCAAACATTGCTGATCACAGAACACAAAGACGGCCGAGGCCCTGTTGAGTGACTTCAGGTTGCCTTCTCTGTTCTGCTTTTAGGCACCTAACACAATGGAGACACATACCCCACGAGTGTGTTAGCTGAATATTGTATACATGCAAACTCTCTTGCCCTCTTTCTCACACACGCCAAACCTGTCAAAGTTGTTTTATCTAGCTTTTGGTGTGTATAATCACGCTTTTGAAGTAATTGTCAGCTGCTGGCTTTTACTCTTTTGGTGAGTAAGTTTGTGGTTTGTAAGGTATCTGTGTCTGTTAGCACATGATTTCTGGGTCTTAAAAACCTAAATGACCGAGGTTAAACTTTAAAATGGAACTTAACAAACAAATGGATCATTGCGTACAACAGGAGTATAAATGATAACTGCACTGAAAGAGAGCATTTGGGGCTTTTCTTTGCACCTGTAATTTACCTAAACAAAAGATTAAATCAAAAACAGGTAATTACATACATCTAAATCTTTGTATGCAGAGATGTTGTTTTCCCACAGCTCAGAACTTCATGATCTGAATGAACACATGGGCGACAGCACCATCATTACACACTGATGAGCAGATGAACAGAGACCGGCCTTTTTTTTTGGGGGGGGGGGGGGGGGGGGGGGGGGTCTGTTGATTAAGTGCTGTCAAAAGTGCTACATCGAAAAACATGCTGACTGGTCCTCCTCACAGGGAGTATATGGCACATCAAAGCAACACGTAAGTGAAGCCGTTGAAGTTGTCTAGCACCATGCTAACTTTCAGTCAGCGAGCACACGGCACGGAGACAATCAGAAGAAAATGTCATCTAATAGGCTGACAGCAAATCAAAGGGAGCCCTGAGAAGGAACAGCAAACCTAAAGCTAACACGTTATCAGCAAAGACAATTACTGACAATAGTCAAAACAGGGAGCTGAAAAAAAAATCTTTTGTTCTGTGTTTGGTTGTGAAGTCTACAGTCACAGCTTCGCCTCACAGTGTGTTGATGAGACAATATTGGGACTGTTCATTGATTTTATTACTGTTATTTGTAATAAATTAAACAGAAACGTTAGCTAAGACCTCTTCTCTATGAGCATTAAAAGACTGTAAATATTACACAAAGTATAGAAAATATTACTTATTTCAGGGTATGGTAGAATGAAGTAATGCCTGAGTGCATGCAGAAATTATTTTACTGTCCTCATGGAAATTTAATGAGCTTTGTCTACTTTTGACACACACACATAGCAGTGATGTAAAATTATGAAAAATCTATTTTTAATTATATTTAAAGTAAATAAATTGTACATCAAAGGCCATCGAGTACTACACTTGTCAAAAATGTGAAAAATAAAATGTTATGATGTTATATATTTGTCATATTGATTAAGGCTGGTTCAGTGAAACCTCACAGTGTTCAGGCTGCATCTATCAAACAAATCCAAACATGACACTACAAATGTGTTTACCCAAGAGAAGTAATTTATTCTTTCCTGTGTAAAAATCATCAAAAATAACCAACATTACATTATTACATTTTTAAATGTACAAGGAAAAATGTGGTGTTGCACAAAACAATGAAATATACAACATTGAACTGTTTTACATGTATATTTATTATTAAACGTTGGACACAGACCTACAGACAGACACGCAGGTTAAACAGACAATTTTCTCAATAATAAAACTGTTTATTTATTTCAGTGAACACACATGGCTGGAATAAATAACCTGCCCACAAGAAAAGAAAGGTAGACAGCTGATGTTTATTAAAAGAAAAATAATAAAATAATAAAACTCACCTCTGAAAATCCTAACAATTTTTTTATTTTTTATAAATAACCATTACAGAGGAAACAGAGGGAGCCTTGCACAATGAACTGTTTTCAACAATTTAAATAAGTCTCAGTCTTTGAGGTAAAACTGGGTCCCCTCTCTTTATGCTTTATTCTGTAGTGTGGAAACAATCACAACAAATAAAACATTAACAAACATGAAATCATTTTCTGTCATAATAAATAATTCATTTAAAAGGGTTGGAGTTGTTTCTGGTTAAAACAAACAAAAAAATTCCCAAAATCCAACTGCACTTGTTACCGTGAACGCTCACAGACATCCATATCCTGGGCTTTGCATGCATGCTTGCCTGATTCAAATTTCCTGGCAAGGTGTCTCTTAGGAAAAGAAAATAGTGAAGAAATTTGACTAAACTTTGTCACCTTTAAATTCTCATAAAGGTCACACGTTACATGTCGAAACTGTTAGATATTTGATCGTGTTATTAACATACAGTACATTATCTGAATGTTGCAGAAAATGTTCACAGCACGGAGACCACAGGTGGCACTAGATTCTACTTTCTTTTGCTATGTTGTTGAAATTGAGGAGTTAAAAAACGGACTGCTCCAGACATTTACAAATATGTTTAATCTATTCATCCAACCTGTTTCTTCTGCTTATCCAATTCAGGACTGCGGGGGGAGCTGGGGCCTGTCCCAGCTGTCACAGGGTACACCTTGGACAGGTTTTATTACATTTAATCATAAATTGAAAAAGAAAACATCTGGAATAGCTTAATGCTGTTTTTACCACTTTATGATTTTTTGATTATGTTAACTGCGCTAACTGCAAAAAGTCATTCAAGGTCAAACAAATGCTCTTCATCATTTTCAGTCCTGTCTCGCCGCAGACTGACTGGCAGACATCCTTGGTCATTCACATTCAGCTCTCCATCTTTAAGGAAAAGTGGCCTGCAAGAAGTTAAACAGAAAAGCCGTCAAACTTTGGAGTCATTTCACAGATTTTTGGAGTGATTTTTAGAGCGAACCAAACTCACCGCTGGACTTGAGAAGAGAAGTTTGGGTTCCTGTGGCTGGGCGTTTTGCTCTTCTGTATGTGACTCCTTGAATTTCCTCTTGCGTTGTCCTTCTTGAGTCCTGGCAGTGACACCTCTGACAGTGTGGTCTGCAGAAAGAAATTGATCGCAAATGGAAGCATGACCACACCCCACCCTGTTAAAACTCCGCACACTGAAATGCATCGGCTCACCTGTAAGCCAGCATTCACAAGGCTCCCAAAAGCTGGACTTTTCATCAGTGACAGATTTCTGTAGAATAATACAGAAATTCATAATGCAGTTAACAAATTTATTACAGTGAATCGGAGGAGAGGGGTTCAACTACCTTTATCTGATTTGACTAACAAAGGATACAAATCAGACTGGAATGAACTGATTTAAACACAAACCCAAACAGGAAGGATCTACTGTACCCTGTGATCCTCTGGGATCTCCTCCTCTGGTATTCCACCTCATCGACCGTCCACACCGCACCTTTCACATTCTCCACACGCACAAAACACTTGTGCAAGCTCAAGTTGTGGCGAACTGCATTCTGATCCAGATCAAATCAGAGTGAAGAAGATATTACTGAGATATTACTGAATGCATGCTGCATAAATCAGGTATGACACACAGTGAGATACAGAGTTAATTATCTGCAGGTGTGATACCTTCCAAGTGGCAGCGTTGCGCCTGAAATAAGCAAACGTCCTTGTGAACCAGTTGTATATCTCGTTGAGGGTTAGTTGCATGTCTGATGCTTCCATAATAGCCTGTAAATGGAAAGGAAATGATAATAAAATAAACTGTAGCATATTACAGGAGCAAATTAAAGCCCTGGCTATTTTATCCATAAGCCAAGAAACGAGGATGAAGCTGCACACTCACAGCCTTGATGCAATAAATTTTTAAAAAATTTAATGAAGTCATAATTCTACATATATACTGCTTTTGTTAAAATTAATTTGACCTGATAAAGGTATAAAGTGTATAGGACAGGTGTAAGGCCACAAGTAGTGAAACAGATGTGTATTAAGCAAGGCTGACTAATGCTAACAATCAGCGAGAGCTGAGTCAGAATTCTGCAGGTGAGCATGGAGCTGGAACAGAAGGAGAGTCCTGGCATTTGTTGGCTGCCAGATTCCAGATTTAGAAGTTCTTTCACTTGTTGTTGAAGCACCTCGGGGTCTTTTACATGTCTCCCATGCTTACAGAGTATGAACTGGTACGACCACTCAGGTCCTCTGGCACGAGTCAGCTAGTCGCTCCAAAGTGACTAGCTGTGACAAAAGCTTTTCAGCTCTTACACTTCAACAGCCTGCTGGAGGACCTGAGAGCAGCTGTTGAAATCTTTAAACAGAAATTTAAAACCTACCTTTAACTGGGATTTTAATTACCCAGTACATCTTTTTTATTTAGTTTCTTTTTTATTGTGTTGAATCTATTTTATCCAATTTTCCTTCATTCATTTTTTTTAAATCCACTTAATTATAGTGTACTTGCATTGTTATTATGTTTTGTCTTTTTACACTAAATAATAATTATTTTTCTTTTATTATTATTTTGAAATTTTATCCAAGTTTGTCAGAATACAGACCATAGACGTTGTAAAACTCAAAAGCAGAACAAAGACCCACAGTCTTCACTACAAAGTAAAAAAACAAAAACAAAACCACAACATACAGCACACAGTAACTCCACAGGACAAATGAACTCAAATCTAAGTTGTTGTATCTGAAATGCATTAAGTAATTACACACACGTACATATAAAAACGTCCACCAAATACAATCCTGCACACACGCGAGTTTCCTAAACCCTACATATACAAATCAAGCTTAAATATATAAAAAGACAAAACACAAGCAAGAACATTTCTAAAGTCGGCTGGGATCGGCTGGAGACCCTGTGACACTGAAATGGATGTGTGCCAAGAAAATGAATGTGTGGATAAAAATATATAAATAATTTTTTTATATTCTGTTGTATGACATTGTTTTGTCTCACGGTTGGCTAAAACAGAGCTTAAAAGAACTAAATGACTGTCAGAATTGTTGTAAATCCATTTTCTGTTTTATTGGTTGATTGTTTTAACTGTAGGCAAGTTATTCAAATAAATGCAACACAGAGAGTCCATGAAAAGGTTGTTTATCCTATCCCACATTAATATGGCCACATACTTTAGGGACCAGCAAATACAAAATAAAAGAACAAAGAAAAAAAAAAAGGTTTCCACATTAATGATACAGATACATGTTCTGTTGTTCAGCTCCGAATCACTGATCATACCTGTCGAATCAGTGTTGCATAGGTGAAAGGTGGTCTGAGATCAGTGTTTTTGTAAAGCTCATATTCATTTTCTGAAACAAGATAAAAACAGAACACATGAAAAATGAAACAGAAAGCCTGAAATTAGCTGCAGTACGTCAGGCAGGGTAAACACGTGGCCAGGTTACACGCTTTACCTGAAGACAGTGAGTAGACCAAAGAGTGATTACGACGTCTCACAGGCCCAGCACCTGATGTATGAGAGGGGGACTCTTTCTCACACCTCAAGGATGGAGAGCTAACAGGGTCTAGAGGTTGGGGGGACACCTGGGCTGAGTCTGACGGGCTCAGCGAGGGCAAGCTGTTGGTGACTGAACTGAGCTGAGAATGACAAAAGCATGATCCGAGTTAACAAAGGCACAAGAGCAGTGAGAGGACTGACAGAGAAACAAAACAGAGTGGGAGATTCGTAACAGGGTGTAACAGAACGATTTGATTCGCCTCTTCAGAGGTGATTCCACTAATATCACAATAAGGAGGAAGCCAATTATTGTTAATTATAGGGTGAAATTGTTTGGTGAGTGTTGTGATTATGGCGCAATATTTGCAAGATTAACAAATGATTAGTTTCCACATTATCACAGCACGCCTGTGTAGTCTGAAAATGCAATGGCAGCCAAATGGTGCCAAAAGTGCTCTATATACATGCATGTGCATCCTGACAAGAGCAAAGGGAAATTTAGAGCCATGTTCAAAAGATTTGATACAATATCTCTTACCAGGTTCAAATGTTTCAGATGTTCATCTCATACAGAATTGGGTCTAAACTGTTTTTTTTTTTTTTCTTTCTTTTTTGTTCCTAAAAGAAAATGTCAGCATGCTTTTGCAGCTCATTCAACTGTAAAAGTTCAACAAGTCAATTACAGCCTGGCCGTATCTTCATCAGTGCCAGAGAAGATGAAGGTGAAGCCAGATGTATTTGGAGTTTTCCTTGTAACGCCGTAAACTTCACGGCTCATTTACTCAGGCTCTGTTGTTCACACAGCTATTACTGAACGCTATCTACCTGCAGGCCGCACGGGTCAGCAGCCGCATCAGACGGTGGCGACTGTGCAGGCGCAGAGAGCGATTGAGCGTCTAAAGATGGCAGATGCAGGTGAGCCATCATTGCCTGCAGACGCTCCCGTTCTTTGCAGAGCTGTGAGAGTGAGATGAAGAAAGGAATGGGAAATTGTAGTGGACAGTCTCGCATCATAATCACCGAAGAGAGATTATTGAACTGGAAGGCTGTGAACCTGACACGTGTTTGAAGAAAACTTTCCTTCTGTGTCAAAGACCAGGAAAAAAAAAAAATGCAGCATTGGCAGAATATTACATGAAGATTCAGCATAAGTAGAAAGGCTTTTAGATAGTAAAGTAGTGGGAAAATTAATCAAGCACAATATATACTATATACAGAAAAATCCTCTCATATACATAATATAATCAGGAATCAACTAACAGTGTTTTATATTACAAATTATGTATTTATCATCTCAGTTAATCATTTGGTCTATAGATGATTAAAAAGTTAGATAAATAATGAACCAGAACATCAGTGATATCATCCACCTCATGATCTACCACAATTCACAGGTTAGTGTAAAATGTGAACTATGAAGAATTACAAAGTGAGTGTAAAATGATCAACTTGACCTTGAGAACAGTTTCACTGCAAGTTTCACTAAAATCTGACAAATCTTCTAGGACGAGTGGTGATTTGTATAAATTGTGGATTATGGACTGTGGATGGACGCCTCACCACCGCATAAGCTCATCGGTCCTTTGAGCAGATGAGCTAAAAATAAGTCAGGGAAAAATAAAGGGGCACAGGCAACAACACAGCTAAAATAAAAAATAATAAAGGACTGCTCCTTACCTGAAGCTCAAGCTGCTGAACCACCTGCATCTGGACTCTGCACTGGGCTGTACTTCTGTCATCCAGAGTGTGTTCACTGCTTATGTGCCTAAAACAAATATAGGAATATATATAAAACAAACATAATTCAGAATCTTTTATTGCTTTCAAATACTGTGGATCAAACAGTATTTAGATTCACAGATGATGAACGTGAGCCATAACAAAAAATAAATAAATAAATCAAATCAGTGGTGTGGTTATGAATTAAATAATTTCTAATAGCTGATGGAGGTTTAACAGACCACAAGATTAATATAAGCTATGCTTTATTCATCCCAAAATTCCCACATACTAATGGGCTATTTATTTATTTTAGAAACTTTGTATCAACAGTAATTATAATTTGAGATGCATTTGCCATTGGAATCTTTACATTCCATGTACAGAAGCCATAGTTGGTTTCCCATGTCAATATTGAGGATATTAATAGCAAAAATGAAGTTTTTCTCAAATGCAAAACACAGTAACTCACAGTAACACAGTAACTCACAGCTGAGTTACTGTGTTTTGCATTTGAGAAACACAGCTGAGTTACTGTGTTTCTCAAATGCAAACACTTGGCCGCATCATTCTGTGCTGTAATTTTGATTTTTTATTTTTGTTTACCTGCATTAAGCAACAATATAAATACAACTGAGTGAACAGTACACAATAATAAAAGAGTGTTAATCGGGGTTGGGGGAGATCATTTTAAATTACTTAGATTTTCTTTCTTTATTTAGTAAAACAGAAGTTCTGCAAATACTGCTTTTCCTTTTTAAACATCTGATATATTTTCAGTTCCAAAAAAAAAATTTTGCATTTTGTATGTTGCAAATTTACATTTAATCAAATCAAATTACCCACACAAAAACAGTACTGTGCCATATATCTAACTGTGGCATTTTCTCACAAGCTGAGTGTTGATTTTCATGAAAAAAAACCCCCCACATATAATCGCAAAATTGTAAAGTTTTGAAGACATAATCAAAATGCACCCATCTGATCAGCAACTGCATCTTTTTAAATGCAATCCAGGCTGATTATACTGAATTTCTTTGAAATCTGATGGCATAATAAAGAGATGTTAATTATTCTGCTGCTTTTTAATATAGATTCAGGGGTATCAAGAATTAAAAGCATCGAGATCGTTTAAACCTACTTGATAAACTGGCTGAAGTTTTCACAGACTGACTCGCAGCCAGGCCAGTTGCACACACCGTGACCGAAGAGAACGTGTTTGGCAGCACGATCGCCTTTAACAGTGCTGAACAAGGAGGAAGAAAAGGAGAGAGAGAAGAGCCAGGATTCAAACCCACTGCAGGCAAACAACAAAAAACAGATATGACTGTTTAGTTTTCTTTTCAGGTAGCGTGAAATGACAGAGGTGCTCAGAGGTGCCAGGGAGCACTGACAAAAAAACAAAACAAAACCAAAAAAAAAAAAGGATAACTATTTACTTTTGATTTGGGACATGTACTGCAGTTACATAAAGTTTTTCTTTGCTGATCCGCTTCAGGCGGCGGAACACGAAAGCAAATAAATAATACAAAATACATCGTCCCAAGGGGAATTAAAAGTGAAGTCTCAAAAGCAAACATCTCCTCACCCGCACCTCGAGAGAAAAAATGTCTACAGATGACACATCTTTGATGTTAACAAAAAAGGCAGCGTCACTTGAGCGCTCCAACTGCAACAAGGAGAACAGACGACTCTTACCGTTCAGCTCTGTGAGGACAGAGAGACTGCTGGTCACCAGTCTGTCTCCCTGTGACTTCTGCTGACATTATTTTGCGAGAAGAAGATTCCCCATTGCCCTTTATTGTGATTTTATCGTCACTCATTCCAAATGTGAGCTCTTTCCATACTTGCTGCATCTCTGAAGGACTGCGGCAAGCTAAAAGATGACAGAAAGCACGCAGTTTTATCATGTATAATGTTTTATTTGTTGATTATGGAAAGGAAAGACTGCATCTATCAATATTCCTGCAAATAGGATTTTACTTCTTCAGTGAGATCCAGAAATTATTATGACAGTTTTCCATTTCCAGGTTTTATGTTCACTATCATGTTAGCACAATCTTCCACTTTTCTATGTTTTTTGCATCTTTGTGCTTTGTTACAATGTCATGCTGTAACCCTACTGTTCAAACTAATTACTCAAACCACAGAGTATATACAAAATGAAACAGCTGATTTCACCATTTGCTCAAAGAAGAAGCATAAAAAACATGTACAACCTTGGGAATAAATGTAAACAGGAGTGACCTGGAGAGAGGGCAGGAGAGGACGGCGCAGGTCTCTGCGCCCGGAGGAGCTGCTGCTGCTGCTGCTGGAGTTGGATGAGCTGCTGGAACACGAGCTGCTGAGAAGGGAGCTGGAGGATGGAGAAAGAAAGCCAAACATTTCAGGTGAGGTCAGTTCTGCTCTGACTCTCTTTTCCAAACCAGAGTGAGATCAGTCGGTCCATTTATGATTCAAAGCTGGTAGATGTTTAGAGCTTGATTGTGGGCTTTTGAGGTTTGAAAAGCATAATTTATATCACCATTTAATGATAGCATTCAGTTACTTCATCAGGCACTGAAATAATTTCAAAATAAAAGCCTGAATCCACATAATATCTCTGTTAAATATTCAGTACAACCACACCAACCTTAACATAAGAAATATATTATTGTTGATAATAGGACCAAAATATATGGATGTGTAAAATGCTAGGCTGAGACTCTTACCTCTTTGATTTTCTTGCTGGACTGTTGTTGAAGCAGCTGAATCTGTTGTTGCTGCTTCTTGTAAAACTCTTTCAGATGATGCTACAAAGAAAATGCCATAAGGTCAACTGATGTCGTGGCATTATCATGATCATTTAAACATTTATAATTATCATTGATATAAATATTTCTGTTTCATTTTAATTTTTTGTTCGTTTTTTAGAGATTTATAATGTACGTCTAATGGTGACTGCCTCAAGTGTGTCAATCTGAGGTTAGTGGTACAATTTCAGTATTTTGTAGTTTTATTACAGATCAGAAGGTGGCAAAAATGACAAAAGGTTTTATTGATAATAGGAATGTACAGTCATACTAGCTGAACATGGGCACTGGCCCATGGATACTGGCCCCTGTGACTACTATAGGAGATTTACAGATGTCAGTGGCCCATGTTTATCTGTTCTATCGATTTTGCGGTCGCGAAATGTTCAAAGACCACATGCTTAAGCAATAAAAAACTTTAACCCAGGCACACTCTTTTTTAAAATCAAGACTCTTTGTTGTTTCCATGGTACAAGAGGAGAATAAATAGCAGCAAAGCAACAACAAAAACAACAGAAGAAAAGGTTATAGGCCAAATTGTTATTTCCCGTTTGAGGTAAATAAAAATTTTTTCAGGAGCTCCTTAGGTGTGTGGACTTTAATCTTTGTTCCACAAATTGTTATTTCAAACATTGATACTGGCACTGAGCCAGAACTGGTAATAAGAAGCTGAGTTAAACCACTGTGGGAAAAGTCTAAGTAACTCAAAAGACTGAATTAAAGTGCAGAAGCACAGACCTTTTCATTATTTTTAAATTAAATTATATTATATTGTTTTTCCTATTATGACAAGTTAAAATGGGCTACACTAGCATTTGAACTTGTTCATTTTAAAAATGTATTATAACATAGTATGCTATTGTGTTATTAGATTATATATTACATGTTGACTGATTGATTGACCTAAGAGAGACTTAGCTAACAAATTTGCTCACTTGGATACCTGCTCAGGTTAATAATAGCAAGCTGTCGCGGGACATGCCCTAAACCCTCTTTAACGCCCATCTTATTGTTGCCCCATGATTGGGCAAGGGTATTTTTGCATTACCGTAATTACACAACAATTTGTCCCCTTGGGAAAATCCAAATGGTTTCTGAAAGCTGAGAGTTTGCGCTCCACAGCCAACATTGGGTTATTACGGTAATTTCACTTGCGCTGTTGCAGGAAGCGTGCAAATGGTGGCACTTGTTAAATAAAGGCTTAATCATACCCTCAGTCTAAACCATAATGTTAGAGGTAATGTTACACTAACAGTAAGTCAAATATCTAACCTTATATCCCAAATGCATTCTTATTCGCGTTAGTTCCCACTGACTTTTGTAGGTTTATTTAAGCTTGTTAGTTTGCCAGCTAAGAGAATAACTAAGCATAATTGTTGTTAAATTAGCCGGTTTGCAAACTTTGCTGTATTTATGTAAGTCACATCAAACTTTACTCTGTCAGGCACCACCATGCATTAATGTTAACTGTGCATATACCTGCTGGAGCAGAAGAGCTTGCTGCTTCTGGTGGATCAGAGCCTGCAGCTGGGTGGGGGACAGAAGCTGTTGAATCTGCTGAGGGGCCATCATAGCAAGAAAGACCTCAAAGAAGAAGAGGAAGGACACAATTATAAAGAGCTGCAGTCTACAGAGTGCAGTCAAAACAATGAGTGAGACAGAAGGTAAGTGTCAGGTGATAAACAGTAATAGCCATCAAATGGGAATCTTTCCAATTACACAACAGTGTTGTCAACCTTTTGTGAACATCATCATGCTGGATTGTGTCACTGACCCAAAATGAGACTGGAGATAGGCTGACCAGTTAATTAGCAACACAATTTCATGCTTGTTGTGGCTCCTAATAGAAGTGTATGGGTATTAATAAAGGCAAACACTCACAGAATAATAACTGATCTGCACTGTTACTGATAGGGTGACAAATAACAGGGTGATTGTCTCCCTTTGGAGTCACACAGAGTCTACAGCAATTACCATGACTGCATTAAGAAACAACAACATACATATTCAACATGTTGTATTACAAACAACGCAAAAGAATGTGCAACTAAATGATTGTTGGGGAAAATATAATTTATTTGAATTTTACAGTCCTTTTCTATATATAAAGTGTCAACCATTGTATACAGACATGTACAAAAGCTGTTCTTTGGGTTTAGTAAAGCTTTATGTCATATTGAAGTAATATCTCAACAGCTTACAGGATATAATGAAAGAATACACCAAGGACCTAAAGTTTTTAATTTTTCCACCCATCAGTCCATTGGGATGGTGTCTCCTGTGTCTTTCGACCAGACTGAGGAAGTTAAGAACCACAGGCATTAGGTGAAGGTGTCATTTAGTGCTGAAACAGCTGGCCTTTAATTTGCTGGCTGATGCTTTGCCAAAATTAGCAAATAAAAAATGTGTTTGCAAAATTAAACTTCACCTCTGACCACACAGGCCACACAAATAAAAGTTTAAGACAAGGTTTTACAAATATATGTGTTAAGCTTTTTGTTTTTCCTCAGTGTTCTTTTGCATGTAGGTGCAGCTGGCTTCATTATCACACTTTACAAATCACTGTGCATCCATTTGTGGTGTGCGGCCTGTATGCTGGTAATAAAGAAATACATTAAAGATGGAGGTCCTTCTCTTTTATTATCAGAGAAAACCAGTTTTCACCATGAATAGTCCTTATTTGTAATATTTTTAGAGTTAGCAGATTGGAAAAAAAAAATGTTCATATCACAAGTTATTATTAAATTCTGAAGACTGGAATCACACTCTGGCAGACAGGCAATGTTGCAGTGGTGGTGCTGTGACACTTGATAAAGTTATTATGTCAGCTGAAAATAGACCCCACCATCACCACCACCACCACACCCCATCACACACACACACACACACGCAAAAAAAATTAAAAACACCAAGTTGAAGACCACCACAAGCACGTATTTAGAAAGTGAATTAAGAGAATAGAACAGAACAAAACTGACAAGATGACAGAGCAGACTGGAGGAAACGCTGTTGCTGACCGTTAATTATCTTGGTTGTTTCATTGATCCCTTAGATTAAGATTACCAGGGATGGAATTGCAAGAGACAACCATAAAATTATGTTGGGCCATGCTTATTTGCCTTTCACTTGCATCTGTTTGACCTAGGTCTGTGCACAATTATTCCTCCCTGGCTCTGACTCACAAACTAATAATGAAGGACAAACAAGGATTCTGCGCGTCAACTCCCCGCTCGGCTCACATCTCATATCAAATCTTTGCCACTGTCAACAGAGCTGCAAGCTCTGGATTTCGTGTCCTGTCAGAGGATATGCAATATAAGGCTATGGGGTATTTCTCTCTTGACATCTGTTTGCAGAAGAGTGTTCTGTTTCCCACTTATAAAGAAGAGGAACGAGTTGACGGATGAAGAAAAGGTGAATGAGGGGCACGATGAAGGAGTAGCAGGACACGCGTACCTGTTTATGCTGAAGACTCTGCCAGTTGTCACCACTCAGAGTGCCAGAGTTCCCATTAGCAACTCTCTCTCCACCACTATTGTCTGTATGACTGAGGAGGCTGCTGGCTGGGTTTTGACGGGCTGCTGTGGGACTGTGAGGAGACTCTGGCATCGCAGCTGAGATCCTAAAAGAAACCAGTTAACAGGGCTGTTAACTGGTTTCTTTTAGGATCTTCTACTGCCATTTAAAAGAATAGATGCAGATAAGGAAATACTACTTTAAAAGTAGTTTCACAACTGAAGCAAAAACAAAAGGAAGGCCTAAGATAGTTTGAAAGATGCTGAAGATAATGTTTGCAGGACTGCTGACTAAGCAAATGTTAATAAATTCTTGATTTTTATGTGAGAATTTAATTTATGTCACTCACACAAAAAAAAATTACCTTAAATGACAGCAGTTGTATAAGAGTTCATTATTTCAGACTATCACAAATCAGAATCATTTATGGAGGATTTTTATCTGTAGTTTATAACATGCACAGGCATTAAAATCAATTATTGTCTCATCGGAAAATTAATTAACTTATCGTAACATAAAGTGAAAGCTAATAAAATCCTCCTCACAAAAGCTACAACACAGCCTGTTACATTTTTAAAAAAAATATCTGACTTGAGCTTCTGGTATAAAGTTATAAACAGTACAAGAAGTACAATCTCAGCTCTATACCTGTCAGGAATGAACAAAACCTACATACCGTTAAGGTAAAGAGTTGAATTCAGAGCAGCCAAGAAGAGTTGGTGTCTCCAAGTCAAGCAGTTTGGAGTGTGGATGAGAGATAACTGATGGAGTTGTGTGTCTACCTCAAGGGGAGGAGTCACAGCACTGAGCAGCACTGAGATGTGACAAGCAGAAAAAAAAAATGTTTTAAAATCTGCCAAAACTACAAATGTATCTAAAAGATCAAAGAGCCTGTAAATGTCTCCTGCTCCTCTAAAATTTTGCATTGATTACCATGTAGTTTACATTTTAATAATATGAGCATTTTCAACATATATTTTTCACGATGGTGCATACAGTCGACACAACACTGTGCTTCCGAGCTACCTGTTTTGTTTTTTTGTATCCCGGTACTATATTTACAAAATAAATATACAAAGCAAAATGCCCCCCAAAACACATCATTTATTGTCTTAAATGAAAAACAAAGCGTCTTTTTTTTTTTTAAGAGAAGACAAGTATAGTTTTCTGTAACTTTATTTAGATATTCAGTATCTAAGACATTTGAAGAACAAAAAGGGCTCTCTTACAACACAACTGTCAAACTGTTATCAAAGAGCTATTTACAGTTGTGTCTGCACGTCATTTGAAAAAAACACACGCACACACCAGTACATAAAAACAAATACAAGTGTTTAATTTAGCCTGATGATAAATGCAGTATACCCTAGAGTGCAGACACTCAACTGACAAACTGACAAATAACTCCCTGAATAACTCTCGATCTGTTAAGACATAATAAACTTTGTGCGAGACAGTTCTGCACGATCGCTGCGTGTTCATTAACAATGATGTTTATTTTCAGCATGCCACCTTTATCATATACACGTCCTGGAAGAGGGAGAGGACCAAAGGCCAGGAAGTCATATCATTGTTATTTATCTGTCGCTGATGTGAGAGGGCTATTAAGGTTAGGCTCAAAAGCTTTTATTAGTTTTCTCCCAAATATATGCATACAAGGAAATAATGTAGTACCATGATAAATACTCACAACAATAATGCAGGCTAAAACATGTTCAAAATCAACATCATGTAAATGTCAGTCAGGCCTGTACATTCGTGGCCTTGCATATCTTCGCAAAAAAAAAGAAGGTTAGACCTCACAGCACTTAATGACTGACTTGTGTATGTTGTTACCAAGGTAACTTTCTGCCACCTACTGGATTCATATTTACCTGCCCTCCACTTTGGATGAAATTACACAGATAAGAGGGGGGGAAAAAAAAGCTTTTCAAGCTGCCTCCAGCTTGTTCTGTTACACTATAAAATTATTCAGGGAAGTTCAAGGGGGAATTTAAAAGATGATGTTGTAAGGCAGAGCCCTTTTATTTGTTTAACTCTTTCATACCTGGAGACATGCACCAGAAGCAAGGAAACCTAAGGGATTGCAGTGGTGGTGTCATAACCTTGATTTCATATGACTCTGGAATGCCTTTCAGTCCTGGGTTATTAATCTCACAACAGAGCAACCCAGAGATGAAGGGTTGACTTTAGTGCTCTCTCACAGATGACTGGTAGCCTCTCTTGACAATAATAATGTCTCTTTAAGTTGGAGCATCGTAACCAACCCACGCTGATGCTCTAAGGCTAATATTATGCTAAGGTCCAGTCAAAAGAACTCATCTGATTCCTCCTTGACTCCTGCAGAGGGCATTGTGGTGCCACCTAAGCCAAAGACTTCACGGACAAGTTGTGCCGGACATTGTTCCTCCAACGTGAACCGCTGTTCCTGAGGTAAATTCCTCTGTAAATGGACCCTAGGTTGAGTTTCGGGGGGGCAGGATGACTTTGGCAATCAGGGCACCGTCAGAGAGCGAGGGCTTAGACAACGCCTCAGAAGATTTAGGATGAGCTGGGTTAGGAGGGATGCTCTTCTCCTCTGTCTTAGGTGCAGTTTTAAAGTCGCTTCTGGCTTTTTCTTCTTTAATGTAAAAAGTGTTAGTAATATGTAGTACTGGGCTTCCTTCCCCTGTATTTATGGTTTATTTTTACATCTGAGCACAGAAACAAAGTATTCTGTATGTATCACATCCTCTGACAGTCTAGACAAAACTGTTGTCTTCCCCACTGCTTCCATACTGCTTTTATTCTCACACAAATCAAGAAACTCATTCTTACTGTTGAAGAATACATTCTTAGTGTGAACACAATACGCACTAAAATAAAGGTCTAACCACTTTGGGATGATTATGCCAATTTGTCACAGCTGTGAGATAAATACAGGAAATAATAAACACTGCAGCCATAATCAGTAACACGATATCTGCCGATGTGATAAGCAGGTCCAGGAGCAGATTAATCTTATGTGGAATGAGCCTTTCTCACCTTCAGGCTTTTACAGTTATGGCATTATCAGATATTCACAGATTGGAAATTATTTTGGTGGCTGTGCAAGGGCAATGTGGCCCACTGTGGGCCAGAAGTAACAAAACATAAATAGTTGCTATGATGAGTCCCATGTGCTTATAAAAATAGCATTGTAACTCTCTTGGGAGCAATAGATGCATTTATACAAGAAAGATATCCACAAAATATTTAGACACCGGGGTAGTTTTGTAGTAAGAAACTTAGATAATTAGCAACTTACAGCTTAGATTATGTCATACACGTCGTCAAAGAGGACACTGGCTGATACATTTTCTTTTGGAGCTTAGACTACTGCACATAGTTTAAGTCCCTTCTGGCCTATTTATAGTGTTGGCCCTTGCAACAATGTCATCTGTAACTTGACTCCATCTGTTTAGTCAGAGCATGTTGAATGTCAGTTGCCAGAAGCAGAAGCAGCGCAGTTCATTTCTCGCTGCCTCTCTCATAGAGAGCTTCATGGAGTTTATGGGACAGCCAAGACCGTCTGGGGCCTGTAACCTCTTAGGAGTCCCAGTCGTCAGCTCCTGGGATGTGGACGATGATGAAGGTGAGGTGGTCATCAGCATCAGGCCTAAATCCTCTCCTCTCCCACGAAGAAAGAGCTCTGTGTCTGATGAGGACTCAGAGCCTGAGCCTCCCATGTGTGGCTCCAGGAGAGTGTCCTTCGCAGATGCCAAGGGCCTCGATTTGGTTCAAGTGAAGGAGTTTGACACGTGGGATGTGCCCAAACTGCCAGGATATGACTCTTCTGAGGGGGAAGGTAATGATGAAGATGAATACGTCCTCTCACCTCTTAATTTCTCCCTTCCACTATTAACTGAGGAACTATTCACCAAGGTCCAGGAGCAGAAAGTAGAGCTGGAAAAAATTGACTTACTTCCAGGGACCACAATACTAAAAGGGGTGGTGCGTGTCCTCAACATCTCCTTCACTAAGGCGGTATACATTCGAACTTCTCTAGACAACTGGTCCAGCCACTTTGACCTCCTAGCTGAGTACATCCCTTGTTCCAGTGATGGACTAACTGATTGTTTCTCGTTCACACTCACTTTGTGGCCTCCGTTTGGGGAGGAAGGAGCCAGAGTTGACTTTTGTCTGCGGTATGAAACTCCTGTGGGGACATTTTGGGCCAACAACAACAACAAGAACTACGTCCTCTCCTGTTTCCGCAGAACAAAGGAGGAAAAAGGGAAACAGCAGAAGGAAAACGTGAACAAGAAAAGCTGCCTAAAGACAGCTAGGTGGGAATAAAAAGTGATTTATTAAAAGGTGCTTTTAGACACTATCCAGTTTATTTAAGTATAAGAATTGTGCGTGGTCAGGGGAATAGAGTGGGAAGACCATTTCCTGCCACTGATTTATCAGCTTTTCATAAACATGATTCTTACCAAGTGATACTTAGTTGTATAAGTCCACTTTACTGAACACTGTCAATGAAGTTTATTTTGGTGAAGACAATGTGAGGCCTATAATTTGAGTAAATTAACATAAATAGAGGAAATATCCTTTATATTATCTTGTTATATTATAACCAGTCACAGTTTATGAATGGAAAAATAGCCAGAGTTAGAAAATGAAGTCCAATGTGCATATTTCACATCTCTCACATATAAATGTTTAAAATTTTAAAGATTTAATGTTTTTTTTAATCAAAACGGTTAATGTGTCTCAGCATTGTCACCATGTGTGGTTTGTTGATTGATGATAATCGCCTAAAACTATGTGAGGAAAAGAAAATTGAGTAAATTTTTTTTATCAATTGACTTACAGTCAGAACTCCAGCATGGAAAATGTTTCAGGACAGGAATCTCCAACACAGGGAAATGTCTCAGCAGGTGAAATTTAATTTTGTCGATTGTGAAATGAAGAAATTATCTGAAATGAAGGAAAACTGCTTTAATAGTGCGGCGGAATTATAGATGTAAAATGTCTTTTGTCTCTAGATGCGTCCAACAGAGGACTAGAAGTTGACACTTTGAAATCTATCAATGATCAGTCAGGAATATCAGAGGAACATGGACAGAAATTACTGGTGAGTGGGAAAAATAAACCCAAAATAATTTAATTTTTTTTTATGTTGCTGGTATAACTCATGATGCAACAGTTCAATTCTGTCCTGATATCCTAAATCCTCACATTCAAAGTGTTACAGATAGGAAGTCTTCTATATATTTGATGTATTAATAGCAGCGAAAGGGAGCTTAAAGACACCCTGGTATGCCTGTGAAGTAAAGGAGGAGCAGAAAATTTAATATGACCCCTGTGCACTTTTTCAGAGTGTCACATGACTGGAGTGTAACATAACGTGCTGTGCACCTAAAAAAAAAAAAAAAAAAAGAAGTGATACTTGTGGTTTGTGCTTTCTCAATGTTTCAAACAATTATATTTTGTCACATATGCTTTATTTATTTATTTATTTAAATACCATTTTAGTTGTTTATCCTCTCAAATCCTTCTGGAAATGCACTTAAGGACAGTTTTCTCTTTTCGGCCATGTTGCCGTGTGACATTCAACTTTAAATTTTACCCCACTTGCTTTTCTTAAAAAGAGCATGTTGTTGAAATGAATCTATCTCTGTTGATGGACAGATTGAGAGCAGAATGAACAGCAGCCAAAGAAGTCGCAGGAAGGCTGCACGGATGGCCCGGGTGAAGGACTACTTTGCCCAAAGAAATAGAGGCGCGAATAACACTGATGGAGACGAATCACCTCCAGAAGTAATGCAGGCAACTCAAGAAGAATCCCCAAAGGAGAAACATGCAGACATACAATCGTATTCTGAGAGGAACCGCAATTCAGAAGGTTCCCAGTTTGTTTCTGAATCTCAAGTAACATGCAGCGAACCCCTCCTTAATGTTTCACGTGTTATGTCGCCAGCACATGACTGTGCATCTAAGCGTGAGCCAGAGAAATCAGAGAGCTTTACTTTGGCTGCCTCAGCCACATTAGCAGAAGGTGAGAGTGCCGCAGACATCCAAGACAACCTATTTGATAAGTTTGCTCAAGCAGGACAGAAGCATACCAAATGTCAGGCCAGCAGTCAGGATAGAGACATGGGTCATGAATATATGAGTAGCACAGCAGCAGTGAGCAATGAAAGCCTTGTTAGTGAGACCAGCAACTTCACATTTGGAACTGTGGTGGCTCCGTTGTATCATCAGGTGTTTGGCAGAGTGGGAAGTGAAAGCCAGAGCAGAGGTGACTGGGGAAATCCTGCATGGGCTACACTGAGTAGTGGAGACTTAAATCCTCTCACTGACAGAAGGCAGATTAGTTGCACTGTTTCAACAGATATTAGAAGTAACAATAGTAATGTTCAGGGAAATGGGATTAATAACCTGACACCGTGCAGTCCTCGTGCTGAAGAAGAAGAAGAAGCACGTTTAAGTGTGACCATTAATGTGGTGACACTGCAGGATCCATCTGGGACTGAAAATACAGACCAGGCATGTACAAACACACTTCAAGGTTCAGACACTCGTTTAGAAGACACATTGAGCCATCCTGAGACTCTAAACATTTTATCACAAACAGATTTGTTGAATCCACAAATACCAGCTGAGAGTTTACATCTCCAGGGAGAAGCACAGGAAGACAGTGTAACACATGACCTTCAAAGCCAAGTAACAGCAGAAACAACACAGTGTCGACTGCCAGAGGATGCACGTACACATAATAAAACGGATCTTGATGAAACACATGCACAAAGCAATACACATAAAGTCAGCATCAATCCCGAAACATCATTTGTATCGCTTGAGAGCTCTCAGGGTGCGATGGGGCGTGTTATTGAAGAACCTGACCGAGAGAACAGCAGCAGAAAAGAAAAACACCACGAGTGTGTGGAGTTAATCAAAGACCATTTTCCTGGTAACACAACTTTAAAAGAGGATAAACTATTTGAGGACTTGCATGATTTAAATTCTTACCATAATGAGGATTCAGTTACAAAAGCAGCTGTTTCTGGCTGTGAACTTGCAGAGAATTTCACAACACCTGAGACATTTCTGGAAGCTCGGGGGGAAACTAATAACATGGAAGAAGGAAGTAAAATGGCACACAGCTCACTTAAAGATGAATCAAAACCCTCTGGTGAATTTGAAGTAACTGGGGAGTTAGCTCAACGTGTGACTAAAGAGACACTGGAAAAAATAGAGCATTGCAAAATCAAAGCTGATGAGGAGGGTTTCAAAGACATTACTGAAGTGAAGAACTGGGAAATGATGGTTGAAGAAGAAGAAAACAACATATTTATATACGAAGAGAAAAGCGAGACATTATATTTAAAGCCAGGTGACACCGAAGTAAGAGGAAAAGAAAATGCAATGAAGGCAAATGAGGAATTTGTCGAGGAGATTGCAGTGACAGGAGCGAAAGAGGACAAAGAAGGGACAAGACAGGAAAAAATTGAAGAGACTGTGGGTGGAGAAGATGGTGCCGGTATTGAGAGAGAATATGCTCAAGCCATAAAGATGGACAAAATAGGTGTCGAGGAAGAAATAACTGAGGAGACTGAAGTACAGAAAACAGAGGAGACAGAGTTGCAGAAAGAAAAACACTTAACGGGAAAGGAGGTCAGTACCCAAGAGGTCAGTATTGAAAGGGCACGCGACCAAGAAGAAGAGGAGATAAAGGGAGAGGAAAAAAGTGGAATAAACTTGAATAATGAAGGTGGAAACGGTGCCAAGTGGGAGAAAAAACCAAAGGAGGGAAAGATAGAGGAGCAGAATCCAGATTGCAAGGAGGAAATCCTAAATTGCGAAGCAGAAGAGGCAGAGATTGTAGATGCAGACTCATGTGTGGCAAAACAGGAAAGAAAAGATAAGGTGCTGTGTTTGGAAGAGAGATTAGAAATGACACAAAGCAAGGATGAAGACATTTTATCTGCTCTGGTGAACAGTGGGCAGGAGGCTGGCAGTGAGAGAGTATTTGAGAAAGAAAATAGAGGAGAAGGGCAAAATGCACACATTCAAACTGAAAGACACCATTACAAAGTGGAGGGGTTTCAAAGCAGCAAGGATGCCACACAAGATCAGTCACAGGACGAAAGTGAACCTATCGCTGCAGAGAGGGACAATTTAACAGATGAAGCTGAAAGTGATCAAACAAGCCCCGACAGCGCTTCGGCAGAGTCGGACTCGGACGATGAGGTGGAGCTGTACATGCACTGTCTGAGGGCTGTGGGCACGGGAGCACGGTCCCATAAAGACAAGGGCAAAGATACAGGTTTCACTGTGAGCAAAAGGCCTTGTGTAAGCAGAACCAAACTGCTGTCTGCAACCATGCCATCCATCAGTGAATCTCAGGATGAAGAGCAGCACCTCAGCCGCCTTCAGGAGAAGCATGAAGACCCGAAGACGGCCGCCATCGTGTCCCTGTCACCATCGGGCGGACAGGAAAGCATCTGTCAAAATGTTTTATGGTGGAGAGACACATTTTCCTGCAACAGTATCACAAAATCTTTGCTATATGCCACCCTGTTGGTGGTATTTGTAGTTGTGGCATACCATTTTGACTTTCTTGCCTGTTTGGGGCTCTACTTGATATCTGTGGTTTGGCTCTGCTGTCGAGAAGAGAAGCAACCAATTAAAAACAACACGGAGGGTTGAATTAAAATCTAAGAATCTGTTTCAGTTGGGATGATGGAGTGTAGATGGTCCTGGTGTGATATCCTTGTTCTTTTCTATAACCAATTATATAAAATTTGATATTTGGTTGAAAAATGACTAAGATGACACAGAAGTAATAAATGTGCATTATTATTAGGTAGATATTATACACACATTTAAACACCTGTTGTCTCCTCCCTATGGGAGGATGTTACCTGTCTATTGTCAGGAGTGGAATTGATTTTTCTTGATGGTTTCCTGTACATAAAACTTTGATAACGATGCTCACACTGATCAGTGCTGCAGCGCATTTAAGCTTTTCAAGGTGAACGAAACTCATCAGTGTGCTCTGTGTGCATGTTTGTGTGACTGCCACCAAAAATCATAGTGCTGGTACATAATACATGTAATTTTCATTACAGTAAAGTTAATAAAGTGCACAACTGACACGTCAGTGAGTCTGATTATATTTCACAGTTTTCAGTGAACAGTGGGAGCAGATTATGAGGATGCACAGTGTAATAACTGAACTGTTTTAGCTGCTGAAGCCAAATGGAGAGTCACAATTTTTGATCATACATACAAAAGAAAAGAAAGAGGGATGCTTATCTTCATCTTTTCGACTAAAGAATGTGAGGACTCTTTCTGAAATGTAGCTGCTCAGCTCACGTGTACCTGTAGCTTTTAGCTCCTGCTTCCTGTTTTCAACTTTGACTTTTAGCTGTGTGAGCTGAGCACAGCTGCAGGAATAAAGTCGCAGAGAGAGTTCAGGGAAAAGAGGATTAACGCTCTCTTTTAAAAAGAAACAGTAGCTTTTATAAGCCAGGCACACAAATGGTATAAACAGGGGCTTCTTTTTGATTCTAAGTGTTTCTAAATAAAGACAGGAAGTTTCAGAGGTGTCATATCTGACCTTTTGTAACACTGTCTTTTGTCAGAACGCTTATTGGGTTTGTTTAGTTTTCAAGCATGAAACTATTTGACCTAAAAAGGTGTTGCCTTCACAACTAAACCCATAAGAGCAATAATAATTCAGTTTTATTAGCTGTGTTGGCATGCTGGCTCAACCCTTTACCTCTTGGACTGCGACAAACTGCAGCCAAACCGGCTTCTTTGCCAGACTATCAGGTGCCCACCTGTCCACTATGTAGGTGCTTTTACTCAAATACAATGATAAATCAAATGTGATGTTAGTATAGGGATAATACACTTATAAATGTCTCTTTAATTATAAATATTAGCATGAAAAATGTATTATTCAAATGAATTGTTTATTGTCTGAACCGCACTACATATAGCACAGAATTACTTAAGAAGCAACAACAAAAAAAGAAACAAAAACCTTCCAAGTGGTCCAATAAAATCATTCAAACTGCAATAAGAAGCAATGAAATAAGTTGTAATTTAGCATTTTTGTCTACAAAAATAGTAGATTCCTTTAGTGCCACAGTGCAGCTAGAAAGCATATCTGCACCTAAATAAACAGTGCTGTAACCATCATGTGATATGTATTATTCTGGGAGAGAGAAATGCTTACGCACTAACAAGGGGTTTAGGAATTTATAACCACAACAAAGGTTTAAATAAAGCTACAGCTGTCTTCACTTCACATTGAATCAGTGTTAAAACTGCAAATAAATATATGCCCTCTTCAGACGCTTTATTAGGTACAGTGTGCTAGAATCAGGTTGGACCCTCTTTTGCTTTCAGAATTCTCATGGCGTAGATTTAACAAGGTGCTGGAAACATTGCTCAGATATTTTTATTCATATTGACATGATAGCATCACACAGTTCTTGCAGATTTGTTGGCAGCACATGCGTGATGGGACTATCCCATTCCACCACATCCCAAAGGTGCTCTGTTATATTGACATCTGTTGACTTTGCAGGTCATTTGAGTCCAGTCACCTCACTGTGATGTTGGAGAAACCAGTTTACAATGATTTTAGCTTTGTGACATGGTGTGTTATCCTGCTGGAAGCAGGTCATAAAGGGATGGACGTGGTCAGCAGCAACACTCAGGTAGGCTCAGACATTTAAATGATGCTCGGTTTGTATTAACGGGCCCAAAGTGTTCCAGAAAATATGCCCCACACCATTACACCTCCACCGCCAGCCTGAACCATTAACACAAGGCAGGATGGACCCATACTTTCATGATGTTTACACCAAACTCAGACTATTTTTATGGCAACAGGACTTCTGTTTCAGTTTCCTGTTCTTACCTGACAGGAGTGGCACCCAATGTGTGCTGCTGTAGACCATCTGCTTCAAGGTTCAATGTGCTGCATGTTCAGAGATGCTCGCCTTGGTTGTAGCAAGTTGATTTACTGTGCTTTCCTATCATCTATAAACAGCCTGACCTCTGATGTCAAGGCATTTTCACCCAGAGAACTGCTGCTCACTGGATACTTTCTCTGTAAACCCTAGAAATGGTTGTGTGGGAAAACGCCAGTAGATCAGACCAGCACTACCAACCATACCACATTCAAAATGAATTTAAACACCTTTCTTCATCATTCTGGTGTTTGGTTTGACCATGTCTATGAGTCTAAATGCACAGCTTTGGTGCCATATGATTGACTGATTAGATACCTGCATTAACAAACAGCGGTCCAGGTCTACCTAACAAAGTGGCTGGTGAGTGTATGTTTAAAGATTTTCATATTTTTGACTGAACCACTTAACACAATCAGCCTTTGTCATTCATTAACTGATAACAAATATCAGGGTTTAGAAATATTAACATTTTCCAGACAACTAACTAGAAAGAGCCTTAGCTGATACAACAGCAGTATATAAAATTTTAATAATGTAGACTTCTAATCTAGATTTCTAATATCTGTTGTGACCTTGAATGTGCCTGTGCACATGGTTCTGTTGAGCACATATGTAGTAAGCCCACCACCACTGTGGATTTGGAGGGAAGAAATCAAGATATGATTTAAGACCTTAAATTAAAGGAGTTAAAAACTAAGTCATCCAGCTAACATAACTATAAGTGTTATTTATAATATTTGGATGCAATCACACCTTTGGACCATATATGTAACACTCCAGGTCTTTTATCTCCTTAAACCGTCATGAAATATGAAAGAAACATGCCAGATCTGGCTATGACACTATTTCACTGTCCATATATTTCCAGGTTTGACTGTACAAAAAGACCCAGTTGAGGTGTTTTGGGCATGTCCTACTGGGAGGGGGATCCCGGGCACAAACCCAGGTATGCTGGAGAGATTACATTTTTTGGCTGGGTTGGACATGCCTTATTGTACCCCTTGCAAGAGCTGGAGGAGGTGACCAGACAGGGGGAGGCCTGGGCGTCTCTGCTTAGACTGGGACGAATGGATGGACGGAGGCTTGACTTCTATCACTGCTCCTCCCAATCAAGTAGTGATTGTTGCCCTGGGCAACAAAGTTTTTTAAGCCGCATCCCCAGTATCATGTGAACTTAAATGATACTGACCAATCAGAATGTTTTAAAAAGTATCAAATTTCAGTCCAATAAGATGTGGGAGTCACTATTAAGCATGATTTGAAGGTAGGACATCCTTTTCTGAAACACGGTCATAGGAGCACATGGTGTGAGAAGAAGGTAAGAATATTTGCCCCAGTAATTATATTTAAAATGACAAACTGTAAATAAAAAATACATGCATGTATGAAGTTGTATAGAGAGTTTTTGTCAGATTTTATGATTTTTTTTTTAAATTTTGCATGTTCAGAATTTCAGTTTTTGTTGCCTCAAGGCAACATTGTGCAACAAGAGGTGTTTCTTGAGGGAGACTTACAGGGTTAGGATGCCTTTGGTGAGGTAAGGTAACCCTAACCCCCTAACCGTACCCTAACCCTCAAAAAAGTGACGGCTGTGGTGACATGCTGGCTGCTCTGCAGAGAATGGGAGGACAAAGAGCGACTACATGTGTTTCTATGCATTCACATTGCCCAAAGTCTTTGACCCAGAGTTTTGAGTTTTGGGATTTGCTTTTGACTTTAAGGATAATATTATTTCCTAGTGCTTCTGAGTTTATCTTTACTTCTAGTTTTTGGTTGCTTGTTATATGATGGTAGTTCCCTTTCTGATCCAGTCTATTCTTAGATTCTCATGTGTGAGTTCTGTCTCGTCTCCGTGTTTGTTTTCCTTTCTGTCCTCGTATCAAGTCTTTTGTGAAGTTTCACAAAGAGTGACAGCAACGTCTCACAATATGAAAATCAATATGATGTGACACTTGGCAATACGAACACAGGCATCAAAAAAAATCACAGCAACGTCAGAGCAGTGATACAGATTGAATAATTAAAATCTTCTGGTGGGTATATTTGACAGATGTTTGCTGATTATTTTACATTATTTTACTTGGGTCTTATCTGGTTATTTTCATTGGTGTTCTGCAGTGTCCACCATAAGGCATTACCTCATATTCTGTAATGAATGCACATGTAGTTACTAATAGGCAGAGCTTTCCTGTAAACAGCAGGGACATATATGGTATTTAACTTTTTCCCAGCTGTTCAGGCGAAGTCCGTTTGTTTTTATTAGCCAGAATACCATCCCAGATTGTAATGCTCTCCGTCAGGCTTTTCCAGGCCATTTTCCAAAAAAAGAAGGAAAAAAAAACGCATTCAGATCACTTGTAAGTTTTCAAATTCTTAGCCTGTTTTAGAGAAAATTCCATTAGCTCTTCAAATGTTCAAGATCTCCATAGATTTACAAATGCCACTCCTTACACTATCCCATTTAACAGGACAAGACATCCTCTCCAGTTACTTTCTCTTAGATCTTATGGGAGGGACTTGTAGAGGCAGCTTGCCAAAATCTTTGCTGTTCCTGTGTCGGTGCCAGTTCACTGCAAGTTGTACTTGTACTTGTAATTTTTTTGTTTGTTTGTTTGGACTGGGATCTTTTGAAAGTAGATAAAATAACATAACGTAGGTAGATGGTAATACTGTGATTGTGCTGAATTCTAAATATTAAAATCATCTACAGTAGGCCTGTAAATTAGTTGTTTAAAGACATAATTTATGTTTAAGCATTAAATTTATATTTTTATATAATTTCTTCATCACCATGTGAGTGCAACAATGGAAAAGAAAAAAGTTTTTTCTTAAAAAAAAAAAAGAAACTATGTATATATTTTTTAACTGTACTTAAAAAATATTTAAATATTTTTTAAATACAGCACCTGGAGTCTCCTACTATGAAGTCATGCTGTTGTATTAGATTCAGTCTTACTGAAATATGCAAGGCCTTCCCTAAAATGACAGATGGAAATATATGTTGTTCTAAAACCTTTCAGCATGTGCAAACTGCCAGTTCCATAGGTCCTAATGCACCCCCATATCATCAGAGATACAGGCTTTTGAACTGAGCGCTGGTAACAAGCTACACGGTCCTTCTCTTTAATCCAGAGGATGTGACATCCAGGTTTTGTCAAAAAGAATTTCAAATTTCAATTTGACCACAGAACATTTTGCCATTTTTGCCTCAGTCCATTTAAAATGAGCTCTGGCTCAGAGAAGATGGCCGTGTTTCTGGATCATGTTCACAAATGGTGTCTTCTTTGCATGACAGAGCTTTAACCTGCATTTGTGGATGGCACAGTGATCTGTGTTCACAGACAGTGATTTCTGGGAAGTGTTTCTGAGCCCACACAGTAATTTCCATGACAGACCCATGCCTGTTTTTAATGCAGTGCTGCCTGAGGGTCTGAAGATCAAGATTAGATTAGATTAGATTAGATTAAACTTTATTAATCCCTTTTCAGGGAAATTAAAGAGTAACCAGTATGGATTTTCTGCCTTGTCCCTTGCACATAGAAATCCTAGATTCTCTGAATCCTTTGATGACATTATGTACTGTAGACGATAAGATATTCAAAGACTTCACAGTTTTACATAGAGGCTTTTTTTTTGCAGTTTGGTGATCCTCTGCCCAGCTTTACCTCTGAGAGACTCTGCCTCTTTAAGATACTCGTTTTCCCCCCTCAAACATGTTACCGACTTGTTGCCAATTACCTGATGAGTTGCAAAATGTTCCTCCAGCTGTGTCTTTTTAGTACCACTTTCCAGCCTTCTGCTGCCCCCATCCCAACTTATTTTGAGAGGTGTTGCAGCCATCATATTCAAAGTGAGCTCATATTATTTATAAAACAGCAAAACGTCTCAGTTTAAACATTTGATATGTTTTCTATTTTCTATGTTCTGTTGTGAAATCATTGTGTTGTTTTCATTTACATAAACTGGGTTTGTATAACAAAATACTGACAATGTAATTTCACAGGAAGTATTTGCTTCAACACATGTACAATATTTAACTGGAGAAGTAATGTAAGAAAACAAGCAATTGAAAAGAAAAACATGAATAAACAAATAAAAGAAAATACTTTTGTTTCCTCAGTTATTCAATTAGATAACATAAGAGTGAGGTATCATTTTAGAACATCATACATTTGTGTGATTTACTTCCTTTTACTTGGATTTAAAAAGAAAAGGTAAATCAATTTGTTCAATAAATAAATAAACTTTAGTTGATGAGTTCATAGTTCTGTTTTGTGTATGAAAGATTTTTCTAAACATAATTTAACACTTTCTGTTGTGTCGTTTTTTAGAAATTTGGGGGTTTACAAATACACCTAAACGCCTCACGGCACACATGTCCGCACAAGCACGCTTCCCCACCTGTGATTGGACAACGCGCTGTCAGTTTATGGACCCTGTGTGCTTACAGTCAGCCAATCGGCTTGCGTGTTGTTGGCTGGTACGCCGGTACGCCGGTCGGGTTGCAGCTTGGAAAAGGGGAAGCGACTGGCGGAGGCAGCATCGGCTGTTCATTGTGGTGCGGTGCTATGGACCCCAGGGGCAATGTTGAGACCGGGGAGACAGAAAACCAGTCGGAACTGTTCTACGTGCCAATTCCAAGCGAAGCACCGTGCAAGAGGGAGCAGGAAAAACTGTCAGGAGTCGTCAAAAACGTCCACAGAAAACTGCGTAGGAAATACAGGGAGGGTAAGCAGCCTCAGTGGGCCCCTCTGTCTCCCTGTGGCCCTGCAGCCACAGGGGCTAAACTGTTAGTTAGTTAGCTAACAAATGTTGAAGTAACGTTAAATCCTGGAGTTATCGATGAATCCGGTAAACACAGCTGAACGCGTTTTGTTTTTCAGGCTGGTTAGCTGTCGTGGTGGCAGATTGCAGTCGACAGCAGCGACGGTTGCTTTAAGCAAGCAAGGCCTTTAAAGCTCCTTAACAATAAATACACAACAGTTGTTATTGCCGTTTATGGCAGTTTATGCAAGGCTCTTCTGCCGATATGTATTAGCTCGCTTTCACACCCACTCAACACAGACCTTAATAGGTGACTAGATTGCCCCTCTATTGGCAATAAAATATAATTGTGAACTGAACAAACAGTTGTCGCAACTTTTACAACGCAATTAGTTTTATTTTTCTGATATTTGCATCATTCAGAGCCAGACTGCGAAAATTAGTTGATATTTCAGAGCTATATTGCGATTAAGGCATATTAATGGTAGGCCACAACTTTTGCTAGTGGAGCTTAACTCTTGAAGGGTAAGATGGACAATGAAGATCTGGAATTGTGGAGCTAAGTTAGAGATTGGGCAAAAGAGACCGAGGCTGACTTGTTGCCAGGAAAAACCACAGTAGGTTAAAACCTGTCTGCTGCTGTTGCTTCCTGCTATGTCCTTCCACATACAGCACTATATCAGCTGCAACTTTGTTTACCACTTTAAGGTGTGTTTTCTTTCTGCCACTACAATTTGTTGGATGTCCAAAGAAGCAACAAAGTGGTCACTTAGTAGCAGATAACTATAAATCTGTTGGACTGTGATTTGGTCTCTGGGGTGGGCGGGGGGTGGGGCTATCACTCTCTGTCTTGGCTTAACATAGTTAAAGCAGTTTGCAAATAAAGTGATCAAATCAGTATTGGTCCTTCATGCAAAACACAATGCAGCCTCATCTTCTAATGTTTGTATTTGTGAAACAGGAGGATGTAATGGATCTTAATCTAATCATATAGCTGCAAACACTTTATCAGTGTGTGTTCATCAGCAGCCCTCTGTCCCAAGACCAGAACCATCTGTCTTGTTCAAGTGAAAAAAAAGGAAGTTTGGAAAACCCCATTCTCAGGTCATCAGCATTTACTTGTACCATCTATTTGTGTGCATCAGACATCGCACTTAACAGCACTATCAGAGAGATTTAGTCCATGTTTTGTTTGCAGTTGATATCTGTTGCTTTAAGTACTCTGAAATTAAAATTTTGCTACATAACCTATGCTGGGTTTTGTTCTGTTGCTGACGTTGCACTGTCGCTAAGTCTCTTTCTGAGGAAATGCACAGTCGCTCTGACGTCTGTGTGGGAGAGGAGCACAAAAGGCACATTTAAAATATCTTGAGGGAATAAAACTTTGTATGAGTCCACAGTCCTCTTGCGATTGTACCAGAACACAGCAGTTTACAGGCTTAAGTGATTGTTTTTCAGTATAAAAGCCACTAATATCCTGAATTAGATCATCTCTTGCTTTGAATGCCTGGTTGGTTTGTTTCATTTGACTCCTTCTAAATTAAAATTGTGCTTTTGACCATTTCACTGCTCAGAACTATAAAAAAAACCTTGAGCACAAACATTTTTTTTGTAAATAGTTAAAAATGTTTCATAAAAAATGTGGTGGTGTTTGTGTATGCGCTGCCCTACTTTCACTGTAAAACACTGCATAACCATGGTAGTGTATTTAAAATGAACTTGGATTAATTTGTGGTTTGAATGAGTAAAGCATTGTTATTAGAAAAGTATTCAGCATTGCAGAAACTAGCTGCTTGTTTTGGAGACTAGAATAGCATAAAGAAGTCGTCCTGCTTGCAGATCTCATGATTGGTTAATAAGTAAAGCATGATCTGGTAGGCTTGGCATTGAATCACAGTGGTCATGCATTCAAAGCACTGCTGTTTACCACCACGCCTCTTGTTGTTCTTTCATTTCTGCAAATCAGATAGTTTTTTTTTTTTTTTTTCCCCCCTCTTCTGGTCATGGGATTTCTCCCTTGTTGGCACGTTTGCTTATGCTAGGGCTGTCAACTTCTGAGCAGCTGCAAAGATGTACAGTGGGAATTTTTGTGGACATGACCTTTTATTGTGAAATGGCTCTTTGAAGGTGTTTTTATTTTTTTAGATGCACAGTTCTGCTTCTGTTCAGGCAGAGACAAGTGAACATATAGGCAATATTGAAGCACCAACAGTGGTCTGAGATTTTTTTTTTTTCAGCAGTTGTGTTTTTTTTGTTTTGTTTTTTTTTGTTTTCCCCTAAAGAAGTACAATCCTGTTTCGGTGTTTAAGTGGATAACCAAAGCTTGCAAGTAGGTTGTGAATGTTTGATACTTGGTATGTCAGAGAAGACAAAAATAAGACTTCAGCAAGATACTATAATTACGCTGAGCAATTTTTTTTTTTTGTCATCTTTTGGATAGTGCTGTGGTTAAGTGGTTTTTATTTTCTCAGTGGGCGACTTTGACAAGATCTGGCGAGAGCACTGTGAGGATGAGCAGACACTGAGTGAGTATGCCCTCGCCATGAAGAATCTTGCTGACAATCACTGGACCAAAAAGTGTGAAGGAGAGGGCCGCATTGAATGGTGTCGCAGGTATGACTGCCTCCAGATATCGTTTAGGTTTTATTTTAGAGCCCAGTGAAATTGGACTAATCTTAGCCTGTAAAATGAGCTCCTGTAACTCACTGTTGTTGCCTTCCTGGCAGTTTCTTAATCACTGTTTTGATGCCACTTTCACAGTGTGTGTCAGGAGTATTTTTTGGATGGTGGAATGAAAAGAGTGTTAGAAAAGGACCAGAAAAGTGCCACAGTTGCTTTGGGTGCGGGTGCAGCACCTGCAAGTTTCCAGCCATACAGCACCATCCCCAGGTAAGATGAAGTAAGAATGTTGTCTGTCAGAAGTTTACAGTTTGTCCCATTTCCATGCTACATATTAACTGTACAAAGTATAGCATTGCCCTTTATTCCAGATGCTGGATTTGCCAGGGGCATTTTTTTTTTAAATGTATTTATTTTTAATGCTATAGTGTACTATAGAGTTTGTTACTGCTTTATGGAAGAAAATAAACAGACGTTTAATTTTTAAAATTTTGTATTTTCAAAAATTAGCTAGATCCCCAGCTGAATTATTAAGTTTGCTCACTTACAAAGAAATGAGCTGTCTCAAATTTTTACAATAGTTTAGTTTTAATGGCAAGAGACCGAATATCAACCAAAAATCCTAGAAAAAAAAAACATGTTACATAAAAGTTATAAGTTGATTTGCAATGTAAGTTGATGACTTAGTACTTGGTGTAGAAACCCAGCAGTAAGACATTTCATGTAGTTGGTCACCAGGTTTGCACACATCTCAGGAGGGATTTTGGCTCGTTTTCCATTTTGCCCCACTCCTCTTTACAGAAACCTTCAGTCTATAGTGCATGTTTGTACTGCATATGTTTGTGTGTATTATACTCATCAGGCATTACATGTTGTTTGTGCTACAGTTCAATCTCTCAGCTGGGGAAAATGCGCCTTCTTGATGTGGGGAGCTGCTTCAACCCTTTCTTGAAGTTTGATGAATTCCTTACAGTTGGTATTGACATAGTGCCTGCGGTTGAGGTATGAGTGCTTATTAATTCTGTTTAAACTTTTAATTGACCATGTGTTTTCAGCCATTGTTGGTGCATACGGAATGCATAAAGTTCCCCACTTGGGTGGTAAGAGTTTGTGTTACAAAGCAAAAACACCAGAAATGACTCAGCCAGTGCTGTGGTTAGACTATGAGCAAAATCAGTAAAGCACAGGAAAAATAACCCTTTGCATTCTGCAGCTGCAAGTCGTGAAAATAAATGAGTGGGGTGGAAATGGTTACCAGTGTAGCTTATGTTCGAACCATGATTTGTGCTGAAATCTTTTTTCAGAGTGTGTACAAGTGTGACTTCCTCAACCTTCAGCTCCAGCAGCCTCTTCAGCTGGCAGGTGACGCAGTAGAGGCTTTCCTCCGCCAGCTCCACAACCCCATTGATGCTCTACCTGCTCAGCTTTTCCACGTGGTGGTCTTCTCCCTGCTCTTGTCCTACTTCCCCTCACCGTACCAGCGCTGGATCTGCTGTAAGAAGGCCCATGAGCTGCTGGAGCTGCATGGCCTGCTGCTCATCATCACGCCCGACTCCTCTCACCAAAACCGGCACGCCCTCATGATGCGCAGCTGGCGTGTCGCCGTGGAGTCGCTGGGCTTTAAGCGCTACAAATATGTCAAGTATTCTCACATGCATCTCATCGCCTTCCGTAAGGTGTCTCTGGCCACCACCAGTGACCTGGTGTCACGCAACTACCCTGAGATGCTTTACATCCCTCAGGACTTTAATTCCAATGAGGAGGAAGACTGTGAAGACATGCCGTTACAGGTGCGCTCCGAGTTTGAGGATGACCAGCTAGCTTGGGGCTTCACGGAGCTACCAGACACACCCTATGATTCAGATTCTGGGGAGAGCCAGAGCAGCTCTGTACCTGGATTTCATGAGCTAGAGGATCCCATCCTGCTTCAGAGCTAGGCTAAACCAGCAACCCCCCCCCCCCGCTCTACCTAAAGCCCCTTTCAGACATGGAATATGTAACATTGCTGGCTTCAAAAGTCTGTGAAAGTGATGGCATTTTATCATTCAGAAATATCACTCATTTAATACCCCTAATGGTTTCATTCGAACATACCCCTCACAGTGAGAGTGAAAGCTACAGTACATGCATGATATTTGCCACACAGTATTATCAGCATTAATAGTGATTATTGTAACCCCCACTTATGCAAGTTTAGCTCTTTGCTGTTGTACCTAAGAGGAGGGTCTCTCACACAAACTCTGATACGGAGATTTCTCTTCTGTAATGGGAACACACATGCATCACAGAGGTGTGTAATCTTATTTGAAACATATTTATTACATGTTATTGCTATTTATTGCATCCTCTGGTCAGCTGAGCAACTCATAAAGATGCACAAGACACATGCAGAGTTGTAATCTTGTGTGTGCCTATCTATTAACATGTACAAAAGCATTTCTAGGTTTGACCTAGTCAGACTGTCGTTGAGACAGAGTGACCAGGATGCCGATTCAGACGTGAAGCCGACGCATTTAGATGCTGCCAGATTATTGTAAAAGGAGTGAATGTCTGAAAAGGGCTTAACGGTCCTCCCCTTCAACTGCTGCGCTGCCAAATTTAACCAGCTGCATTCTTACCCCACTTCTGCCCCTCCTCCTCAAAACAATGCAGTTTGCACAGTGTGAAAGAGAGAAGTTTACAGATTATTTTCTCATATCCACACTCCTTTTAGAGTGTACACACATACACGTACACACATGCACACACACTCACACACACACACTAAGATGGATATATTTTGATAAATAGCTAGGTTTTTTAAGAGTTGGACATTGAACGCCCACAAGATATATGAACTCCCCGCTTCTCTTAATATCAAAAGTCAGCTTGTCTATATTCTGTATTCAGTCTCTGTTTGAATAAGCTAGGCTGCTTGGTACAAAAGCCAAAAACAGCATACCCAGGCAGCCTGACAGGGGTTTGATTGCACTGCTGAGACTGATATAAAATGATGGACTGGTGCCGTTGCTTCTGTCACATACAGCTCAGCTTTCTGAAATTGTTTTGATGTTCACTTAGTTTTCCAAGACAAAAAAAAAAAACAAATAAAAAAAAAAGCTTATTGTTTGGAAATAGATATCCTTAGTCAAACACTGGTGTTGTCCATTGTAAAGTGTGGCAATGCCTTTGTAACTTGGCATCCTCTGAATGATGTGTGTCTCTTACAAAAAAAGGTGGTATTTGTAGCATTTACATTTTCAGAACCATACAGTAGTATTAGGTTTACTAATGTGAAAACTGTTTACGTATTGTGTTAACAAGGTACGAGTGCAAATTAGGTACAAGTTTGTTTTTTTTCCCTCGCCCTCCTCTCCTTACAGACTGACTTAATTCTGAATGATCTCGTTGCTCCTCTTGCATTTCATTTTCTTCTTGTTCTTAAGTAGCAAATTGGTACAACACTGCATGCCAGTGACTTTACAGCACCAGTATCCTTCGACACAATTTTAGAACCTTGATGTGAAACTACAGCACTCCAGAAATGTGCACAGTCAGAAAATTCACCGAGACAAAAGAAATTTACACTTCTTCGAGTTTGTCACAGAGAACTTCTTAAACAGATGAAATGCTGTAAAATTTAGCAAGTGAAGTCAGATCTGAAACTACTGTTACGCTACAGGGAGGTTTTAGCTAAAGACACTACCAGGTGAAATGTTAGTGTGTTCCTGCTGGTTCCTGAACAGACTAAATGTGTGGGTGTTGTTGGGTTTGTTAGTGTGAATGAAGGAGTGAATTTATGTGATATTTTTTTATTTTTGTCAGTGGCACTTTATCATTGATCCCAAAGGGTGTCACAAAATGTAATTTCTTTCCCCAGAGTTTTACAACCAATATGATAGGCCCACAAAATGATACCAGTAAGTATAAGGTGCCTTCTGTGTTCTTATATATACACATATTACAGACTTTCATGCCCCTGGAGTAAGGATATCGAGCTTCTTCTGCCAAACAGTTAACACACACTGTCCAGTTCTTCTTTGTCATATTAGTGGAACAATATGTGTTTATGTAATGCAGTGTGCTTTTGCCATTTCCATCACTTTCCAGTTAATCATATCTCTGATATTTCCCTGATTTAAGAGGGGAAAAATTTTTTTTTTTGCAGTACCACACATATTCAGACTTTAAAGAAGCGTGTTTTGTGATTTTGTCTTCCAGTGTTTCCTTTGGCTTATTTGCATGATATGATCATCTTCATCAACATTTTCAAAAGCGCAGAACAATGTGTGCTTATAGTGTGGTTGTACTTCTCTTTTATAAATGAATGTAAATCTAAGGTGATTTGGTTTTTTTTGTGCTTATATTTTTATATATTTAAAATAATCTTTAAGACTTTATGAAGGGGCTGTGACTCAAGAGGTGGAGCTTGTCATTGACTCGCAAGTCTTACAACTTTGCCAAAATTGCAGAATTACCTTTTGTTGTAGTAGTACTACTATACAGCAGTAGTTTTTAAACATTTTCTGTCTTTAGAAGTTGAAAAATGTTCAAACCCCATGCCCTAGTGTTAATGATTAAAAATAAAAAAGGATCCAGGGTGAATTTTGATGAAATGGGATCATAAGTAAATTCTTGTTTATTGTCCCTTAAAGAACTGGAGGCTTCACTTGCCTCAGTTAAGGTCAGAGTTCATGATTCAGCAATAAGAAACGGGGAAAACGGCATCCATGGAGAAAACCAATTATTTAAAAAAAAAAAAAAAAAATTGTCTCACATTTGCCAAAAAAAAAAAAAAAAAATTCATTCATCTTATAACATTCTGTGGACTGATGAGACAAAAGCAGAACTTTCTAGAAGGTTTGAGTCCCGTTATATCTGGCATAAATCTAACAGCATTTCATAAAAATTAGCATTATACCAACAGTCAAACGTGGTGGTGGTAGTGTGATGTTCTGGGGCTGCTTTGCTGCTACAGGGTCTGGACGATTTGCCATAACTGATGGAACTGTGAATGTCTGACCAGTTTGTGCCTTAAAACTCAAGCTCATTCGGGTTATGCAGCAGGACAAGGATTCAAAACACCAGCTAGTCCACCTCTGAATAGCTCAAAAAAAATAAATAAAAAGGGTTTGAAGTGGCCTCATCAAAGTCTGGACTTAAATCAGATTGAGATCCTTTGGCATGACCTTAAACAGGACATTCACAAACCCTCCAATGTGTCTGAATCAGGGTTATAATAGTTTTGGATTTTACATTATAGTTTAGTTTTAGTTAGTTTTTACTTTTTTTTCCTCTAATTCAGTTAGTTTTAATTAGTTTTCAGAGTGGTTTTTCTCATTTTTATTAGTTTTTATTTTTGGTTTCATGCTTAGTTTTAGTTAGTTTCAGTATTAGTTTTAGTATTTTCATACCTGATCAGGTGCAAGATTCAAGGCGCAAAAGTGACTAATGAAAACTTGACAAGATACAGTTTAAAGAAATATAGTCAACCAACTGTTCAGAAGACATGCTAAATTTGTGTAATATTAAGGACACACATGAGCATCAACAGGGAGAAACATAAAAACATGAACTCCCAAACTCAATAAATTCTACAATAAACTCCACAATAAACTTCAGCATCAGTGCAGCAGATTAATAACGCCTACATGTGGTGTTAAAAACAAACTCTTTGAAGGAGTCAAAGGTCAAATCCATCTGCACCCTGATGTTCTCACCACCTGAAGCTGCTTCTGTTTTGGAGCTAGCTTGGTTAGATGCTCGCTAATTAAACCTGCAGGGTCTTTGCGGCCTCTGTACACAACCCACGGAAGTTACCGACCTCATGTCCGCATTTATGCTTGTGTAGCTGGATTGTGTGTGTTAAATACCTTGTGGTCGTGTGCAGGTGTTTGTACTCAAAGAACCTCCATACGGGACTCTGCCGCTTTCTCGGCAGACCGCAGCCATTACTTTGCGGACCAGCGCGGTGAGCGCACGCACATGCGCACTCACACAGTTGTTCTGTGGCGCTCCCAGCTTAAACTCGGAGAGCGGAAACAATGATTTCATATTGTAATACTTATTTAAGGCAGAGAACAAAATACAAGGACACTCGACTTAATAATAAAACTTTATTTATAATCTCAGACTTAAAATAGTTTAATAGGTACTCAGTATGACAACCCCAGACAACAGACAAAGATCAGCTCAGGCAAGGTTCTCTCTCCAAAATGACTGCACCCAATCACTGCAAAATGGAAATCAACACATGCTAATTCATAACACCCCACTGCAACCCAAATGGACCGTCACACTACCTAAATCACTCCACTGCAAAACACCACAGAGGGAGAAGGGGGACCATCCCTCGCAGCTCTACTGCTGCTTCCTAAGCTTATCAGACCGGTTCCCTATTAAAACAATCACTTACACAATGAGTTTAAAGATTTATAAAAAGCCACTTAGCTGCCGGTCTGATGACAAGACCCCCTCCCGTGGGGTCTAAGTGTAGAAAACTCCCTTGGCTGATTGGACACACCTTTGGCTTCCGGGTTCTTCTCTCAAGATGAAGGAACTCCAGCTGCACTGTGATTTCAATAGACAGGTGTGGCTTCACAACAAATGACTTAAACACACTTCAATCTAACCCAGCCACAATGTAAGGCTGGAAGGGCACATCTAAATCCCCAATCCCTAACTACCTAAAAGAGGCAACTAGCCTCTCCTTTCTAACTGTCTTCACCGCCGGCAACGCTGATCGCTGCGAACGGCACCCTCCCACCTGGTGCCCAGCAAAACACAGAAACAAGGAAGCTCTCCTCATCTCTACACCTGTTCCCTTTTATCTCCTCCTCCCCAGGTGAGTTCAATTACTCCTCATTACGTCCTCTGCTGTACCAGAGGCCCTGCTATTCATCACAATATCAATCCACAAGGCTTAAGAAAAACCCCAAAAAAACAAGTAAATGAAAGTCAGTTTATCGATAATTTCAGTTAGTTTTGTAAACTCACAATTCAGTTTTAATTAGTTATCGTTTTTTTCCTTTTAATTATAGTTTTTATTTATTTCAGTTAACGACAATGTTTTTTCAATTTCAGTTTTCGTTATTTCGTTCGTTTTCGTTAACTATAATAACCCTGGTCTGAATTAAAATAAGAGTGGGCCAAGTTGCAGTTCTTCCTGCCAAGAGTGGCACAACCAGTTATTAGGTTTAGGGGACAATTACTTTTTCACACAGGACCAGGTAGGTTTGGATAGTTTTATTTGCCCTTAATAAATGAAATCATCACTTAAAAACTCCATTTTGGGTTATCTGAAACATTTAAGTGTGACAAATATTCAAAAACTAAAATCAAGAAGGGGGAAAATACTTTCTCACTTCACTGTAATTCATGTCTGGGTAATTTCATGTAGTTCTACATGGAAACTAACATACAGATGAGTAACAAAGAACAAAAACACTGTAAGGTGTTGGGTGACCTCTATTCTCTATAAATATGAATGTGTTAGCTGACAGGGTTCTCAGATTGGGGCCCCACAAAAACCAGGACAACTTTAGTGTGCCTTGACATTAATTCTGCAAGTTTCTGGAACTTGACTGGAGAAATGGAAAAATATAATCATTCATTTGATGTATTATAATGGTAATGGAGAGCACTGACTAATACGTTGGTTCAAAGTCTCCCATAAGCGTTCAACTGAGGTTAAAATGTTGAGAATGTCATGAATGTTATGCAATTCTTATAATTTTCATGCTCATCAAAACATTTAGCGCCCCTTTGTTCTCTAAGAACAGAAGTGTAATCCTGGAAGAGACCTGTTCTATCGCCATAAAAAAAATAAAAAAAAAAGAGGTGATTACTCAGAAAATATCTGTATTGATTTACAGTGAGATCCTTGCCTACAAGGGGAAAAGTGGACCTAAACCCATGCCTGGATCCCATAAATGAAGAGGTCAAAAATCGGGTTTTCTTGAATGCATCACCCGTTTGTTCCTGCCAACATATCGCAATTAAGATGAAAGATGGAAAATATAAATAGGAAAAAAGATTTAAATACAGTGTTTTTAAAAATATTTGTTACACTAAGGGGAATTAAGGAAAAAAAAAAGAAGAAAAGAAGAAGAAGAAGCGTCGTCAATAATACGGGTTGGGCATTTAACTTTTACCAGCAGTTTTGACCCTTGATGCTTACCGTAGTCGAATTATAATCATGGCGACTGTCATCTGACTGAAAAGTTTTGACGTGAAACTTTTTGAACTGATGTCTTTCACAGCCCTGGTGGCTGGCGTCAGAACGGCCCGGATCCAGTCTTTTAAAATCGTACCACACATCAGCAGAAAAAGTACAAGATGTGATTGTCAGGGCGCTAAATGAACCGTCGCGAGGATGCACCGTTGAGGAATCTAAGGTTTAGGTAGCTGAGCTAGCTACTTTCAACAAGTTAGCCCGCTGGTTAAAAACTAAGTTTGAATGTCGCGGGATTTCAGGTGTCACGACGGACGATAGACTGGGTATATCTTATTTAAATGTCCTTTTTTGGCTTCAGGTACTTAGTCTTTAATTTAAAAATGTGTCGTTTTCTACGTTATTGTGTCAGCCACTGCCTTCACGCAGCAATGACCCGGCTCGAGGAAGTTAACGGAGAAGTGAGCATGTGGTCGTCAGTCCGGTGGATAGGCTACCTGTCCGGGCTTAACCTGCTCGTGGCCCTGTGTATGGGTCTCTATACCCGGTGGGAGAGGAGCGCCGACTCCACCCTTCTTGTTATTTTTATTTTTGTTTTGGCCCTGATTGCCCTTGGAATAGCGATGGAGAGACTCAGCCGCAGCATCCTCCACCTGTGGTTCGGTTTTTTGCTGGGTCTGCTGTGTTTCATCAACTCCCCGGCACTGGAGGGCGACGTCAAGGAGCAAGTGGCAAACTACCTGCTACTGGCCAGCGTGGTTCTAAGGACGCTGTGGGCGCTACTGGAGAGACTGGTTGGATGTACCAGATATCGTCCCGCCTTCTTGACCTCGGCGGAGCGGCTGGAGCTGGCGGGCTTTGCAATCGCAAGCACTGCGCTGCTCATTCAGAAGTCCCTGAGTGTGATGGTTCTTGTGGTGGCTCTGGGCACAGTCATGGTTGCCCTACGGATGAAGGCTCTCCTGGCTCTTCCGAACCTGATCTGCTTTGCTGTCATTACAGCCGTGCTGTTCTTTAAGTCTCTGAACATTACCACCAACCCATTCGCCCTAGCCTGCTTCTTCAGCCAGCTCATCTGCGACCCTCTGCTGGATGTATACTTCAGCGGTCTCTCTGTGACCGAGCGCTGGCAGCCGTTTCTGGTGTGGAGCGGGCTGTGGCGCCGAATGTCCCTTCTGCCCCTGCTGTTGGTGGAAGTGACCTTCATCATCCTGGCTGCTCGGAAACTAACAGCCTTGGATCCGTGGTACCTCACGATCCCAGGTTTTGTGGTGTGTGTGCTCTTCTGGGCTATTTGCCACATGGTGTTTGTCATAACTGCGTGGGGCTTTCACACCAAGCTCAGCGACTGCCAGAGGTTGTGCTTGTCCCAGGGGTCGGAGGTCAGCGGCCTGGACAAGGTTATGGCTTCCAAAGGCATGCGACATTTCTGCATCATCTCTAAACGCCTGGTGCTCTTTACGCTGGTCTCCACTGTTGCTGTTGGTGCTCTGTGCTGGCAGGTAGGTCTATCCAGATAGTGCCTCAGATGCCACAGTGCATCCCACTGACCATGAGACGTGTACTTCTCAAATGCAGATATGACAGCCTTGAATTGATGTATATGGCATTGCAGTGTAACATCCCGATTTCACTTGGCCTGTGACAGATGCATCAGATGAAAGCACATCTGGGATAATTAAAAAACAAAAAAAAAATTACATTAAACCAATAAGGGAGACAAGGTGCAGAAGTCATAGAACATTGTGAACATAGTGTTTACTATAAACACACAGGTTATTCTGTTTTGTTTCCTTGTGTTGCACTTTTTTTTTAACAGTTTCTTTTGCTTGCTCAAGTATTTCAGTGACTCTTGTAAATTTGCTCTGCAGGCCAAAAGCAGTATGTTTGTGAGCATTTTTCTTCTCATTCTGCCACTGGAGTCTCTGTTCCACGGACTCTTCCATGAGCTTGGGAACACCCTGGGAGGAACATGTGTGGGCTATGCAGTGGTCATCCCCACCAACTACTGCAGGTAGTGCAGAGGTCAAACTGCTGTAACTGATAATTGGAAACATGTTCTAGTCAGTTTAGACTGAAATATAATGTCAGTCATACTGACTGAACTTTGTATTCTTGTTTGGTTTTACATCATATCCTATGGCTTAAAATGAAGTGCAATTCTTTTTCCTCTATTTAATTTGTGCTCACTTTATAGTCCTGATGGTCAGCCAACACTGCTGCCTCCAGGCCAGGTGCACGAGTTGAATAGGCGTTCTACGGGTATGCTGAACAACGTACAGCGTTTCTTCGCGCACCACCTGATCGAGACTTTTGGCTGCGACTATTCCACCAGTGGGGTAAGCCTGGAGGCTCTGCAGTCCAAAATCAAGTCCTTTCTGGAGCTCCGCACTTCAGACGGCCCTCGCCATGACACCTATGTGATCTTCTACAGCGGTCATACACATCGCACTGGCGAGTGGGCGCTGGCAGGTGAGACAGGCATTGAGTTGAAGCAACTATGTTTAGAAACATCACCAGGGTTGTAATAAAACATATTTTTATCCAATTTTTAGAGTATGGTTTCATTTACTTAAGCATTTTTGTTTATTAAATGGCCAGAAATTACAGGAAAATGCCTAGACCTCTGTTAAGTAAGGTAACAGACACATTGTGCATTTAGTTAAGACAATCAGTCATGCTTAAGTCTGTAGCCACCCTACCCAAACAGCCAATTTTGAGCCAGAAAAAAATGCTGGTAGTAGGTTAATGTAAAGTTATAGCTACACAGTTACCTGTACAATAACTGGTATTGGTCACTGATATGTGTGGCAGTGGTTCTCAAATCCAGGCCTCCTGGCCCAGTGTCCTGCAGGTTTTAGATGTGTCTCTGCTTCAGCACACCTGAGTCAAATATAGAAGTTATTAGCAGGACTCTGGAGAACTTGACTGCATACTGAGGAGGTAATTCAGCCATTTGATTCAGGTGTGTTGGATCAGGGACACATCTAAAACCTCCAGGACACCGGACCTCGAGGCCTAGATTTGAGAACCACTGTTGTAGAGTGATAATGAACTGGTTTGTATGTTTATCTTTAGGAGGAGATACCCTACGTCTGGATCACATCTTGGAGTGGTGGAGGGAGAAGAACGGCAGCTTCTGTTCACGCCTCATTGTGGTGCTCGACTGCGAAAACTCTTTGCCATGGGTGAAAGAGGTTGGGAAGGTGGAGGAGCTGTATGTGGCCGTGCAGGGAGCGACGTTCGTCAGAGTGACGGACGTTGAGCTGCACGACCCACCGCAGCTTGGAGACTTCACATCCGAGTGGGTGGAGTACAACTGCAATTCAAACAGCAACATCCAGTGGTCAGAGAGGGGCAGAGCGGTTTCTGCTGCTTATGGCATCTCCAAACACTGGGGCGACTACAAGCTGCATCTGCCGACAGGAAGCGATGTCACCAATCACTGGAGCATGTACTTCCCCCGGATGACCTATCCCGTGGTCCAGTTGGCGCTGTGGTGCGGCAGCCTGAACCTGCTGTGGATCTGCAGCGCCTGTCTGCGATGTCTCAAGAGACTCAAGCTCAACTGGTTTCCACCAGCCATACTGGACACTGGGCAGGGCTTCAAACTGGTTAGATCATAGAAATATACATGAACCTATTTTTATTTGAAGAATAGATTTATAAAAGGATTTTCTAAAGGTGACTGAATTTTGAGGGGGTTCTTATCCCAAAAGTAGGCAGCCATTGGATTATACCATTGTTATCATTAACCAGAATCCTGTTGAGTTACTTTAAAATAAACCAGTTACTGATCAGGACATTGACAAAATTATTTAAAGTGCCAGTTTGGAAAGCAGTTCTGTTAATGTGTGACTGAACTCTGATCTTTCCTGATGTCCCTGACATTAGACAAATACACAATACAAGATGGGACCGTACATGGACACTATTTTGCACATTGTAGCACCGTATTGACTGTTAGATCTGATTCTCCTTTTTTGTACATTCACACGGTGCCTTTTACCTTGACTTAACCAAAACTCAAACTTTCTAGGCCAATCCTTTTTATTCTTAAACCAAAGAGTCCATGGGTATGCGTTCAGAGGAGGATCTCAGGCGTAAAATATATTCGTAGCACTCTATTTCTTCATCTCCACATTTTGCATTGTTCCATTTTGATAAAATTATTCTTCTTGCATTCTGCTGCACTCCTACAAAATGTTACTCATTGCTTACTGTATGCTCGAATGCACTTCTTTGGGTCTATTCTAAGCAACATTTTCAAATGCCTTTTAGGGGTGATATTTAAATTCACTCCTGCTGCTTCAGGGAGTCCTCGAAGACCTTTAATTGTACCAATGAATGCACTACAATCAGAGGTGTACAAGAACTGCAGTCTTTCTCATAATGGAGTACAGGAATTAAATGCGTCACACAGAAGGATTCATTTCCTTCCCGGGGTTAGTACAGTTCACTGAACTATGCAAATGTATGCCAATGAGCGGAATGTGTATACAAAGGGATTCATGGTAACGAAACCTGTTGGACCTATGCAATAAAAAGTCAAATTTCACTCCACAAATTACGAATGTACTGAGCTCATGTAATCTATTTTTAATGAAATATATTTCATCAATCTATTTTCTCACTCTTATCCACTCCACAGTTGCAGAGGTGCTGGAGGCTATCCACGTTATTATAGGGCAATATTATGTTATTCATCAGTGCCATTACTGAGTCTGCTTAGAGGTCTGATTCTGTTTTGCTTCTTGATTTCTGACCAGTTTTGTGTGTTGGGCAGCTTTTCAGTGTCAAGCAGTCTCAAAGTGAGGAAAGAAACTGAGGTGTACAGAAGTGCTGATGTCATTGTTTCACAATGTGTAACTGTCAGAAAAACACGTCTGTCTTGACAAAAAGAACTGATAGTCATGGATGCACGTTATTCCGGTGGATTGAATGGAGTAGAACTGGTTCTCAGGGTGACAAATTAGATTCTTCATAAAAGGGTATTAAATTTTTCTTGCTGTGTTTCTTCCTGTTTTAATTAATCTGAACAAGTTCCAGAATACATTACGTGTAATGTCATAGAAAGTTGAGGAATTTATGAACCTGCGAACATTTCAAACTTCAGAAAAGCACAAAATAACTCAGCAAAAAGGAGAAGGGAGTAAACCACCAATCCCATCAGCTGTTTTACTTCCTGAGTCATTAGCTATGATCCAGTGATAGGGAGGTAGTAGATAAAAGAATATATATATGGTACAAATGCATAGAGAGAAAAATGCCAACGCATTTTAGTAGTTTAGTTTTGTGGCAGTCTCCACTTGTAGATGCACTTGTCCAACCTGTCGAACAAGTGCACCAATAAGCAAAACTGATAAAGACTCAATGTAATTGGTTTCTATTGTGAGACTGCACACCAACCAACTTACTCACCATAGAAACAACTTCTGTTTAGGAAAAAGAAAGAAGCGGCTAACATTGAACCTTTGTCTATGGGGTAATAAATATCAGGAAGGACACTATAAACCTATATCATTGCTTGTGATAGGTGGTCACTGTAACTGTGCTGTATGGAAGCAGTTACAGTTGAGAAACTTCTGTAACCAGATTTATTCAGAAAATAAAGCACTGTGCAAAGTTCAGATTTTCTGTTAATTTTATTGAAAACATTATAAAATTATGTGGTGCAGCAGCATATTTCAGTTTTATGATCTTCAACATCTTCAAATTTACACAATCCAAGTTGAAAATGAAAATGGCATTTACAGCAAGTAGTCAGTCATTATCCAGGAGACATGACTGCATAGGGTAGAGATAACATCTACTGCCCCCATGTGGCTGCAAGGGAAACGAAACTAAACTGCAAACACTAAAGTTCCTGCTTTTTTATTTTTAATCGATTTATTTTTTTCCCCTCAAGTTGTTACACATTGTTTCTGAGTTCAAGTTTTTTTATTCACTATTTTGTAACGCAGAGCTGATGTGCAAATTTGTGCATTGGGTTTGTTTAAGTTTTCAGTTCAAACAAAAAAGTATTTTTGACCAATTGGAGGCATGAACACAGTGGCTCATGTCTAAAAGTATCTTGACATGAAGGAGAAAAAGCAAACTCCTCAAGCAGCTGAATTAGCACAGCACAGGTTAACAAGCACAAAATCTGAAATATTAGCTAAACATTAGTTTTAAATTTACACAGCAATCGCTGTAAGCAGCAACACTGAAACCACTGACAGGTGACGTGAGTAACATCGGTCATGTTGCAAGGCAATGTTCTACTGGGGAACCCTCGGGTCCTGACATTCATAATGTTACTCTGACATGTGTCTCCCAAGTAAGCATTAGATTAAAGGCATCCCCAATCACAAGGGCCTCCCTCAGAGGGACAAAGCCCCCCACCACACTGCAAAAAAATGGCAGAATCCCAACTAGTAGAGGACCCGTGGAATGTGTCCAATTGCAAACAACCCACAAGACCCAAGGGAACCCTTGCCAACATCCCAATGCCAGACACCACAGGACTTCCCCAGAGGTCCTCTGGCCAAGCTGTGTGGTCACAGCTGTTTTTGGACCCTTGTGTGGGACCTACCAAATATATCAGGCAGCTGGGTTTAATGTTGCAGCAGGAGGAGCAGCTTTTGAGGAATGACAATGTTCAGCTTAGTGTTTGTGACCCTCTCATCTTAACAGCCGATTCTGATGGATTATACATTCACAAGAAAATTACTGTAGCCTCATTAAAACAGACTAGTTTACAACAAGATCATTTGGAGCTAATTTCACAGATATCATTTATGTAGCACAGAGTGACTGAGCACAATGAGTCACACAGAAATTTACTACTGAACTCTGATAGCCACAGAAAAGAGACTAAAGGATTTTGGTAACAGTGTGAACTTGGAGAGAGACTGGAACAGGCTGTTATTTTCAGCTCGTTTCAGTTTGACCATGTTACGCTATTTAAAGCTCACTTTTCTTTACGAAACATTTTGAACATTTAACTAGAGCAGCGATCAACACTTGTATTCATCATCAGATTAATCTGCTGATAATTTTGACTAATTTTGTTTGGAAAAAGGTAAGCAAACAGTGATTGGATGACTTCAGGATGAATTATCAGCTGACTAATCAGAGCAGCTCTACATTTACATTTAGCAGCTGTCACTAACAGATCAAAAGAAACTAAGAGAATTCTTCATATTTCAGTTGAGCTGACATTACCACTGTACACAGGAATTTGGTTTTAGTGGTCTGACCTTCAGGTGAACTGTTGTAACAAAAGAATAGACGCAGATGTAACTTTGCTGAAACTCAGCTCAGACTGAAAAGAATCAAAATGAGATTCAACAGCAGGTTGAGGTGCACGAGCAGGTATGGATGGTACTTATGGCTTTTTGCAAGAATGAGATCTAAGCTTTGGCTGATTGCATGTGCAATATGGCAACCCTGCAGAGCTGAAAAAGTCCATATCCCTCCCCAGATTATAACACAACCAAAACTTAAAACTGCAAGAATGTTTGGCATAAAAGGAATCAAATATTAAACTCAGAAGTGACGTAAATAAAACCCAACCTTAATTATAGAGTGGAGGAACATCCAGATCTCTGCCATTTTTGTAACTGTGAACAAACATGTCACCGTCTGAGGAAAACCAAGCACAGCTTTCCATCAGTGTGATTGTCGCGGATGTGTTCATTAGTGCTGCGGGTGTCTCTGAACCTCATTTCACTAAAAGGAATCTAGTGTTTATAATTGATTTACCCTAAAGTGATAAGAAAACATCTACAAAAACACTCAAACTATAGCCCCATATACCATGTATAATATCATCAGTTAAATAACTAGATTATAGTACATTTTGATTTTTAAATTAAAAAAAAAAAAGTCATTCTTTTCAAGAACAAAGCCCGAGAGGAAAGACCAGTTTTCCTCTCTTGTGTCTGACTAAGGAAGGATCCTGAGCAAGAACCAACCAGACTCAGTGCTTCCAGGAATGAATGCTAAACTGTAAATGGGAAAAAAAAAAGAAACCTAAATTCCACGTGTCTATAATACATCATGTACCTGGGACTAAACCTAGTTTAAGCTACGAGAAATGACTGGGAATCAGTTGGTAAAATAAGTGTCACTTAAACTGAACAGAACAGCACTGTGTTATTACTCAAGCCCAGGTTGATACTGAAGATTGCATAGTAGTGGACAATAAAACAGAACCCAGATCAGTCACTGCACCTACAAAAACTGCTCTAAATACTCTCCTTTTTTCTCACCTGCACTGAAATGACTGCACAACAAAAGATTAAGCATATTTACAGTGGCGGCTGTGTTCCTCCTCCATTATTCTTCTGTTTTTTTTAAGATAAAGTGCAGCTGAGAAAATGGAAAATTATTGGTCAAGAGCACATCTGCTTTCCTGGACGTCTACATCCCTCCTCCCACTCATCCAACTCTGCACTGATTCAGCTTTTTCTTCATCCACATCAGCCAACATTCAAAAAAAATATTAACGCAAAAATCTAATCTCGTCATCAGTGTAATTCTAAAAAAAAAAAAAAAATTTCTTTGAAACAGAATGAGGTAAATACCTGAAGTAGGACAATAACTACACATACACCGAATGAAAACTGCCCCTTTCACCCCTTACCTGTGTTTAAATGACTACTTGGTTCATGTAGGCACAAGAACAGTCTACACAGCACATTTGTGTCCATCTGGTTGCCATCTTGTGTTACATTTCTCCTTAACTCCTCTCATTTTCTCCCATCGAACACTGTCCCCTTCATTCGCTGCCGACAGTGTGACTGACCGGCTTCTTCTCAGGACTTCCTCTGGCGCAGCATCTCGGAGCTCCCGTTCAATTTGCTTCGCCCGGAGGGGGTGGCCGTGCTGCCGTTGCCCAGTGGGCGGTCCCAGTCAGCAGGGGCTTCCTGTTTGCGCCGGCGTGTCTCTTTGTAGCGGAGTGTGATGTCACTGTGAGAAGATACAAGGAAAGAGCACACACACTATTTATAGAGCATCATCCCCTAAGGGTCAATTCTTCCCAGATGGTTTCTGGTCATGCAAAATTTTAGAACTCTGTGTGTTTTCTCACAGAAGACGTCCTTAAAGTCTTTCTTAGAATTCCCACACCACTGTTAGACTGGGTTACTTCAAACAAAACAAAACAAAACAAAAAAAAAACTAATTACTTTGTTAACAAACTTAAGATAAAGTTCCGCCCTCTAAGTATTGTATGAGCTGCATTAAAAATCTTATTTTTGTTAAGAAAATCCATCAGTACAGGAACAGATTGATTGCCATACATGTTATAAACAGCAACCAGTCTATGCGGAACCCCTGCCTTTAGGAAGGTCAGAGGAAAATAAATAAAACACTCAAGGAGAAAGCAGCTCAGAAAAGGGGGGTTGGACTCAGCTTGGACTCCAAAGGTAAGAACGCCATCTTCTGTGCCAGTTTTTGTTGAAACTGACCTTTAATTTTTAAGTGTTAGACATAAGTTAGATTGGATTTAATCTTGATAGCTCTCGTGTATTTGACAGCTTATTACTTTTTAAAGCATTTCATGGTCTGACCCTAGAATATATACTGAACCTGCTGTTCAAGTACCAACCGGTGCACAGCCTGAGCAGGAACCTTTTAACTGTGTCCACCTCAATATTAAAGATGAAAGGAAATCACAATGTATCTTAATCTAATTTTTTCACGAGGGTCAAACAGTATTTGGAAATAATTCTAATTCTAATAAGTTTCTCTGTTTTTACAAAGAAGAAAGATAAAACAAAACTACATAAAGCCATGCTTTCGTGTCTTCAGTGCACTATGAGAAGTGGTGGAGCTGATCTCACTGGCTTTCGTCACATGGTGATTAGTATGTGTGCAGTGGGTTATCAGTTCCTCTGGGTTTCACTGTCCTGTCTCACTTTAACAGTATCAGCACAAACTGAAGGCTCTCTAAACTGACTGGAACTGAGAGTATAAATGATGTGAGGGGAAATGAAGATGATAAAATTCACCACAGAAAAACCCCGTTAAGTGCCATGCAGGAGATGGATCCATGAGGAGTATTAACTGTGTTCTTCAGAGGATCCCAAAGATCCTCTCATTGTGATTATGGATCCAAACAGTGATGTGCTAGAGAAGGAAAACAAAACAAAACAAACTACACTAAACACTGCTGATAGAAGGGAGTGGATGGGGCAAGGCATCTCTCTCCTATACCTACCTCGCTTGACAAGGACATTACTGCATTACTGCTGAGCATGAGCAGGAAAGAAAGAGAAGGAGGAAAGGAGGGGAGATGGAGGGGGAGGCAGGGTAGGGGAAGAAAACAGACAAGAAGCTTAACATGCCAGGGAAGGGCTGCACCTAACAAGAACACACTAAACATAAGGTGAATCAAAACAAAAACTAGCCTAAAATCACTGCATGGGATCATGAGGAATAACCAAATCAAATACAGGAGCAAACTGGACGGAATCCCACACGTGTGAAGAGATATCTGTTAAAAACTATTGTGATTAAACTGTATGTTCTTTAATTAGTCACCAAGAACAATTTGAATGCAAAACAACTGATTGCCATCTTTTCCTGTATGTAATTCTATGTGTGTACAGGGTTCATTTGGAAACCAGCCACTTCTCACCAACTCCCCACTTCCCTTCCTAGAATTAACATGTACACAGCAGTAGTCTCAATATGAAACAGAGCAGCAGGAAAAGCTACAGAAAGCTGACACACAAAAAAAACATATTTAAAAGAGAAAGGAGACCAAAGGGCAGTCTGGGTATGAGCCAGGTAATATTTGCATTTTTTTTTTTTTTTTTTTGTTAAAGCTTCATTTGCACCAAAAGCATTGTTTTTACACAGAAAAGCATAGAATTTCATTATATTTCAACCATCTACATCTGACATTGTTTATGACCCTCTGCTTCTCTCCCGCTACCCACAAGCACCCATCCCACTTCTTACCGGATGAAAAACCGCCACACAGTCCAGAGGAGTATGAGGAGGATTCCTAAAAACCAGCACTGCATGATAAGAGAAGGAATGGGCAGCATGATGGTGTGGGGGTCATACTTGACCACTATTAGGAACTCTGTTACTGTGATTGCTGCCGCCAGCCACGCCTGCTGACCAAGCTTCTTGTGGAACTTCCTGTTGGGAAAATTGCACAATGTTATTATGGAAAAATGATTTAAGAATACACCATATTATATCACTAGGCATATGTGTGCATGTATAGTAAATGGAAGTACTTTTTCAGATCAATGTAGTTTCTTGCTAAAACTATGAAGTGTGAGACTGAAACACACTTCCTCACTGCTGCGCTTATCATCAACTTTTCTAGTCAAATTTGAACTGTGATAACTTGATTAAACTCAAGCAGTGCTGAATGTCAATAAGTTCTTTATCCAGTGTGTATTATACACGACATACACAACAGTTTTTTTTATACACACCCAGTCAAACTCTACAGAACCCAAAAGAAAAACCCCATCTTGTTACTCACGGGTCGTCCATGAAGTCGTAGATTTCCCTCATGCCTACGCCTCCGACATTGACAAAAAAAACAAGGCGAAGCAGCACCAAGTAGTGTTCAGGAGGCATCCACAACACAAACTTCAGGTAGAAGGTATTCAGCTCTGCTAACAGAAACTGACAAGATAAAAGATAAAACAATGCACACCTTAATTTAGAGGCACTGAGAATACAAAAATACAGTAAAGCTGAAAAAGCCACAACAATCAGACCACCAGATAAATTTTCTCTTCTAATAGCTAATTATTTAAGAGCTGTGAAATAATTCAGCTTTCAGGCAGTAAAGCAGAAATAGAGCATTAGAGGTCGTGGATTACTCGTTTAGCTGGTTATTATCAGCTGGTTATTGTGTTTGCTGTGTTGCCAACAGGGAAGTTGCAGAATGCCGTCTGGTGGATAAACTAAGCAGCATCAAGATCCAAATCATAGTTGAAGGGTGTTTCTCTCAACTTGTGTTTACTTTTTCATTTTCATTTAAAAACAGTTATAAAATGCAGATACTGATATATCAGCAAATAGCTAATATCAGCCAGTATATTGGTCAGGACAGTACATCAGCATATATTATCAAAATGTATATATATTATCAAAATTTATATATCAGAATATGTTTAGTTTTCTGTATATCTTTATTACATTGTGATGTAATTATTTTTTGCAATGACACCCACATTCTTCCTCTTTCTGTCAGTATTTCTTACCATGAAGATGATTCCCAACACAGCAAGCCAGCGACGAAGGTTTGAAGCAGGCTTCCACTCAAACTTCACCCAGCTGTATGGTGTGAACTGGAATGCTATACGCTTTATCTTCCCCCTGCCAGGTACAGACCACAGACACTATTAGATGTAAACAAATACACAAATCTAACAGTGAAATGTTTGTAATTTAACTACAGATCTAAGTGTGGAGTCATTAAATAAATGTCTCTTATAAAGTCGTACTTGTATGTAGGAATGTTCCAGAGGCCCTGCCACTGGTAAGGTTTCATTGACAACCAAGCCAGGGTCTTCATGCCATAGTAGATCCCCAAACCATTGCACACCAACACATCCATGATCCACTGGAGCGAGAAACAATTTCAAAAAAGAGTAAGTGAGGTACAGTAATGCTCCAAATGAACCATGACACACCTCCACGGGTTTGTTAGAGCTGATTTTTTTGTTAGTACTGTTCGCGCATGAACAGATCACAAGGTAATACAAGGTTATTATCAAGCAAACAAATGAGCACCTCACTGCTCATAAACCTCACTAACAAAATCATTGCTCCACTGCTTCCACTTTCTGCCCCTTCACTCATCACTGTGAGCAAAAGAAATGTGAGCTTTCAAATTTAACACATGGTGAAAATACAAATCAATTCTGCAAAAAGCACATGAACCCCTTTCAGTTTACTTTTATATTTATAATACACTAATAATTTATGTTTTGAAAATATGCATCTGTTTACACTGTGCTTCAAAGGAACCTGTCTAATATGGACACCTTTGAAGAAATACACCTGGGAGTTAGATTTTATTTATTAAATGTCTACTAACTGTAGGTAATTTCAATCTACCACACGGGTGAGAAAGGGCCTAAAAACATTTAGAGTTCAAGCCAGCATGATATCTACAGTAAACACTGTCACGCTTTAAAGAGCACATCTTCATCTTCTGTTCAAGATGTCACGTGATTCTGATGCTTACTGCTAGTGCCTTACCACAAACCACTCACTCAGAAAACACTGACATAATAACCAAAATAACCTCAAAGTGTGTCACACAGTAGTTTGTAAGCAGAAGAAAACAGCAGAAATGTGCGTACATGGTCCCACCAGCACTCCGAGAAGTTAGGTAACTGGTGCTCCAGGCTGTATTCCAAGAACTCAAACATGACACTGATTATCATACACATCCACCAATCCCGAATCATCAGAGTCTGGAGGAGGGAGGGGGAAAAAAAGTAGTAAAGTAAAAGAGATGAACAGAGCAGAATGGAGAAACAGAGAAAACCAACAACTTTTTCTTTGCCGCAAATTCACACAATAAAAATGTGCTATTTTATTTGTAAATAAACAATCACACCAGCATGGCAATGACAATGGCAATGACATCATTTGGCATTTACTGATCTGGGTGCTTTGTAATCTCGGTAAGTCAAACTTAAAATTGCTTCCTCTTGAAAATATTTAAATCTATTATGTGTAATCACTGGCTGAGACATTGTTGTCGCTGTAGTACAGCATGACTTTTATACTTCACATTCAACTGCTGAAGCGTGTCAGGCGTGTCCAAACCTACCTTGATATACCATCCCAGGAAGTGAGCTGGCACAAAGCCATCCATCTTGTCCTGAAGAGACAAAGAAGGTTTAACACCATGCTCTCTTCACAAGTGTTGTGAAACATGAAATTAAAATATAACACAAAAAAAACCCTACAATTTTATCCCCAAACCTTATACGTCCAAAGGACTGATTAAATGGTCCACAATCTATCTGAAGCTACCAATATTTATTAAAGTGTTCAGCTTTAAACCAGGAAGGTTACAAAAAATTATATAAATGTATTAATCTTTTAGGAATTTAATATATGCTATGTTACAAAAATAGCATCACTGTTTAAACACTAATAGACCTGACTGTAATTTGAATTTGACTGTTCAAACAAAAGAAAGCATTGGTCTGACATTCCTCAAACTTTAAATCCATGAATGATTTTGCACATGGCAGACACAATGGGAACAAAGTTGATAATATTTTGTTTTGAAGATTTTTGTCAGACTTTGTACTGAGACGTCAGTAAATCTGTTGCCACATTGGTCATTTTATCAACAAAAGCCAAATAAATACTGGGTGGTCAGCAAAATTCAAATTAAAGTATAAATTACACCATATTCATTAATCACTCCTCAGCCTGTAGACTGATGGCTCTCTGTTTTTTATACATAAATAAAATGCAATGTAAGGATTTTAGACAGCTGCTCCTTCAGTTTTAATATCCCAGCAGCCACGTGACGGCACCAGAACTTGCAGCCACTGATTTGGGAAATTCCGCACCTGAGCGCAGTGCCAATCATCCACTGTGTTTACTACAAATTAACCTATTTAATGGGAAAATATGTTGCATTACAATAGCACAACACTCCCGTGTGTCTTTGTTTCCTTCCCAACTTTCCATTTCAAGAGTTTTAAAGAGACACGCGACCAGTGGACTTGCTGAGTGTGCTTATTAATGTCTCTGAAATGCTTTAATGCTTCACTGTTTTGACCTAAAACCTAACCTAAACCAGGAAGTGCACTTGGAGACACTCACACGGTCTGTGCTCTACAAAGACCTACCGCTTTGTACTTGCGCTCAGGCAGTTAAAATGAGGCCGTCTATGTTCAAATAAAGCACCACATCTAGTTCACACTGGAACCAAGCAGAAATGAGCACGGACAGTACTGGGTCGATGAACAGGACAAACCCTATTTGGGAATCACAACGCACAAATAAAATGCATCTAAAACCACAGTGCTAACCTTACCATTTGGACCAAAATATTTCTGCTTACTAACTAAGCACTATTTTTTTTAGCTTGTCCTTTCACATACAGCTTTCTGCAGCCTAAAATCTTTTGGAAATAAAGTTTATTTTTTAAAATCTGGCCATAATTTGATATTTTTAAAAAAACCTATTCACAGAAATAGGTTGTGAGAAAATTGTGGTATGAAAAACTGAAATCAAACTAATAGAGATGGGCTTTGGGTCATGGCGGCAGAAGCACACTGCTTTTCCTAGGGGAGAAGAAGGCCTGGTTCTATTGATGGTCTGTAATCTGCTCCAGACACAAGCTGCTGGAACCACTCGGCACACCTCCACAGTAACTGTATGTTTGTGTGTGTTTAAGAAAGAGCGATACAGAATAAGAGACGGGAAAGGAGATAACGAGTATAAATGAATAAAGGAAAGGATCGGGAAAAGAAAAATGCGAAGAAAGGATTTACTGTAACACAAAAAGCCATGTACAGATTTGTTTAGGCTGCCACACATTTCTTCTGTATCTGGGCCACTTCCTTATTAGCAATAATTGAGGACAGTACACACAACATTATAAATGCATGACTGGATAAGAAATTTTACGTCTTGGAAGGTGACCTGTTTCTTACTTTGTGGGTTTCAACAACATAATACAATCAAAAATACAAGTCTCACAAACCTTCATACCTACAAAGATGAGGTGCAGGGGAGAGAAAAAACAACACAGAATGCAAGAAAATAAATTCTCTCACCCAGATGTTGTGGAAAGGGTCTGTAGTGTTGCCTGGGTCATAGATTAGGCAGTTTCCCCCATAGTCGCGCTCAGGGAGTGGTACCCCCAGTTTGGGGTCAATGTACTTCATGAACTGTCGTCCATCGTGCACTGTCTATATAAAAGAGATTAAAAATAACAGGACGTACCATCAGAACTTACAACTTTTCTTTTGTCAGTTAACAGTACATTTTTGTGTCATAAAAATAAATTAATTGTATTGCACATGCTTATGTATACTTGACCATCTGAAGTGTTTCAGCCATTCCAGGCAGAAATCTTATCAACACACCAACCTGAAATAGGATGAAGATGAGGAACAGTTCATAGACGACAGTGACGCAGAGCCAGAAACGCCAGTAAGCTAGAGAGAGAGAGAGAGAAATGAGTTATACTGGACACAATAACCCAAAAATACAAATAAATCATGCTAGGTGACAATTTGTCATTTGAGCTGAGTGAGCATCTGTGTATTCCTGCACCCTTCCCTGCAGTTAGTTGACACTCAGTGAAGTGTAATATTTTAATGACAGGTTACATTGCTTCAATGTTGCTGCCCTCATTTTGACATTTACTCTTCCCACTTGAGCGTTTTTCTAACAAAAATACAACAAACAAATGAATAATGTGGGTTTTAGTAATAAACATTTTAAAAGCGCACCTGAGCACACACAAATAAATGAACTGCTAGGTGTTCTCAGATTTGGTTTAACACCAAATCATTACTTTAGTTTCACAAAAGGATATCTGAATTACCTCACTATACATGTCATAATGTGGTTTTCTACTACTAAAGATGAAGAGAAATTCAGTAATAACTGAATACTGAAATCAGTGAAGATTTGAAATAGAGAACCTCATTTTCATAAAAAAATAAAATAATAAAACATCAAGTAATACAGGACTAATACAAAGTGTGGAAAACGCCCAACTCAGTAGCTAAAGTCCCACATGAGGAGTGTTTTTAATTCAGCTGCTACTGTGCTATATTACTGTGGCAATTCACATGTATAAACTCAGTTTCCTTTGACACACCCAGCCCATGATCCAGCAGGAGCTACAGGTTTTAAATTGAAGAAGAAAAAAAAAAACCCCGCTGGATCTTTTTCCCATGGAGCAATTACACAATGAAACCCCCTTAACCGAACCACAAAAGGTGAGGATAATGCAACCAAATACTTGCTAAACCACTTCAACCGACAACATTCAGCAAATTGCTGCACCTCCCTTCCACACCCTGTTTTCCTCCTTCCTTCCTCCCTTTCCCTCTGGAGTTAGTTGTTTGTGTGTTTCCTGCATCAACGCTCTGGTTAAAAAAGCTGGGAGTATGTCTAAGCACACTGTTGTTTAAAAAGCAGCTCTTTTTATAACCTGTGTCAGATTTAAAGAAAGGGGGAAAAAATGAAGTACACTGCGCTGCAATCAAGAAAGTGCACGCAAAGGGATCAAAATGGTTAAACTACACAGCCTGTCTGTAAAACATTTACGTAACGTAGCTGATTAAGTAATGATGCAAGCTTATAAGAGCTACAGGGTAGAAATCCAGCTGCAACAGCTCACATGTTGCCGTCAGAACATTACAGTTTATTTTTTTGTACCTGAGCAACAGGTTTTATCCACACAGCAGGCACTACAAGTAAAATCAATACATGCTTTTAACAAGTCCTAAAACAGCTTTGTATTTCAGTGTTGTGTAATGTGTAAAAGTAACAGTCTACACTTCCTCTCTTTCTTTCCCTTGCATATGGCCTGAAAACCGTTACCTTTACTGTAAATGAACTCCAAATTTCATCTCTTTCCATCACCCCCATTTGGATGACAAGATCAAAAATGTTTTCATATTAAATTTGTATGGCACAAGCAAAAGCCTCTTTGTGGTAGACCTTATCTACAGTTTAGATGCATTAAAGCAGAGCAGGTAAACAACTGTATCATGTGTCGAGTCACACAGTCAGATAGTCAACCATAAGCTGTAATTTTCAGTGGCCACCAAATAATGCTACCACAACGACTAATGCACTGTTTATTTACCAGAACCACACAGACTATTATAAACTATTCACTGAGCTTTAGAACCCTATAAATATTACTGATTTTGTCTGAAATGTTTGCTTGCATTTGTCTTGTTGTTCAAGGAATTTTCACTGGGCTTAAAGCACTTATACATCACATATTACTGAGATAGCTCATTTATAATTTGATTCCTGTATTCAGTCTGCACTGATTCTGAGCAGGATGTGTATCTTAAGATGAGAATTGGAATTGTTACTACTCACTGAAGTGACGATCATTGCTGACTCAACTGTCAGCAGCTTTAATGGCAAACATATTTTTAATATCTTCCTAACAAGCCACTTTCAAGGTTTGTTTTCCACTTATCTGAACGTTTCAGGAGGCCAAACAAATGTCAAGCTGACATAACCTGGATGTGGTCCAGGATGGAATGAAACAGCAGCAGGCCAGAGTTCATTAAAAGAGCACTACACAGCTTTAATGGTTCAAATTCTTAATATGAACTTCAACTTTTGTTAAATATGCCATGTATATAACAAGAGAGATTTGAATTACTTTAATTTGGTGATAAATGTGATTTTCATACCTGGATGTGGTCTGGTAAAAGGTCCATCTTTGGCCTGTGTCACTCCAAAACAGAGAAACACCAGGATGCTGGCCACAATCCCCCTAGAGGAGAACAATAATTACACAATAATAACAATTTCAAGTTACAAGTTCAGCTTTAATTTTCACATCTTTACACCAAGTAATCATTCACAGTTCATGCTGAAACAAGTGACCCCCTATGCTTCTCCACTTCTCCAAAAACCTGGAATCCAGTGTTTAAATTAAGGATATGAGATTGAAGTGTGGGTAGACTGAAAATACTGTTTCTCCTTTAGGACAAGTTTAGAGGAAACAAAGCAGAGTACAAAAACATCAAAACCAATCTGCATGTCAGGGAATGACCTAAAGAACGCTGATTAAGCAATCGAGGATATTAATGAACTGACTCAGTGTTGTAGGAGGAATGGTCTAAAATTCCACGTCATCACTGTTCAAGTCTCAGAAGTACGTACGGGACAAAGGAGGTTCAACACGTTACAGAGTACCAGAGTTCCCTGATTATGTTCAGCCTGCACCGAGTGACCGCACGACGTGTTCAATAAAGACACGAAAAGTTCAACTGTTTGTGTATTATTAGCTCAGTCAAATTGTGTTCGTCAATAATTGTGACATCAATTAAAAACAGAATTCATTCCAAAGGGGCCAAAAATTTTTCTTGTAGCAGCCAAAGTGTCAACATTTCAACCTTACGAACTCTGGGCTTCTTTAAAGAGCTGAAATCAGGTAAGCATACAAACACAGAAGCATGAAGGGGAGGATAATGGGTTATTAATAATGAACTAACTTGAACCTGGAGATTTGTCTTAGCAGCTGGATATCTGCTTACTCTTCATTACAACTTCCTGTGTGTATTAAAAAAAAAAAATCAGACCAACCTAAGTCAAGCTTAATTTGCTGTTTTAAGATCTGAAAATTGGATGACCAGACGAGGACGCTGCCCTGACCTTATAAGTAAACAGAGTAGGATTAAAAGAGTGGGCATACGATGGGATTACAGATTGTGCCTGCCAACAAGTGTGGGAGCATCAGTGTGTGTCATTTAGTGATCGATTATTTGACTCTGTGTGCGCGTTTGGGGGGGGGGGGGGGGGGGGGGGGGTGTATTAAAGTGAAGTTGTGTGCGAGCTATACAGAGTAGTCCCAGATTACAGCGTTGACTGTGGGTCAAGTGAATAACTAAGCAAAGATGCAGACTTTGTGTCACAGTGACTATAAGTGTGCTCCGCTACCAGGAAGAAGCTCTTAGGGTCTTTATCCCAACTAGCTGGACTACACTGACTGCAGCAAATCCTGTTAAGAAGCATCCACAATCCCTCACAAACACAACCTACAATCACTCCTTCTCTGTGTCACAAACACACACATCATTGATAAAGTTTTTCTGTGACTAAGTCTCGCAAGTACAACGCTACCACAAAAGCAAGCAAAACTCTTCAAAATACAAGTAGCTCATAGTCTCACAGCTTTGTTTTACAGATTTTTAGCTATAACACACAAACATGAGTTTTAAGTCAAATGCAAACTTGCCTTGATGGAATCCCAGTATTTAAAATTCAAGAAGCTTCATCTCTGTGGCACAACACTATCAGGGGCAGGTCTAATCATTTCCATATTCATTTAGCAGCATGACAGCATCAGCCATAAAGATGTTGTGAAACAGATTATATAGTCCTATAGGAACCCTGCAGAGTACCTTAAAACTGACGTGCTGTTTTAAAATCAAATAGTGATGACACTAAGTATTGAGTTCATTCATTTGTTTTTTGTTTACTATCCTTTGCATGACATTAACAAATAAATCTACTTATTGCTTTTTCCCTGCCTGTTTTCAGGTAGAACAAAGTAGCCAGTACCATTTCCAGCACTCTCTGTGCAACTTTCCGGGGTTGGCAGTAACAAAGGAAACTGAATCACGCTTCAGTAATTTGGCATTTATCCAAGTCTCAGTAGTTTAATAAATGTAATATAGTTGGATGAATTTTCTTCCAATATTTAAATAAAATAAATTAAATCCGCTTGCTAAAGCCTAAGCCAAAAAGAACGGCCAACTTGCATTTATAGTCTTCTTTTCAAGGCCATAATGGATTTATTTTTATGTGAAAAGTGACATCTTGTTACACATGGCCTTGAAACAAGGCCATGTGAGCTCAAGGTGAGTGTGGCTGTTAAGGCTGGTGACTCATTTCAAATGGTGAGTTCTGCCCCTCACCCATGTTTATGTGAAATGCGTGGGCTTTATTCCAAATACTGTTAAAAAATGCTGGGTAGCTCCTTGTTGGCTGGCTGTATTACAGTGTTTTCCCCACACTTAGATCCTATTTATTTGTCAAGTATATCATGTCTCAAAAAAACAAAAAAAAAAACAAAACAAAAAACAACAAAAAAATTGAGTAATAAAATCTCTCATGCAGCAGATGAACTAAAACTTCACCAGTTCACCACCCGCTGCTGTTCCAGTTAGTGACTCTCTAATTCACAGCACATCTCCAATTCAGAAGAAGAGCTACTGTTGTCAGCTGCAGTCTATAAAGGTAGAGACAGTATGTATGACAGTGAATGAGATCCTTCCTGGAGAAGCTGCAGAATGATATGGAGGACAAACACAACAGCAACCTAGCTTGTGAACAGCCAGAAAGGAAAACACGAGGCTGGAAGGGCCACAGCTAGCTGGTTAACAGCAACCAAAGTTTTAAAATAAGCGAGGAGGATTTTCAGCTAGCAAAGCTATCACTGAAGGAGTCACTCTCACAGGTGGATACTACATGGGCCAAAATAAAGTCTGTGTGTGAGAAACACTGTGTTATGTCACTATTCATCGCACTTTGAATGATACCTTGACATGATCCACATAAGAGTATCCCACATAGTTTTCCGATATGGAGTATACTATACTAGTGATGCCACTTACCTAGCTTTTTCTCACAATAAATTGTTGCAAAAATAATATCATGAAACTTTAGTTTAATAGCTTCCAGGGTTTCAAGTGGATTTTTTTTTTTTTTTTGGTCTGGCTCTTGCAGTGTTTTGGCTTTGTGGACATTGAGCAAAGGATGAACGCAACTTACTGACCTTTTAGTGTTGTAGGCCGTGTCCTGAGGAGTCTCTTCCAACAGTGTGACGTAGACCAGAGCACAGGTCAGAATGAACAGCACTGTGACAGTATGGGCTCGCCTGCAGTGAAAGTGGGGGAAAGGACAGAGAGGAGGATATTAATACCATTTGTAGAACGGAAAATTCAAATACCAGTCACCACAGGAGATTTAAAAAAAAAAAAAATATATATATATATATATATATATATATATATATATATATATATATATATATATATATATATATATATATATGGGGGTAAATGAAGGACAAAGTATAAGGTAAGATGAATTCTGTTGGGAAGCTGGTTTACTGCAACTGGGAATAGTTGCAAAGTTTGCAACAAACTTCAGTTCAAACCTTTCTTTAACTTAAAGGAAGACAAAATAGTGCAAAATAGCTTTTGCATCAAATGTCTTGTGCCTGACAGTGGATGGAAAATCTTTATAGCAGATCTGTTTAGATAACAGAATTTATATGCTTTGGTAGACGTTGAAAGCCATGATGTTGACCATAGGCCCATGCTCCATCTCCCATCACCCCATGTCAGCAAACATACTTTGGCCTTTGTGCTGTGACATTCTAGTGGTTTAGATGTACAGTATCAGTCAAAAGTTTGGACACGAGTGTGTCCAAACTTTTGACTGATACTGTACATCCATGCAAACTGAGGGATTTACCTCAGCAAAGAGGGCAAAGTTCTATGATAATTTCAGAGTGAAAAGAGTATACAGTATACATTAGGGGATTTCTCAATTAGAAATATGCAAGAGGACTTGAATGGTGTTTGTAATGCTGACGAGCACAAAACAGTAGATAGGTTATAGATAGACAAATAGGGTGACTGCTGAAAACAGTGGGACAGTCAGAGAGTTTCCTTGTCACTCCTGGGATGCTCAGACTGATCAGGCTGCAGGCAGAACGAGCCAATATTAATTCGTACGAGGCATGTCACCACTGCTCAAAAGACTGGGAATAGAGTTAATCCTGACATTTTTAAAAACGTATTTCCTTATTTTGTTACCACCCCACATAACCCAGAAACCAAGACGCATGTAAACATGTAAGTGAATTTTTAAGCTCAGTTAGAATTAAATAAAGAACAATCAACACTGGTGTCAACCAATTTATATGACATTGTGCACCAATCTGAACAGTGCTCATACAAGTCATTTTGCACACATTTCAGTGTTTCATGTCATTGGGTCAAATACACAGCAGCTGTCAAGCACCTGTGGCTGCTGAACACAACTGAAGTTGTATACATTTTATTTTTGAGCCTTGTTTTTTAAGCCAATAGGAACCAACTCTAAGCAAAAGATCAATAGAGCCTGGGGTCTACCAGGCTCTATTGATCTTTTATTAAAGCAAGACCCCAGGTGCAGGCTGTGCAGAGTTGCCCCTGAGACAATCCAGCACATAACAGCAGGGTACAAGATGCTAGCAGGCAGGGCATACATGGATCGCCATAACCAAGTGGCTGGCAAAGCATACAGGAACATCTGTGCTGAGTATGGTTTGGAAGTCCAGAGGCCAAAATGGGATACAACCCCACGGCTGGTAGAGAATGACTGAGCTAAGATCCTGACTTCCAGACACATACAGACAAACTGGTAGTGGCAAATCATCCGGACATAGTAGTGGTGGACAAGAAGTGGAAGAAAGCTGTAGCGATAGACGCAGAAATACCAAGCGACGGCAACATCAAGAAGAAGGAACACGAGAAACTCGATAAATACCAAGGGAGAAGAGCTAGAGAGGATGTGGAAGGTGAAGGTACGACATCAGAGATCTCTGTCCAGAAGAGCTCAGTCCTAGGAACAACTAAGATACTGTGCAGGACCCTCAAGCTCCCAGGCCTCTGGTAGAGGACATCAGCTTGGAGGACAAAGAGCTCAAAGTCAATGTGCTGCTCAGAGAACTTGCATTAAAAATGATAATAAGTACAGTCATATAATTCAAGGGTACTTGATATAGGGCAATATAGCAATTCTTTAATAAGCTCCTTTTTTTAATGAAGTCAACACTGTCAGCTTTGAATCGTCATCTCCTTTGGCTTCAATTTTAATAAGCAAGACAAGTATGCCACGTGTTATCAGCATTTTTACTGTTCCACGTCCTTATCCAACCTGTTTGGCAGGAGACACAGGGGAGGGCCTGGTTTCTCTCTTTCCTGACAACCACCACCAAGAGCGAAAAGGTGCAGTGGAAATACCAGTTTGGTGCAACTGAGCAACCAGCAATGCTTATACCAAACTTTATCTCTGAACGTGAAGTTGAGCATTCAGATTTAAAAAAAAAAAAAAATCATCTGGTTTATGCCAGCCTCGTGAGAACTTAAGAGTCTAGATTTAAGGATGAAATTAGGTTAAAATATTTTGTGACTTTACTGTGGTCAGAAAAAAAAAAAAATTATTTAATACAATTTGCTTAACTGTCAGCTCCATGTAATTAGACATTTCCTGTAACAAGTATGAAAGAAAACTGCTGTCATTTTGAAAGGCCTCAACACTAAACCCATTTGAGGAAAAAATAAAAATGGAATGCCAGTACAAAAACATTTCATCAGTCTGAGTTCTATTTAAGGCATATCAAAACTTTGTACAAAAAAGTGCACTGTGCCAGTTCCTTTCTGTGCCAATAAGGTAGGCTGCATGCCATGTACATATCCTTCTTACCAAGCAGAGAAAGCTGCTGCCATACACAGCTCCTAATGATGGCAACACTTGGGAGACACACAGAGTCCATGTGCTACACTGCCAACTACACACTCGAAAATCCACCAACAACCAACTGCGTGCTTCATGTCATTCCATTGAGGTTTATGACCTGCAATCTGAACTTAAAAATATACAAAAATGGTTCAATTTGACATATAACTGCAGAATGTAAATTCAAGACTCACCAGAAGAAGATGCCACACATTTTCTGTGTAATCTGCCACTTTCCTTTCTTTTTTTTTTTTTATGTTTATCTATGCAATACTAGCCCGCACATATGTACTATGTTTAATAACACGCAAAGGTTGTTATGTTGACCCCAGGGTAAACGGCTAGAAAGCTGTTTAGAAAGCTTTTATGATGCAATGTTGTAAGACGGCATCTAGGTGACTGTCTATACACTGAATTGCTACACAAAGTGGGTGAACCTGGCTGAAGTGCAATCTAATACAAAAACCTTGCATTAAATTCTGCCTTCAGGTATTTGTTGATACTGTTCTAGACAACTGTTTATTCAGATTTATGGTATTTTGCAGAATGCATTATGTAGTGCTGTTGAATTATACTGCATATACAGAGAAGTGTAGCACTTTGTGTACCTAAATAATATAAAAATCAGGGACACCAATTACTAAAAACCCCTCAACATAATACAAGATTCTTTTATCTTACTAACTGCCATAGACAAAAGGTATCTCTACTCTTGGTAATGCCTCACTACAGAAAACTGATGCCAAGGCTGTAACACAATAATGAGAAATTCTCATTAATGTTCTCTCTGGGAGGACCAGCCTCGTCTGCTGCCAGTGATATTGGATAGCTTTGCAGATTCTTACTGAATCCTTGTTTTGCACACAAAGCAGAAATTTTAAACCACACACACACTTACAGAAGCTTAAATATTCCTGAGGCGACAGGTTGAAAAGCCAAGGTGGCTGTAAATTAAAGAGGTCCGCAGAAGGGAATGTCACTTTTCCAGACTAGCTGGATACCCTCACATAATGAAACCTGGGTCCTGCAACACACGTGTTACATTCTTGTTGTACATTTGTGTTTTTTCGTGGGAGAGAAATGAAATATGTGGTGTGAGAAAAGGTGACTGAAGCAATGTGCCCATTCCTGCAGTTTGTAGCATGGGCATATCTGGCATGCCTTCAGACCTGTCATGAATATCAAAGAATCTCATTAGTGTCTTAATAACAAGCCCTGAGCTTGGATGTGCAATGTGAGCATCCATGACATCACTGCACTGCAAACACGTACATATAGCTTCCAAACGCACACACACACACACACACACCTATAAAAGTGACATCCCCTGGAGTAAATCTAGGTGATTCCTTGCTACAATATTTACTGGAACAGTTTCACCAGGAAAAAAAAAAACATTTACTGAGTTATAACAAGGTCACATTATGTGTTGTGATTAATGGAGGTTGCTCTGGGCCTGTCTTTCAGTTCACCTTGAAACATTTAGCAAACCCTATTAACTAATACATGCATGCGTCTCTCTGCAGGAACGGTGAACCTGCACTGACACTGCCACAAACCACTCACCAGAAAAAGGTGTTGGTCCCGTCGTCGTAGACTTCGCACTCCGTGTTTCTCCGGTGCAGACTCTCCCTGGATGTCTGCTTCATCACCTTTGCTTTGATGGTTGTGCTCTGATCCGGACACCCTGGATCCACGGAGCCGTTGTTGACCTGCTCGGTGGCGCTCTTGCCCACGGCGACGCCGCTTTTCTTCGACTCTAGCTTGGTCATGGCTTTAACGACCAACCGCCCACGGTGCTTTAAAATTATCCCTGAGCTTGGCTCCCGTCTACTGTCATCCGCGTCAGCCCCACCCAAGTGGCTGTCAGCATCCTGTGGTGGTCGGGGGGGGGGGGGGGGGGGGGGGGGGGGGGTTGAACGTTACCAGGGCGACACCAGAGTGGCGAGAATAACCTGCAAATCACGTCCCGCTGTTCAAGTTAGCAAATGACCTGCCTCGCACGGACAGCCGTACAGACGTGCAGGTGAGAAATGTACCCAAGACGTCTTTGACACCGCCTACTTTTTTCAAGGCATTTCAACATAACCTGCAGAGCAGCGCTTGTACTTGTCAGCAATGGCGACCGCTTTCTCACATGTCCGCTGTGGGGGATTTAACTGGAGGATAATAGGTGGTAAACAAATCACTGTGTCCGCACTACGACGGCTGCGTAGCCTTGATATCAAGCAGCTCGGTAAACTGCGTTAGCTATTTCTAGCAGACTGACCTTGCCAACGAGGCTGAGTTTACTGACAAGCTCCTTATCAATTAACCAAGCAACATAAACCCATAATTATGTATGCCATTATTGATTAGCTAGCTATTTATTGCTATTAAAATAAAGAAATAAATCAAGCTAACGTTACTTACCAACTGAATTTATGGAATTAATGACGGGGGTCCGATTGAATTTTGAAACCGCTAACGCCACATTAGTATAAACTTCCGAAGCGCATTTTGCGGGGAGCAAATAAAATAATTTGGGGGTGGACTGGGGCACATGTAGCCCGTCTTTATTCTAAATACAAAGAGAAAAACTGCAGCGGCAAGCTGACGGTCCACGCGCGTCACATGGGCACGCGAAGTCTCTGGCGTGTGTTTGAGCAACAAAGTCCCGTCCTGTTTATTCTTTTCATAATAAAAGTCTCTCCATGGCATTACATTGACTTTTGTTTTATTTTGAAATCCAAATATTTCAGTCGGACGTTGAACTTCTGTTACTCACCGTAATTTTAACGCATTGACAACCTGACGTGCCTGGCGGGTTGTAGTTAAGAATCATCCGTTTACACGCGATATTGATAATTAAATGTTAAGTTTGTGAAATCCCACAGTAACAGCAGTTTTTAATACAAGTAAACCCACAAAAGTGCATTATTAAATTGGGTAAACTGTAAAAACATATTATAAAACCGGATTGTTTTGGCTAGTGCTGTATTTAGCTCATTTGTATGTCGTCATTTCCGTCAATTTTAAACGTCGGTCGTCATTTGCAAACAGAAAGGATCGACCAAGTTTTTGTCATGAATAACAACATTAAAAAATAATAACTTTTTAATCTGCAATAATTAATTATAAAACCCTAAGAAGTTTGAATTTGCAATTTTGTCGGAAATTCAAAAGCAGTTTATGCCAAAACTTCACAGGTCATAGCGTGACTATTGAGATCACAAAATTATTTTACTAAAGCTACAGAGAGCAGTTGAAAGCATTATTAATTTTGCGTTTTCCCAGGTTATTCAGTAAAACTCTTGAGCTGTAAACAACACTGAGTTGACTTTCTGATGACAAGCATTACATGCATAAAATGAGTGAAATACGTGAGAAGCAACAATTTGGAAACCCAAATGATGTTTATAATACCGACCTCTGAAGACCTCTAGTCAGTTACTTATGATTAAACAACCTGTTTTTCTTTCTTCTTTTATTAAATTGCAGATTTACAGTCCAATCGCTCATACTTTTATTCATTATTATTATAATACTTATTATTTATTTAACAAATATAAAAAATTTATTTAGGACTTTTTGTGCCAGATGCAGAAGATCTCCAGTAATCACAGTTTGATGTAAACTTACCCATTCCTTGACAGCTTGATTTACTCCTAGATGGAGTTATCTAAAAGTATGTGAAAGTATTCTTGTACTTTCTGTTCTCTGACAGTTGTTATAGAAGCTTTTGAGAGCTTGCCACTGCTGAGTTTGTATAATATTTGCTAAGATTTCATCAACAAGTTTATCTAAAGGATCCAATCAGAAGCTTCTCCTTAAGATTTCCTCCTCCACATAGCTGACAGCACATGACAGTGATTGTGACATGATTGTGTAACCAGTGTTATAGTCCAGGCCAGAGGTTACAAAAGAAAAAAACACCTCTTGCAATTGATATTTTAAATTTTAATCCCAAAAAATATTTATTCAAAGCAAAAAAAAAAAAAAAAAAAAGTTTATTCCACTAGAATGATCTCTAGCCTTTGGAAAAGCACTACATTCAAAGATCATAACCTGTGATTGCTAATTAAATGGGAGTAGTGGCATTAATATAGTTACTTGTTAATGTATCCATAATTTAAAACCTTGGTACTCCGACTTCCTCACAGTCCAATGACATGCACTTAATGGGGTTTGGTTAATTGATGATTCTGAATTGGCCGTAGATGTGGATGTGAGAGTGTGTAGTTGTGTGGGTCCTCTGATAAACTGCCGACTTGTCCAGGGTGTACTCTGCCTTTCACCCTACAACGGCTAGGATGGACACCAGCTAGCTAAGAAAATGGATAGGTGGATTTTGAATGAGCAATTCTTAAACTGAGTAGTGAAATTAATAAAGGATAAATGACACGAAAAAAAATATGTAAAAAATAAGTGGACTCAGATGTTATTAATACACATGAGTATTGCTGACTTAACCTTAAACCAACTCAAAAAATATATGACAAACCTCATTTTCTATCAGTACATGTCAGGAAAAGTTTCCCACTTATTGTCATGTTTCGGTGCTGATGCACTGTGCGGAAGAACATGGATGGATGTATGGATGGGTGGAATTTAAAACCTAAAGATATAATTCTTTAAAATATATTTCAGCTATAGAGTTAAATGTATTGCCAAGTTTTCAATGTTTCTATCACTGTTTTTAAAGTGCTTTTTCAATCACTGGCCAAAGTAGCCATCATATGAGTGTTTTGGTATTGTGCAGCCAAGTTCTGTGCTGGCTAGATGAAGCACACTGAGGCCTGACAACCCCAACACCCACTGTTGGTCACAAACTGTGAGAGCAAACTTTTTTTTTACATAATGGGAAAGAAATGGCAGGAGTAGCCCAAGGCTGTAAGCATTTCTTGGAAATTGTTTGATTGGGTGGCGTATAAAAACAAAAGCACTGAAGAATGTATTGCTTCTAAACAGCCCATTCTTCTGTCCATCTACGATCAAGAACATAGCATGTTGGTCTTTAATTACTATCATTTATAGTAAAACTTTAAAACTATAACACAGCACAAGTCAAGGAAGTAAAGCAAAGACCTTCAAAAGAGTTAAAAAAAAATAAATGTAATGGGTCATTAAGACAAACTATAAATTCTTTTACTTTGAAAGGAATCGAACAATAATGGAACAAGATATTTACTCATGCAACAGTGCTATAAAAACACTGCAGGAACTGTTCCAACTTCTGAGCACACAACTCTGTACAGAATGTTTTTAAAGCATGAACACGGGGTTATATAATTACAGCACACATTTTGGCAGAAAAGTATCCAGTGGGATGATGGCTGGTGGATTTATTAACTGAATAAAGCACGCACTTCTTAAATTTTCTGTCAGAAAAAGAAGTTGACTCCACAGTACAAAATTTTCATTTTCAAGTTTGTTTTTTTTCCTTTGGCTGATCTATAATATGGAAATAGACATTCAGGCAATGTTTGCAAGAGTCACAGAATATGCGATGGTAGTTTTTTTTTTATGTTGTGCTGTTATGTAGAAAATCAGCTGTGCCAGTTCTCTTTTTAACCCATAAATGGTTCAAAATCCTTCAGCAATGATTGTATCCATTGCACAGCTGTATTTGTGTTTCTCTTTGTATTTTAAAACATGCATTTTCCCTTAAAGGTCTGATGAATTTACACACACACACACACACACACACACACAGACACAGAGGCTTTTTCATTTGATGGAGTGGGTCGTCACTAAATCACCCAAGAAGCCACTCCTTACGGGTGTGTCACATGATTGCCAGCTTCAATCTTAGAGACAGCATGCAGAGAAAACAGTTTTATAGCCGTCACAGAGGACAGTGGCTCCAGTGGCCATTTATCCCACTGCTGAAAGGCCCAGTGGTGATGCCTGCAGCCACTCTGCAACATCAAAAGGATCAGTTTGTTCGGGTGAGTGGTCTGTGTCGGGGGTGGGAATGGAAGGCAACACAGTAGAAATAGCTTTATAGCTCCTCAAGAGCAGCAACAATAAAAGCAGAGCACAAACAATGTGTTTCAATGGCAAACATGAAAAACATATAAGAAACAAGTTAAATACATCAATTGGGATGAATGCGCTCAAAATAATGCAGTAGATAGAGTAATATTCTTTCTTTCTGAGTTAATGTACCAGTTTGCCTCTTTTTTCATTCATATACACTGTATAGGTTACTATATATACAGATTTATTGTACTGCTTTAACATGACCAGTGGGAATGAAACGTTAAGTTAAAAGAAATAAAAATCCAATACAAAATCGACTGCTGAGATGCACTTTTAACTAAATGTATAATTTGAATTTGATTTCATTTCACATTTTTTTCTTTCTTTCTTCTTTTTTGGTTCAAGGCCTTCCTTTGATTAATCAAATCTCTGACAATAGCTGAAGCACATTTAAAGCTCGCCCTCTCCGTCTGTTCCATCAATCAACATGTTGCCCACAGTCTGCTGAGCCTGCAGGGTCTTTTTAAACTTGGACTGGGCCCTCTGGATATTTCCACCTATGTCAAAGAGCAAGTTAAGTCATCTGAAGCGTGTGTGTGTGTGTGTGTGTGTGTGTGTAAAGATGAAAGAATCATACCACTCCATGTGTCAGCTAAATCAGTCATGCTACATAGCTGACTGACCATTCTTGATGAAGGAGATTATTTTCTCTTTGAGAAACTAATGGCTGCAGACTTTCTCCTTGCACTTTAATTGACTTTAAACCATCAGCTGATAATATCAGCTGGAAGAGTATGCCTGAGGAGCAGAAGACTTATTCCCACAATCAAAGTAGTGTGAAGCAAATCTGTAACCAGCCTGGACCTGAGTGAAGTAATGAGATAAGTTTTGTTGCACTGAGTAATGAGTAAATAATCAAAGCAGAGGCACTGATCAGACTGATTAACTGAAGGGTTTTTCTTCCATCAGCCTGATAATCAACTTAGGAGGATGCTGTTTATGCAGTTAACTGATTACTGTGAATATAAATAAAATTAAACTGAATTCTGTGTTTAATCGTTTACACTTACTTTGAATTGCTTCAAATTAGGCTATCCAAAAGGGTTGCATTTTAGTAAACTTTATTCACCAGCAGGGGACGCCACAGACAACACAGATTTCCACCTTCCTAAATCAAACTGACGGTTTTGTAGCTGATGAGCCTTCTATAAGTCTGACCATAGATGTGTCATTACTCCGAGCATAGTTTAACCCTCGAGTGAAGGTGTTTTAAGTGAGTGGGCTAATTTATATTTTATACAAAAAAGAAAACAAAAAAAATCACATCACTTTGAATGGCTTTATTTGTGTTATCATACCTTTTATATATATATATATATATATATATATATATATATATATATATATATATATATATATATATATATATATATATATATATATATATATATATATAGTTGCTTCCTATATATATATAGTTGAGTTGCTGAGATGCTTCCCATATAATTAGGAAGCAACACTGATTGACAATCAATTTCACATGCTGTTGTGCAAATGGAATAGACAACAGGTGGAAATTATTGGCAATTAGCAAGACACACTCAATAAAGGAGTACCTGTGCTTTCTGGCTGATGTTTTGACAGAGTCTGGAGGCGCCGTGGAGAACGATCTGCTGCCTGCAACATCCTTCAGCATGACGGATTTGGCAGTGGGTCAGTAATGGTGTGGGGTGGCATTTTTTTGGAGGGCCGCACAGCCCTCCATGTGCTCGCCAGAGGTAGCATGACTGCCGATATGAGACCCCTTGTGAGACCATATGCTGGTGTGGTTGGCCCTGGGTTCCTCCTAATGCAGGACAATGCTAGACCTCATGTGGCTGGGGTGTGTCAGCAGTTCCTGTAAGATGAAGGCATTGAAGCTATGGACTGGCCCTCCTGTTCCCCAGACCTGAATCCGATTGAGCACATCTGGGACATCATGTCTCGCTCCATCCACCAACGTCACGTTGCACCACAGACTGTCCAGGAGTTGGCGGATGTTTTAGTCCAGGTCTGGGAGATCCCTCAGGAGACCTTCCTACACCTCATCAGGAGCATGCCCATGTGTTGTAGGGAGGTCATACAGGCACGTGGAGGCCACACAATACTGAGCCTCATTTTGACTTGTTTTAAGGACATTACATCAAAGTTGGATCAGCCTGTAGTGTATTTTTCCACTTTAATTTTGTGTATGACTCCAAATCCAGGCCTCCATTGGTTAATAAATTTGATTTCCATTGATAATTTTTGTGTGATTTTGTTGTCAGCACATTCAACTTTGTACAGAACAAAGTATTCAATGAAAATATTTCATTCATTCAGCTCTAGGATGTGTTATTTGAGTGTTCCCTTTATTTTTTTTGAGCAGTGTATATTACTACTATTTTTCCCTCCAAGCTCGGGTCCTCTACCAGAGGCCTGGGAGGTTGAGGGTCCTGCGCAGTATCTTAGCTGTTCCCAGTATTGTGCTCTTCTGGACAGAGATCTTGGATGTTGTTCCAGGAATCTGCTGGAGCCACTCTCCCAGATTGGGAGTCACTGCCCCGAGTGTTCCGATTACCACTGTCACCTTCATCTTCCACATCCTTTCCAGCTCCTCTCTGAGCTCCTCTCTTCGCACATACAGTAACAATAAACCATGGTTCAGCGCCAAGTTAAAACAGCTTCGTCAGAATAAGGATGACGCCTATAGAAGTGGGGACAGAGACCTGTACAAGCAGGCCAGGAACACACTGACTAAAGAGATCAGATGGGCGAAAAGAACATACACAGAGAAACTAAAAAACAGGTTCTCAGCCAACGACCCGGCATCAGTGTGGAAAGGCCTTAAAGACATCACAAACTACAAGAGTCCACCACCCCCTACTGAAGCAAACAAAGACCTGGCTGATGATCTCAACAGCTACTACTGTAGGTTTGAGAGAGACAAGTCTACATCTCCCACTCACTCCAGCCAGACAACAACTGCCCTCTTCACACCCTTACCCTCTCTCCCTGATCAAACTATTATCAATCTACTGGAATAACAATACATGAAAAGGAGGTGAGCCAGCTTTTCAGGAGACAAAAGATCAGGAAGGCACCAGGCCCAGACGGTGTCTCCCCCTCCTGCCTCAAAACCTGTGCTGACCAGTTGGCTCCAGCCTTCACGCAGATCTTCAACAAATCCTTAGAACTGTGTGAAGTCCCCTCCTGCTTCAAAAAATCCACCATCATTCCAGTACCAAAGAAACCCTCCATCACTGGATTAAATGACTACAGGCCTGTCGCACTGACGTCTGTAGTAATGAAGTCCTTTGAGCGTCTGGTGTTGGCTCACCTGAAGAATGTCACAGGACTCCTGCTGGACCCCCTGCAGTTTGCCTACCGAGCAAACAGGTCAGTGGATGATGCTGTTAACATGGGACTGCACTACATCCTACAACACCTTGACAGCCCAGGGACATATGCTAGGATCCTGTTCGTTGACTTCAGCTCTGCGTTTAACACCATAAAACCCGATATCCTCTCCTCCAAACTCTCTCAGCTCACCGTACCTCCTGCCATCTGTCAGTGGATCACCAGCTTCCTGACAGACAGAACACAGCAAGTGAGGCTGGGGGAAATCACTTCAGATACACTGTCAACCAGCACTGGAGCTCCACAAGGATGTGTCCTGTCCCCACTGCTCTTCTCCCTCTACACCAACGACTGCACATCGACAGACCCGACAGTTAAACTCGTTAAGTTTGCGGATGACACAACAGTCATCGGACTCATACACGATGGTGACGAGTCTGCATATCGGCGGGAGGTTGAACGGCTGGTGCTCTGGTGCAGTCAGAACAACCTGGAGTTAAACACGCTTAAGACTGTGGAGATGACAGTGGACTTCAGAAGACACCCCTCATCAATGATTCCCCTCACTATAACCAACAGCCCTGTGACGAATGTGGAAACCTTCAAGTTTCTGGGAACCACCATCTCTCAGGACCTGAAATGGGAGCTCAACATCAGCTCCATCCTCAAAAAGGCCCAACAGAGGATGTACTTTCTGCGCCAACTGAGGAATTATGGTCTGCCGCAGGAGCTGTTGAGGCAGTTCTACTCCGCGGTTATTGAACCTGTCCTGTGCTCTTCTATTACAATCTGGTTTGGAGCAGCAACAAAACAAGACAGAAACAGACTGCAGAGAACTATTAGAACTGCTGAGAAAATCATTGGTGCTCCTCTGCCAAACCTTCAGGACTTGTTCACTTCCAGAACCAGGAAACGGGCAAAGAAAATCATCTCAGACTCCTCACACCCTGGACACACTTTATTTCAGCTCCTTCCCTCAGGCGGGAGATACACATCACTGTACACAAAAAAACCACCAGACACTCAAACAGTTTCTTTCCTCATGCCATCACACTCATTAACAGCTGATCAGTAACATTGATCTCTACACAACTGCCTAATGTTACAAACTTTGTTGTCACACTACAACGCACACTACACTTTATTTTATTTTATTATTTATTAGATTTTGGATATTGTAATTCTTAAATTACACTGCACCTTCCCTTCCCAGACCTGTATTGTATATTGTGTATTGTATATTGTGTATTGTATATTGTATAGCATTTAAGTTAAATTATAGGACACTGTATAATACTAGAGAGACACCATCAACCGGAACCAAATTCCTTGTGTGTGTAAACATACTTGGCCAAAATAAATCTGATTCTGATTCTGATTCTGATCCTTTCCAGCTCCTCTCTGAGCCCTTGGTATTTGTCAGGCTTCTCGTGTTCCTTCTCCTTGATGTTGCCGTCACTTGGTATTGCAATGTCTATCACCACGACCTTCTTCCTCAGTTTGTCCACCACTACGATGTCCGGTTGGTTAGCCACCACAAGTTTGTCTGTTTGTATCTGGAAGTCCCACAGGATCTTAGCTCTGTTGTTCTCAGCCACCCTTGGGGGCGTGTCCCATTTTGACCTCGGGACTTCCAGGTCATACTCGGCACAGATGTTCCTGTATACTATGCCGACTACTTGGTTATGGCATTCCATGTATGCCCTGCCTGCTAGAATCTTGCACCCTGCTGTTATGTGCTGGATTGTCTCAGGGGCATCTCTGCACAGCCTGCATCTGGGGTCTTGCCTGGTGTGGTAGACCCCAGCCTCTATTGATCTTGTACTCAGCGCATCTTCCTGATGTATTCATGGATCTTCGTCATTTCATCTAGGACAGTGGTTCTGACACTCACTAGTCCTCAGCCACCTTCCTTCCGCGTTGCGTACAGTCTCAGGGTGCTGGATTTGGGGTGAAACCCTCCATGCATGGTAAGGAGCTTTCTTGTCTTAACATCAGTGGCTTCCATCTCCTCCTTTGGCCAGCTTATTATCCCAGCACCAGGCCCTGACAGGATTCACACCTACTGGCTAAAGAAGCTAGCTGCACTCCACAAGTGTGTGTGTGTGTGTGTGTGTGTGTGTGTATGTATGTATGTGTGTATATATATAATTTTTTTTTTTTTTTTGAGGTTCTTACCCCACGCCACTGTATATCGCACCAATGGACAAATACCTGTAACATTTTTAGAAGTAGACTGAAGTATTTTGTTATGAAACATCACAAGAGCACACACATAAATGGCCGACATGGTCACTTCAGGGTTAAAAGACTCAAAAAAGAAAAAAAAGAACCTTTTGTTAATGAAGAACAGCATCATTTAAGAACATATGCTCCAGTTTTTTTTGTTTTTGTTTGTTTGTTTTTTTAGCATAAGAATAATTATTCTTATTAAAAGGAAGGTTTATTTGTTTTTCAAATTCACTTAAAATTAACTTCTAATGAACTTATCCCCAATACCAAATACCCTTATAATATCTTGTCAGTCTTAAATATTCAGTTTAGAGTCTGAAATCAGGAAATATTTGTAATGTTACTGTGGATGAGTCACACAAACGTCACCATGTAAAGGCGGATCACTTCAAGACATCACCTGACCTTTAGTGGAAGCCTTTTAGGAAGGCTGAACACACATATGGTGAAGCCCTGTCTGCCTTTCTCTTCTTCATGTGACTTTGATGACGCTCACATGTAAACCCCTTGACAAATAGCTGAGCCTCATGTGACAACATGCTGATATGTTGCAGACTGTGGTGTGCTGCAGCATCGTACTCATTTTCATAATAATTAAAAAAAATTATGTTCTGTAATGAAGACTTCCAGCTAAATATGTTACCTTCTTCTTCTTTCGGCTGCTCTCTTTGGGGTCACCACAGGGGATAATCTCCATCCATCTCACCCTATCCCAAGCATCCTCGTCTGTCACATCAACCCTCATGTCCTTCACTACATCTGTGGTTTCTGCACATAGTTTACTAAAAGTTTTAATAAAAGTATTTTTTTTTACTCCATTTGCACATGCTTTGTAAAATAGGATCAGATACATGGAAACTCTTGCTGCATTATTTTTTTAAATTTATTTATGTATGTATTTTTTCTGAGGTTAGTCGTTTCATTTACTTTGAGGTTTGTGCCTCAACCAGCTGCAGTTTTAGATTTGAACCTCTAAGGGACGCTATGCGCTCATCATTCCGCGCAAACAAGGCGTTGTCCGTCTCCCGCGATTGTTCCCCTGTCAAGGCAGCCGGTATCCTGCAGTTAAAGTTGTGGAAGTCATGTTTTCAGTGCCGTGTGTCTGACAGCACGATTATGCACAAAAAAAGAGGGGCCCGAATTTCGTGAAACTCGGTTGGGAGGTGGCGCACTGGCAGCTAAAACACTCATATTTTGGTTTGGATCAAGCTAGTTTTCTTCAAAATTGCAAAATAGTGCATTGTCCTTGAGCTCAGCCAGTCTCTCCTTATAGTAAATCATGTTGTTATAATATTAAAAATGTATCTATTATAGCAAATGTTCCTGTATATATTTAGAAGTTAGCCGGAGTAATAATGAATATTTACCGATAACAATCCCCAAAGCTACACACACACACACACACACACACTAGTGGTAACAAGATGATTATGTCCTGACTGATTTATGCCTTTGTGAGCGATAGACGTACATTTTTAATAGCCTAAAATAACATGATAGAGTGCCTAAATTCTCGACTTAGCTTTATAATAATAACCTTTTTATAAAAGATAAAAAGATGCATTTAGGGAAAAAAAAGAAATATTCTGTCGCAAAGGTGCCTTGCTTTATTTAAGCAAATGAGACAAAGAGTTTTAAGAAAACTGCTCAACTTTTGGTTTATTGCCGTCTTTGTATTGTTTACTTTGCTCCTGCACCAAAACCAAAGCAGCTCACTGAGGTGAATCCCCGCAGGCCGATCTCGCTGTTGATACTCTCTATGAGAGAAAAAACATGAAGGAAAATATGAAGGAATAGAAACTGGGTAGATTTATATGCTGGGTGGCATCGCAGATTCAAACATCAGTTAAGTGGCCAGATCGAGTTTCAACATTTGTTTTTTTGTTTTTTGTATATTAAAGAATAATATACTAAAGCTGTTCAACTACTGAACTCTAAATATAAAATATGATCGCACATTTCTACGCTCTTGGCGTAGAAAAAAGAATCGTGTCCGAAAATAGAATCAAATACACAAATACGAACTAAAATGCAACCCCAACACATTTCTGCTGATAGCAGAAAAAAAAAACTGCCGAGTTTTCCTGAGGTTTGACACTCCGAGAAAATCAAAACGCTGCGCTCTGGTCGGCACGCAGCCAAAAAGGTGCAGCGGGTCGATGGGAAATCAGGGTGGGGGCTTGAAGAGGGCTGGACTTCAGACAGCCAATGAGAATGTCGACCAAGGTGCCCGTTAGGAGTTTATATACTCCAAGGCTTACTATGAAAGCTGTACATTTAAACTGAACGGTGCGGTGTAGATAGGCACAAGCGTAAGAATAGGATACACACACTTCGGCTCAACAACAACAACAACAAGCCTTATCAACACGCCATCTCAGCAGGGATCAATTAGTCGTCGTCGTTTGTAATTTTGGGAGCCTTTTGGAAAAAGAATTTTTTGGAGATGTCCGACGTCCAGTTATCAACCACGCTAGAGAGGCTGGTGGCCAGGAAGACCTTCCCTCTCCACAGACGCACCGGCGTCTGCCGCAACCTCTTCGGACCAGTGGATCATGACGAATTGAACCGGGAAATGAAAGAAAAACTTCGTGAGATTTCTGAACGGGACCAGCAGAGGTGGAACTTTAATTTCGAGACCGACACCCCGCTGGATGGGGATTACGAGTGGCAATCGGTGTCCGTGGATAAGACCCCAGTGTTTTACCAGGACTCTATACAGAACGGCAAAATCCGGGTGCCAGCGGCGCCCGTCACGTCACCCTCGGACTCAGCTCTCCCGGAGACCCCTGGCATGGATGCGCTAGAGCGCTTGGCCGTGCCAGAAAGCAGCAGCACTCCCTGCGCAGGAGAGCTCAACCAGGAGAACCGCACAGACAAACTCAACTCAGGGAAAGCGACTACCAGACAGGTCCCGTGCGTTAGGCGCAAGAGGACGGCCGCTACAGACAGCAACACACACATCACAGGTAAAGAAAAATAGATTTCGCATGTAAAATCTAGTCTGCTCTCAGCTTTAGATTTGCGCCGAATAGACTGGTTATCCACATCCATTCTCTTGTTTTCCGCTATATGCTGTGCATCGTTTGACCTCAAATCATAAATCCAAAATCCATTTGTGTTCCTTACAGACTTCTTCGTGAAACGAAAGAGGGCTGCTGATAAAAAATCGAGTGATGTGACCGCTTGCCACCTTTCCAAGTCTCCAATCCAGGTGGAGCAAACTCCGCGAAAGAGGATCCGCTGAAGGTATGAGGATTTACAGTATTTTCTAAATGAATCACATCGTTTCTTTTAAATCTCCAGATGGGATGATGCAGCTTTATTACACTCTAAATAGTCATAGATTCTAGTATTGAAGATCCTCATCTGTGTTTAGGCTTTTTGCCGTCTGTGTGCTTGTTATGGTTTTTACGCTTTAATTGCAGGGGATTACGTGAGCCAAAAAGGCACAGGACAGTCTTATCTGTGTGGGGGATGGGGAGAGACTGTGGTGGTGAAATCGCAGTAGTAGTGATAGTAGTAGATGTAGTAACACCAGTGGTTGGGGGAGGGAGGTAGGGAGGTTGTGCGTCACGATGTGGCGGGAAAAGGCTTGGGTAAAGGGTGACGCCTTCTACCGAGTCTGAGTCTCAGGTTTCCAGAGAAAGCTGGGTCGCTGTCTTTTCTTAGGAATGGCTATTTTTTTCCGATAACTTATGGGTTTTTACTTCTTCCTCAGGTGGTTTTTGCACTATTTGCCTGCGCATTTTTGAGGATCACGGGAGGATGCTTGTCCCCAGCAAATTAATCGCCGGAGACGAGGACAGAAAACAAGAGGACGGCATAGTGTGGGGACAAAGAAGTCCGAGCTGTCGGCTGTGGCTCGGTGCGCCCCGGCGAGCGCAATCTGAGCACCGGACTAGACTCAGGACTGAACGGTTTGGGGGGGGGGGATGGGAAGGGAAGGAGAGGAGAGGAGAGGAAAAGAGAAGAAATTTTTCCGAATGACTTCTATCCAGTACAAATGTAGCATTCATTGTTGCTTTTGCATACAGCCACTCGACAGTGTTAAATGTTTTAACATCTGTGCAATTCTAAATTTCTTTAAAAGAATCGTCTACACTGGCCAAAAGTGTACAGCTTTATAGAGACAATACCTTATAAATGTTTATTTCTGTTATTTTTTGGTTTTGTTTGCTTTTTCCGTAAATGTATATTTTAAGTCTATTCTAACTTATAATTTATTTATGTTTGTTTATATTTGTTAAATGCCTTGTTGATTTAGCCAAAGGGCATAATTTTATTTTATTATTTACATTGTTTATTGTGGGTTTTTTCGCAATCATGTAGCTTCCTCATATTAGTCCACACTTGAAAAATAGTTTTCTTTGTGTCTCTGAGCCGTATTTTTGTGTGTTTTCTATACAAGTGCCCTAATTATGTATCGCAAATGATGAGAATAAAATTTCTTTCTTTCACTTAAATTTTTAGTAACTTATTTGTGTGTTTTGTCATGCGTAAAAAAAAAAAAAAGGAAATTGAAACAGAGATAGGAGGCTGATGACGTCTTTGTGTGGTTGCCACAGAGCTGCATCAGCAGTCGGATTATGAAATTTGCACTGGATGTCCTGGATGGCCTGATCGTTTTAGATTGGTTCACCGACTGGCAGGTTAGACAATAAACAGTGCGAAGCATCCAGACACT